>NW_023339718.1:12991364-13039764 GCF_004916995.1 Morone saxatilis
CACACACACACAAACACACAATCTTGTGTACAGTATGTAACATATGTAATATATAGCTTTGGGCACTTGGAGTGCTCCACATGTGGTTCCTTTTGTACTCCAGCATGCTCTTAGATGCCATGCATAATAGCACATTATGGCTGAACAGGCAGTAACATGGCTTTGAAGTTACACATGTAAAACAGCACCATGGGGAAGAAGCTCCATCAGGCCAGATGGGTGAACAGCACACGGAGTAACCATGTTGTTTTTCGACGAGTGGTGAGTGACCTGGCAAAGTGTTCTTAAAATGGACAAACTAGTGTGTGTTTGTGTGTGTGTGTGATCGGAAATATGTCAAGCAGACCAATGGCTCCCCATCCTGCCCCCCTTGTCATGTCCAATCACATGATCCCAAATTCGATTACCTGGGCTCAGACCTCTCGTCTGATGTTAAGAATCACATATTGCTGCCGTTAAAACCCCCTTGCAGAGCGATTGGGAGAACAGGGAGATCAAATAAAAAAGGAGAGCTTCATAGTTAACAAGAACTGAACAACAGAACTCCCTCTACTTCCCCTCTTCACCAACTCCCAGTCTCTGTTTCTCCCCCTTCAACTTAACTTCTTTCAAGCTGACAAAGTGAGAGGATAGAAGCAGACAGGTGCCTACCACAGTGAATGTAGAAGTGCAAGTGAATACATTGTCCATGCATTTCCTGATTACTGTGCTTCACTCACCTAAGCACACACGCTTCCTAATCTGAATTACAGGCTCCAGACTCTATAAAGAAAACATATGGCAGTTTGAGATAGCTGCAAGGACAAACAGAAGAGCAAATAACCATAAACATCATTTTGTTAAGCTCCCAAGTTGGTAAACTGGAGAGTCAGATAATGCCTTCGTCTGAACGAGCCAAGTGTTAGGCTGTTTAGACTTGTTTAGTACTCTATCAACAAGTTCATCTGGTCGCCATTACAGTCTAATATCTGTCTTCCTTTGATCCTTTATCAGGAGACTGTAAACTCCAGCTACTCCTGGTGGCAAATGGAAATCGTTGGCTACTTTTGCAAAGGAGAGGAGCTTTCAGTGAAAACCTTTTAACTACAGTCGAACAATTTTGTTTACTCTGTCAGAAATAGAGGGAGCAATTTGAGCTCAGTGCCTTTGTTTGGTAAGATATTGGTGAAGCACACAAATAAACACGTTGATACAAAGTATTTTTTGTTTTTGTTTTACAGTAGTGCTTCATTCTTCTTATTATGAATCTATCAAACTGTTAAACTGTAAGGGGAAAAAAGACTAGCACACAGATGCACGCAATACAATTTACAGTTCACATACACTGCTAGTCAAATTCTTTCAAATCTTATATTTTTTTCTTTTAGTTCATTCTTTCTTTCTACAGTAATGAGACCCGTACAGTATACAGCACTATGTTCAAGGTCAACAAATGAAGGCTACATATGTTATGCTGATGGCTACAGGTGGTGACTTAAATTCATTCTACGTAATTTCAAATTAAATTTTGAGTTACTAGTAACTGACAATTGAACTTGAAATTTAACCAAAAAACGTTCAAATATAGGGTTTTCAAAAACTTTTGACTGGCAGTGTATAAGAGACCATAGGAGCAGGAAATTGTCTTTCCTGACTGATAATGATTTTCTGTCTGAGGAATAGATGAAGCGATATGCAAGAGAAGTTAAGGTGAAAAAGAGGTGGAAGAGTCAGAGGAGAAAAGAGGGGAAAATCCCATTCTGGCAGCAGGAGCTGTGACTGAGTGGTGACTACAGACTCACAGACGGTAATGAGGACACACTCTGCAGCCCTGCCTGAAAATGGCTCTAGGATCTGTCTCTCTCTGTGCGTGTATGTGTGTGTGTGTACACTTTCCTTTTAGTGTGAAAAGAAGCAGAGAGAGACGGAGATTGACCTTAAATCCTGGATATCATTCATTTTGAGCATGGCACATTTCACCTGTCTTTTTCCAAGTCTCTCATTTGGGGATAAAACTATGTCATCACACGAGAAACAGGTGGGGAACACATTTCAAATCGACTGCCTCAGTTTAGTTAAGAATCCCCAGAGAGATAGCATATCTTCTTGTCAATCAATCAGCAAACAACAAATCATTTAAAAGATCAATATAAACAATGTCATGAACCATTTAGTGCTTTCAGGAACCGTATCCCTGTATCAAAGCCTAGAGCCTACAACTCATGGCAGTATACCTTGCAATTGTTTCCTTAAGACGTTCCCCAATATTAGAATTATGGTGTGAGGCACTACTCATAGCTTTCAGTTAGGAACCAAGGTGACAAATGTCGAGCAAAGGTGAATAACGAAGTAAAACCCTAAATCTTTGGTGTTCCATTAACTCCTACATAATCTCCAGACTTAGATTCATAACCTATTACTTTTTCATATCAGGCACAAGCTGTTATCAAACACCATAAATAGTGGATTTATCCAAACATAGGAGCGGTTCTGGGCTAAGGTAACCGCACTCCTAACAGCGGGGTCAGGAGTTGGTCAATCCTGTGATGACCGCAACGTGAGAAGAAACCTTCCTTAATCAGCTTACGCTCCTATCTCTATACCTGACCTCAGAGCTTCAGGGGTTAAGCATCTTTTACAGGCTTATTAGATATTCACTTATTACATTCTCTTAAATGATGGTGCACCATTACTGCTATCTTATTGCTCTGAAGCCATCCCCATGCCTGTCTGCTGTAACCCTATACACCATATTTTAGCCGCTGATGAAGACAAAATGCTTACGAAAGAAGTGATGGTATATGGTAAAGATTTACTGTGAGGCAGTGTGTGCATGTGTGCAGAGTGTGTGTGTGTGCATTGATATGGCAGCAGGGACAACAGAAAAAGGCTTATTATGGCTGATGTATTCCAGAGAGCAAAACTGTCATGTCTAATGTGAAAGACATTCACTCGGTTCTTTGTGTTGCATTTAAAAACTTGGCCTCCGCTTTGCCCTCTCCTCTGTACTGCTGTATGCCCAGAACCAAGAGAAAACCACTTTTCACTTCTCATCCTTTTAAGATGTGGAAGTTCCAAGGGATGCAAAAGCAATTTTTTGAGCGGATATCACAGTCTGTATTCTTTCCTCCCACTTTAGCTGACAGGCTTACCAATATTGACATGCAAAAAAGAGAGAGAGTTAAATTCTGCTGTATTTTGTAACATTTCTGAAAAGAAACAACTGCACAAATGCCAATAGCTGTGCAAGACTCAAAGATAGACCTTTCATACTGTAACTAGGCTTGGCTTATAAGACAATACACACTGATATTTTCTCTAAAAGAAGAACAAACAACTGCAGTTGAAGCTTTTGTTGATAGGAAAGATGTGTTTCATCTTGCTAACGATAATGCTTGTTTGCATTATTTTGCATGGATGAACATGAATTACCTGTATTTTGATGGCTTTGTATCATTCTGGGCTTCTTTCTTTGTGAACGTGTATGTATGTTGTACACATGTATGTGTGTTTCCATATGTGTGCTTAACATGGCAATGATTTATGTACTGGTTGTCAACATGAGCAGAAATGTGGAAAACTTTCTCACAGGAGTGTGTTTACATGCATGTATATACACACGTATGAGCACATATATATCGTACAACATTGTAAAAACTGTGTAAAGTGACCTGGCGACCTCAATAAGCACCATGTGGACATCACTTAACTCCTTTGATGCCTGTCTGACCTGGCTTCACAGTCTGATTGATTAACACACTATGCTCATCTTCAAAGTACCCAGCCAAACCGACTAGGGTCACACAGAGTGCCACAACTAATGCAGTAAACAACATACCAAATAAAGGATGGTAACTAACACACACACACACACACAGAGTAGTGGCTTGAGACAAAAGAGGGACTGTTACTTTAGCCTGTGGTGAGCTGAGAATTAACAAATTAAAAGCTGTGAGAACTAGAGGGAACTGGAGAAGGCATGCAGACAATCCCTCACATTATAGGGGAAAAAACTCTGAATTGTCTCTTCCAAGACAGATAAAAATATGTAGATATAAAGAGAAGGAAAGGGGAGAAAGAGAAAATGAGAAAGGCAGGGGTTCTACGAGGTGACGTTCTCTGGCCTGACATTTGGGGCGAATGCAATCAAAGGCCAGGGGAACTGAAATGAGCCAAGCTCCGTACAGAGACACAGGAGAGAGGAGGAACAGATTGAGTGCGACACAAGGGGGGGAGAGTACTTTATGGTGGGACATGCTCGATCTGGGAAATTAATTAGCCAGAGGGCAGGGAGAAGGCAGTGTGCCTCCTTGTGTGTGCACTGAGGGCATGGGCATTTTCCCAATCAGCCTCTGATCTGATGTAAACCAGCTGACACAAACCATTCTGTGGCAGAGTCTGCTTGTATGATTTTATGTGCTTTTTGGTTATATGAGTGTGTGTGTGTGTGGTGTTGTGAAGTGTGAGGTGAGTGTGGAGTGAGAGAGAGAGAGGAGAGAGAGAGAGAGAGAGAGAAAAGGCAATCAGCGGACCCTGAAATGTTTAAGGGGTGAGGTAGACAGTACAACAAAAAAGTGACTTTGATGTTTTATGGTGGTCTAGCATCTGAAAATAATACACTTAAAAATCACACACACACACACAGAGACTGTTTTAGTAGTTGATGTGTGATAACCTTGTGGAGACGATGTGAAGTTTGAAAAGGAAGATTGGAAAGGTGAGTGAGTGACAGCGAGAGAGAGAGATAGAGAGGAAGAGTGATGGGCAAGGACAGATAGACGTAGTGAAGGGGTGATAAGGAGAGATGGAGCTATCGCAGAGGTGACCTACAACAGGCTTTCCTTCACCACGGAGAACAAGCACTCGTCACCGGTTCACACACACACACACACACGCACAGGTCAATGGGACACTTAACAGGTCGGCATTATTCTTAAGGAGTCAATTAGGTTGGACATAGTATGGTCTAAGATAAGAGCAGTACATTTTTCACAATTAAGAGAAGCATTGAATGAATGATGTTTTGAGAATGAGCTCCAAGATGCACTCACAATTCAAATACTCATAAACTTGAAATACTCCTGTATGACAGGGCTGCACAATTCTAATATCCATATTTCCATTCTGGACAATTTGCATGAATTATGTCCAACGTCAACGTTCAGCGCCATATGCAGGAAGCATCATATCTTGTATCATGTTGTATGTGTGGCGAGGAGGTGTTGAAGTCGGAGTACAGTATACAGAAGTTTAGCACGTCCAACTTTAATGCACAAGGCCAAAGTTTGGCTTCCTTCATAGAAAAACAATGAACATTTGTGTTTTTATGAACTGTAATCTTCCCCTATTGTTAACCTGAATTGTGTTTCAGTTGCCATTTACTTATATAGCTTATTTCATATTCCACAATTAATAATTCATAGCTGTCATGCACAGACATTGTCAAAAGTGACAAGTGACAGGTGACAATGTTATCAATGGATCTAAAAACAAAAATGTTGTTGCTGAACAGAATCTGTGATTTTGCAGAATTATCCAATATGGATGTCTGCTGACAGGGTTGATTCTGGATAAACAATTACTGACATGCATACAATTGTGACATACAATTTTCTCTGAGTGGGGGCAGTGGTGTATTGAAGGTTAGAGAAGATGGTTTGTGAATGCTGGTTGTCCCCAGATCAGAAGAATAAATCTGTGTGGAGAATGTGAGAGAGCATTTTCCCCTCCATCAGTGTGTGAAAGGTGCATTCCTGAAAAAAGAGAGCATTCCTCTCGATAAAACACTGAAAAAGTAGAGGTAAATAAAAGTTTTTTTTACAAAAGTAATCTCTGAGAGCCTGTCAGGTATAGTGATGCAGTGTAAACAGCTACAGCTATATTTATTTGAGTGGCACGGTGGCAAGGTTTTGTGGTATTTTTGTGGTCCCAATAATTTCACCAGATTGTATTTTGTGGTGACGTTTTTAGGTAGTTATACCTAACTACTGTCATCATTGTCTTTGAATCCAAAAATGTTCCACACAACAAAGAGGGAACCTTTTTTCAGTATTGGCACAACAATTTTTGTAACTAAGATTGGATAATTTTATTTCTCTCACAGGGTGTTTGAGATTCTTTCTCATTTTGTTTTCGTTTTTGAAGATTTTTCTTTCACTGTTCAATCATTAGATTGTCATTGTATTGTTGTTTTGATGTGAATTACTGTCATCATTCACTGATACAGACTGGGCAGAAACTGAGAGTGCAAAAAAATGCAGCAGAATTGTGATCAAGAATGAGAGTGCATAGAGGTAAGAATAAAAATCTTGATTTTATTGTAATTAACCAAGCAGCTGGTTAACAGACATAGAAATACAGAAAAACTTCTATAAAAGGGTCCATTAAATGCTAATAATAACATACTCACAGGCCTATGGTATTTTCTGTGTGTGTTTGTATACTGTTATGTGCATAAAATGTGTGGCAATAGTGTGTTTTATATCTTCATCAAAGACAATATCAACAAGGAGGAAATAGACTCACATGCACGCACGCACGCACACACACACACATACACACACACACAAACTGAGGTTCCCATTGCCATCAGCAGTAAAAGCAGGATATTAAGCTCTATTTCAAACCAACAGCACCTTTGCTCCTATGCACCTTTCCTTTGAGGATATTAATCCTCTCCACCTTCTCTCTCTCTCTCTCTCTCTCTCTCTCTTCCTCCTTGTCCATCACTCTCACTTACTCTCTCTTTCTCACTCTATTTTGGACTGTGTACAACAGGAAAACTGCTCTCCAATTCTGAGAACACAGATGGAGGGGCATAAAGCTTAACAACTTCAATTTAAAAATGAGATGGTGAGAGAGAAGCAGTGAGGAAGTGAAGAGGAGGAACGAGGACGAAGATGAAGACAGACAGCATCATAGTCACTGAACTCCATGTTGCATGCGTCTGACTGGAATTAACGTAGCGTAGCAATAGTTATGGCTTTGGTTATGGATTACGGCTAATCCTTTAGCATAGGGAACAGGTCTTAAAGGTAATTACACGCTACTATTGGATCCAGAGCCCAGAAATGGGCCTCTCTTACATCACGCTTATTAAGATCCAGAAGAAAACTGGCTGCTCTTACAGAGACAGAGTAGACAGAGTACAGGTTAACACACCATAGCTTTCTTTGCCAATCCTAATACTATTTAAACTTTTCTGGCAGGTAAAAGAGCATTGTTGCAGAGATCTTAGCTGTGATTTTAGTTTTGTAATGGAAAAAAAAAGCATGGCTTAAGGATTAAAAAAACTCATGTTTTCATCTATATTCATTTTGACTAGGATATAATTTAGTTATCATCAAAAAAGTGAGCTGGTCACCCACACAGGATTAGGTAATTAGCAGCACAACTGGTTTCAGTGAATATTACCAATAAAGGAAGATGGTGACATAGCCTACTGGACAGTTTTTCCCTTTTTATTTTAGCCATTTGCCATGCATGTTTTTTTAAATACTCGTCTGACTGTGTCTAATACACACAGTCAGCGTTCCAAGTGCCACTAAGTCTGTTTCTATGCCCTATCTCCAGCCTTTAATAGTCCATTCTGTCTGCTTTAACCCAGCGGGAATCATTAACCCGACACACTTCCTCTTCCCCTACCCCTGACAAAACCCTCCAAACCGTTATGACCACAATACAAGTGCGTGTCCCTGTGGTTCTCTCTGTGTGTGAATTAGGGGTCTACTTAGCCCCTGAAACAACCCTAAAACAAATGACCCAATACCAATTAGTTGCACAACAATTAGGTTAGTAGACCGTTAATAACAGGCAGACCAACGTAAGGAAAGGTTCGAGTTATGCCAGTTTCTTCCCTAAACTCTAAAACCAATAAGAATAGCAACAATGGAACCTTGACAGTGTAGACGGAATTCTGTATTGTGACCAGCACAGCACACTAGTTAAAACGTACTTCCAGCATTTCCGCAAACTGAACTTTAGTTTTTGTCTCAACTCATCTTTAGGGAATGATTACTACATCAGTTCATAGACACTGTTCTTTTAAGAAGTGATTCTTGTACAGCTTTCATCTTGTTTTTCATTTAAAGGCTGCATTGGTGTTGGTCGTATGCTCTCAGTTTCACATCATGTGCTGGAAAGTGAACCGTAATAAAAGACAAAATGGTGGAAGAAAAGAACGAAAACAGTCAAAGTGTTTTCTGAGTGGGCAAGATGACACGTGGCCAGTAAGAAAATACTGTTATCAGCTGAATAAAGTTAAAAATAGAGGTTCAGCATTAAACATTGATTTAATAATGCTGACTTAAGACCAGGAACATAGAGAAGAAAAAAGCAAAAAAATCTCATAATACAATAGCATATGAGAGAACATAAAACAATAAGTTGATTGGAGAGAATTAATTTAAAGCTGTCACGATGTTGTTGAACATTTGTGTTTTTTTCCTTCCACACACTGTAAAACCTGTTCAGTCGCATTCATGTTTTTAAAAATGAAAAAAGAATGATCTCCAATAAAAAGTGGCATTTGTGTCTGAAAAGAAAACATCGGACATTCAACGTGTTATTTTCTTCTCCAACCGGTCTCCGTTTGTCCCGCTTTGGTCTCTTTTACACAAACTCCTAATGGCTTATGAGTCTGTAACAGCACTTAGTCAGGTCTCACCAAAAGCTCTTTAGCAAAGTTTAAAGCTTCTGTGATGTTTTCTGATCAATACCTGGCCATAACTCAAATCACACGTCAAGTGCCATTACTGTGTACACCGTACACTCTTAACCAAAGTGCACTGACGCACACACGCACATACACACATGTACATTTTCATGAGCTTAGACAGTATTTTTGATCAATACCTGGCTATAGATCAAACACCTTTTTTTGTTTATGGCTAACCTTTCCCAAGGCTCATTTCAGACGCGCACAGAATAACTCATGTCTTACTTGAGACTGCTGCTTTGACTGCGTCTATGAAATTGATAAGTGCTCTTAAATGCAAAATGACAGTTTAAGAACCTTGTTTTTGTACCACAGTGTGATCAGAATGTCTCATAAAAACACAAAGCACTTCTCTCCAGGAGGTAACTTCATAGTCAGTGCCAGAGAGAGAAATACACTACAGGCCAAATGTGCAGCAAAAGACTTGAAACTGTGTGAGTTCTTCCTTTAAAGGATAATTTGTCCAAATGTAGCAGGGGAAATCTGTATGCTGGGAAACTATTTTCCCCTCATATTTTTCATTATATGTAGAATTCAAGAAATAGATGAGTTTGTTTTGCCGCAAATATTTCATCTATCTGAATATTGCTTTAAAATGTTCCTGAATGTTTTAGGCCCTCGCTGACAACTGCAACGAGGGTATTTTAATTTAGCTTCAATACAATCAGCCAAGAGGAAAACTTTTCTAAAATGAAAAATAAGTTTTTGTTCTTCACAAATCATCTAAACGTCTGCCTCAGCAAACAAACAGGGGAGTACATTTCCTGTGGCTTCCATTTCTTTCTCTAAGAACATGTGTATTGTGTCCCTCATTTTGTCTGAAAATCTCCTCAATCCCACAAAGTGCTTAACCATCCAGCCTCTAATTTAGCCTGTACTGTCAACCTTAACACAACCTCTGACCTGCATGCAAGTGTCCCAGTGGTTTATGTGAGAATGTGCTTGGGTCTTTTGTCATCCTTAAATCCTTTCCCTTTCCTCTTGATTTGCTCATCATCTCGTCTCGTACTTCCGTCTTCTTTCTCTCATCGCGTCACCCCCTTCCTCTCTTACTTCTCTTTTTTCTTCCCGCCTCACTTACTTTGCTTTACCTTTAACCTCCCCCCTGCCCCTCTCTGTTTTCTCCTCCTCCTGATCCTCTCTAAAGGATGTTCCTGTGTTCAGGGTCACTGTCACTCCTCAGTAGCTCTGTTGACCTTTAACCTCTTTACGACTAGGGTCAGTGGCTGTTGTCATGGTGTTTAACATCCCTGTGGGAGGCCAGCCATGTACATGGGTATAGTGTACAATTCAAACATGCACATACGCATTATTTATAATGTCAGAGGCATGCGACTTTGACCTTTTTCATTCACTTTAATATCCTACTCAGGTTACCAGCAAAGACAGACAATAGTCACAGTATCCGACAAACCTCCCCCACTGTTTGCTTCAACATCTTTTACTCATTCTTTTATCTAGCCTCCCCTCCATGAACGTTTCATTTTTGTCCTTCCTCCTCTGTTGCCCTCCCTTCCTCCTTGTCTCCCTGTGGTCTAAACAGGTCTCTTTCTCTTCGGATGTTCGTGTCTCTGTGACTTTCAACTGCAGGCTATTGAGTTACACAACCCCAATAGACAGACATCCCACAATGACAATTATCCTGTGTAGCGATGGCTGGAACCTGTGCCTGGGAACCAAAGAAGAACATTTATGAAAAAACGCTCTTTGTGCTGAAATGAAGAACTCTGTGGCCGCAAAACATACCAATTTCAGGTTTTTGTAACTTTTCTCTAAGTTAACATCCTCAATTTTAAATTAAGTGAACTGATTTTTGAGATAAGTTTCAGTAGTAATCAGTGCAGCTGGATTATTATTTTTTTTTTTAGAACATTGAGAACTTTTCTTCTCATTTTTGCACGTAGGTATGTGTGGGTGTGTAGTGGGATGTGTGTGGCTGTTTAAACTTTGGCTGAACGGATCAAGTGTGTACACTGACTGAACTTTCAGCTGTTGCTGTTGTGCAACTTTCGCTGTGTGGCCGGGGTACACAAGGTGTTCCTCTTGAGTGTGTTGTCTGCTGTCTGTCTGTCCCTATATACTTTTGGGGATTCTCTGTGTGTGGTTGCACTTGACTTGGAGAGTGTATGAATGTTTCTAGAAGGAGTGGGTGAGTTTGTGGAGGCCAAACACTAAATGGGCAAATGATACAAGTCCTGCACTCCTCCTCCATAAATTACCAGCTCATTACAGTAATGCAGCCCATTTAGCATAGGAAGAGGGGGGAGGAAAAAAGGAAACGTAAGAAAGCACTGCAGAAAAGTGTTTGGGGGTAGCAGGATTCATAGAAGGTACAGTAGATGATGTGTAAATGTTGAGAACGAAAATGGGGTGAGCACAGGGGGAGATTAAGCAAGAAAATAAGAAAGGGAGGAAATGGGAGGAGAAGAAAGCAAGGGAGAAAAACAGAAGGGGGGCAGGGTTTGCTGTGATGTGTTTAAGGAGCTTTTCAATCTCAAGAGAAGTGCTTTTCATTAGGTTAAAATCTATCATCTATGCTGCTGGGGAAAAAAACAATGGCGAAATATTAATATAGATAGTGGCTACAGTAGGAGACAGAGATACAGACCCGAACAGAGCGCGAGAGGGGAGGAGAAAGAGGGAGGAGGGGAGGGAGAGAGAATGGGACAAGATGTAACAGTTGTAATTGAATAGTGAACTAGAGAGGGCTGGAGTGCAAGCACTGATTAATACAATTCAAATTGATTGTCTCCTAGTAGCTGTGAGAACATCTCATTCTGACTTTCATATTTGAATGTTCAGCATGTTCTCTGCGTGCATGTGTTTGTGTGTGTGTGAGGCAGAGAGCAGTTCAGAGGGGTAGGGAGATGGAGAGTGCCCTCTAGTGCTTGCTGCTTCTTTTACCCCACCTTAATATGGTCATATAAGGTTCTGAGTTTTTTTTTTTTAATTTGTGGCTAGTGTCCAATTTCCTTTACATTATTTTCGGCAGTTATGTATGCACAGCAATCATGGTTAGTTGCACTGTACTCATAGGAAAAGCCATCTGCTTTTCGTTTCTGTCCAGTATATATTTTTTTTTTTTTAAATCCTGAAAATTACCCACTCAAGATCCCATCACACATGAAGTTTTAATTACATTTAGTCTGTTACTACATTGTACATGAGCTTTGTAGCTGTTTACTATCAATCAGGAAGAAATGCATACCTTCACAGGGAAATTATCTCTCAAAAAATAAATTATATTGTCTTTATTGTCAGTTCAACTACTTTTTGTCTTTTGACATGTCTTTGATTGAGAGAGCAGCAGTTCATTTCAGGTTGCAATTGATTCGGCAAACAACATTTACAACTGGTAAACATCCGGCACTTAGAATAGCTAGGAAAAATGTACAGTATATTAGACAGTAATAAAAGTGTTTTCCATTTACACCATTTCCTTCCTAATTTTATCTCTCTGTCTATTTCTCTATATAAATAGTGCCAGAGAAGCAGTATACAATCATATAGATGAGAGTGAAGATAGCTGAGGGGGAAGAGTTGTGTTGCATTTTCACCTCAGGAGAAGGATTTATAGTTGGGGTGTGAAACAATCATTCACGTTAGCGAGTCAGGCCCTGCGTTCAATTAGCGATAGCTTGTGTCTCACACTGATTCCCTCTGCCTGTGAGACAGAAAATCCAGTCAGCATTGTGAACACAAAAAGCTCAAGCTCTTCTACTAAGACCCCCCACAATTCATTGCTATTCTACCTGCTTGCCAACAGTGAGTGGCCATTTAGACATCTGCCTGTGCCACACTACTCTGAAACTATACTAATTCTGCCTAGTAAGGGATGTCGAAATAGCTAAGAAAAGGAGGAAGGTTAGTGGATAGGGAGAAAAGAATAGAGAATATGTGGTAAGAGAAGCCGTTTAGAAACAGCGAGGAAGACAGAAAGAGAGAAAATGAACAATTAAAATATCTGACACAAATATTTTACCACAGAAAAGTTTACTCCTCCTCTGCACCTCTGTCTCCCTCTGTCTGTCAGTCCATCTTCTTTTTATTAATCTCTTTTTTCTTAGAATATGATATATTCACTGCAAGAACAGCCCATGTATTTGTTTCATTAGCTTTAAAAATAGGTGATTCAGGATGTGTGTGACCATATAAGTGCACTTTATGATGTTTGGACAATTTAATTCAGTTGTATAACCTGAAGAAGGGATCTTCATTTAAAATTAACACAGTTTAAAAAAGTGCCAAAATTATTTTACTTTTAATTATCTAAAAAATTTAAGGTGGCCCTGGGACTTTAAAAACTAGGTTAGTTGGAAAATATCCAGGTTGAGGTACTGGAAAATGTGATCTATTACAGAAACACATAATTGAGGCATTATTAAGAAAGATAAAATGATCCTGAGTTGACTTCAGAGATGTTCATGCTAAGACGAAATCTGACTACTTGGTATGTCTACTGTTTTGTTTTGTACTCATTATCAGTCGTGGAAGTGGAACTAAATAGGTGGAAATAAACCTAGAACACAAAAAAGTAATATTTAATTCCTTTCTTTCTCTCTTACATGTACACTAACACACACAATTTCTCTCTCTCTCTCTCTCCTCCTCCTCTCTTCCCTCCTCTCTCTCCTCTCTTCTCATTCTCTGGGCTCTCCCCCTCTCTCTCTCTCATCAAAGCACATTATTTTGTGAGAAAAGATGCAATTATTCTCTTATTTATAGAGCGAGGGAGGGGTCAGGTGGAGAGAAAAGGACAGACAGGCCAGGGGCAATCACTGTATTTTATAAGGCACTCCAGACAAGAGGTGGGGACAAAGCAGTCTGTTGTGCTGGACAATAGCAACCTATTTGGGCCTGCTGCTCTTCAGAATCCAGTATGCACTTTTCTTTCCCTTGCCCTGAAAAGCACTCTGTGCTTCTTCCTTGAAAATTTTGTATTATATTACACATACACACACACTTTTCAATGGTAACAAAATATACAGCTTTTACACTGTGTATATAAATATATAGTGTGGTTTTCCACACATACCCAACCTTTATCTCAAAACAGACCCCTACAGGCAAGATTGAACAGCTACATGTTAAATATATTAGAACACTTGGAGGTTAGGTGTCAAGCAGGTACAAACTGTGAGAGTGTGCAAGGTATTGATCCAGGCAGCTGATCAAACCCTTCATTTATTATGGAGAAACAAAGGAGAGGTCAGTGTTCCATGAATGATTTAGAGACACATTTGTGTACAGTGTGTGTGTGTGTGGTGTGTGTTGTGTGTGTGTAGTGTGTGTGTGTGTGTCGTGTGTGTGGTGGTGTGTGTGTGTGTATACAAAAAAGGAGAATAAGGAGAAGAATGAGAATAGGAAGAATAAGAAGGAGAAGGAAGAGGAGAAGAAGGAGAATATGGAGGCAATATACAATATGTTGTCAAACAATGTAACACTGAATTTGACGATCTAAACTCCAAAGATTTGGTAAATTATAAAAGAGATAAATCTTGTATTTAATGAATACAACCTTCCTTGCTGTGTTTAATCCCCTAAACTCTCAGAACCCCCACCCTCCAATTAACTACTCTTAACTCTTGTGAGTCCTGAAGCACAGGGGAAAAAAAGCAAGAAAAAGGCTTAGCTAATGTAATGTGTGTACTCAGGACCAGTCGGCAATGTTGGATGGACTGCTGCTCAATAGAACATAATGGCCAATTATCCTGCATGTACGCTAATGGCCCACATTAACTAGCTGGAATATGGGGGTGGGAAGTGGATTATTTAGTAAAACATTGTTTTTTACCCATCTGGAGTTGCGTTGCTCAGACGCAGGCAGTTTGGGGAATTGGTACAGTACACTGCAGCCTGCTCAGGTAAGGTTGAATCATTCATCAAACCAGAGTTGCAGATGCACAAAAGACCATGGTCTGCTCGCATTTTGCAGCATCATGCCTCAGAGCCCCCAAAAAACTTTGCTGTGCAGTTCTTCAACATGCTGAAATCTTGCACAATCTGCAACTACTTTGCTGTTCTTTTGTAATGTAGTATTTCTGTACTTACACTTTAGGTGTACTGTTAATGTTTTTTCTATAATTCTAAATACAACTGGTGGGAATATTGAATCAAATTAAAATTAATTATCAATTTAATATAATTGCTAGTTATGTCTGTGCCAGTTTTTTATTTCAAAAACGTGTATATTTTAATGCAGAACTGCCACATTATTGCAGATATACTGACAGTAATGGTTTTCACTGAGACTTTTATTTGACTATTTTAATTTGACTCCAGGTTACCTAGGCTATGTTTGTCCCTTTATGCTTCATATGCAATGGACTGACGTAAAACCAACCAGTATTAGCATGAAGCACACTGTTAGAGTAAGAGTCTGAAAATAAAGGCTAAAAGCTTGCATATTGTATGAGTAGTTCAAGCTTATTCTTAGATAGGTGATTATAAAATCCAAAATGCATCCAAATGCTTTTTCCCATTTGGGATGGTTGAATTTATTTGGTCCCCCCTTCAGGATATCATAGTTCATTGACGGGGCTAAATGAATGTAATTTAATGTAATATAATATTAGGACATTAACTTCCTGTAATATGTTCCCTTCAGCGAGGTCTCTAGTGATAAAACTTTTAAATGACCACAAGCTGTCTGTAGTGCTGTTTTGCATTAAAAACAATAAAGGCAAGACAATTAAAGGGTTTTGTTAGGGAGTTTTTCCTTTTTGAATTGAAGGTCTATGGATAGAGGCTGTCATATACTGTACAGATTGTAAAGCTTTGAATATCACAAATTTTTGATCTGTGATTTTGGGTTGTGTAAATTAAAATGACAAGATTCACAGCTTTAACTTTGTTATTTTACATTTAAACTTGCATATGTAAGCATGGCTCCTTGCCATTATGCGACTACAGAATCCAACTGGTATGAGCTCATGTCACAAAGCTAGTGGGGCACACTTCATTGTGGTTGTAAGCATTTTATATGCTTGCAGGAAGAATAGCATTGCTCTTGCTTCTCTTGATTCTCCTTCTTGACTGGGAAGACAACACCCAGGAGGCACCACACAAACTCCAACGCTCGACTTTTGACTCCAGGAGTTCCGCTTTTCCGTAACATAAACTTATTGTATACATAACATATTTATTTAATTTCATGATTAATTTCTTTGAATTTGTGAATCGTTTCAGAATTCAAAAACTGAAAATAAAAATCTTTTTTTTTCAATCATTTTTTAACCCCATGGTTGTTGTTGAAACATTTTGGCAGAAGTAGCACACCCTCTGAATATAGCTATTAGTTATTCTTTTCATTGACGCCTCCTCCCACATATTGTTTATACATGCACACTCTCTCAGCAGATACCTGCTCATGTGTAAACACAAACACAAGGGTGCCAACACCACCTACACATACACACCTACAGCAGAACCTGTGCACCCTCGCCATCCCTCCACCGCAATTAATCAATCCTTGTTCTTTTTCTTCCACGAGTTAAGCCTGTCACACTTACCTCTCACTCTTTCATCATCCCTTGCTTCTTAAAGAGCCACGTGGCGGACAATATGAGCCCTGCGGGGGAGGCGATATGACACAACGCCGACAGAAAGTAGCGGCCGTGGTTTAAATCATACTGACATGCAGATTTATCACTGTTTAACTTGTCCAAAGTGTCTCCTCTAGTTGGTGCAGATCTGACTGTGTGAGCTGGATGGCTTTCCTCGGGGAGGGCCCAAAGTCCCAGCAAGCTCAACTCAGCTCATTCTGTTCAGCTCAGTTCTGCACAGAGCCACAGCTACAACCATGTTGGTTATAACATACACAGACATAGAGCAATTTCACTTCACAAAAGGTAATTTCCACTGTCAACACAATCATGTTTGTAAGAAGTTAACTTGATGTAGAATATTTGGGGAACAAAAATACTGAGCTATCATTCCTCCTCTCAGGCAATCTGGGAAATGTGGGGAATATACTTAATCATTGCAGACAAGTAAGTTTTAAATAAAGTGGATGTAACAAAATGGTAAATTCCAACACTTCATCATAAAATAACTGCTGGAAGCAGTCTGAACTCTGAGACTCATGATACAGAACAGTGTAAGAAAGAAATGTTAAGAAATGTTCCATTACAAATCCTCTTGTCAACTGCAATTTGAAAAAAAATTCATCTTTATTAGGTCAACAGTACAAATTCAAAATTTTGTTTATGGTATCACCTGGAAATCTAAAATATTTACTGTAAAAAAAGACATGTTTATATAATATTTTATGTAATAAATATTTGGCCAGAAACTTCAGCATTACAAAGAAAAACAAAACTGTTCAAAACTTGGGCCTTTAGACTACCATTCTTCCTTTTTTGTCTTTATCCTTTCAAAGATATTGCGTCTATAATTAAAGTTCATTACGGTGTCTTTCTACCGATTGTATTAATGGCAATATAATGCAGTGACTTTTATTCTTCAGTTTCTGGCTGTAAAGACTTCCAGATACCATTGTTGTTAGTCCCCTGACAATCATGCATAATTCATCAAGAATGCAGAACACTTTGTACAAACACACACACACACAGACACACAGTACATTTACTGTACATGTGAGCTCTCGTGCACACACAACTGCCGCTACGCTCCAGTGTGATTGTGCATGATGGATGTGATGTTAAACTGGATCGTACAGGACCACTGTGGAAAGAACGGTGGTAGGAAAGAAAGCAGGAAGAGAATAATGAAATGAAAGTAGGTAAAACGTGGATCTGGTGAGGGACAACAGGCAGGACTGATACCAAGTCATGATGGATACAGTTTAGGGTAAGGTTACATGGTACATGCCAAGTAAGGCCAGGGTGGCCTTGATTGAGAAGATTGATAAAGTGCCAAAAAAACATTTAAAATTTATACATATACATTTTAAATGAGAATGTTCTTCACAGGTAAACTGGGTCTTAACCTTCTTAACCTGAAAAGCATTTATTCCTACCATTTTGACAAAGTTGTTGTTTTTTTTTAAGATATTGCCCAGGGACAAAATAATAACCTCCCTTTCAGCAATCAATGCAATTGTGAAACTGCCACATCAAAGTGGAGACATGCATCATTCTGTCACGTTTAATCAAACTCCAGTGAGTGGTGTCTGAGATATTGCAAGTGACGGATGGATAAACAAACAACCAGATGGAGACCAATTCACACTCCAAGACAGAAAGGGCCATTTGCCCACAGATACAAATGTGCATAGGCACAGTGATACTTACAGCAGCGAGTGAGCAATTCAGTGATGGAAGGCAGCAGTGAAGGGAGGGGGAAAATGTAAGCAGCCTTGTTGCACGAGGCGACAGGGGGTCTGCCTTTAGATGGATGGGTCCCAGCTATTGATAAGGTCAGACCTCATTTGCGCCAGACCTTTTACATTTTGCGAAATGTTGGCCTAGCCATTGGACTGTCAGGAGCAATTCGTCCCTGTGAAAAATGGACTGGCTCATTGAAAACTGTGACTCCATCGTAAAAGCATGAGGCCCTGGCGATGTGCTGCTACTGTAACTCGTCATATAAAACCCTCCCAGCCCAGCCTCTGCCTATTTCAAATCTCCACTATGCTGCTGTCTACAATCTGACTAACTTTCTCTCCCTCTTCTCCCTCTCCACATCATAGCAACAGAAAAACTATTGTCTTGATGTCAGGATTTTCTAACCCCTATTTTTCCCCAACATCGCAGGTTGTCATTCTTGCTTTTTTTTTTTTTTCAAAACTATTCACATGTGCAACCCATCACATTTTTTTTCCAGCTCATCTTCCCTATCTATTGCTGTCTTCCTATTCTCTGATTATAGCACAGAAACGGTTTGACAATCCCAGATGACAGTAAAAACACACAACACAAAAACAAATAAAGAAACAATGGGCTTTTAAAGTAAAAAACAGGGGCTAATCTAATTAACCCAAAAAACAATAAGGCTTTCACAGTGAGCATAAGTCAAGATGGCTATTGACTATGTCATGGTCAAGGTCAAAAAAATATGTGTCAAAAATCCTGCTGAGAGTGAAGCTGCTGGGCCTGATAACATCCCTGGCCATGTTTTAAAACATGTGCAAATCAGCTAGTTGATGTCATTACTGACATTTCTAACATATATTCATAGGAGATTGTTCCCACCTGCTTTAAGACAGCCATCATCGTCCCTGTACCTAAAAAATCTGCAGTATCTAGTCTAAATGATTCCAATGAAGTGCTTTGAGAAACTGGTTCTCCAGCACGTAAAGAATAACTGATGGGGATGCCATCTCCACTGCCCTTCACTCTACTCTACTCTACTGCCCTCTACATACACCTTGAGAAAAACAACACCTACGTCAGAATGCTGTTTGTTGATTTCAGCTCAGCATTCGATATAATATCCCCCGTGACACTGTAAACTGTAAACTCAGCACTCTGGGCCTGAGTACAACACCCTGCAACTAGATATTGGACTTCCTCACAAACATACCCCAGACATTTCGGATTGGTGGTCACACCTCCTCCACTCTAGTGCTCAACACTGGAGCCCCTCAGGGCTGGGTGCTCAGCCCCCTCCTGTTTTTTCCTCTCCTAAGGGGGATCAATAAAGGAACATAGCTTAGCTTATCTTATCTTATTTTATCCCCCAACATGGACACAACACTGTTGTGAAGTTTGCAGATGACACAAGACTTCATATCGGGAGGAAATCAACAATCATACAGAGGGTTTCACAGAAAACAACAACATGCTCAACGTCAGCAAAACCAAGAAACTGATTGTTTATTTTAGGAAAAAGACAGGCAAAGACGCACTGCCCTGTTCACCTGCTCCACCTCAGTGGAGCTGAGTTAGCATAGACTGTATTTCTTAAGGAAACTTAAGAAAGTACAATTCCTGTACCAAGTTTTTCTTAACTGTTACTGAGGAATGATAGAAAATGTGTGGAAACATCCCAATCTTGCATGGGATGTGCACAGCCCAGGACAGGGGGACGCTGCAGTGGGTGATTAAAACCGCCCAGAAGATCATTGGTATTCAGCTACCCAGCATCAGTGATATTGGTGAGGTGAGGTGTCTGCGCAGAGCAGAAAGGATACTAAAAGACAGCACCCACCTCAGCCAAAGCCTGTTCACCCTGCTGCCATCTAGGAAGAGGTACAGAAGCTTCCATTGCCATACCACTAGACTTACAGACAGCTTCTTCCCTCAGGCTGTGAGTAAATTCTTCCTCAACAAATCATAAGACAAATTAATCCATTTTTATTTATTTATTTATTTATTTTTAGTAGCATAAAGGTAACTGCCTAAATGTATTCTACAACCTTGCATTTTAAATGACAAGATTAACATCACTTATTATTTTTGCAAGTTTTCCAATTATATAACTTAAGGCAACCACAAAAATGGGGCTTTACTTTAGTAAATTTCCAATCTATTTCTTTCAGCGAGCTTGTTTGGCCAACATGACAAAGCTATGCCTAAGTGGTAATTCATTTGCTGGTGGAGGGAAAATTCAGGGCCCATTAATTTATGCGGTAGATGCTTATACCAACGTAAGGCACAATTCCTGGACTGCACACCAGCACACATTTCAGATGAGCCCGGCATCTAATTTGTTTAAAATCCAGCCGATCCATGTCAGCTTTTAATGTAAAATACAACCACTTTTGATTAAATTGGACTTTGTGCATCACAAACAACCTCATATATCAAAGAGTATAGGAATTCACTCTACTTCACTTTTTTTCATCCGTTTATCATTAAAGTACATAAAAAGCTGACCCCTCCTACTCCTTTGAACAAGGACATATAACTTGAGTCCAGAGGACTGTAACTCCCTACATTAAGACACCAATCTGGCAAAGCTCCAAGGCACAGTAAAAACAGCTTCCATAAAATAATGCTACCATCAGTGTTTCAGATATGCAATCCAATTGCATCTCATCAGCCCACTGGTGACTTCCATTAAAGAGTACTGTCTGCACTATTGCCCAAGTTCAGGGTTTATTGAACAGCATTTTCGAAGGATCAGATCAACTGGCTTCACAAAATCCACCAGAGATGTTGTACACCAAGCATCCACTCACTAACAAGGTGAGTAAGGGGTCGGTCTGGCTTTGAATGGAGGACATTTCAACCATATCCACCTTAATCAAAACTACAGATGTACTTTCAGCTCTAATATGCCTATTTAAAAAATATGCTGCTGCTTCAGCAGCACAGAGCGGTACCAGCAAATTGTCACAGATCAAAGCAGTGGCGGCCAACTGAAGGTAATGAGAGGGCAGCATGTTAAAAAACACAAGTCACTGTAATGAGTTCTACTAAACAGGGGAAAATGCTAGGGGCACCAGTGTTGGCTTTGATGCTGTATAGCGCTAGGTGTTTTGCCAGGTAGAGGAAAGTAAATCCTGTAATCCCATTCAGCATAGGCTGAAGACAGCTATACAGACCTCAGGCTAATTGACATAACAGGCCAGATTGCTGTGTCTGCACGGCCTGGCCTCCCCATGTTTACATTGGAACTCACTCACCATTAGTCATTATGGGCGCAAGGAAGAATCAAATCGAGCAAGACGGCACTGTCATGGATCCATGCAAACATCATATATACATGTATAAATATATTTTTTAAATTCGTTGTCAAAATCTCATTCCTGACAAGAGCCATAAGACAAAATAAAGCCTCAGTGTTGGACATTCAGGAGTTTGCTGTTAGGTATAAATCACCACTGCACTGGTATGAGGCACTGGTTTACACCAGTTCAACAAGGCAAAGTGTGTTTGTTGTAGTTAACTGAGGCAACGTTTTATCACCATGCTAAGGTTTTAACTGCAAGCCAAATAAAGTACCTGGTTGGGCAGGAAAAAAGAAAGAGGCCTTATCATACAGAAGGCCAGCTAACCCCTCTGGTTTTAGCACTCTGCCTCAGCTCTACCCTTTGGCATTTAGCTCACACTTTTCATGAAAATTGTCTTAAAAATTTGTGATAGAAAGAAAATGAAATCCAGAGAAACTGCTGCCATCTAGGTAACCACATACGATTGTTCTTTCTGGCACCATGTGAGGTTAATGCAAGAAAAGTTAGGGGACAGTCACAGACCAAATCCAGCAATGTAAGCTTTCCAACCACATTATTGTAAACTGTATTCTACCAATTTTAATGTGAAATTACAAATGTTCTATCTTGATTGTTAAGAAACCCGACCTGAATTCAAGCAATACAATCAAGTTCCCATTCAGAGTTCAAAATTCTCTGAGAGGAGTTAAATAACTATAAAAAAGTTGCCTGAGAACACAAAATCGTAGTTAGTACGAATTTCAGGTAAAACACATTGAGATTTCTCTGTGGCTTCTGCACTGTTTTCTGTGGGCATGATATTATAAACTTGCAATGCACGTATCATATCCCTGATTCTGACTGGCCATGACAATAATATTGTCTTCTTCTGCATCTCCCTTTCCAGGCTAATAGCCTGCTAGCTCTAGCTTTGATGACTGGCCGACCCTGACTGCTGCCATATCAGGCAGAGACCTCTGAGCTGAAATCAATAGCCGCTGCAGAGGATAGAGCTTGTTTGTCACACTGTCCCTGGTCTGTCAGTCACCATCCTCCATGTCCTCCATCTGCTGCAGCCATGTAACCTGGCTGATGGGCTGTCCATGAAAGAGCCCTTGGAAAGACAAAATGTCAGATAATTTTCGATTAGGACGCTGCTAATTGCATCCATTAGCTCAAATGTTTGTTAATGCTGGTAGGCTGTTAGCATATTTAGCATGTTAGATGAGAGTCTTTATTTACAATACTGTAGAGACTATAATATCTTGTCCAAGGCCTATCTAGAACACTAATTTGTAACATGCATTTATGCTTACATTGATAACTTTATTCATTATAAATAAGGATTTAGCACTATTTAAAGTTAGCGATCAGCCTATTGTTCAGTAATACAAAATAAACACACGCATCTCAATGTGATGGTTATATAACACTCCTGTGCAGTAAAACCCCAACATGGCAGGTTTCTACCACAAGACACATCTCTAACCCACAGATGGTACTCACAGGAAATGGGTAAAATGCACCATCTTTGGCCAGTATGTTGTGTAGCCGGAAATCTCAAAAGAGGGAAATTTGCAAAAATAAAAACCTATACAAAGAAAAAGTTACCAAGTTGATTCAATGACCAGATAATGTTCTTTCCCCAGGAAATCTCTTTTTTGTTCTTTCAAAAACTCAGCACTCTCTTTTGCAATAAGTAAGTGAGTAAAGTTAATTTGAATAAAGAAAGGGGAAGTTGAGGGTGTAGTATTATGTGTAAAGTTGATTTTAACCCAAAGTGTCAAGTGTGGTGCCTGCACAAGAGTCGCAGCAGACTGTTAAGAAAAGCGGCTGGTGCTCAGAGGTATTTGGAAGTGGCTGCAGGCACTTTGAAAGAATTGATAGAAGCCAAAAAAAGACACTACCCAACAGCTTTAACGGCTTGTTTGAAAGGGTGTCAAGAACCACCAGCAACTCCACTTATCACTGGATGCTGGCACCTCACTCCCTGTAGGAAATGTTTCAGCAGAGGGTGGTTGGAAACCAATCTCTCCTCAAACCCCACATTAGAACAGATTTCTGGCACATGGCAATTGATAGCAGAACTTGACAGACTCATGGTTAATAGAAGCTGCACAAAAGAGAGCACACATCCAATGGAATCAACTCTTTTCTCCTTCTGTAGGCAGTACTGCATTTGCTTGCCTTGGATTAATGCAGTGGGGGACTATCCTTGATGCACCTGCCAGTGCCTCTCAGTCCGAGCCTTTAAAAACTGCCGCAGGTAAGGTACTGCACCTATAAAACAGTTCACCTGAGAAAAACCTCATTGATTTTTTAGGATTGATTGAGGAAGCCAGTGGTAGTAGGAGTCCACTGTGGCTCTTACATTAGAGACAAAGGCTAGGGGCAAATGGTGGTGCGAGTGTTACAATATGCTCTTTAGTGACTTCTGAAAGTCAAACCAGCTGTAAAACAAAGTATTGGGACCCGAGGATACAGAGTGCTCCCTGTATGCATGTATTGTTATTCTAACATTACATTGGGTAAGTTCTTCTTGACTACCTATCACGTGTAGCTTGGGATTGACAAAAGCACCTAATGTTGCCATCATGTAGGAGAATTACAGAGCATGATCTTCTTTGCCTGACGTGAACGACATTAACATCATCAAGTGGTTAGTTAGTGGCCTTTCTTAAGAAAGTGAAGCAAATTGTCACCTCAACTCAATCACAGAAATGACATTATCTGTAGGGTAGCTAGAAACTGAAGCACCGACCATGTGCCTCTGACTGACCTCAGATATAACCCGGATTTCTGTCCAGTTTCTCTCTTCTTCCTCTCTTCTCTGTATGCTTATGAAAAAAAATTATAAAACATAGGTATACTCACAAATTGTCTTTGTATTCAAAATGCCACCTTGCTACAAAGGCCTAACATGATTTGTTGACATGAGTGGGATGAGTAAAATAACATACTAAGCCTCATAGATGGCAAAGCTTTTGTGAAATCAAACTAGGATGTCAGGCTAGCTGATAATTTTACAAGTGAATGCCTGGCGCCGACAGAAGTATTTGGTGTTACAGTGGATTTTACTTTATATCACATGCACACACAGCCTCTTGTAAATCACAACCCTTAACCCCTGCTATTGCATAAGAGCCATGTTAGACAGTCATATACATTTTATGAATTTGTACAAAGGTTTTATGGAACTGAACTCTGAAGACAGAAAAATTGTAGGGAAGTGTTCATTAAAATGTGAATTTGGATACTCCTAACACTGAATCATCCAAGTCATTCCAGTGTTTGTGCTTCTATCTCACAGCACATGTGCAAACACTCAAACTACATGCACACTTATGCATGCAACACACACACACAGAACTTGCCATGCTGCCTCTACTCAGAGCATATGGTAGATATTTAATATATTTTCCAAATGTCAGTGAAGCCTGTTCACAAGTGTCACCACCAAATCCCTGCTGGGATTTTTAAAAAAGCAGAATGAGCCAAATGAAACTGAATGCAGAGCTCACTCAAATACTAAACCATTTTCAACATCACCATTTGGAGGAGACTATTAAGGGAAACAAGTCTACAAGAGGTGGAAAAAACATACGAGGAAATATTGATATAAGCAGCAAATGTGAATCAAGTGGAGCCTTTAAGGGTTTTTCCTTATTGCTAGGCACTTCACTGCACACACACACACAACACACACAGCAGCACACACACACACAGCAGCACACACACAACACACACGCACACACACAAACATACACACGTCTCCTTGCATGCATATAACATGAACGTTTCATTCATTAAGCCTCCAATTTCTCTGGTCACAAGAAACATTTCAATAAAGTCTCTTAATTAACATGCACAGCGATTACAATGTCATGTTTCAGAATATGCGGCAATCTGTCTTCCTGTCACTCTCTCCCTCTCACACACACACTCTCACACAAGCCTCCCAGCCAGTGACTTAATGGCTTTTTTCACCTGCACTTAGCAATGGACTATGGTCTGTGAATAATAAGTGGGAAGAAAGAGTAAAAAACAGTAGAGGGGGAGACAGAATAGGAGTGAGAGCGAAAAAGAGATGTATTTCATGGTTTGACTGTCAATGTAAATGCCATATTCTATTGAGCATTTCATATTTCTGCCCCTATTTCCACTAATTCTACTTTATTGATGCATGTACTGGGAGTATATCTCTGGATATTAATGGATGTTGTCTACCTGAGACTACTTTATAATTGACTGAATATCAGGGAAAAGATGGAGGTGGGTGTTGAATTACAACCTTTCTGACTTAACAATAGAGACATAAACACAACCTACTTTCAGTGTATTCTCTTAATACACGATACAGCTGGCTTCACCCCAGTACAACATAATGCATTTTCTTTGGCTGCATTTAAGGGTGTGGAATAAGAAAAAGTGTGTGCATCTGTATATTTGAGAGTCTGTATGTCTACATTCATTGTATTAGCCAGAAGCCAAGGCCACTCAGATACCTCTGATTGTACTCACAGGAGTAGAGAAATAGGGTGTCGATAAAATGCGTCTTATGCCACAATGGAGACACGTTTGCTGCATTCCAATGGGGCTGCTTTGTTGAGCACCTGCGGCACAGCGCAGTCATACAGAGTGGAGAGGCACTCAAAACAATCGCCAGGCCCCTGGGTCTCACAAACCTAATCTTTAGAGACAAAGGAGGAAAATACACATTCACAATTACAGCTAAGAAATGGAGTTTCATTCTCATTAGTGCTAGAAATACACTGCTAATGTCTGTGCTTGTGTGAGGTTGAGTGACTCGATTTGCAGGTATGGTCATGTATGTCTGCTACAGTTGAAAACGCATGACAGTGTTTTCATACGAGAGCTACAATTTCCATCCCATAAACTGTGTTGAGACTGCAGATGGAAAAAAAATCGACTCTGTCATAGCCTATAACCAAACAATAAACAGAAAAACACAGAGCCAATGTTTACCTGAGCTCCCCAGGGCAAGTCTATTGGCGTGAGGCAGGATCCCAACAGCCATTTCGGTAAGCTTATAGCTCTGTAAGCTTGTGTATTTGTGTGGGTGTGTTTATGTAAAATCTCCCATGAGGTATAATGTAGACTAATAAGAAGTAATAAAGGTAATGTTGACCATGTAATAGCTGGTTTCCTGCCAAACTCGAGAGGCTGAAAGGCTGTCTTTGTGTAACACGGTGCTGTCTAGGCAGATCACTTGAAGGGTTAACTAAACTAAAACCAAACAAGACCTTTCTGTATCAAAACAGTCAGACATCATTTTGAAATGAAACACACAAATACAAAACGTAATTTACATGATTTACTCACTGGCATGTTGACAGTTGTTTAGCATTGACTGTATAATAAGTTTACACTATATGCTTTCCTACAGTTTGCTCAGACTTGATACTATGTTGTCATGCCATCAAGCCATACCATTACACTTATATTTGGCAAAAATTGCTGTGTCAACAGTAGTGTGCAGTGACAGAAAAGAACAACACTGGAGTTAAATCGATTCCATACCTTGGATTATGCAGAAATGAAAGAAAAGAAGAATGCTAACTCAACAAGTCATTAAGCACCTTAAGAAATCTTGTTTTAACAAGTCACAGTCAATACTATTAAACTAGATTCTTTTTCAAGAAAACAGGGTAAGTTAAAATGAGCAGTAAATGTCTATATTCTCCAGGGCAATTGCTTTCTAACAGCTGATAGTGGTTATATTGGAACACAATTGTGTCGTGAAAAAAACATCTGATACTCATTAAAGACACTTGTATCATTGGCTTTTACCATACTTAATCACTTTATTTAGCCACTAATGGTTACATATGGGCAACAGACAGATAATGATCGATTCTTAGTAGTGAATGGCAACATCACCTTGGAGCTGAGACATCTAAAGTCTGGGGGTTCACTGCATCAAGATCAGACAAAACTAATTGACTCTCTATCTGGACAAAAAGTCACAGTAAGTCACTAGATGTTACATACTAGTAATAATTGGTAATAAAAGAATTCAAGGAATGGTAAAATGGTACAGGTCAAGACAAAAAAAACTATATTATTAGCATCAAATAAAGCTTTGCTGTTTGTACTGGAGGCTGCATGATAACGAAGCAGAAAAGCAAGGTCGAGTTGCACTGTGATTTTTTGCTAAAGGTTGCATGCCTCTACGGGACAATACAGCAGATGAATATTCTATCTGCAGAGGCAGGTAGCCTTGAAGCAGTGAACTCCAGCAGCAGAAATGTTCAAACATAATTCATTGTTTGCCCTCCCATGCTCACCTTTTCATGCTTCATCTGATTCCACCATGGCGTCTCTGTGGGCCCAACGCCACAGAGCCTAAACATAAGCTTTGAATGGCCTTGAAAGTAGAATGGCAAATGATTGGATCTACATAGCCCCTTTGTGCCCTCTACATTGCACAAACGAATGAAGGTTTAAGAAAAATCCACTTATTGTTATATCGTTATGTTTAATGTCCAAGTATTGCAGAACTTACTTAACGTCAAAATTACCCTAAACCTATTACTTGTGCTTGAATTAGTTATATCCCACATTTTGCCTATAAACAGCCTTTAGAGAATACCCCTGAACTTTTTAGGGTTTTCCCTGTGGACAGTGATCAGCGGAGACAGCAATAGTGGTGGTGATAAGTGTAATATAAGGAAGAATGCCCCCGGCCCAGAAGAGAGTAAGGCGCTCTGCAGAATGCTATGCCCTTTCTCTTCAGCAGAAGAAATAAATACAGAGTGTAGACACACAACCAGCAGTCACACACAGGCAGCATAACAGCATTAGAAACATTCAAAAAAATCTTTACAAAAGATCCAAAGGTAAGTTTGAAATCACCCAATGAGATGAGATTAATTAAACATTTAAGTTTTAAAATGTATTGTAATTCACTCGATTCAAGCTAATCACATGCCATTTTAATCTCTGTTTTTAATCCTATTTTAGTGGCATTGGGGATGTCTTATTAAGACATCTATGGTAGGCCTGTACTATCCACAAATGTAAGATGTTTTTAAATTTGTGTTGAAAGGTTTTACAGTGGATGTTTTTCCAATAAAACAAGGATGTTCTGTGTGTGTGTGTGTGTGTCTTGATCTGACAGTTAGCCACATGCACCAACACAACAACGCAGACACAAGGACAAGAGATTTGAGGTACCTGTTTATCTTAAAATAAGGCAGCTGGTCTCAGCCTTTCAATAATCACGGATTCTTCCCAAAATGCTCACTACTATAATGCAAACACAGTCAAACTATTCACTCAATGGATCGATCTGTAGGTATTGATGTGTCTTGTACAGATAGTTGTACCACTGTTAATCAAATATAGTCATGGCTACAACTTAAGATTCAGTACTTTTAAAAGTATGTACTCACTCAATCCACTGTTTTTTAATCTGTGCAGCAAACACTAAGAATAAGCATATAAAGCCATGCACAGACAACCAAACACACTCGAGGATGGCGCTCAGATACATGAGCAAAAGCACAAACAGGTCTCCCCCAAGTGTCTCTTTCCTGCATCAGGGTGTCGGGCATATAATTGAGGGCTTACAATGCACTCCCCTTCTGCTAAGCCTTGCTATCTATCAGGCCACACACTGTTCTCACAAACTGCCCTCCGCTGGTACATATCTGATTAGGGCTCCTCTGTAAATGAAGCTTTACAGGACAGACCGATAACAGAAGGAAAGAGGATAGAGTAGGAGAGGGAAAAGGAAGATTACAATATGTAAAGAGGAGGCGAGGCGTGGACAGACTTGAATAAAAAAGAAACAAGAGTGCGCCCACAAGTGTGGGAGGAATGTGATACTTTGATGAGTCAGTATCACATCTATTTAGTAACCATTCGCTGACTATGTGACCCAGGGTCCAAAAGAAACTGTTTGGCTCATCTGCCAAGTTTTGAGCCTTCCTGAACCTTTTGAGCTTCCTATTTTAGGCAAAATTTCGGGCGGGATCACCACTCACAAAAACGCCAACCTCTGTGATTTTCCTCTTCATCTTTTCTCTTCCTCCTCATGACTTCTTTTTAGTGACTTAACAGAGGGAATGTGTCTCTAATAACATAACGCAGATGTTTCTTACAGCAAAAACATAGATAATGCACCAAATAGTAGTAAGCTGCTTTGATTTTATTCACTGACGTCACAATATGCACATATTCAGCCAGTACACATAAAGAACACAGTGATGTAAACCTGGCCCTACACTGTGATCCGGCATCACTGACTTTAAGGGATGACTCCCAGTATTCATAATTGAACCAGTAATGTTTTACAGTATAGTCCCATCAGTTTAAAATGGCCAGTCACAATATCTGAGCAGCTCCTTAATACAGATTGTTTCAAGGTAGTGTCAGCATATTGAAGGGGGCATATGCTACATCTTGAAGCAATATTTCATTCTGAAAGAGCATTTCAAATTTTCAATTAACTTTGAATGAATTCACATAGTTAATCATATTTTTATATCACCCCCGGGAGTTGAATTAATCTCTTTTCACCTGTTCTTTCATTCATTAACCTGGACTCATAAGCCAGGGCTACTCAACTGGTAGCCTTAAGTCATTTCAAATAGTCCCTTTGATTTGTTTTGGGCATGTAATTGAAAACAATATTAATTTATTCTATAAAAGTGTAAGTGCCTTGAGATATTGCCCTGTCAGAGTTAATAACCAATGGATTTAAGAGTTTGCTATGAAGCCACCTTTCCAACAAAACCCAGCTTGGTTTCCAGAAAAGCATTTGTGTGTTGGTGAAAGACTGAGCCGTTGTGAAGACACTGCTTTTTGGAGCGCAGCCTGATACAATTATTGCATGTTTATAAGGGGCTTGGAATATAACTGAAATTAAATATAACTGGCTAGGTATGCTTTTAGGGTCATTAATCAAAATTGATTCACCATCATGACCGAGCCTACCAACCATGCTTCACTTGTAAAATGCAGTAACTTTGTTTGTTTAATGGTTAAAAGTATGGAAAGTACACACTTCGACAAATGTCCTTTTCATAACCTAGCCTCTGAAAATCAGGAGCCTTTATGTCGTATGGCAAATGTGTAAAAATTTAATATTGGATGTTATTTTTTTTACAAGGCCATCCAAAATAACTCTTCTTACTTCTTTTACTACAGAGAGGTATGGCTTTAAGGTGGGGGCAATGACCTTACTGCCAATTAAACAATCCTACAATTTATACAAAACAGACATAAGCTGAATGAAGCACATATGCGATGTTGCAGTAAATCACGTTTGTGACAAGACAAACTCCTGCTGCCTTTTATGTTGAGAGAGCAGTGATTTAACATGCCTTTTATCATATAATTATGTACGTACACACAAAAATACACACTAAGTATAATGGCAAGGTTTGCTTTATCAGTGTCATTGATGAAATGATGAGGGGGACTAATCAGCAGCCTGTGTGACACAATGGCTTTTTGCCAGAGTTGCTGCTGAAACACATTTAGGAGTCATGAGCCAAGCCATTTAACATGGCCGATGCGTTATGCATTATAGCCCTTCCCTGTCAGCTTAATGATGTACAGTGCTTTTGTCAAACAATGGAGTAACAGCAGGAAAAGACATCATATGGACAGAGAGGAAAAAGGGAATGAGAGCGAAGAAGTCAAAGGAACTGACTTCAGGAGCCAATGAAAAGTGAGGAGTGAGAAAATACGATGAAAGATAATATTAGAATTCCAAATGAAAAGTGACCTTTAAATACAAATAGATTTTGCATTTAGATACTCCAGTAACCTTCTTGTAAGCAGAGGAATCCTACAGAGATAAAGACAGGGATGTTCTCTTGGACAGCGGCCACCAAGGCGGACTAAACCATGGGAACGATGGGAGGTAAATGACAGGTCAAAGGTCAGAGCCAGCAGGAGGAAATGACATCAGCTGGAAGTATGAATAAACAGTGGGGAGACAATCATCCAGTACAAGCAGTGACCTTGCAAGGGATTAGCAGTGGCATTATCTCTCAAATATACACATGTAGAAAAATGAGTGAGCGGGTGACCTTCAAACAAGAAAGTTTTTAAAGATCCCCTCCAGGCATGTATTGAATGCTGACTTTTTATTATTTTTCTTATTCTGTACAGCACTTTGGTCAGTGATAGCTGTGTTAAACTTTACTTACTTACTTACTATGTATTAAGACATATACAAATGCTCACAATAAAATGCTTAAAAAGGCATCTACTCTTTTTACCTTTTTTAAATTTCACAATCTATGAATATGCAAATTTTGTTCAATTCTAAAGTTTTCCTGTCTCCTATTTCACTGTAAAGTCCATTCTCAGTGTATTATTATTATTACACTTGTATAGATTGCATACTGGACCAGTTAATTTATGTTTACACAGACAGCAATGCCGAGCTATTATTAAAAATATGTTATGTTAGGGTCAAAGTTTTGCATATATTACACATTTACAGTTTCTTTTACTGTAAAGTTTATTTGTTTTGAGAGTAAGTGTCGTAACAAATTTTAACAATAAAAGAATCCAGGGTCACTAAATGTGTCCTGCATGTAAAGAGAGACCTGTTTCCTAAACACCTTTCATTATTATTTTTGATAACTATCTTAATGTATTTTCCGTTTTCACTGTGTCATAAAACATTTTCATTCATGTTCATTTAAATGACTGTTTTGGTGTTATCCATAGGCGTGTGTTTAATATTAGCTTAGTATTCATTAGATAATATACTTATAACCTTGGTACAAAGATAATAAGAAAACAGCACAGAAAGAAAAAAACACCGGCAAAGACGCAGTTACTTTAATTTCAAGTAGTTACATGCACAGTTCTTCAGATATGATGAGAAAAGGGTAACTGCCAGCCAAGCTTAAAAAATAAAGCATTCTTTGAGCCTCATCACTGAAGACGAAATCTCAATTGAAGAGCATGCCCTACAGCAAAAATAGCCCCTGGCATTATAGTACTATTACATGATGCTTTTGCTTTGTGTTTGTCAGTATCTTACTAAAGCAGCTACACTGAACATTTAGTTACTTGGTGCGCTTTGACTGACTTTAGACTAGGTTTTAAGCTTTGCAGACTCTTTTGTATTACTATGTCAGATAAAAATGAGATATCAGAAAAATACCAAAGGCCTGTTGTGATTACCAGTTGGATATTGACGTGAACCGTATTTAGAAATCAAAAAGGCTGTAATCATGGTGATTTTTATATGATGTGAATATGGCATTAGACACATACGCTGGTGACATTTATAGCAGCAATACCTGATTATCAAAACAGTCTAGGCTCATTGATTTGCACTGCTGAACTTCATTGTGTGAAGACATTTAGCCTTGGGAGACTTGGAGTAGGCCATTATTAGCTGCTTTTATTTATTTTAGATATATACCTAGTCATTTGTATTCTGCCTGGTTGTAAAACAGCTTTTTTTTGTAATTGTATGTAATGCGGCAGAAATGCTAAAAAACTCACAAAAATATCAAACAAAAGAAGAAGAAACTTATTAAAGTAGACCAGCAGCAGCGGTCCAAAGGATGGAAAGGAAATAAAGAGCTCTCATGTACATTAAGTGGGCATCTCCCTAAAGGGCTCAACTAAACATTATCAGAGTGAGCCAGAACTATCTATAGAACCCACAGAAGGGTGCTTTAACTATTAAACACTCCCAAATCTGGTCACCAACACACATCAACACCCACGTAACATAGAGGACAGCTCCATTCACACCTGAGAGAGATGAGGAGGAGGAGGATGGGAGTGGGACAGAGTTAGAGAGCAAGACAGTGAGGGAAGGAGGGCAGCAATGCAAAAGAAAATAAAAGGAGATAACCACAGAGAAAAGGGAGAAGCCTGTAAGTCATTATAGCAACACTGAGCATTTTACACCTGTGTGCTGTATCAGTGCTACTCAGAGGCAATGGAACAGTAGATGTGATGCTGCCTCTGGAGAAATACATTTCATATCTAGACACCTGCGCACACACACACACACAAACACACACACACAGAACTTAAAACTAATAAGAAAAATAAGAAAATGCAGTGTCTCACTTCTATAAACAAAAACCTTATAGCCAGCAATAACAGCGACATCTTCTACAACTTACACAGCTTGGTGTTATTGAGTCCCACGGGCACACTTAAAGCACGCTGTTATTGGGAACTACAGAGCTGAGATGATGGTGAGAGAGAGAGAGTGAGAGAGAGGAAGAGGAGGAGGTAGAGAGAAGAGAGATAGAACAAATGGACCATTTATATCAAAGCTTCATAAACACACATGGGGCCTCTTGTTACTAAAGCTACCTCTATCGCAAACAGAAACATTATCGTCATCCAGCAGCTCATAGATACGCGATTACATCCTTTGGCACTATGCACACACACACTTTCGTTCACAGGGACACATATCTGTTTACACAGAGACAAAAACACATTTACATATAAATCTGTATAAAAACACATACACCCAAGTCATTTCAATCCTTCTTCTCAGTAGACTTAAGCCTAAAATAGCAGAGGTTTAAATTTTTTTTTTCAAAAGTTACAGCAAAGTATGTGTGCTGAAATTTGATAGCGTGAGTGAAGGAAGATATTAGCATGAGCTCAAAAGGGCATCTATAATACGTGTGTACTGCCTGTGTGATTGCATTTGCGCCTGTGTGTGTAAATGCAAACGGGACTTGCGTTGCTTTAATCCCAGAAGCAAGGGTGTGTGAGTGCATGTGTGCGTGTGTGTGAGAGATAGAGTTAGTGTTTGTGTGTGACCAGTAAGATGGTAGACAGCGTAAGCCCCAGCCTTCACAGCTTAAGCCCCCCTCACTTTTCTCCCCCATAAGGCAAACAGTGGATAGACCGCAGGGCTTAGCTGGAGAAAGAGGAGGAGAGGACAATATATGGAAACTAATTCAATTTCAGCCTCTTTGCGCTGGTCCCCAATCTGCAAATACCACCGCAGGCTGATGTAAGGAAATGGAAATCTCGACTTATAGACTCAACCACACACTACGAAGAATCTGCAGATTGGAACCCTATGGAAGTGTACTTATGCACTTGAGCAGGGGTCGTCCAGTTAAATGCCTTCCCTCTGTGGAGGTTAAAGTCTAGCCTCTTGAGCTGTTTCTGCTCCCTCCTTACCCGTCACCCTCTCAATTTTCCTGTAAATCGTCTAATGAACTTTCCGAACTTGGTAATGGTGGGAAAATGGTCATCCTTCTAGTTCTCTACACAATAAGGCTGCTTTTCAGTTTCCATGGTGAAAGCCAAAGGCAAACTGTATTTTCTGATAGAAACATTATTTTTGTTTTTAATAAATGGTATTTGTAGGCATTTTACGCTTTATTAGTCAGTGACAGCTGGACAGATGGAAAAGAAAAGCAGGGGAGAGAGAAAGGGGAGCAAAAGGCCCGTGTTGGAATTGAACCCAGGCTACTAAAAGACGCCCTAATAGAAACATACTATATTTACTTTTATGGTTTTACTTGTTGCATTTTTTAATACAGCAGTTTAAAGAAAAGATCAATTCTAGGACCAATTTGCAAAAAACGAGATGTGTGTTTTATGTATTCTATGTCTCGTTACTTGCATTTATTTAATAGCTGATATGACCATTAGTCAATTGATTGGCAACTATTTTAAAAAAACAATTATTATTGTTTTATTCATGTAATAAGTAAACATGCCAAATTCTTTGGATTCAATTCAACATCTGAAGACATTACCTGGGGAAATTGTAGTGTGTTTTTTTTTACTTTTTTACGATTAATCGATAAATTAAGAAAATGACAAAATTAAGGTACGGTAAATTAATTGATGATTACCTTAATTTTCAGGTGCAGCCCTTGATAACACATAGCAAATATGAGCAGCCTGTCTTTCAGCATCCAGCTCCGAGCTTGGTGTAATGCGGGTTGTTTTCTGAGCGGCTCAAGCACTCTCATTGATTTGCAGAGATAATAACCCACTTTATGAGTCTTTGCCCTCACCATGTCCAGTAGCACTCTACAACATATGTTACCCTCTCCCCCTCTCCTTCCCACCATTGCTCCTACCCCTCAAGGAGAAAACACACAGCTTATGAATTTTCTTAGTAGGTGCTATTTCTGTGTACCTCTGCTTCAATGGTTTTTAGGGTCTTGGCGTGATATGGAAAAGGGTCGTGGCAGTTGGCCTGTTGGCTTGACTTCCTTCAGTTCCATTGTTTTACGCTTAATGGAACTGATGCCAGGAGGATCGCGCCTGGGTAGTTCTCCTGTCAAGTTGTGTTGTGATGGTTACACTCTTCAACATTTAAGTCAGCAGTTGAATAAAAAACTGTTTAACTCTCAAACACCAAGGAACTCAAAGATTTAAACCAGTAATATGTATGTTCACTGACCACTGAGCAATAGTACAGATTTTGCCCAGTGGTCAACAATGCTTCTACATAGTATATAATAATCAATACATTTTATAATTAAAATTTCTATGACCTCTCTTTCAACATTCTTATAGTTTTACCAAGGTATTTAAAAAGGTAAAGAAACACTATCGTATACTAGTGCCCATGGATATTAACAGACCTACCCATACCAAACTGCAAACTAAGAAACCATGTATTGATACAAATACAACCACACTCACAGTGGTTATACAGACAGACCAAGATTGTCTACTGACTTGCTCCCCTTTGCAGCCCACATAAATCTGCCATACTGCTCCGCGCATTTTAATCGACCGCTTTAAGAGTTTCATTATTTACCTACTGAATGCCAGACAGAGAGGAGCAAACAAGCTATTACACTATCTAAGTTTACATCACATTATGTTTCACAGCACTTAGACTGTAGGTGGTGAATAACTGCTTAGTAAACAAACAAGATGGAGGGAAAACACACAAGAGCTCAAAGAGAAATAAAGACGTGTAAGAAGAAGACAAAGACAGAAAGAGATTGAAGTCGATGTTTGAGTACAGCCAGCAAAAAGTTACAGCTTTTTACATCGTTATCATATCACCATGAGGTTTGATCATGCCGGGTGCGAATACAATAACTTCATTTTATCTCATTTAAATCCTTCTCACTTTTCTTTATTGCAGTGATTCCAATATGGGGCGAAGTTTCAAAAAAGGCACCACACCATGCCACCGTGGCCTGCAAGAATAGATATTGTGCTGAAGGGTCTGACATGTGCATCAATCCTACAAATAGTGCAGAATAATAAAACGTGAATACTGGCTTAAGGGTGAAAGCTATAGCACAGTAACTCTTGAGCTTTGAGTGTACCCTAATGACCTCATCATACTGCATATGGGAACATAACAATCACGTCATCGTCAGTAAGACAGTAACTGTGCCGTTTCAGCTGCTTTTACGCTAAGTAACCTCACCTTGTAAAAAGCACCATTATACTGTGGTGAGTGAGTGTGTATCAAAATTTACCCAGAGGCAAGGGAAACCTGTTAAAGTACACAAAAGCTCACACAAAGGCGTGTAAACAAGCAAAGAGTCACAGAAGTACACACACATCAGTAAAGACGCACACATGCAGCCATACTTCATTCTTGAGGTTTTGCTTAAGGGGAGGGGCAGGGAAGCCCCATCTATCAACGTTCAGTACATTTAGAGTAAAGCGCCTCAGATAAAAGCGAGAGCTGAAAGATGAATGGAAAGAGGGATGAGAGGGGAAAAGAGAGGAGAAAAGGGTTTGGTGTTGAAACAGGGTTCATAGCAAGGGGGAAAAAAAGAGAGAAAATGTGGATGTACGTTAACTATGTGAGAGCTATGGAGGGGGTGATCAAATAAAAGAATAAGACACTAAAAATTGAATGACAACAATAATCTCACAAGCTGACACATGGGTAAATACAGATGGACATAACAATGGAATGCACAATCTGAGGAGCTCAGTCCCTCTTTAAAACAACACAACACAATCAGGATCAGTCTGGAAGATGGGCTGTCATTGTCAAGATTTCTTATTAGGTGAAATATAGTTACAAAGTATGCGGAGGTGCTTGTTAAGAAAGTTTGTTTCCCTCTTTTAATAATGTTCCCATTATTTATATCTTTAATGTTCCACAGCACAGAACCACAGGAGTCATCTGGATGATTTAGGTATACTATAGGATTACGTTATGGCCATTAGTTTGATTATTTCAGTTCATTTGGTATGGCAGATGGCTCTATATACTACAATATCCAGGAGCCTCAGCTGTCATTGTGAGTCCGGGCTGTAGAAAATTCAAAATGCTTCACGAAACCTTAACGTAAACTTATTTAATCTGCTGAATGTCTCATCAGGTTTCTATAAAAGTTTAGGATAGCTTGAATTCCACTTGCCGTTTGCATCCTCCAAAACAGAATCTGTTGTTTGTTTCTAGTTTGTGCAAGTGCTCATATTCTGTACTGCTGATTCAGCCAGGAGAATTGCATGTCCATCTAAGACTTGGAAGTGTTCAAAATGTCAGCTTACATTGTCTAAATTAAAAATGAATAAGACTTTGACTTCTGTCAGTCTTAAAGCCTGAAATAATCCCACTTTGCAACTACAACAGCTCTACCTGAAGTCCTTTAAAAGCAGACCAAAGCTGCTCCTTTTCTTCCCTCTCACTCATACACATTCTCCCTCAGGTGTCTTACTCGATCTTGTATTCGCACAGATGTACACAGGAGGCCATGACTGACAAGGTAAGGGATCGTGGGGAGGCGTGTGGGTGAAAGAGGAGAATTACCATATGTAAAGAACGGAGGTGCCAAGGTCTCTCTTTTTGTCTCTGGATAAAGCAGGTGGGCTACAAGGGACAAGATAAGCGCAGCTAGATGTACACAGCGACAGTGCAGACACACAAATGTATGCATGTTTATGCAAGAACAAAAGACGCACACAATGAGTGTGAGGGTAAGGAGACTAGATGGTATCACTGACTATCCAGGTGTGTTAAAGATACAGTATGGGCCAGCGCCTGTATATGGGTCAGTCCATGAGGATGACAGTGGTGGTGTAGAGATCTGATTAGCACTGGGAGCGAGGCTGAGTAGGGTTTCTCATCAGGATCAGCTTTCAAACCAATGTTATAGTGGCACTTTATTTCTGCTAGGGAGGTGGGCGCACTGAGACCATGCTGTCTGTATGCCCATGGGAATAAGGAACTTTTTATTTTGTTTTACCATATGTGAATAGTAAAAGAAAGGGAAAAGTGTGGTCACGTTATAGATGCATTCACATGGATGCATTCACCTGCATTTATTGGTATGTCTGTGTACATCTGTGCTTATCATGTCTCTTGTAGCCCATCTGCTTTATCCAGAAACAAAAAGAGAGACCATGGCACCTCTGTTCTTTACATTTACATTCTCCTCTTTCACACACACACACACACCTCCCCATGAACGCTTACCTTGTCCAGGCGGCTGTGACTCAGGATGTAGAGCGGGTTGTTTGCTGATCACAGGGTTGGCGATTCGATCCAATCCTGTCCACATGTTGAAGTCTCACTGGGCAAGACACTGAACCCCAAATTGCTGTGAGTGGGTGAATGGCAAATTGTAAAGCCCTTTGGATAAAAGCGCTATATAAAAGCAGCTATCTACCATTTATGGTGAGTCACTTCTTTTTTAAATCTTATTTCCTTTATCAAAATTTCCCTAACATTATCTCAAATTATTACAATTGACCCCTGTAACTCATAAGATTTGGAGAGGACTGTTTTTCTTTACTTTCTTTATTTAAAAAAAAGTGATAAGCAATAGGGGTTTTTACACAGAGGGTCAGAACTTGAAATTGCTCAACAGCCTGCAGCTGGAGGGTCCCCATCGGAAAAGATGAATTGTATTATCTAAATAACCTTGGCTTCCAGGGTAATACTAAATGTATTCCACATGGATTCCCTGCTTTTAGAATCCAAGACAGACTACAGGAGTACATGAGGGTATAGTTCATACACTGTTTAGATACCCTTGAACACTTCTGTAGAGTCAATAGCTATAGAAACATCATTAACAGTATAATTAATGGATATAAAATGTTGATTAAATTAAATGTTTCTCTTAACTAAATAGGCCATACCTTAAAACAAACAAATGTTGTAGTTTAACATATTTTAATATTTTTTATTTTATTTTGTTTATTACTGTTCACTCGCAGTATAATGTACTGTACCTTCTGAATTTTCTGCCTCTTCAGTTGATCTTGGTTTATGGGCACACATGACAGTATTGAGATATGTGTGCGCATGTGAGGTTGTGTGTGGTGGGTGTTAATAGCTTTTGAAAAGGTCAGGGAGCACAAATTAGGTAGCACAGAGAAAAGAGAGTGTGGAATGAAAGACAGAGAAAATCTGGACAGAATGCTTTTAGAGGTTTGACAAAATCTTTCAGCGGCATGACCAATACTCATCATCAATCATTAGTTACAGGTATGAAAACCCAGTTACTGAAATGCATAAATCTTATGAAATATGTGAATTTAACACCTGGATTAAAGAATCCAGGTGTTCGACAAGTCTTTATACTGACTTGAATACAACCAAAATGTTATTTAGGCTAATTAGTTTTCATGTTCTTTGATGAATGAGAGAGAAGTCTAGGAAGTTTGTTTTTTTTCTTCCTCCCAGCACTAATAGGGCTTTCAGTAAGATCATTACACCAAAAAAGCTCTATCCTCGCTTTTTCCATTTGTTTCCTCTTCCTCACAAAATAATCTCCAAAACCATCTGCACTGGGAGTAAAATTACATGTTGCCTAGCTCTCTCTTTCTGTCATCTAAACCTGTCTTTATGTCTGTCCTCAAAGCTCCTATAAAATCACACAGGAAGCGAAAGCTGGGAGGAAAAAACAGAACACTCAAACGTAAGAGGCTTGTGGACAACTCAAATGCACTCAGAGAGGCCATTAATAAAAATAATTAGCACAGGAGATGGGCGGAAAAAACAGGGGCCAGCTTGGCTGATGTAAAATCTCATTTCTGTTATTTAATTTATCAGAGACTGAAGCAGGAAACCCACCAATCATTTTGTTAGAGCACAGAGCTCCTACAACAGGCATCTCTATTCTGGAAGGACATACACGTACACACACATAAATACACACAGATCCCATCATCAGCCAAAGGGGGGCAGAGGGGTCATTAGTGGAGGAAGAAGATCAGATATCACCAATTCATCTTGGTCAAAATGATTAGAGAGACACAGAGATCCAGAGGGATATATAGACGGGTGGTTCTGTGCATTCCTGGTTTAATGTACTATTGCGATCTTGGACTCATTAATCAAACACTAGTGGACACACACCCATGAAACGTTTCACACACAGTTAAGGTTCAAGTTCAGAGAGGTCAAAGTGATTATCGTCACTGTAAGTCACAGAAGTCTGTGGCAAACTGCAGCTTGTGTTAGAGAGTCATCATTTAAGTCTACATTCTGTGGCAACACACATGACATAAACAAGCAAGTTTCTTACAGTGGTAAAAAGATGAGAGGTATTCTAGAGTCCTCTACTCGAGCCAGTACCTGGAGCTGTAAATAGCTAACGGACAAATGGACATTCATTCAGTCTTGCCAATTATTCTAAACAGGTCAATGTTAGAAAAACTGGATGCTGCGACTTATTCACTTCTTTGACAGTAGCTCACTGGCCGCATACACCAAGACCAGACTTCCATTAGAGTGCTTGTCCGCCTCAGCCAGTTGAGAACATGCACGTTAGAGATTTCCTCTGGTCAAGCTGACTTCCTGTTGGTTCTCCACACTTTGAATGAATGGGATGGAGATTTTATTTGATTGAATGCACTGGATTTTGATCATACATGAGTAGTATAAGTAGAATATTGAGTATCTGCCAATACCAAGTCCTGATCCGATACTTGGATTTTTTTTAGATAATACAGTGCACACTTCAAGTACATTAAAGTTATTAAAATCAATCCAGTGCTTGATAATAGCTCTTGCATTGCATTAAGAAGCAAAATGCTTCCACTGAACCGGTTCCTTAATGGTTTTTTTTCTTCCCTGTAATCTTTTTGCCTCGTCACTGTCTGGAGGGAGTTTCTCTCTCCAGTGTTTGGTGCTTCGATGCCTCCTTTACCTAAGGTAACCTGAATAAACTGTTTGTATACTGTTGAGATTTTATTTCAGTTGTCTCTAAATCTTTTGCGCAAAGTACATTAATTAATTACTCTCATTGGCTTTTTGTTTGCAGGACTTTTGTTGCACTTGCACTTGCGAGTGTGGCTGTGTCAGATCTCTACCGCTCTCTCCTCCAAGCACAGGCAACACCCGCCCGCGGTACAACTCCACATTCGGGAGGGCTGCTCCTGCTCTCTCTCACACAGTATTGTGGCAGAAAGAAACAGCAAGAAAGATGACGATAGCTGCACCATGCATGAAAGCTTTGTGAGTAAAAACAGCTGTATGGCAGCTGGCGTAAAACAAAAGATCGGATCGGATCAACACAGCTAAACATAGCCGATACCGATTAGTTAAAAAATGCTTTGATTGGTGCTGATGCCGATCATTGACATCCCTATACATGAGTCATTTCAGGATGGTTGTTACAAATATTTGCCCAATTTTACAGATACTTCTTTTGTCATGATTATGTATGGGTAAATGTATTTTTGGGCCAGTATAAATCACGTCATCCTGTTATATCTCCAAAAACTCATCTGTTCCTGAGGGTTTGGTCAACCTGCATTATCTGATGTGCTCCTGACCTGCGCTAAATGCTCTTAATACGATAATGCTCCAGTTTGGGTGCGCACATCTTTTATAGATGAGAATTTAGTTTCAGTGAGCAGACATTTACACAATTACTCAAATGAAACAAGCTAAAAAGACGAGATAACGACATAGTGTGCATCAATTGAGAAAGAAAAACAACTGAAACTGCAACAATTCTCTATGAATATGAATGCACGTGTTAAAGCAAACCATTACAAAGGTCTACAACCTATATCATACACCGGTCCCTGTATGGAAAGGGTATAATACATCATCATACAAGTCAAGTTCATATCCCAATATCACATACAACAGCTCCCAACCAGGCCTAAGCTTTCAAAGCTCTTGAGAAAACACAATGGGACTAACAAGCAGAAGGCTTGTTTGTCTCTTATCTCAGCAGTCCTTTTGTGTAATTTTCAATAGGCTAATCATTCAGACAACACCAAGTTAAAAAAATAAACAACTGAAGCAATTTTATTATCTTAAACAGAAAACAGGGAAAAAGCCTATCACAAGCACAGGCTACTCACTTTTTTAAGTCCAAAAGTACAATAACCTCACCTTAAGTAGCCAACTTAAGAAAACTCCAAGGGACACCTGTTAGTTTGTTATCTCATTAGGCCCTTTGTGCAATTTTGAAAAGATTCATCTCGACAATGGTGAACTAACATAATATAAAAGCAAGAGAAAAACAGGCACAAACCTGAGCTATTGAAAGTATGGGGCTTGTTCAAATCAAAAGTCAAATTAAACTTACCTTAACAATGAGACTCAAGTAAACACGCTTCATCTCAGTCCAATCATCATTTTGACAATAACACAGATTGTGGGTATTTTGATTTGTAAAGATATTTGGAAATACAATGAGTGACAAAAAGGAACTTCAGATTGTGTTATATTGAGCACCTCTTGCCAACCAGAAGGAGAAGTTGGCTACAAGCTGTCATTTATGGAACTCTCAGGGTGCACACGTGACACACACAAAAACACAAAATGGCACTGCAACAACTAAACAGACAAACACTGCCACATGTGGAATCCAATAATACATGTAAGCCGTGTCAGCGTTGCACTCTTGATGCTTCAGTACTGCAGCACTCCAACCGTGCATTGTACTGTAGCTGACAAAAGACTCCGCTATTCTGCAAAACCCAGTGTCAAATATTTTGCTGCTGACTTGGATCAGTTCAGAAAATTTAAAGTTAGACTGCTAATTATAATATGAACATCTATGAACTGCACCAAGGAGATCCAGCTAACATTACTTTATTCTGTGTGAAACTTTTCAATAATATTTTTACTGTTTACAAGTCTCATAAGGGCTGGGTCGTAAAATCAAATGAGTCCTAAATCATGGTTGTGACTGTGGGTAATAATGGTTATCACAATAATGTTGAAGGTTGACTGCAACAAAGGGACAGTGATTGAAAGTATCCTACCGTGGTCTGTGATTTTACAAGACACAAGATAGAGCTCCTTCAGACTTCTCCCCTCCTTGGCGATGATTTCCACACACCTACAGTGAGACACAAGGAAAGAACAACTGTTTAAAGTGTCACCTGAGGCATCTGTGTTCTGCATATTGCATTTCAATTTAGCTTGAAGGCAATTTGGACCTGTCAAAAGAACTGAAATGCATACGCATATACAGCAGCTTTCTGTCTTTTCTCTTAAATTCCCTCTGTTACAAACACGCACACAGGATTATTCCGCAGTAAAGGTTAAACAGTACAGCTGCAGGGTCATAACTGTTCACATATCCTGCCTCTGCTTCTTTTAACACACACATTAATAATTAAACACCTGATCTGATTAAAGAAGCATGCACTAACACAGCAGGAGTGTATGTGTGTGTATTAGTGCATGTGAGTGCGTACTTAGACACACACGCACACACACACATAGTAAGCTTGCTCACTTCAAAGAGGGATATCTGCATTCAGCCCGGTGCCTGAGCCCAAAGGACTTACAGAGTGTGTGTGCGTGTGTGTTTTAGAGAGAGAGAGAGAGAGTATACACCAGGGAGGACTAAGGGAAAGATCAGAGTATCTGTATCAAATGATTCTCTTTAAATGCCTCTAATGAGAGGAGTGTGTGCAACAACTAGATTTTGATCAACGCATTTGACCTATTAACCTTCAGGAGAAAATGTTTTGATCTTTATGCTGGTGTTCTATCATGAATATTTATGAGACAAAAAAGACAAGCATACACAGACACACACACACACACATTAATGTGAAAGCAGAGATGGGCAAAAAAGTTGTGATGCTGAGAGGTCTGCTATTGAGCTTCATGTCAAAGTGAAAACGGGGAACAATATTGAGTTTTGGTGCTCGTACACTTTCACGCAATCTGACTGGGGTTATTCTGAAAAGCATTGCTCATATTCACTCACTACCCTCTGGCTTATCTCACTACAGGCTAAGTGTGATGCGCGAGAACTTGTTGAGAGAATCAGAGCTTCTTTTCTTTCATGTTTTTTGATACCGCGTAGCGACTGTCTAGCAAACAAGAGCGTAAATGGGACGCAGATCAACAGAATTCAGTACAGCGACATTTCCTCTCGAACAATGCATGATTTGTAAGCTTAGTGTGTTTGCTCCAGAATTCATTTGAAGTGACACAATGCATGGATTTCAGTTGACGTGTGACATATCACACTGTTGGATCAAGGAGGAAAAGGTGCTGGTGAGAGAAAAGTAAAAATGTGTGTCATATTTTATCCAATAACATCCTTATTTCTGAGTGGAGCCAAAATTGTTAAAATGTGCATTGACCTGTCTGCTTAAGTTCACTGGGCATATTTCACATTTTCTATTAAATTGTGTTGCCCTGTGAGCCTCTCCATGTTATCAGGTTGTACTACTATTTCATTGTCCTCCCACATCTCCCTGTTTATATTTCTCCCTGCCTTTTAATCCATCCCACCCTTCTTCCTTTTTCTATCTTTTTCTCTCTCTGTGGCCCACATAGGGAAAAAAATTATGTTGTAAAAAAGACCTGTTGTAATTGGTCATTCCTGACCCAACCTTGTGCTGTGGCCGGCCTTTAGATTACATTCAGTTAAGCCAGCGGGATCACACTATCATGCTGTGTGTCTTGGGGCTATGGCATTAGAGCTGCTAATGAATGAATGCACTGGGAAGAGTTGGTGAGGAAACAGAAAAAAAAGGAAGTAGCGATTCAGGGATGCAGCGACGAAGGCCAAGGCGGAGAGCCTCCTCTGGGAGCTTGTTACACTGTGCCCAGGGTCAGAGCAAAAGCAATTAGATCAGACATCAATGAATGAGGGAGGGAGTGAGGAGAGGTGGAAAGCGAGTATAGCAGGAAACAGAGTGAGTAGAAATCTCTGTACAGTAGCTAGAGGTTGAACAGAGGCAGAAGGGGTACATCATGGGAGACTGACAGAGCTAAGGAAAACAAGGGAGAAAAAGAATAAAGAGTAAGAGGCCTTAATAAGGCCGGAGTGAGGTGAAATAAGAGGATTCAGGAGACAGCAGAGGAGACGAGGGAGGACAGAGCAGAGCTGTGGGATGTGATGGCTAAGGCCTGGTTCACGCCACATGAAAGGCCTTCAAGAAGCAACAAGCTCCCACCCACCTCCACTCAAACCCCACAAGGCCCAGCTGACATGAATTAGTGATCTGCTCGCTTTCAATAATGTACAGAGCCTGTGACAAAAGCCCCAGACGGACGCGGTGCGCATACTGAAGATTTAGCTATGCGATGCTACAGGAGACAACGCTGAGAGGTGAACATTAGGATGCAGAGTGGAAAGAGCAAGTCAACAGCGTGGCAAGGTGGTTGAGCAGGAGAAGCTGCTGGTGGTGATGAAAAAGGGAGGAATAAGCAGTGAAAGGTAGGATGAAGAGAGGAATGAGGGTCTTTGTAGAAAGAGGAAGGAGTAATATGGAAAAGACTGATGAAAAGAGGGGCAATGCGGCTGATGCTGGTGTGTGGGATGGAGGATTAGGAAAGGAGCATAGAAGTAAGAAGTGATGAAGTGACAAAGAGACACAGTAGAATCATGATGATGAGGATACAATATGAGATGCAGGGATAGAAATAGGGTTGAGGAATGAAAACAAAGGCTGGGAGACGTGTCAGAAAGTCGGAGGGTAGAGATTCAGGAAACAGTCAAATAAAAAAAGTGAAGTGAAGAGAGGATAAGTGGAGGAGGAAAGGAGGCAGACGGTACAAGATGACAAAAATGAAGGGTAAATTGAGGGGAAGGTTAATTAGGATGATTTAGAACAATAACAGAAAAATGAGCAAAAGGGAAAGAGTGCAAGAAGATGAGAGGTAAATGACGATGACAAGTGAAAAAGGCGAGAAAGTCAAGCAAGTTGTCGAGGGCGGAAGATGCTCTCACAAATATTATAGATGCATACAAAAGACCAGTGAAAGCCTTTTGTTACAGTTATAGCGAGCTAATATACAGCTCAAGGCCACTTTTTCCAATAAAATGACAATAAAACAGTTACCATGACAACTAAAGGACTGCATGTTTAAGCGATTAATGTAACCGGCAGGAAGGAGGGAGAGAAAGGACCAAGGGAGCGAGCCTCATCAGGGGTCAGTGTGTGTTTGGCTCACTGTCACCGCGCTGTCGGCACAAACAGCTAGAGGTAAACAATAAAACTGTCACTCCGCGCTCTATCTCATTCTTTCAGTCCCATACAAACAAAATGAAACTTTGGTTCAGTTCTTGGCATGTCTGGGATTCGGGGGAAATTTCTCTTCCCTAAACACAGTCATACACACATTTTCTATCTAAATTGAATTACTGAACCCACACAACTGGACCTTGAGGACTTTGCTTAACCCTAAAACATCTTTTATGTTTTATTTTATTTTCTTGCCAGCCAGCTAATGCTGCCTGCCAAAGAACTTAGCCTTTGTTCAACTCCACACGGAAGGGCAAGAGGCTGAATTATAGTAAAAAAAGAAAAAAAAAAAGATTTGGTCTTAACTGATATAACACATCTTCTACTTGAAAGAGAGAGAAGGTTGTAACTCAGTAACCAAGGTAACATTCTGTAGAGTATTCATAACAAGTAACAATTTAATAATCTCTCTAAAACATTTTAAAGAGGTGCAAATGCAGCTATATATTTTCATAACATCAGGAGAAAAAATACAGTAATTTGCATTGGTGATACATAATTGTTCTTCCCTTAGAGTTTTTAAGAAGAAAATTCAATTATGTTACTTTGAAACCATGGTAACTACATCACTGCTAATTTATCTTGTGATTAATGAAAGCATTTTCCCGGGTCTTTACATGTAAATGAGGCCCAAAGGTATGACAAGCTAAGTAGTGTAGATTAAGGTGGAAATGCCACTCACTGAGGAGCCTAGACGTTTTTTTTTTTTAAACATTCGTTTTTACTTTCCAGAATTAAATTTGCTTTTGGGCCATATTTGCCCAACCACTGCTCATTGCCATTGCAAAACTCCAACCAGTACATTAGCCCAGAGAAAATTATTTTAGGTTTTAGGAACTACTGTGGCCTGATTACTACTCATTTCTATAAAGCAAATAAAATGGGCATAGTTCATTTTATTAAAATGTTATGTATATGCACTAAAGAGCATTATTGTAAAGAGCTTTTTTTAATAACTTTGAGAAGCTCTTGAATAATAAAAGGAAAATGCTACACCAGCATCACCAGTGGGAATAATTCATATTTATACTATACTGAAGGTTAGGAAAATGGACTTTCATGTAAAGGCCAACATAGTGATGTTCACCTTTGTCCTTACAGCACAGAGCTTCAGTGAGTCATCAACACCTCAGAAAACCAGCAAAGCCTTTTTTAAAAACATTACTCTGTCCATCTGCTGTAATAAGGGCAATTTTACAGCCTTGACCAGTGTTTGAAACATGAAAGAAAGAAAAAAAAAAAGAGGAATAGCACTTAGAAAATCATCGAGCAAACAGCAGATTACCTCTTCTATCTCAGCTCTCTGCTGTGCTTAAACGCTGCCTTATATGACAACTGGCCTTTGACTACATTTTATTTGTGTGCGTGAGTTTTGTTGTACAACCAGAGGTTAAACCTTGACAAAGCCTAGCGATCAGCCCTTAATCCCAGCTCACTGTTTGATCAATCTTAATCTCTTCTACAAGCTTGTTACCGTGGTCATACTTTAAATTAGAAACCTTTAATGGTTATTTAAGATTTATATTGTGCGATGTAGGCTCATTCTTGTTATTTTTAATTTCTATTTATTTAGTATTTTTTGATTGGCATCCTGTTAATAAAATAGTCTAATTAAACAAAACTCTAGAGCGTGTTTTCAGTATCCAATCTGCTGTTAGCATCCATCTACAGAAATCACTCAAAGTATACTGTGTATTGGTGCCCGGTTAGCTCAGTCGGTAGAGCTGGCGGGCCCGGGTTCGAATCCGACC
>NW_023339718.1:13039864-13050079 GCF_004916995.1 Morone saxatilis
ATCAGTAAATACTGATCAAATATATATATTTATATTTATATATATTTATATATATATATATACTGTGTATATATATATATATATATATACTGTGTATTGATTCTTGTGCAATTTGTGTTTTACTTCAACAGTAGAACATAGATGTGCACATACAATTCCAACCACTTTATTGAACAATGTCCATACACAGCAAACAGTCTACAGCGAGGCTCAACAAGGACATGTGGGACAAGAAAGGAGGGACAAAGGGAGTGAGGGACAACCTAGTGTTTGTGTGTGTGTCACTATGCAGAGTGTGTAGTTTATGCTTGTGTGAATGCATGCATGTGTCCCTCAGAGGTGAAGCTAATCTTCTTTTATGCAGCACAGCCAGAGGTATCCAAACAGACAGGCAGCAAGAGGAAGAATAGTAACAATACTTGAGAGAAACTGAGGTCCATATTTATCACAAAGACTGCAGACAGTCTTCTAGCCAAACAACATGTGTAGCGCTTCTCTTTAGCTAGCCGATCACAATGGAACAGGAACAAAGACGCTGCTGGGAGAATGGCTGTAGGTAGGTACACTAGCATGGTGCTCATCCCGCTCCTCACACGGCCCACAATTACACGGCTGTCTTGCCACACAAAAGGAGCAGGGAAATAGAAATGGATGATTTTCGAGAGAAGAGGGCGAAAAAGAAAGAAAGTAAGCATGAAATGTTTGAAGAAAAGCGGTTGAAGGTCTAGGGAGAGGTTGAAAACATAAAAGGAGGAGGCAGCAGTGGTGACAGACGAGACTTCAGACTTCCATGGCTGTCTTTAGACTTAATGAAATGGAAGGGCGGAGCAGCAAAGAGGAGGAGAGAAAGGCGAGACGGGGGTTTATACTTCTGAGGAGAACGCTCTTGCAAAATGATTCTTGCTGTAAATTTTCTTTATATCTCTCATAAATCCATACACAAGTGTAAGGAAGCAGGGTTCTGCTTCCTCAGACAATGCGCAACACTGAGTTTCTGGAATCCTGTGGACAAAAAAACTTTAAGGCTTTTTTCATTGGGCTAATATAAATGCATATAAAAATATCCAATACCTAAAAAGAGCCCTTCAGTAAGCAAATACTTCATACTGATGAAAAGCAACAATCTTAAAATGGAGCAATACAGGTTTTATTGAATGAGAGGAAGCATCATTCATCACTTCATTGCTTTTGAAATTGCTGACCTTCTGATAATATGTGTAGATTTGGACTGTTGTTCTGTTGCTTATTTGGGATGTAATTAAAATTGTGTTCTCAACAAAATACCAGAGAAGCGAAAGTTCAGTATCAGATTTTATTTTCTTGTCTTTGGAAGAGTGAAAGTGAAAGTTGAGCCAGAATGTAATCATTCAAGTCCCTTTTTGGTTTTGTCAAACTTTGCATTTTGTTATTACTTCCTACGGATGTCATATAAATAAACATTAGAAGAATAAAAGTTTGTTGCTTAGAATACACTTCAACAAGTATGACATTTATTTTACAATGGATTTGACTGTAATACATTTGAAAATAATGAGTTTCGTAAATGGATACAACCTAAAATAAACCTCTGAGAATATTCACACACCAATTTATAACTGTAGCCTCTGAAGTGTAGCCGTGACATAGAGTTTATACATATCCCATATGTGTTTATTGTTGTGATAAAATTACCAAATTATAAATCCAGAAGTCAAGGCTGTAAGATACACTTTTTATCCTTATCTGTTTGAGTATTTTTGTGTGTTTGGTTTGTGTGTGTGTTAGGTTCCAGCCATCTGAATCAGGGTCTGCTTCAGCAATTAGGGCCTGGATGATTTCCCAGGCTAGCCTGCCGTACCCACCGCTCAAATGAGAATCACATTCCTATTGTGTTCCACTGCCGTTAATCATGTTTTCAAACGACTCTGCAAAACGGCAGGGCATTCCAGCAGCTTGTCATCAGTCTGCTCAAAAATGTGCCGATGGGGTCATAACTGGAGCCATAAATGCCCATCATGCTCAGCTTTCCTGTCCAACCTGTGCTTTTTTTGTTTGTCTGGGAAAGGAGAAGGGAGCACCAAATGAGAACGCTTTTCAGGCCAACGTGGCTAAAGGAAAGCAGAAACACTAAGGCCTTTGTATGTGCCGCTGTGTTCTCTCATCCTCAGTGAAGGTTGTGTTCTTTGGACGCTTGAAGCATTTTCTTTAGCGGTACTGAAAGTATACAGTAATTGCAGTTTAACACTTAAACACTTCTGCTACTTACAAAATGTTTCAATATAGACACAGCAGGAGTTCTTCTCTGAGCAAATGCCATGTTCCAGAGGTACACATTAAATAATATTGAGTTCAAAAGGGCATCAGACGTAAACACATGGCTGTTGTTATATTCAATATCAGCCAATAAATTCACCTTCTCCAAGAATAAGTGAATGTCCCTCACAAAACAGTTGATTGGTCCATCAGAAACCAGAGGGAAAAAACGACTAAGCACTTTGTGAGGTTAAGTGGCAGTTATTCACTTTAAGCTCATCCAAATGGACAGTCTGTTGCTCTGCCAGCTCTGACGGGCCTGCCTGATGCACATGCACAAACAGCATTTTAAAGTAGCTTCTCGGTTGCCAGCGGAAACCAAACTGGCCTGACATCGCTCACACAACATGGATTTCTGTTCGCTCTTCACTCTGCCTCTGCGGTTCCTTCCTCTAGTGCACCTCAGCAGTTTACCCCGAGGACATGCAAGTGAGATACTCACCTGTAAATGAACAACTGGGTTCTGTAAAGTACTGCCATGCCCCTATCTACCTCCACGGTCAGCCCACTGCAGCCATAACACAATAAATAACTCAGGAGAAGATGAGCACTGCCCCGTGGCAGATGGCGATAACACTTACAGCCTCAGGTCTGAGTTGACACAGTGGTGTTTGTGCCTCTCTCTGTGTGTGTGTGTGTGTGTGTGTGTGTGTGTGTGGTGTGTGTGTGTGTGTGTGGTGTGTGTGTGTGTGCGCGCAGAAGAGAAAGTTAGTGGAGCTCTGTCCATGTGAGACAAACAGTTAGGTTAGAGATGGTTGCCCATGATAGAAGTCACTGTGGGGAATAAAAGCAGCGGATGCATTTGCCTTCTTAGTGTCTCTTATTTCTGAAACATGCAGTCAGATAGAGCAGGAGAAGAAATGCATAAAACCTCCTAGCATGCAGTATATGTATTTGATTAAATTAGGCTTGTGTATTCTCACTTTTAAGAAAACACTTAATTTACAGTACACATATTTAGTTTGTACCCTAAAAACAGACAAAAGGAAACTCTATTTTGGTTTCAGTTGAAAATATTAATAAAACTATGAAGTCAGTTTAGTCATTAAATTAATATTTTTGTCAAACAATTAAAAAATTATCCCAGTGCACTACAAACACCTTTTCCAATCAACATCAACTTTAACAGGATTTTTGAGATTAAAAAACGTTAACCATAAGGCCACAATGCAGTATGTTCTTAAATGTCAAATCCTTTACAACAGAGGCAATAATTTCTAATAGTTATTGAAAGAAGTTGATTACTTTTTTAAGGAATTAATTATTAAAAGTATTATTTTTTTGCTTTTCATTTTTCAGGACTGTAAAATAAGCCCATAGTTGTCTGGAATCCAATCCGAAAATGTACTACAGCATTCAACTATGACTAAATTAGATTTCTCCAGAGCAGATAATACAACCAATAACTACCAGCTAATAACAGAATCTTGTTTCAGGCACTAAAGAAAACAGCCAGTCTGACTGTGATAAATTGAGGTGAGCAGCCCCCTCAGGGCTGCATATCGTAACTCTTCTGCTCCGTGTCCACATGCAGAAAGAGGTGAACTATCTCGATGTTTACCAATAGGCCTGACACAGTGGCACACGGTAACACACAGTGTACACCCTCCGCCCACTCAGCCATGGCTAATTGCTCTGCACTTTGATTACAGCCATCTATTTTAATGAGAGCTTACCAAACGCATTCTCTCCTGCCCCGAACTCTGTCAAACACACACGCAAACACGGCAAGCACATGCGGGAGTGTGTGCGCATGCCACTTGGACACACATAAACGCACGGAAAAGAGAACAATACTGTGAACCGTGTTTGTCCCAGTGGCAGGAAATTGGAGGGTGTTCATTAGGCTAATGGATATGAAGAGGAAGGGAAAAGGGGGATGAAGATAGAACGGGGGAGAGGACAGGGGGAAGTGAGGATGGCAGGGTGGGAGGCCACTGAATTATACCACAACAAATTCTGTACAGTGGCCCAACAAGTCATATTGCAGCATGTAATTTCCTTGCTACTATGATAGAGAGAGGAATACTTCAATTACACAGACTGGGTTTAATTACACTGAATTTGTCTCATATGTTGGCTCCTGTTGAGAACGAATGAGCTGTTGCATTTTTGGTGCAACTGCTCTCTGCTTCCTGCAGCTTGGCTGGATGGACCCGCTTCGTTAGAATCACTGGTTTACCAGCACACACACACTGGGATGACAAAACCTAATCAATGGACTCACACTGTTCTAAAGACTCAGGGAGAGCAGAGACAGTAGATACCGAACTGGACAGGGTTGCTGATCGATGGAGAAAATGTGCGCTTTCCAGTGTGGCTTCAGTCATCCTTTCTTTTTCTTTGCACACACTGTAGCTTCTGTCACTGAGGCTGTACAGTGTCTTCTTTCTCAAAAGTTACACTATTTGAGTAGATACTACTACAAATACTACGTGAGTAGACTATGCTACAACAGGCCTTGACTAAAAGCGTGCTTCACAAAAAAACAGACGCAACAGAGAGTGAGGGAGACAAAAACAGAAGAAAAAAAAACAGAAAAAAGGAGGAATAATATGAAAGGAAAGAGTGCATTGATGGGATGGAGCGCGACAACCGCAGTGCAACCACAGCTATGCCAGATCACATCGTCACACTCTGTCTCATCACTTTATGAGACGTTAGGTCGTCCATGAAACTAGTTCAACATGTCTAGTTTAACAATCATCAATACCACAATACCACACATGCATACACATACATACACATACAGTACATACAATTGCTAAGTTGGAAAATATTGTTCCAGGAAAACAGTCCTCCAAATAATGCCAGGGTGAGGTCACAGCACTGTGCAGTAAGTCAAGTAGAAAAGATCAAATATATGTGCAACTTTAGGGCAAATTATGTGTGCGTCCAAGGTTTCAAAATGTAATTTCAAACGTAATAAAAACTCCTGACCTCTGACTGGATGTCTGGAGATCCTTCATTGACCCGACCATGACCCCTGTCTGCCACTGTCTCCATAGCAACATGAGCAAAGGCAGCACTTGAACATTTTAACACAGCAATTGAAAATAGTGGCTCTGTCCACAAAAGACTCGCATTAACACTAACTTGCAAACAGTTTCTACAACAATGAGGCTCAATGCAAGCAGTCCTAGCTCCTAGTTCCTCTCACCTCATTTCTATATCTAACACCTCCTCCCACTGGATATTATCACTGAATTGTCCTGTTTGATTTACAGCGCATAATGCCTTCCTATTCCCTTGGTGGTGTTATCATATTAAAGTTTCACACCTTACCAATTAAACACACAAGGCGCAGTACAAATAAAAAAACAAAAAATCTGTAGTATAGGGAGAGGGCTTCAGCATATACTGTAAAAACTAGCTGCTAATCCAATTGTTCCCTCCATGGGGACAAGAGAGAGCAAGATCCTAATGAGAAACTGGTGGCTAAATAACCATGATGGTAATAACAGTGGGAGCGTCTCTCAGAGCAGGCGTTTGACTCTTGTGACACACAGCCATTAGGTATTCATGAAAACAGATGTTGCTTGGCTTGCGAGCTCATTGGCCCAAACGCCCCTCGAAAAAGCCAGAATCCTAAATGAATTTCCCAACGGAACGCACTGTTTGATCCCACGCCAAGAAAAAGTGAGGATATTTTTTCATGCTATAGAAGAGGGGGAGAGATCGGAGGAGAAGGAGAGGGACGAGGAGGGGGGCGGGGGAGACAAGACTGGCTGAGAAAGAAAGAAAGAAAGAGAGAAGTGTGGTTTATTCCCCCTTGAAGTTGCTGTCTTCTCTCGCAATGCCTTTTCATCACCAAACCTCATCTCTTTCTCCTCATGTCCAAAGATGCCATCTTAAGCATTGGCTGAAGAAACAAAATCCTATTAGCTTGATAGCAAAGTGAATTTGTTGAAGCAGTCTCAACCAGGCGACGCTCCAGTGGCTTATCACTGGGTAAGCAGACACAGCTTAGGCAAGAGGAGGACAGAGGAGAATGGGTGAGGAGACGCTTAGGTGCTTTTATATGCAGTACTGAATAAGTAGTACTGTATACAGTACAGTAAGCAAGGCTCATTATGATCTTTTTATACCCCCCAGAAATCTGAAAATTTAGCAGTTAACTGTGATCTTTGTGGGAAAAAAAAGACAATATTTAATTTATTCATTTATCATGTGTATCCCCCCATTTAGATTCCAGAGCTAAATCAGCTGCAAATTTGTACTTTCTCCCCACTTTTCACTTACTTACTTATTTTCACTTTGTGTTACTGGAAACTCTTTCTGAAGTGTAATATTAAAAGAGAACCAGTTTTGCAGTAGCCAGCCTCCACTGTACACAGTACTATATCATATATTAAAACTATTAAAAATAGCTGCTTCTATTAAAAACTAAAAATTAAAAATAAGAACCCCTTTCTGTAGAAGTTTTGTGTATTTATATATTTTTACATAGAGTTGTATATTGTCAGTATTGCTGTTATACTGTATGCATTGTGTGTACGTATGTGTCTGTGTGTTTTAATAAGCTTAAATAACAACCTAAATTAAAAGTATATAAATCCTCACTTTTCCCTGCTACTTTAAAGAATACCAAACACTACGGTAGAGGTTAATCATTTTTGTCTTTCGTCTTTTGTCTCTTGGTTGGTCTGTGTCAATCTTTTTCTTTTTAAAGGAGTGGATGTCAGTGAGTCGTACATTCACCTGAAAACATGAGGAGGAGGATGAGGATGTAGTCCAGGAGGATAGGGAACCAGATGTATAGCCTTTGTTCTCTTCCCTTTCCATAACTATTGATATTACAGTCATCATCCTTACAAATATCTTCTATTTATTGTGCTGGCAAATTGACCATGGCTGGTGGTTTGGAGAGACAGAGGGACGAAGACAGAGCAGAAGAAGAGCAGGCTTTAATAGACAGTGTTGTTGATGGATGTGATTATAGCCTCTTCATGCTGCCCATCTATTCTCTATAGATTCCAGATGATAACAGTCCTTGGACCCTCTCTTTCTTCCTCTCCCTCCCTCCCTTTCAATGTTTTTCTCTTATCCTGTGCTTTTCACCCCTTTATTTTGAACGCCCTGTCTTCTTCTCCTGTCTTTCAGCCTTTCTGTTTCTGTTTATCCCCTGCTTTTCTTTGAGGCCTGGTTCTTTCTCTCTGCTCTCTAAACCCTGTGCACTTTCTTTAATTCCCTGCTCCCCATAACACCATCTTCTTCTCACAATCACTTCCCCTCTACCCTCCTCATGTGCTTCACAGGGAGCCAACAAACCACATCACATATCTAAGACCCCCCTTTCTCCTCCCACACAACCCCTCTTCTGTCCGTACTATCTTTTTCTCTTTACCACTGACTCTCATCCTTTCATGGCCATCATCCCAGTGCGCCTCCTTACAGTTTACGACAGTGTTCACATTTCCAAAGAAAAAATACCCCCCAATGAGTGGTACGTGTTTGCCTCGAAACACATTAGCAGTGTCGAGGAAAAACGCTATGACAAATGACAGGACACTAACAATGGGGGGCCTGCTGGTCATTCAGCCAGCCAGCAGAAGCACTGGAGTGCGCTCCACCACAACACTAAGGCTCAAAGTGAAACCAATCCTCCAACTCCATACAATATCTGCCTTAATCTTACTCAAGCTCCGCTCATTACACACTCAGCATGGGCCGGAGACAGGCAACACGGGGAGCTATGTGGCTGGGATTTGTACGCCAACTGTGTGTGAGTTTGCGTGTGTGTGTAGACGCAATGATGTGGTATCGCTATCACTGCTAAGACGAAGCCACAGTAAAAGGGTGTGTAATATGCCATGACACTGTACGCAGATCAAGTAGATTTATAGTCTCCATCGCCCCCCTCCCTTAAGAGACAAAACCATAGAGAATGTTAATTTCCACCGCCATAAACAACCATAATAAGCATCACACTGACATGCGAGCATGTTTGCATGCTTGCGGAACAATCAGCATACTGTGATACATAGAGTCACAGTACATAACATGCACATGGCTGTGTAGATGTGTAAGTATGTACTTGCGTGTTTCACCATATGCGTTTACGGGTATAAGCGGTTGCGCATGTCTCCTTTTTACCTCATATTACCAAAGTAAAAAAAAAAACCTGACCATGCTTTGTTCATCGCCTCCGTCATGCGAGATGAGGTCATCCAGAGTAAATCCAGACAATCCTAATTGTGCAGGGTGATAATGCACCCACATAAAAGCTAACATTTTTCAAACCGCAATAATACTCTCTATAATCCAACAACTTTTCAGCACCCTCCAGTATCCAGCTCACATTCAAGGACGGGCAGAGAAAGGGCTGTGCCAAAAGCTGGAGGGCTGATCTGAAAAGCAGAAGCAAAAATCGGAATAATAAAGAATTTTTGAGCACAAAAACACACTAATGCACAATCAAAAGTCACTTCTTTGCATACATTATTTTCTCACATGCTTAAACAACTATGTACACGCACACGCACACACACACACACCTCTACCCAAAGCAGCAGACTGGAGGGTTGGAGTGGTACGGCTCCCAGTCTGCCAGTTCAGTTTTATGTCTCGGCTTTGATACAAATCCACACAGCATGGGAGCTCACTCTACCACCTGAGGTGTGTGTTTATGCGTGTGTCTGTATGTGCGGCTATGAATGTCCAATCCACCACCTGTTTGTTAGCATAGAAAGCCAAACTCCATCCACTTCCAGAGGGTGCACTTGGATAATGTGCGTGTGTGTTTACATGCACATGTCCTGCATGCGAGTGTGTGTGATCCATTCGTTTTTCCACATGAAGCTGTTCCTCATTAATCAATTTATGGTGGGACAGCTATATGAGCTGAGGCTCTCTTGCACTCCTTCACAATAAAACCTCACTGGGCTTCTTTCCTCCTCCAGCTCACATAACCCACCTTCTGGCCAGATCAGGTCATACACAGTAACAAGAAAACCACAATGAGGATCACTAGCCTGGGCCAAACTCACACTATGATTATTCAATCTTTCAGCTGAACTTCTGTGGGTGCATGTACTGTATACACTTTCAAGGTATTGTTTTTACTGAAATGTTTCAGTATTTACTATTTCCAATCACTATTTCCTTGCCAAGTTTTCCTATACAGCTAAGTTTGTGTAAGTAACTTACTGTCTGCACTGAAATACGTAATCATATTTTGCCAAATTATACAATTTATGGTACTTTTCCAAAATTCAGGATTATTAGGTTCAACTAACACTGTTGAATCTTGGCAGAACTGTGGTACAGTGACTATGAAATTTATTCAAGAAGGAAAATGTATTAAAAAAATTATGCAGTTGGACAGCTATGACAACCATGGGCCAATCTGTTCGACCACATGTCCTATAACCTAAACTTTATTATCATTTCTCATGAACCCCACGGAGAGTACATGACAAATGCAGCAGAACAATGTTTTATCTCATCTGACATCCTGACAACAAGGAAATAAACATGAGCCGACAGCCAATCAGATCGCCCATCTGCTGGTCTGCCTCACAGTGGTTGGATCGCCCGACAAGTGGTGAAGGAATAATTCTATGTGAGGGACACACCCCAGAGATGGTAAGTGGGGGAGTAGGGCGGTAAGGTAAAAAGAGAAAAGAAGCACGAGAGATGGGATACAAGGAGAGTGGAGTGGGCAGCCACATGGCAACTCCAGGCGATTTGATTGGTGGAGGCAGCCAGGCAGCCAGGCAGGAAGACCAGGAAATGTAATTCAGGGAGGCTGTCTGAATATGACATCTCTGGGAGCTATTCAATCTGCAGCCAAACCCTCAAGTGGCGCCTCGCCTGGCATGGTGGCAGCGAGGTTACAACTGTGAGCTCACTGCCTGTCAACCCCACTACACCCTCTGTGGAGAAAAAGATATGATGGAAAGAGGAGAGGAGAGGAGAGGA
>NW_023339718.1:13050179-13066803 GCF_004916995.1 Morone saxatilis
TCACCACACTGAGAACAGTACATTGACTACAATACAAGGAAAAACAAGCTGACTCTTCAAAAACAAAAGCTCCTCATCTGAATTTTAGGACGGTTGTGGCATCAGTGTCTTTCTTTGAGAAACAAATATCAATCTATTAATTGTTACTTATGAATCACCAAAATGAAGAGGTGAGCACTGATGGACTGACGGTAATGGCAACCAACGTAATAAACACTTTGTTATGCTAATGGGAGACTCACAATGACTCCCCACTCTTCTCTCTTGCGCTCTCTCTCAGGCACAGTCTCACACACACACAAACTCTTCAGTTCCCTCCATAATAAGTAGTTAACATATTAATGTTTATTTGCAAGCATATTTTCAGATTTAACTGGTGTGACTAAAATCTATTCCCAGAAGCTGCAAAATGCAACTAAATGGAACTAAATGTAAGAATTGTGTATCTTGATGCTCCGTCATTGTAACTGTTCTCTGTATGTGCACACTGATGTAGACAATAATAGCAGAAGTGGTAAATATATAAATCTAATTACAATAGTAATTTCCTCTGCTGTCTCCTGCATCACGGCTCAGAGCAGGGCAACAGTATATTCATCCATCACAGAAATCACTGCCACATTGTATGTATAAATCAATTCTAAATGTCAGGCTGCAGACTATACATGCCAGAAAGGAGTTACCACTGATTTGCGAATATCCTCCAACTGACTGTGTAGCAGCTACAGGAGAAGAACGTTCACACATGTTGTATCCATCTAAGAACAACTTCCTCCGTTACAGTGACACAATCCCATGTCTGAGAGGTCTCTCTAAATGAGGACATCTCGACTCTAGTGTCCAAAACACAAAAGCAGGAGAGAGGTCTGCCGCAGCAACAATGGCCCGAGAGCTGAGACTTGGTGGAGTTGGGTGTCACCTTTTAGACAGGTTCCAAAGCTGTGAGCTGTCAGAGGCTGGCAGTCTGGCTCTGTTTTTCTTAAGCTGACAACAAACACTCAAGCCTGAGCCCTCTTAGGTGCCTTCCCCTGGGAAAAAAGACTATCACTGATGGAGTTGCTGTTCCTCACTTGTACTTGTACTCAGATATACAATAAATAAAAATAAAAAGAAAGGTTGGATCTCACAAATTCAGACAAGGCAGATGGTTCAAAAAGCAATAATCTCTCTAGCACACAAACACAATAGCTGTCATCTCATGTCACTCCCAAATAAGACTCAAAAGATGACCGCTGGTAAATTGCGAGGAGTTCATACGCTTGACTTGTGCACACACACACTTAGACACCCTCAGTGTACAGTCCACGACGGTAGGGCGTTGGATGTAATGAGTTTGTGTACAAGCTGTTTTAAATTGGCAGCTGGGAGTGTGGACCCCATCGCCGGCAGGTACAGCCCCTTTTTTGTACACTGAATACAAGCACACTCACACGCACACAAAACACACTGCTGCTGCTGCTACAGAGTACTTCCCTAACTGCATACTTCTGTCAATACCACTTGTCTTTCAGGGAGTGAGTCAACTGTTAGAGTAGAAGAGAGGAGTGTGATGGAGGTGGTTCACACCTCTGTACGTGAGTGTGTGGGTGTATGGATGTATGTTGTTTGCATACACTTCTACCACACACTTAGCAAGGGTGGACAGATGTCCTCCCATGTGTGATGAGTGTGGCAGGTATGGTAATGTGTGAACTAATGTCACACGACCACACCTTGCAGCGTGCATCACGTACTGATCCCACTGCCAACTACTGGAGCTGTAATTCACTCCATCTCCTCCTTTCAATCACTTCCACAATCTGCCCATCAGTAATTCATCTTCGGGTACCGCGCTCCCGCTCTCTCACTATTCTTATCAGAATATTGTCAGACTCTGAGGCACTTTAATTGACAAGTACAAGAAAAGAAAAATTTACTGCTCTTGTTAATGACTGATGCAGAAATTCGGGTCAATTAAGGACAACTAGAAACAGTAAAATCCATACAATAAATAGTATATGATCCATATTGCAATATTAAATGCATTCATCATTGTCTGCATTTGGGTTACACCACATAATTTCCCTTCCAGTGTGTAGTCTCTCAATCTTGAATTTCTTTCTGAATGACAATCAGATACAAATGTAAGGCTAAAAGCATGGGAAATGAAAGCAGGGCCACCATAAGCTCTTTGTTATTCACCTGTGAGCGCTGCGAGGGAGAGGTTTATTAGATGAAGAAAAAGAAGAGAACCCAATAAGCATTCGCTGAGGTCTAGACAGGGTGCTCTTGCTCTCTGCATCCCTCTTTCTTCCTTTCAATCTTTTCTACCTTTAACAAAGTCTTTCCTCACCTGACTGCTGAGCATGTGCACCCTTAAAAGCTCTCAGAAACACATTAATTTGCAGTCTTCCATCCTGCCACCCATCCGTCCATCCATCTGCCTATCCATCTATAAAGCAGCTCAGCTTCTCCCTCCATCCTCAGCGCTCCATCTGTCCATCACTGCTCATTACTCCCCGTTTTCCATTCGTTCCTCATATTTGTGACCATCCATCCATCTTCTTCAATAAACACAACAGAAACTGTTGCATGTAAGAATATATGAATTCCCTATTGTTGAAATAAAAGTGGTAGCCCTTTTTTACAAAGATCCACTCATGTGAATTCATCAAGCTAAATACTTAAGGTTTCCTGTGACTCCACAGGTAAAACCATTAAAAAACCCATGCTGTTGCAGCAGTTACTAAAAGTAGCATTTGTTGGATTGGTTTGGCAATAAGGAAGTGATTAATAGAGTGAAATCAGTACAGAAAAATAAATCAGAAACATCTTTAAGAGTCCAGGGAGAATTTCTCTGATTTACTCTAAACTAAGAAAACAAACTGCAGAAGTAAACACTTTTTTAACTCATCTGTATTAGTTTCAGGGGAAAAGATTTTATGGTATATATACATTTTCAAAAGACAACTCCAAAAGAATGCTGGTTTAACCTTGAATAGAAAATGCTCACACTCACACACAAACACAATCTCAAGTTTCTATATAGCAAAGGGAATTAGTCTAAACAGACAAATAGCTGTTTATTCTCAGCTTTATCTGCAAACTAATCCAGACAAACAAAAAAGCGTCTAACATCCCCGCTACCTGTGGCGACTTGATCTGATAAAAGTCCCCGCCAAAAAGATTCCCCTTTGTGCAAAACCAACTCATCATCTCTAAATGTGAACAATGTATCTTTCCCTGAAAACTAATTTCCCTGTGAAAATGGGGTTTTAAGTCTTTTGAGGCTCCTTTTAGATTCTAATAAACTAATTCCAAGGCCGATGCAGAGAGAGGCTTATTTCAATTTCACAAGGCTTTGTTCGAATTTGTTTTACATTATGATGCTGGTGGGCAGGGAGGGAGGCGGGGGGCAGGGTGCTGGGTGATGTTTTGTTTTAATGCATTCAGGTATCTTGTTTTGTTGTTTGCGCTCCGTGCACCATAAAGGGGAAGAAGGAAATGATATGTACCAACTCAGTCTGGTTCATCCACTCTCAATCTTTCTGTCTCTCCTGATCTGTTATACAGACAAATACTTGGATACTCTCTCTAGACAAAAATAAATAGTGTATATTCGAATAATAAAAGTCATGCTCTAAGAAATGCCTATCCACACTGGTGAAAAGAAGCCTGTGTCTGTACCACTGTAAGACTTTCTTTCTATAAAATAATATTTTCACTGCACATTACAGCAAAGTAAATCTCCATAAACCCAGTGATTATTCTCACTATTTTCCAGTCGGACTAAACAAGCCAGGCAGCCTCATACCAACTGTTGTAAGTCCCTAACAAACAAACAAACACACACACACACACACACTCATGCACACAGAGAGGAAGTCTGAAAAGTTGATCCTTCTCTGTTGTGAGTTGACAATCAATCAAACAGCTATAAAGACGGATTTCCTCACATGTAAACACCAAATAAAGAACACAAATGAGTAAAGTTGCAGGCACGACAACTAGTTCCTGGGGGAACGCAGCGCATGCAAAACTGTGGTTAAGATACAGGGTGCAGAGCAGTATTATAGTAATTGCAGCCACTAATGACTATAATAACATACCTTAACACTGGGCTGCTCAACTCTGGGCTGCCTCTGTTGATTGCAATCATTGTTAATTGCATGTGTTTGAGCCAATTAAGAACAGTAGCAATTTCAACTGTTGCCGCTCTGACTGGGTCCGTTTCATTGTAGACAGTTTACAGAAAGTCTACGCATGAATACTTTTTAACATAAAACTTCTGCAGAAAAATATAATTATGAGAACACACAAAAAGTTCAGAATATTCAGGAACAATCAATAACTTCAACAAACTCAGCATCATCACAGCAGCTCATGTTTGACAGGCCTTCCGCAAACATAAAGACTGTATGCGTTTGTGTGTTCAGATTAACAGCACTGCCATTGGCTGAGTAAGGCTGTAGCAGCCATTAGTTAACTGTTAACTCTCCAGGGGCAGAATATTGTGTCCGCATGGAGTGCATGTGCAGCAAAACCAATAAAAATGAATTTCCAAAGAGGACTTTTACTTCATGTGGATAATCATGCATGCTCACACAAACGCACAGATACAGTATACCTGAGGCAGACATGTAGATACCTCCCCAACACCGTAATTACACGCATGGAGGGGTGAGTTGGGTCAGCCAATATGAGTAGAAAACATATGCATACAGAGGGAAAGCAATAAAAGCAATACTTGAATATATATTATATCAGACATTCAAATGCATACGCACACATTATTCTGCTGTATCTTGGGTAGGCATAGGGATGCTCAATGTTTTTGTCATGCACTCTGACTCTACTGTAAAATGCCTCAAATAACACACACAAGCATGCCTGCATATATACATACATAAATATTAGAGCCTGACCTATATGGGATTTTTTTAGACCATTACAGATTGTGGAGGGAAAATTTCAATGATTATCAAAATGGCAGCCGATATAGTGAAATTACAAACATACTCAGAAGGTTGCTTTGTTAAACAAAGAACTTTATTTATTAAATTTAAATATTCTTTAACATGTTAAATAATTTAAAATGCTTTGTCAACCAACTCTCGCTGAAATTGCTGAGAGCGGTTTCTTCTCTCTTACTCTGTGCTGCTTACCACAGTATTATAAATCATAGTTCAATCTGCTGGATAACTTAACACAACATGAAACCAATATATTAACACAAGCATTAGTTTTTGGATGGATGGACGTTTTCTGTTTAATGAAATGCCAAGCCATGACATCATGCACCACGGTGCCCTCCCAGGAGGAAAGATAAAAACTTTAATAATTTGCTCTGTGATGTTTTACAGTCTCAACAAAGCTGTGGCATTGTGGTAACCTGCACAACGTCACAGGGTTAGAAAGAATGTGCCATGTTTAAGAGCTTTCAGTACTTCAGTTACAACAGAGCTGCAATGGTTTGGAGTTTACAGTAGTTTGATTCCTACTCCCCTGTTCTTAATTTCATCCAACAAATGCTGTAGGTACGTCTCCCCTACAGCCAAATTAACACTGTGAGTTTGATGTTAAGATACTGCTAATGCAAACTGAACATTTCTTAACATGTCATCACGAATTGGAAGGGTTTTATTGTGGAAGTAAGTGCAGTCACCAGAGTTTGAAACTCACCGCTGATTCTTTGGCAAGAGGGTTTTTTTTAGGCTTTTTGTCAGCGAGAATGGTAAGAGAGGAATGGTTAAAAAAAAGAAAAGAAGAAGAAAACACCCACGGTGAACTGCTTACATGAAAAGCTGAAAGCGACAGGTGCACAACACAGTTTGGGTAATTCTCAAGCCTCCAACATGTCATTACTGTGCCATCCTGTCATATGGAAAACCACTTATGTGTGGCAGAGTTGTTCTTACCAGAATGGAAATCCAGCAACATTCCTTACGCTTTTTCATCAGTCACCCATAATTGTTTTGCAGATGCTGGGTTACAATGATCTGCAAAAATGATTAAAAAATACCCACACACTGCTATCTCATTCCCAATTCTTCTTTTACTTCAGTTGGACATGACAACATTTCCACAACAGACCTCCTCACTTTTTTCTTTGGGCCACAATAGCAACAGTGGGCAGTTTTACAGGTCTTGTCAGCAGAGAGCATGGCTGGGTGGGTAGAACAGAGTCATGCTCATAAAAGATCACCCCTGCCAACAACCGACATGATGGAACCAGCTGGGCTAGCTAGAAGCTGAGGTAACATGTCATTGTATGGAAACTTCCAACTGGCTTGTACTGCTGTGAAATACTACCCCTAGAGTTGCCCAGGCTTATTTTAATCATTAAACAACAGCCTTCCTTCACTTTTACTGCATTTTTTTTTTTGTTACTTTTAGGAACTTAATAGCCTATTGAGTTTCCCCTTTACCAGCCTTTAAGGTTATAGGAACTATTTGCATGTATTGTATACTGCAGGACTGCTACTGCAATGGAAAAGTGATGTTCTAAATCGACTGTCTTCTAAAGCTCTAATGTACTGTGTACTCTGCCAACATAGAAAGAAAAATCCATCTCCCAAAATAATTTAAATTTATCATTCAATATCTCTCTAGTATGTCGTCAACTTCTTTACCAACTAAGGAATAAAGTTACTTTTCTATTTTTCAACAAGAACTTATTCTCATTTAATTGTCACTCATTGCTTCAATGTAGGTGTCAATTCATTTTAAGGATAGGCATTACGTACTGAAACAACATTTTCCAATTAACCAAACACCTCCTCACTAACTGTGGCATGTCTTCAGTTATTGTCTTTGTTCTACAGAAGCACCAATACATCACCATTTAAACCAGGCATGTGCATGTCTCATTTATTATCCCCATTTCACAGTTCTTTCTTGTAGCAATATAATAGCTTTTACTTATAATGTATTGTGTAAAAACAAAACATTTAACTGTAAGTAGGTGCAAGCTTGGTTATGACAATCGCATGACAATCATCCAGTTTTGAATGAAACTAAAATTAGCAAGCCTCAGGTGATAATTACGAATCTTTCAAGGTCTCTCAGTGTTCAAAACCAAACTTATTCATTAAGCCTTTAGAGGGAAAACAGGCTTGGTCAATCACTCATGTGCATGTTTACTGATTGAGATTCTCAAGGGATTAAATCCTGAACCTCACTCGCTTCACACATGTAGTTTGCACGCACACACTCCAACACACACTGCCAGCAGCTATTTCACCATGCTGCTGAATGCTATTAATTCTTGTGCCATATCTCCTTAGGTGAGAAACTGGTGACAACCAGCAACCTCAGTCAGAGAAACGTTCCTTCTCTCTCTCTCTCTGCTTCGCCGTCCCTCTCCTCCTCCCATCCCTCCATCTCCATCCATATTCAGCAGATCCAGGCATGTGCAATAAGGAGAGAAGGAGGGAGGATTGGGAGTGGAAGGTGGAGACGGAGAGGAGGGTGAGTTGGTGTGGGTGATTGTAAATTCAGCACCAGCTCTTCTTGTTGCGCAGGAATGACCCATCATTTCACACTGGGCCAAATGGCATGAATTCATAAATATAAATAACAGCAGCAAATTCGTCTTTTCAGGATGCTGTACAGAGGCACAGACAGGGCCATATTAGAATAAAGACGCCTTCCCTCTCACTATCTTTCTTATTATTACCCACCACACACACCTTTTGCCTTCTGTATCAACTTCTACATTTTTCCTGCTCCTTCTTCCTCACTCCACTTTTTCCATTGTCACTATCTGCTTTTCTGTTGCTTGTGTGCAAGTTCATCCAACTCTGTGATGATTCAGAGTCAGGCAGTATGTGGGAAGAGTAAAAAAGTGAAATGACAACATTATTTTACTTCCTTTGTCTTCAGTCCATACCTTCTCTATACTTGAGCTGTTGCTTTTTTTAATAAATGTTTTCCAATTTGGCGTAGGTTTATGGGTTAAAAGGGGTTTGCTTGAAGCAGCAAAAGAGTGGGCTGAGATTGGCCTGGGCGGCTGACAGTTGGATTGATAAGCAGCTTGGCTCTCCCTCTGCACAACCAACGCATTCATTTGCCTTTTGCACAGTTCTTCAGTCCTTTTCGCTGTAAATTTCCATATTTTCTACCCCCTTGATTGCTCAATTCTGTGCCTGTTTTTTTTTCCTCTTTGCAGCAGTCACACAAAGACACACACACACACACACGATCAAAGGTGTTATGTGGTTGTACTCATACACACAACGAGAGACACAATGAGAGACACACCAAGCATTAGAGCTGGGGCAGATACAACTGATTAGTCAAACTGCCACCTCTCCACACCACCAACGCTAATGGTTGCCACGGTAGTCAGAGATAAATATGGCCAATCAGAGACAATCACCGGGCGGGCTGAAGAGGCAGGTGAACTAATGACAAGGATGGAACAGAACGATGAAATTCTCTCACAGAGCCTGACAGTCATTTAGCAGGACTGAAAACAAGTGTTTTTCTCACGCATCAGGTGGGAGCAAATGACACCCACAGCCTCTCTCTCTTGTTCACTTCTCTATCAGGCTTGCCCCTCACTATCTCTCGTCGTCACTCCAATTCCATTTACCACTTTTCTGTAACAGAAACTCAAACCGGTAGAGGAGGGATCAAATAAATGTAAATACAGATAAAGTGGAGATAGAAATAGCACACCTCCATTGTTTCAACTGAAATTTAATGGTTAGATGAATACGTAGGTAAAATATAATGTGCTGCTGAGAAAGAGTGTCTATTCTTGTTTTTTCTCTCCCTACTATTCAGCTATTTTAATAAGAAAATAATTAACTGAATTGCTACCTCTAAAAATGGAAATCAGATCACATTAATTTTGTATTATTCTTTTTTAAATATTACCATTTTTGGATAGAAAAACTAAACTAATTGACTAAAGACATTAAACTTTACAATCAAATATGACAGCACCAAACAAACACCATATGCTTTGAACAATAATAACAACAATTAATAAAAATAAAGTAAATTAAAATTGACTTAAGAAATTTAAAAGCCTCTAAAACTTTATTAAGAATTTAACACTCAAAAACTCTGCTACTCTGTTTCAGCAGGACTGTGTGGGAAATCATCCAAACTGTTCTAATTTATGTTTAAAATTATTAATGGCTCATAATAAGTAGTTAGTCTAAAAAAGGTTTAGACTTACTACAATAAACTGCTTCAATTTACTGCTCTATTATATTTTGTTTGCATATCTGCCAATAGGCGACACCAATATTATATATAATATAATATAATATCTGTCAATAATGCCAATGTATCAGTTGGTGTCTAATTGGCACAGCTCAAGCTGAAAGGGGCCATCTCAGCACAGCATGTGATCCATCTAAGAGGTCCTCTTCATCCAGAGGACAAGCACATTACTTAGGCCAACACATGCAGCTTAAATCCTCTCCTGAGTGAATTTCAAATGGAAAAACAGAGCACAAGCAAAGAAGAAAATGCACTTAAGGGCACTTAATCACAGATGTGGCTCCTTGGTCTTAATCAGAAATGAATGAGGACAAACTGGAAGTGTATGGGACCACAGATGTACCAGCACTTTGTGGAGAGCAAAAGGGCATAGAGCCATTAATGATGAACACCATACAGTTATTCTTCTTATTCCAGATTTAGAGCTTTAAGCAGTTCTTCAAATAATAATGGTTTTAAAAAGCCCACAGAAAAAGGTCTTACCTGCAAGAACAGGGCTCACCTACTGTATAAGACTTCAGCCGAGGGCAGTGACAGAGATCTTAACTCTCTGAGCCACACATGACCTTTCTCTTTTATGTTTTTTTTTTTTTTCTTTTTTGCTCTCCCCCCGCTCTTCCCCTCTATTTTCCCTGAATTCGTGTTTTCTCTTGTTCCAGGCTGTTGCTGCAACAGGCTTTTATAGAAAATGAGCACACTGTTACATATCAAACAAAGGTCAGTGTGTGTTAGTAGAATATGGAAAATGAAGTCATGTCAAATCACACAGAAAGGTCAGTGTGACGTGTGCTTGAGTGATCGGGTATGACTTCCTGTGAGCAACTGTTGCCTTCAGTATAAACTAATACACATGACTGCATCTGCTGTAAGAGCTCATTCACAGGATCAATACCGGCAATCACTGAAGCATGAGCAAAAACATCCTCTCAAAATAACAAAAAAAAAGACTCCGCTAGATAACACTGTGTTCTACAATTGACTAGTAATGTTTTTTTTTTACATCTCAGACTTTCATTGCACAGCAGATAATTCTCCATTCATTTTGTATAACTACATTTTCTATTGCTGTATTGCTGCTGCCAGTAAACCACCCATTCCTTGAAGTGAATATTTATGTTTTGGCTGCACCTTAAGAAAGTAAACAGATGTAGACTTAATAGTCTCCATCTTCATGTATTATTTTCTGCAGTTTGGTATGCAGTTCCATGGAAAGTCATCATGTAGGTGTAATCACATAACAGCCGAGGAATATGAAGCCATTTTGCAGAATTAAGCCATTTCCCCATGATGTTTCCCAGATAGTTACACTCCCATACACTCCCATCCTGTTCACACTGTTAAACAAACTTAAGAGTGTTGTCATTAATACAAATCACTTGATTTAAACATCAGTGAAACTTTATGGGAACCTCTGGAGCGTCATATGCACCATAGAGCCCGACTCCGGTCTCCATTCCTCAAAGAAAGAAAGTGTTTTTTGGCACAGAAGAAATGTCCCACCCCACTAATGTTGCTCTGATTTAAGATGATAAAGAACTTTCAGTAAAATGAGTGCCATTGATAGACAGTGACAGCAGTAAAAAACAGAAAACCCACATACTTACTTAGAGCTGCTTGATTTCTAAGCCACATAGGATATTTATTTCTATTTGTTGACTATGCATTCATTTATCAGTGTATTTGCTGATTTCTATTTAGTTAGCAGACATAATTTTCATGTGTGTGGCAACATTTTTCCCACTTCAATATAGGACCTCATACTAGGAACAAATGGAAAGTCCTTCTCTTTAAAATGGAAGGCAACCTGCTGGCAACAAAGCAATAAGGTTACCTTGGAGGAAAAAGGCTTTATTTTGAAAGCCAAGGGTCCACTGCTGACACCTGAGTTCCATTGATTGAGCCAAGACAAACTGCTTTTATTGAAACATCAAAAAAGGTTGAAAAGGAAATAATCTTGACATCTGTGAGCCGAACTAGCATGCAAGACCAGTGGCCAATGTCAACGTACTCAGGTATTTATTCCCTTAATAAAAAAACCTCAACCTGGACCTGCGCAAGGAAAACAGCTGAATCAAGGATGAAGGGGGCTAAGAGGTTGGTCAAGGTCTTCAACCCCATCATAAACATGTACAGATGCACAAACACACACAAACTGAGGAGACTGACAGACATCCCAAGGACATGCTTGCTACTCTAGTCCCATTACAATTAAAAAACATGAAACTAGATTTATATTTTAATCTACACATACAGTACATGAGAGAGAGTAAATTAAAGAAGTCTGATGTGCTGTGGCCTGTACGCTCATCTCCCACCTATTTAATTGCAGCAGCTCCACTCTGGTTTGGGTCAAAGTGTCATTTGGTTCTTCTGAATTATTCAATATAGGATATTCCTACAGCTGTAGGCTCTTATTAGGCTTTTTTTCACATGGGTATGCACCTCTATTTGCTCCATGTGAGCAGAGTGAAAAAAGGACTGTGAGAATGCTAATTGATAACCCCCCAGGGCTGATAGAGCAGGTGGCTGACGAATCAGTGCAAGTATGTGAATGTGGTTTCATCATACTGCAGATCAAAACAGATGAAAAGACGTGCCAAGCACACTGAGGATGGTGTGTTTAATCAAGTAGCTGTGATGTAGCTCATGTTTGAGGAGAGGCTGGACCTCAGCAAGACACAAAGGAACCAATGGATGTGTAGCAATAAGGGACAGAAACATCAGCCAGGAGTCCTATCATAGCATGCCTGGGCAATGCTTACTGTAGCCTGACAAACAGACAGAACCACTATTTCATTTTCCTTTATACATTCAACCTGACACTGTGCTCATGTTATCCATATTCTTGTTTGGAGGGGAACATCCTTTACAGTTGACACAGAGGCTGCAGCAGCAGTCTATCCCCCAGGAACAGCACTGGGTTGTGAGATGATTTTGGCATAGTGGCTGCACGGAGTATGGCAACTTCTGCATTCATCATGTGACGCACACTGGCCCAAAAAGCATTTTTCCTTCACACAATCATTGGAAAAGGAGCATCTGAAAAACGGTGAATACATTTTTCTGGGCATCACAAATTCACAGGAATGACTCTTTGTCTTATCAGAATTTGATCCATTCAGTCCAATAGGACTTGGAAGGTCTAGAAGAGCTGTATGATTAAATGATCTTATTCTATTCAGGTGTGCGTGAAACCAACAGGAAGTTAGCTGGCTCGGCTAGCAGAAGTCTTCGATGTTCAAGCTCTCAACTGGCTTGAGTGGAAAAGCACTCTAGTGCGTGCACTCTGACCAAAAATTGCGAAAGTGTGAGCATGCCTGCAAAGGCTTTTTCGACATTATGCACCAAGTGAGCACCTGGAATTAAAACCTCCATGTCGCAGTTGCTAGGAGCAGTAAGCTTCACAGTTTTAACATTCAAAGAAATATGGTGAGTTGAGTTTCTGTAGGTTGAATTACCACCATTGTTTTATTGAATGCTGCTACATAGCTGGCTAGATCTGATTGGTCAACAATTCAAAGCAGCAATTCTAATACTAGAGGTCTGATACTAGACTAGTCATCCATGCTTAGTACACTCATTATATAATTTTATAATATTTTGTATTTGTTCTTCCATCTTTTATTGATAAACCTATATTGTGACATGTCTCAGCATGAAAAAATACCCCTATCAATATTGCGATGTTGATTTCAACCATATCACCCAGCCTCATATTAAAGTTAAACATCTCTCATCACGCAAAATAATTTTAACTTCCTACTCCACTCTCCTGTCCTCTCCATCACTGTCTCCTCCCTCTCTGTCCTCTTCACTTCCCTCTATGGCAGCATGATGGAGTAGGGATGTCTATGGAGAGGTATGACAGTCGGATCGTTGGCTGTCACATAGACCGATGTCCATCTCTACCCGCCCAGACAATTCTGACAGCTTAACAATGAACGTCTCAATGCCCAAACACCAGACACGCCTATGTGTATACATGCACACATACACAATCACAACACAGTGATCGGGGGCGATAAGATAGGCAAACAGGCAGTTATGCATGGATAAAGACAAACACAAATACTCTGCTACACAGACAGATTACTCCTTTGAATCTATTCTGGCAGCAAACGTGATACAAGCACACATTAGACTGCTTCCTGACATAAAAGGTAACCCCGATCGGAACGAAGCATTCCACAGCAAGCGTTGAGCAAACACTGTTTTCACCACTTACATATTTGGTTAAAGTATTGTGTTTTAAGAATAGCCAAGAAAAACACCCCAGCTGCAAGACTTGAAAACAATTCCCTAAAGTTGAGTTAAAAAAAAAATGCCCCCACCACTTTACTTTGACTTTGTTGTGAAAATTGGGCTTCACAAATGACAACCTACAGTCTTGAAAAGCTTTGCTGTTTCCACACAGAGAACAACACTTTTACTCAAACGCGCTTGAGCCCAGGATGTTTTTGTTTCCCTTTGCAGACTCAATGAGCTTACTGTAATGCCATCAGCCATTTCATTGTGCTCTGCGACTGTGAAATGGTTTTGCTTGCTTTCAGTCCACCCCAAAGATGGCTATTTATCACAAAGTACAATATTTTCTGCAGTTAAATTTGGGCTCACAGTGCAAGACTTCCAGAAACCAGTTAAGAAAACAGTAGTTCACAAAACAATCTAATCACAAGGTCCAGTTAGTACTGGAGCTTTCCGTTGTATCGCACAATCAACCTCATCAGATGAGTTTTGCCAGTTGTCATAGAATTACAGATGTTCAAAATTTTCATTTTATGAGCTCTTTAGGTACGTTAAGCAAAGTCCGCCTGCTGAAGAAGATGATGTGATTAACCTTGTGGTGAGATTTGCTTGTCTAAGACTCACTGATTTGTGAGATTTTCAGAGTTTTATCCTTTCAAACCAAGCTACATAAATGAGCAAAAACATTATTAACTACCCAAAACACTCTACAGGCAGAATATTGAATGTAAAACATTACGAAACAAATTCATGGAGACAGTAAATGTATGGTGTTGTTTTACTCTTGAAATCTTGTATTCTTCATCAGGACAGGTATCTGTAGAGGTATTTTTTTTTCCCCCGTTCCCAGTGTTTACAGTTGGGCAGGGGTTTGGTAGCCTTCCTACCAGCTCAGCTTCTTCAATAATAGATGCCTGCAAGACGTTGCTGTTCTATCTCCAGCTAGGGGGCTGTGAGCCAGCGGTTGAGATGGCTCGTGGAGGGTTATTCATAGATTGCACGTACACACGCACTTCCTATTTCACCCATGCAATTCTGCTCCCTCTTTTCCCAGCTGCCCTATTAAACTGAAGAATCTCGGGAAGTGAAATGAAACTAGTAAATCTCAACTGCTTTTATGATTGACTTGATATGATTTGTATTATAATTTGGACCCCGTGCTCCTTCTCTCTCTCCCGTTGCCTCCCACCAACGCACTCCCTATCCCCTTCTCACTCCTTTCATTACTAAGAGTGGCTCTTGTGAAATAGGCCATAGGGTCTTCACAACACACATATGTTCATATGTATACACACATATGCGCACAAAGCCTCTTGCGTGCAAATGTACGCACATCCACACACACAATCTGTAACCTTTCTGTCCCTTGCTAAGCAGGTCTACAAGCAAGCTGAAGGCAATAGAAGGTGGACAGCTCTTAAACGTTTAGAGAGTCTCAGTTTGAGGACCAGGGGAGAAAGCATGATTGAAATGTGGAGATGAGATGAACAGTTATAGAGGAAAACTGAGATCTGACAATCCAATCAGACCCCTCCCCTGACAGAATGGGCTGAGCTCATAAATGAATGTATGAGAAAGCCTGGAGAGATAACCAATGGGCATAAGAACCTCAGAGCAACGGGGAGAATCATTATATCGACTAAGTGATGGACTGACTGACAGACTGACTGACAGACTGATGGAGTGACTGTCTGAATGGGCCCTTTGAAATGCAGGCAGTTTGAAGTTAGAAGTCTCAGGGTCTTTGACCATCAGACTCTAAACAGACAAAAGGCAGGAGAGGGCAGCTTATTCGACTACGAGCCCTTTAGCCTTCTGTGGCTTCATCAAAAGAAATGATAACCATATCTCCGACTTCCTCTCTGCTTGGCTGATGTGCCCTTGGGCTACACTTTCCTCACTGCTCTGTTTGTGAGTGCATCTGCTGAAAATGAAGGCCAAGTCATAAGTGCTGGCCAGGCCTTTCTACTTCACACTCAGTGCAGGGGCCTAAACACCTGCAATATCGTCTCTCTGAAATTACTTTTTTCCTTTGACACTTGGCCAATGAGAACTCAAAAACTGGTCTTATCTGTGGAACAGCAGAGTGAAGGCTTCACCCTCTGTAGCCTTTTGAACCATACTTTGAAGATAGCATTAATTTACAGACATTTTACACAGTGCTATATGAGTGACACTATATGTTCTGAGACAGAGTATTGTGCCTTGAGTCCATATCCTCGTCACAGTCATCGTGACTCAGAATTCAGTTCTCCCAGCAAACCTTGTCATGCTGTTTTTCCAGGCTCTAACCACTCTATCTTTCTTAGTACAGCAAAAAAATAAAAAATCTTAAAAAAGGAATCCAATCTCTCAGGTCCCTCTGCAGCGAGAAACGACTCTGGCCGAGCTTCTGACACAGCCACAGAAGGGCCTGCAGCCACACATCTGTCACCAAAGCCAAATGACTCACAGAAGCCCGGGCCCAGTTACCTGCTAGGGCCCCATGTCTGTCCCAGTTGCTGACCACAGGAACACACATGTACATACTTTTACACAGGCAGGGTGACAAATACACACCTGCTACCCTGAACACTAACACACACACACAGACTCTCACTCGCTCTGCTTTTTCCAGTCTCCTGTGGATGGCACGTGTTCTTTCAACATCCTTTCCTGCCAATATCAGCTCTTTTTAACAGAGTAGGAGCAAATCATTCAGTCTATATTCTGTGGTGAGAGGCCAAGGCAAACTGGGCCTGTGGAGGCAATGGAATAGGAGCTGCTGGCACCAGGAGAGGAGAGGAGAGGAGAGATCGGAGAAGGGGGTGTGGCACAGGAAGCACATTAAATCTATCTGTATGGTAATACTATTACCTCCCATCTGATCAGCATGGTCCCCTCCACATTCACTGGCTACCTTCTAGCTTTCATTAGCAACATGAATTATGGATCTGCCCTCGCATCTAAATGCTAAGCATTATGCCATTTGTGACGCAGTTTTCCACATTCTCTCTCTTTCTTTCCTGTCTCTCCTATCTTCCTCCACTTCACTCTCCCGATCTTTTCCAGAGCTGCCACAGACTACGATTACTGCAGAACTATTAGGGGCTGTGCTGAACAAATTTCCATACATCATATGCCCCTTGAGATACTGATACTGAGAGTTTGCTGATTTTATATG
>NW_023339718.1:13066855-13088940 GCF_004916995.1 Morone saxatilis
ACACACACACACACGTCACACAAAACCCAGATTTTTTAGCTGCGAGATCTGACAGGGCCAAAAACCGTCAGGATAAAGCTGGAAAACATGGATAAATGAACAAAATCGGGAAATTCTGTAGAAGAAATAATGAAAAAAGAGTGAGGAAATGTGCAGAGACAAGAAAAGAGATATGGACTAAAAGAAAAACGAGCCAGCGGATAAGGGAAAGACAACAAAAGGGAAGAAAGATGGAGCTTGCCTGTTTCAAGCTGCTAGAAGTGAAGCCACATCAATAAGCCCGGTGCAGTGCAGGTTTTTAGAGGATACATCAATGGAGCGACTGAAACTGGACACTGTGTAATAACAGCTCACTAAAAACATTACAGCCACTCATAAAGAGTCCAAACCCGCTTTAATAGCTGCTAAGATGTTTCCTTTGGCCTAACCAAGGCAAAAGGGGACACATCAGAACAAGACAGGAAAAGAGCGGGTTTGTGCGTGCACTAATACAGGTCAACGGATCTGTCTTCAGCTAGATGATCCATATGACTTTTCTGTAAAACCCCAAACCAAGTTCATCTGTCCGTCCAGCCGTTCTTTCGTTAACAGAGTCACAAATAGCCCAGCTGCGGTTTGGTGAATGACATCAACCTCTCATTGACTCTTTTACGAGCTCCTCTGACCAGCGTGAGAAACCATGGTACTCTAACCTCATGAAGGTACAGCCCAAAGACCCGACTGAAAGTACACATGCAGAAAACACACACTTCAACAGGGAGGAGATGCACTGAATGTAAATGTGCACACATAGACGCAGACACTATGGAACAGCAGAGACCGCACATACTTTCCCATGTTGATGGCGGAGTAACTGAGTTTTACAAGTTGAGCTTCTCCTCCTTGCCGCATTTCTGGATTAAACACAAAATCTTTTTTGGAAACATACACCAAAGCAGCCTTTAAACTGATGATTCAGTTTGTTATGGTTGGAATGTGAACTAAGAGCAAACACACATCACAGAGAACATTAGCTCTCGCCCACTGTGTCTTTTTTTCCCCTCACAAACTCATAAAACATCATCAGATTACAACAGCAGGAGAAGGTCAATCAAAAGGCAAAAAATAGACACACGAGCAAACTGTATGAGGGACGGACAAAAGGTGTCCTCAGACTGAATGTGAAGCTAATTTAAGGGGGCAGAAATCACTCGAGGGCAAAAGAAGGTAAATATGTGTCCAATATGTGTCCACTTTCAAAATGCTTCAGCTTTGGCAAAAACATTCTGCTCGTGTTTTGTTGTTATTGACACATTCACACAGCGATAAGAGAAAACAAATCTGGAGCCAAACAACAGAAACATAGGGAGTTTCATTTAAACTTTGAAATCAGGCTAGCAAGTACGCTCCATGACACACAAGTGTCACACGCTAGCTCCTGTTAACATATGTTAGCAACACAGGTATTTCACTAGGTAAGTTGAAACTGTTGTCTCTGGGGCGCCCTGGCAGATCATCTGGTAGAGGTGGCGCCCCATGTACCAAGGCTGAGTCCTTGCTGCAGCAGCCATGGGTCTGAGTTCGACCTGTGGCCCTTTGCGGGTGTGAGATGTTTTTCTTTGTTGTGGCAGCAGTTTGTGAAGATTGTGATTTTTAATGTTAAACACAGACTAAACTTTAATACAGGATGCATAAGACAGGGTCACAAATCACACTGAAACTTTAATAAATACAAGCAGTTCTAATGTGTAACAGAGAAAGTTGATAAAGCTGCTCTGAGAATTACCTGCTGAAGTCCTAATTATCCAGACAAACACACTGGTAGTCTGTTATCGACCCCACAAACGTGACGCTACAGCTTCAGCATGCCGCAGAGTGGTGGAGAGAAGAAGGCAAACAGAAGGAGGTTTTAAAAGACAGAAGTCAAGATGGACAATCCACTGTCTTATCTTTAAACTCCTCTCTGCAAACTGACCCACACTATACACACCTCATCTCATGAGATTCCATTTAAACCATCAGTGCACAGCCCTCGGATCAAACAAAACTCCTGATGCCATTTTAGCCATCATCGCTGCAAGGGTCAGTTTGTGTGAAGAAGTGGGGAACTGTGACAGCGCAGTGAATTGAGGCAGCCTGAGGTGTTCCTGTAATGCTGTTTAAGATGGTGACACACCTTTTCCTGCCTGTCACAAACAACCAATAGAGCCAAACTTTGGCTGTCGTGTTTCTTGCAGCTGCAAATTACACAAAACAGTTAGTTAAGTAACTTTTAGGTAACCTAACACGTCTTTATGTTTGTATGACGACTCTGCCATTTTGCCAATCCGCACATACGTATATGGAAGTGCAAAACGGAGAGGATTTCCTGTGTGTCACGTTGCATTTTGGGTTTCACTTCACTTGCTACGAGGGCGCACTGCACTTGACCTGCATAATTTAAAGACCGGGCCAACACTTCATGACGTGGGATAAGTTTTGATGGGGATTCCCTGAGGACTGATGGGACTGAAATTGCTTGAATGGGATCCTGCCACGAGAAGGAAAAGCAAGAGAGAGAGCATAAGGCAACCCACAAGTGGGAGAAAGAAAGACAGAAAGAGACCTTATTCCTTGCCTCCGCGTCATCCTCCCTCCTCCTCTTTACTCCAAGGGGAGCTGGCTAAAAGACAGACAGGGATATGGGCTCTTTTTTCCTTTCATCTTTTGATAATCCCATCTTTTTTGTGTTTGATGTTCCTCTCTATGCTCTCTGAACAAATCCCCTGTCCCTGCCCCCCTAATCGCATTACCTCCTAAGGTGTAGTGCACTCTGGGTAACTGGACCTCACCAGCGCCAGCGCACTACTCCACCATGACCCAGTACTGACTGCCAGCAGAACATACATGCACACAGTCACACACTTAACTCCCTCTAAGACACAAACAAACAAATACTGGCACACAGGCTCATAAAACAGAAAAAGACGCCAACTGACTAATACTGCGAAGGCACGGGGTAGCCACAGTTGGTTGGTTCAGGCCTCAAACTGGCAACAGAAGCAGCATCAAACCTGAATACAGCAGTATATGACCAAAGTACTTTTGAGTGAGAAAATCCAAATCTGGGAAAAGAAACATTAATTTCAATGTCTGTCTTACTGTTACTGCACACCACAGACATGACAAAGGAAGACGAGAGGAAAAAAGTATAGAAATAAAAGAGAAGAGGCAGAGGGAGAATAAGAGAGGAACAGAAATTCAGCCAGAGTGGGTGGCATCCAAAAGCTACTAAAACTGCTCTTCATGTAGGGCCAACCAACATAAGTGAGGTATTAAATATGAACCCTATAAGACCACGGCCAGAAAGAAAGGAGCAAGTAACAGCGAAGAGAGAGATGAAACGATAAAAGGTGAAGAGAAAGTAGGCTTAGTTCCTCTTTCCATAGCAACGAACAAATGTTTCTCATATATCTTTTACAGCAAAACTTCCCAGTGTCATCTTAGCTATACATGATAGACAAATTCAAACCTCTCATTGTGCCACAGGCCAGAAAACACCTGAAAGATCAAAGCTGAAATATGCAGTTTGAGGGAAAGAATGTAAACAAAAGGGAATTATGATTTACTTGTTTTCTTACCTGAATTTGACGCAGCAGTAGCAACATGAAAAAGACAGAGAGAAAAGAGAGAGAGAGGTTGGTTAAATGTTCATACAAACAGGATAACATAAATATTCATAGGTGCACATGTTGTGTGTTTCCAACCTCCCTGCCTAACTGTATGTCCGTTGGGAATGTTTGTTCCATGTTGACTCGTGTAAACACGATCATGAAAACCTCCCTGATTTGAAGTCTATATCAAAGTGGTGATTTATTAACTAAAACAGCAATAGCCACACAGGGGAATATATTTTTAGAACATTTATTGTGTATGACAGTACAGCAATGTTTGTTTCTGTCAATATTGGCATACAGCATTACATAACAAGTGACAACATATTATTTGTTGGTCGAAATATGAATTATTTTTTAGTAGTCAATTTAGTTTGAACCTTAATACTGATAACAGAAACAGCTGGTTAAACAATCCATAATGTGCATAATAATGAGACCATACCAAAATAAAACAAGAAAAAAAAACAGATTAAGTCTATTTACAATAAAATAGTGTTTAAAGTAAACTGTGTGGGATTATGTCAAAATACATATATACCCTTATAGAAGCTGCTACTTTCTAAAACTGGATTGGACATGCAACTTTTCAGTCTATTTAACTTGACAGGGATCTTATGTTTGCTGATTGATTAATCCAAGGAGGGAAATTGTGTTATTGTACCATGTAATTATGGTTGGGGACGAAAATAAGAAAGGTAATAAGGGCTTTGAAAATCTGTAATTGCCACGGTGTGTCAGTGATGAACATTAAATAAACCCCCAAAAAAATCCCACCAAAATGCACAACTGTTGGGCCAACTCTGTAATGTTATTTTGCTTGGCAAAGTAATTTGAATGTGTCATCATGACTAATTTCACAAGAACATATTAATGAGAAATTCCTACAGGTAGTGTGAACTGAAAGGTTGGGAGATAAACAACTCATTAGAAGAGGTTCAGAGTGTCACTCTAATTGATGTTTGGTAAAGGCAAAGCCACCACCTCTCTACTTTTCAAAACATTTTAAAAACCAGAGCGTGCTGACGGGCAATGTGACCTGTGAGACCAGACTAAATCAAAAACTTCTCACAAGCACAGAAAGAGGTTGATGAATAACGGGGACAAGGTGCAAGATGTCAAAACTATAAACAACAATCATGCTGGTGACAGTTAGGAGGGTACGAGGCATGGAAACTACTGATGCACACAAACAGGCAAAAACATACTCGCACAGCCAGACGGAGGCAAGCACATGATCACTGACACACAGAGGCAAAACGCACACACACCGATGCAAACGCACAACAACTCTCTGTTGGCTTTCAAAACAAAAGGTATTAATCATCATTACACACATACACACAAACGCAGAACACGGGTGGGCCGGGGGCTGGTGTGCCTGCGAGACTCGTCAAAGAGACACACTGACACCTCAGTGCAGCCTTTACTGCTGCTGTCATAGCAACCAAGGTCAAGTGGTCTAAAGCTGTGCGTGCACATGTGCGTGTGCATGAGAAGGAATTGTAACATGCTCCCAGAAGAACTGCTAGGAAGTAATGAGGTAGTCGCTGTCAGGATGGAGTAGGAAGACAACACAAATCCCTCAGCTGTGCAGGATGGCACTACCTGCCCAGATCCAGAAACAGGCACATACCAACACACTAAAATAGATCACCAGACAAGACTGCGTTTAGTCATAATTAAGCCTGTAAATAATGTTTAGCAAACTGTCTTCAGCTTGACAGCTTGAGAGCTTGAGAGAGGGTGATGCTATTGCCATAGATTTCCAAAACATAACATTTGCATTAAATTCAAGGACTATGACACCTGTGGAGCAAAGGAAAAAAATATATAAATATGTAAAGCTGTATTCCCGAGCAGAGGTGGTACACCACCTGGATCCTAAAGCATCTCGTCTTATGATCAATTTAGTTGGCAGATGAAGGCCTAAACAACATTTACATATCATATGGTGTGAGAAAAAGCACCACAGCATTTTTCCCATGACGATTAGTTTTATTTTACTTTATTTCATAAGTGTAATAATTTTTATGTTAGCGGGGGCCGGTTTTGTTTCAGCCTACCATAGCTATAAAACACTGTGGGAAACTCTGTATAGAGTAATAATACAGTTTGCCTAGTTGTGCACTGATACAGCACATGCATAGTTTGCTCTATCTTTTAGTGTGATTTCTTTTTTACATAGTCAGCAACTTAAACCCCTTGACCACCAGTGCACCCACATTCTATCACACATTTGAATCTCAAACCACCTCATTTTTTTCTGTCTGAAACCAGTTGCCCTTCATGTCTTTTAGTTTTCATCTTACATCAAGTTGGACTACAAGGTAGACAGGCCAAAAGCACAAACCTTGTAAAATTCATATTAAACGCCATGCTAACCTTCCAGTCACGAACACCCCTTGACAAAGAGAAACCGATTCCGACATCCTTCATGCACAGACTAAACACAATGTCAATGATGACTGTGTGCAGAGGATTTGAAGAGGGAGCTTTTGAAGTGCAACTCAGTGGTTTGAAGTTCAGCACTCTCTTCCATCTAGTCCAATTTATTCTTGTTTCAGTCACTGAGGCATCAGTATCCTGACTCCAAACACAGTGCCTGTCAGAACTGTTGTAATCTTCACTGGAGTGGTGTCACTCCTAACAAAATCTGTCACAATCCACTGAAGGAGGCGCAAAAGTACAAAACAATATTTCTTTATTCTCATACATGATTTAAAAACATGAGCCAAAGGCCGCTATTAGAGGCAGCCTGTCTAAAATTTATACAGGCTGGGATCTTGGGGACAAATACATGCTCTTTGAATGAATAATGACTTTGAAAACACTTTGAAAAGCTCACAAAACATGTGCACACAAGACACATACTTCATTTTCACATACAGATATCCAGCACTCATACTGACACAAGAAAGTAAAGAAAACCGAAAGAATTAATCCCCAAGCAGATAGACTGTACTTATAGCAGCACATACACACAGGGATCCTAACAAATACATGGTCACAAAGGCAAACAAAACAGTGTCTGTGCCTGAAATTAAAAGACACTACCAAAAAAAGAAAAGAAAAAGAAACACACCCAAGCTACAACTTAAGCTATATACATAATATGAACTTGTTTTGGTATCTGTACACTTTTTCTAAATGTATTTTTTTCCACTATGTCATATTTTTTTATCTCCTTGCACTCTTTTGCTGATGACACCCAGTTGTATTTGTATAGTGTTACATTTTGACTAGAAAAGCCTGTGTATCAAACCTATCAGCCACATTCTACACAGGTACAGAATTACCTCAAAGTAAATTAGCAAATTATTTAGTATTTCTTTTTGTCATTCAACTGAAAACAAGTCAGGTTGTTTTGGTCACCAAAGGTGATCTAACCTTTAGTAGGCTTCCAAACCGCTCATGTCTTTTTGACTTTTGTCATTGTTATCTGTTCATCATCATTATTTCATTTTCAGAAGTATCATCATTTACTATAGTATTATGATGCAGCACATTATAGTGCTTTCCATTGTACACTAGTATAAGGGCAGAAATATAAAGACGTAAAGCTGATGGAACGTTTGCAGAAATATGCTTTCATCAGGACACTAATAATTTCTTAATGCTGTGTTGATACCTGACAAAGATGAGCATCTCCTGTTGACCTCTCTCTCTGATCTCCACCCATCTGTGTAATAACGTTGTGCTAATTCTATCAATTCTCCCACTCAATCTCTCTCCTTCTTTTCTTTCCTCGGCATCTTTCTCTTTCTCTGTCTGCGATACTCATCCAATGTCCCTGACTCTCTATCTCTGGTGTGTTAATTGCAGGAACTAGAGACAAATCCGACCTTTTAAGTGTAATCTTCCCTTTGGCTCCATTAGATCTACACCCCGGGCCCAATCACCTGCACACACACACACACACACACACACACACACACACACACACAACACACACCACACACACACCACACACAAACACACACACACACAACACACACACACACACACAACACACACACACACACATACACTCAAGCACACCTCAATAAAACACACCCCACTCCACCAGAGGTTAATCACAGAGTGAAAGTAGCTAGAGCCAGGGACGTGATAATTATTCCATTCCCTCTGGACACTCTCAGGATCTCTTCAGTGCCCTGCAAAGGCCTTCACCAAAGCAGCTAAGGGAAAAGTCGAAAAAATATCCCATCAGTGGTCATACTGTATATAGTTTTTTACCACTTCACAGCGGTTTGGCAATGCACATGGGTCGTAAAGAAAATTCAACACATGGACAGGAATGCTTGCTATGAATTACAATGACAGGGTTTTGTGACTGGTGGTGTTCATTTTCAGATGATAAAATCAGTAAATAGGGGTAACATCTGCACTCTTATGTTGTGTGTGTTGGAAGGTTTGTACACAGTGCTGATACACTGCCATCATCTGACAAAACCTTTAAAAGCTTTTTTTAGAGCCACAATGAAGGCTTGAAAATGAAATATCAGCCAGAAGACAAGAAAATAAATACTGTGCTGCCTTGATTTCTGACTCTGTCAAAAGTTATTTCATTGAAGAAGAAAAGACGCTTGGCCTGTAGAGCAAGTGGACGGACACAGAGAGTTAAGAGGAGAAAAAGGACAGGTTATCTCCTGACATGCCTGAGGAAGACTGGTGACATGGACAATATTAGCCTTCCACTCACATTACCTCACACTAACAGTGATTAGATTTACAGCATGCACACATGCCATCAATGAACACATGCACATGCTCACTGGAAAGCAAACAGACACTCACATTCTTACATCTACACACACACCATCTGAAAATGAAAACAGGCAGGGAAACGCACAATGACCGACACACTCTCACACACATATACGCATCCCATCAATTAGGAAAGAGCCATCCAGCGATCAGTAAAAGCTGACTTCAAGCTATTAGTTGAGACAGCGCGTTACAGATTGTGGCTGCTCCTCTCCCTTAACTCAACCTTTCTTTTTTCATTCTGTCTTTTTTAAGAGGGGGCAGAATAATTAATAACTGGTATCATTCCAATAAAGCCATTAGCAGTCTCTACATTTGTTCATTCTCTCACTCCTCTCTTGCTCTCTCTCTCCTTGTTTCTTTCCCTTTGCTTACCTCTGTCTCTCTTTCTGTGATAGATGAACATGCTTGAAAGCAGCTGTAATGCAGAATAGCTTTTAGGGGGGGAAAAAACAGTAAAGTACTTCAAATTGAAAATAAAATCAGGTCTGCCACAACAAAGTAGACCAGGCTTATGAAAAACAACAACAGCACGTCACCGCTGGAGCTCTTCTGTGCCCTCGATCTCTAAATGTGGCCGTAATCACGTAATCATAATGTACAGTTATACACATCACATGTACAGTTATACATAGTTTAAAATACTTTTGCTTACCATATTCTATTTTATTCCTTTCAGTTCATATATTTTTTTATATTTTTATATTTCTATTATTTTGTATTGTCTTTTATTATTTCTATACTTTTGCACTACATTCCCCTGTGCGGCTATGCCAAATTTGAATTTCCCCTACAGGGGATCAATAAAGGAACATTTGATCTAATCTTATCTTCATCAACCATTCCTATTTTGAACTTCCTGTTTCATTGCTTACATTGCTTGTGTCTGTATTTGGCAACCTGGGAATGAGAACTGGCTGCAAAGTGTGTAGGAGAATCTACAGTGGCTGCAAACCTAGAATGAAAGGCAACCCGTGGTGTAGATACAAACAGCTCATTCTAAGGTAACGAAAACACAACTAGGAATATTATATTCCATTTCTGCCTAAATATCCTCCTAAATGTTACACAATGGAACTTTAATCAACACCACTTAGTTAAAATAACATATAATCAATGTCCCTCTGTTAATGCTGGCCAGGGCCCATTATTGCATGTTGACCCCTCCCTTTCTCCCATGTTTCCCGTGTGAATCTAAACCACTGCTATCCAATAAAAGGCAAAATGCCTTTCCCTGAAACAAATACACAAGTATATTTGTTCAGCTATTTCCCCACCAGAATGGACACTGATCTGTTTTGCTCCATTTAGGCATAAAAACTGTTGTAGTAACTGTTTAAATTTTCCTAAAATCACAAGATAAAAAGAGTCGGATCAATACAGTGAAAACACTGTTTCTCTTTCTGTTTGTTTCTCATAGTTGAACATATTGATTTTGTTGACTCAAAGTATTAATATCAAGGGCGCAGCTATACAATCTGTCCAGGACAGAAGCCTGATCAATTAAGTCCTCATTTATTATTCACATCCTGTTAATTTCCCCAGCTATGGAGGGCAAGCATGTTATGAAGTTACATTATGAAACGTAAATAAAGAGAAAGAGACAGAAAATGACAGAACAAACAGAAACCCTGTGTGTAAAGTATAGTGCTCCTATACTTTGGAGTAAAAACATATAACATATTCTAAATCGCTCTTGCTGCACATTATGACAAAACCACCGCACCTGTGTGCTGTAAAATGGGGAAAAAACAAAGCTCCATCTATATGCTGATTCTTCATTTTCTCCCTGTTCTCACATTCCCTGAGGACGTTCTGTGATAGTGTAAGCTCCATAATGGCCCAGCGCGGTACAACTTTTAGGGGTAAATTGATGTCAGTGACATCGTTGTAAGTTTGCATAAAACCGTGGGAAGAGGAGCAGAAGGAAAAGTTTTGCTGGTGGGTTTGAGAGCAAATTGACAGCAGCCTGAGCTATCTAACGCTTTTCAGATCCTCAAACTCATGCTAACCTTTCTGCAATCACAATCCAGCATGCTGGATATAGCTTTGAAGCAGCCCACACTGCCAGCTCCAGGCTGTGAACACACCACGCCATGAGCTCATGCCTCTGCAAAGTAAAGTTTTTGAAACCCGGATGGAAAAACTAATAATTCTGACATCTATCTATTTCTGTGACTAATGAATATATGCAATATCCTCTTCAAACTTTGAAATTAGATATTTTATTATTTCATATTTTACTGACAATTAGTTAAACACATACAATTATGCAAATTAACAGCAACTCTGCGTGGATGAAATCAGTTTGGATTAGAGCTTCGCTCGTTCCTTTTATCCTGCAGGATGAAGAGCCATAAACGAAAATGCCAAACAGCCAACAAGATTAATGACGCACCTAGACTTGTTGAAAAAATGCGTGGTTTCCTAAGTTTAGGGTCAGCCAAACCACTTACAGCACAATGGGGTGCAACACCAAACTGAGATGCAACATCTGTCAAATTTCAGATTCTGTTGGTGGGAGGTTGACTGCATGGGAACCTGTTCTGCTGCATTTTTAAAAAAGCACAACGAATCAATATGGAGAAACGTCTGAGCAAGAAATATACAATTCATGAAAAACTGTGGATCCTGTGAAATGAGTTCAGTTCTTGCTCAGATCCCAGTTGAATCTCCTTAGCCACAATCCTGTTCTGAAGCTGACTTAATGTTAGATTAAGTGATTTAATTGAGGATTAATTGAACAAGTTTTGTGCCCATGTTTTCCGAGGTTACAGACTAAGGTTAATCACCACCCAATATTTCACCAGTGACCACATTAGACAGCCAGACTGCAATGACAACAGATGATGCAGCAGGATTTAATCTGAAACTGATCAACTCGTGAGTTGCACAGGAAGAGGCAACAGCTTGAGTTTGTTAACACTCACCCAAACTGTTGGAACTGGGAGACGAGTCCCCAGTTTTTAGCTCAAACCAGATACATTTGTCAAAGTTTGGACACAGGGTGATCTTTTCATTAAGAGAAGATCTGTGCCCTGACATTTACAACACCCGTTAAAATGAAGATGTATTACATATTTCACAAGGTGGCAAAAAAGGCATCCATCTCTCTGCCTTACCATCTCTCTCTCGCTCTCTCTCGCTCATGAAATGTTGCAGTTAGTGGCTTATTAATTTAAAGTGTACTGCATAATCCTATCCTAGGTGAATATGCTAATCAACAATTTTGAGGCCTGATGAAGTATTTTACGAGAGGCTGTAAAAAGTATTTTTGGGAGATTCACTGTCAGGTTCAATTGCTCAAAGTGACTATCAAAGGAGAACCATATCTCACCCAATATATTAAAGAGGACTGATGCAAAAACTGAGCGAGGTTTAGGTGTAAGATTTGAGGCACCATACTTTTTACACAACTGAGTTATAACTCTGACAAAACACTCAATACAGAGTGACTCAGAAAAACAAGACATTCGGCAGATAGAAACTAATAAAAGAGCAAGGGGTGTTAATAATTAAAATACTGTAATACTTCAATTAAAAGCAGGGTCCCAATTAGAGGCAGCTCTTTACTGGCTTTGTGTGGCTACACATTTTGGCAAATAAAGGCAGGTCTCAATTTGACAGAATTCTTGTGTTATGTGTGAATACTTAAGCCAGTTCTAAGCTGTTTCGATTTCCTACACAAATAGGAATGTTAAAACATTTGTCAATATGGACCTGCTACACATTGTTAGATCAGTTAGATTCTCCATAATTCAATCACTCATCAGCACCAGAGTATCAAATGATCAAATGATTTTTATTTATTTATTTTTACACAAGTAATATTCATGCTGGTTTAAATAAAACATTTCATAGTATTTCCCGTCTTTGCTGATTAAGAGTTTTGTGTAAAAGGATTTAAAGGCCTGTCCTGTTTTACAGTAGTTAGAATTAGTATAGGTTCTTTTTCAAAACAAACAATGCAAGGTATGAGTATAAAGTAATGTTCTTGGAACTGCATTTCTAACATTTTTTCACTCAAATGTAGCTTATCCATGCCCTGTGATATCCTACCTCAGCACACCTTAACATCAAATATTACAGGGACCACTACAGAAAATGGCAGATTGAATACATTTAATATTCAGGAATTTGTATATATATTATAGACACTACTGCTGACCATACACGGTCCAGCTATGCACCAGGTTTCCACCTAGTCTTGAATTTGAAAATGTGAAATATATTTTATTATTTAAAGGTTTCTTTTTTTAAATACTTACTTATTTTTTGACATTTTAATCAAAAAAGCAGTTAGTTAGTCTGTGTTTTGCTCTTTAATATATTTTGAAATGTAATGTAATGTATGTAAATAGTTAAGTATTTCTTAATAGTTATTTATGTTGACATATAGATTTTAGTTATTTATTTTGAGAACATATTCATTTGCCACCCACCACCACAAGTAGATTCTATGTAATCTAATGTGAAACCATGAGCTTTGGTTATTGGTAATTGGTTATGTTCATGAATGTTTGATGGTTTATGTGCAATAAATCTTCAATCTGCACTCAACATTTTCTCCAGCTGTTCTGTCAGATTTGAAACAGCTGACGTTGTTCAAAAGGGACACTCCCCCAAGAGGACACAGCCCTATTTGCTTGTTAGGGTCATTTCTTTTTTACTGTTCAAGTGTTTGAGAAAAAATAACAGAGCTGATGGACCACACTGAAATGTACCCTGACATTAGTTAGAGGGCAGAGTCAAACAGGATGAAACTTCACTTTTAAGTCAAACCTAATGGATTTTGCTTTGCTCTCAGTTTGATTTTGCATGTACAGGATACAAATTGACCAGCACTGAACAAAATAACCCTTTACCTCCTTCACTTACTTAACATTACGCTTTTTGTGTGATACTGCCTTCGAACTTTGGGAATAATAAAAGGCTCTTTTCAGGCTCAAAATGATTCAAGAGTCTTTATTTCTACTGCTTATAAGGCCATTATCAAAGACCAGTCATTCTTAATGTATAATATGTAGCTCCTCCTTTGCTGTGCTAAATACCAAAACTAATGTATGGTAATGTAGCCGAAGATGAGAAGCAAAGAGCAGAGAGAGACAGAGCACCTAACAAGCCTCACTGTCTTGTCTGTCTACTGATGCCATGACATGTCACCCATAACCCATGACATCTTTAAATTAAACAGTTGAGGAGCTGATAAGGGAGTGACAGATACGAAACTGGAAAGAGGAGGGAAAGTAGAAAATAGTGTACCTCACCCCCGGTCTCTTTTTATGTAAGACTTATCCTCTGCCCACCTCGTTCTTAACACTCCCTACCCTCCACGCTGTCAGCATTTATTCCTCTATGAAAGGCTCTGATCGAAGAGTGATTTGCATGATTGCATTTTCCATACCTTGCATTAATAGTGCAGTAAGGATGAATAGCTAATGGCCTATCACATTTAAGTAGCCATCTCAACCAGCCATCACATTACAGCTCCTTCAATCTGCTAATGAAACATGTCTCTCTCTCACACACACACACACTTTCTATCTCTCTAAATCGACCTCTCTAAATAGTCACCTGGTTCACTCGGGTCAGGAAGATACCTTAAAGTCTAAAATAAAACATAATATTTGAATGAGAAATTCAACTGTAACTCTGAACATTCTCCTCAGTGATTAATCATACTAATGATCTTAAAATGACGCACTACACTGGCATATTGGTTAAAGAGAAAAATAGAACAGAAATAGAAAATAATTTCCCAAACTGCACTGTTCAAAATGAGTCAAATTAAAGAAAAAACTGTAGTGATAAGTTGATAATCAAGTTGTTGATCAACAGAATATTTATAAGCAACTATTTACATAATAATTTCATTGTCAAATATTTGATGGTTCCAGCTACTCCAATGTGAGAATTTGCAGCTTTTCCTGATTTTAGATTATAGTATATTGAGTATCTTTTGGTTTTTGACTGTTAACTAGACATTAAAATAGACTTGGACTACTTTTACCAGCTATTTCTAGCTTCTTGTAGTCTTACATTTCTTAGACAAACCAATTAACTGAGAAAATACTCAGCAGAGTAATCATTAATACAACAATAATTACTTGCAGTGCTATAAATTAATTAACATACTTAGAGAGTAGACAAACTTTTAATGTCAGTGTTTTGTACCTTAATTGAGTTTGTTTCCCCTAAGATGTGTGTATTTATGAATGCAACTGTGTGCACAAGTGTCAGACAAAGAGTGCATTTCTCTCTGCTTTTGGGCGTACAGTAAGTGCATATTTGTGCGTGTGTCTGTGTGTGTGTTTCAACAAACGCGCGAATTGTTTTCCCATTTGGCTAAGCAGAGCCAGTGACAAAACCTCATACCACAAGGTCATAGATGCCAGACTCTATTCATATTTTTGCTCTCTCTGGGTTACGGCAAGCTCTTCCAACCTCTCTCACCCCCCACCACAACCACCTTTTTACTGCCTCCCACTAGGCCAAATTTCCGTAATCTTCGGAATCTGCTGCCAATAGATTTCCCACCAGAGTTCACGCTCTTATTGAAGATTCAGAGGATCAAAAAGGGAGATACCCTCAACACCAATGTGGATACATACACATATTACCACACAGTTGTGAAATTCGCCCACAAAATTCACACTTAGTGTACATATACATGCACACACCCACATGCACACACTGCCTAAGCTCTAGAGACCTCTTTTAATAGTGTTTGGCTTCTAGGGGATCTGACGGGACCTTGGAGCAAAGGAGAGTTTAAATAGTGATTGCTTTGACGAAAGGAGAGATGACGCCAGAAAAGAAGGAAAGGATGGAGAGAGGGAAGAAGAAAGCGAGGGAGGAAAGAAAATATGGATCCAGTAAACGGAGGAGGATGAATTGAGTGAGGGAAGAAAACAGAAAAAAAATTTAAGTCAGGGGGTGAGAATGTATAAGCCTGAGCAAATAGTTATTACCAGTCTCTGAAGGGTGGCGGCGTGAGCTGAATAGACTGGGACTTGGAAACCACTGTTACCGGTGGTGATAGGGGACCGCTTCACAGCCCTGCAATCTGACTAAGGCTTAGTAGGTAATGGAAGCAGACCTCCGACAGAAAAAAAACACAGGAGTCTTAGCACACTATAAGAGCTGAGCATCAGATCCAAACCACATCAAGTCCAAACCATCCTCAGGTCCAACAAAGTAAACATTTAAATGTCATATATGTTTAGTGCCCATGATTTGTCAAATGTGAACTTTAAAGGGAATACCTGAAACTACAGCCCTAATCACTGCCTGCAAAATATTCATTTAAAGTGCAGAACAGCATACTGATTTGGGAGTGTTTAAAGAGTGTATCGCTCTGCCTAAAGGTCTGTGTACATGCTCCTTAGAATAACAAGTAAATGCCCTGCTGAAGTGTCATTTGGCAAAACAATAAATCTCTCCCAGCTGCTGGGACGCTGTCTTGTCACTGACCTGGTGCACAACTGAAAATACAAATGTATCCTGCTTTCAGTGGGTCAGTTCCTGTTAACCTAAACGAGAAACATGGATACTTGATCCTAAAACAAACTGCACGGGCTAAATGCAAAGTTTACACACTGACAAGTTGGCCTCGAGCTAGTTAATGCAGGCACATACAGTGCAACACACATACAGTACACCGCTCATTCTTTGGGTTTGGCTCATGCTCAACCCAAAGAGGAGGGGATTTCTGAGTTTCAAAAAAGTTGCGACTGAAATAAAATTAGAAAGTTAACGTTTCCAGGAGGAAGGCAAATTTCCCAGACTTCCTGGGGGTGTCTGGAGAGTGTTTATGCATCATTCTGCTCCAGCTGAACATTAAATTTGAGGTTCAGAAGTTGACAGCCTGATCAAAACAGACAGGCCATATGTCATGGCTTGGGTAGGTTAGCAATGACTGAAAGAAGGGGAGATGAGTTTCAGTGGGTGTGTCTTTGCATTTGTGTTTACCAAGTCCCCGGCTGGTGAGGTCATTTGCAGAATATTAACGATACAGGCACATTTCCATACTTTCTACATAGATATAAAATGCACAAACATATGTCATGGTCAAGGAGCCAGTTTCAGGTTACATGGAAAACAGGTTGCACCACACACTAACAATGTGACCCATTTTTATCAAAGAGTAAGTCCACATATTTTATTTGATACCTAATCAAAATGCTGATTTATAAGAAGATTTTAAGCCACATTTCACAAAACAACACAAAATACCTAAAATACATAATGATATGCTAATAGCATTAGACTGAATGATTAAATAGCATTATTTAATTAGCATAATCGCAGATCCTGAACTGCATGAACTACTACAACTACTTACTCTGCAACATATTTTTCCATGTACGAATGATATATAAATAAAATAAAATAAAACCTGAATTTACAAAGCACTGATCATCACTTGCTCCCTAAAACGGTTAGCAGTTACGTTACAGCTCGCGATGCTACAGTAACTTTTTGTTTCACACAGTTGGCTGCTTTTGATTGAAGGAATTACAGATGTACTAGCAAACACATTTCTTAATATTATTATCACTTTTAAACTTACTAACCACAGAAGTTGCGAGCAAACAGCTGACATGTGCAGGCTTTCCGGAGACTACACACACACACACACACACACACAAGCACGTGCATACCGAAACAAAGAAGATGAATAACAATCAGCACAGTATTTGTCCCCAGGAGCTTCTAATACAAACCAGGTGAGCAACAATAGCAGTTAATAACTCCAATTTACTTTGTTATTCAAGTCCCATCACAGAGCACTGTTTAAAATACCAATTTGAAAAACGTTTATCCCTGGAGACTAATACACACACAAATATCCCACCAAACAAATCCGAGCAGACACACAGTCCCCTCCATCCATTTAGCATGCTGCGATACCCACAATTTCCTTTCTTCTACTTTGGTAGAAAATGGCCTTCCTCTATTTCTCCTGCACTCAAAACCCTGGGTAATTTTCTTAATCTAGGCCTGATTCTGAACATTTGCATAAAAATGTTCACTTCTGAGGCTCCCCTAACAGAACATGGCTCTAATACGCAATTACTCTCCTCAATAGTGGTGACTAATTACAGAGGTGTCAGACAAACAGGTAGCAGAACAGAGAGGGGGCCTCCAACACAATGGCTGAGGTGCTAGTCCGCCACATGGGACGGAGAGGCTCAATGGAAAGCAGTAAATTCATTTAGGCTGGCTTCATTAAACCCTGTTCCTTGGGCCCTGCATCATGTGCTCCCCTTTGCTCTCCCGCTCTCCCTGCTCTCATTTGTGGGGCAGCGGATGTGCTGTGGGTAAGAAGAAGGCGATCACATAAATGAGTGCAGCGCAGAGGGAATGGGGGAACGCTGTAGGGGGGAAAGGAGGAAAGAGGGAGAGATGGAGAGAGATATACAGAGCATAGCAACAAGACAAAGGGAGGGAAGAAGGGAAGTGAGGGAAGGAAGGAAAGAGGGGAAAGGATGGTATCAATAAAGCAGCACAGCGTTACAAAAAAAGAACGGCAATATTACAGAAAGTGCTGGTGGGACGGAACAAGGGCATGAGGACGTGCACATTTGATGATAAAGAAATAAGGCATAAAAGGATGAGCATATAAAAGAATAACTTTGAATATGGCTTTTGTTTTATTCATCTGACCCAGTCTTCCAAAAGCCAGAGAGAACAGAGGAAAACAGAGAAAATTACAGCTTTGGTCCTCAAACACAGGCCAAATGCCAGGTCTCCAGCATGGTTAAACAAGGGCAGCCGAGCCCCTTGGTCTCTTTACCATTTAGATTATACTGGCAACTTTATGACCCCACAGTATGGATAACCATAATAAGCCACAGCCCCCACTGTGTACCACCTGTAAGCCAAACATATTCACAAACAAAAACCTCAACTTGCGCTCAGGCATCCTGACCACAAAAGTATCCACAAGCTCAAAACCAACTCTACTTGTTCAAAAAGAGAACTTCTCATATGAACTTTCCACTCCTGCATAGCTTTGTCTGACTCAATTCAACACCGCTGCTTTTTATTTGTACCATTTTTTGCCCAATTTGACAGAGCACTTGCTGGGAGGACAATTAATGTCTGCTGTAAAACAGACATTGAGAAGATGTGCGTCATCTCATTAAAGCAAAGAATTCACACTTTCTGAATGTAATTTGAGGGCTTGTAGGGTTAGGTAAAAGACTTCTGCTCCCTTCAGTGAGAGAACATGGAGAGCTGATGGTCACGCATTTCCACAGAGGTGTCACCATCCTCAGTCCACTGCTTTGGTTCCTGGCCAGTGGAGCACTTCATGAGAACATTTCTGTGTGATTACATTACCTGCTTGCTCGGTTGACACGCTGATTCTGAGTGACTCAAATCACTTTTATACATGACCCACACATCCAGCTGCAGGGCGAACCCAAGCCCACTGTACCAGCAAGGCCGCCTGGGTGACAGTCTTTGTAAGGTCATATGCATTTAAGCGCCCATTCTCAAGCAAGCATCTACAAATATACAGGATTGGCCACAAACCAAACCAAACTATCCATACATATGCAAAAATAAATGCACAGAACGACCTTTACTGATGTTTTTGGATGGTAAAGTGAATTTTGCATCACTGAGCAAAATCAAATGCCATGTTTTCAAATGATGTTCTCTATTGGCTTCTTCTCTTATCTCTCGGCCTCGTAATGGGCTAAAGTAAAAATAATTTTCCCAGCCTGACAGAGCAGAAGGTAAACTTATACGTGGAAAAAATCAAATTACAGGAAAAAATTGTTGGTAAAAATGGAACCAATCATTTTGCTGTCAGGGGTCAACAATTTGGTTAACATGGATTTTAGTTGAATTTCTGTGTCAGGCTCATGACTCATTTTGTGAGATAATAGCGCTTTAAGGCCTGTGTCTAATGTGGTTCCACAGCTGTGAGATGCAGGGTTTCCTGTATAATGATTACATTTTGACGTTCTACAAGGTTATTTAAACACTACTGAGATACATTTATGTTTAGGATTTAGTGTGATACTTTAATCTGGTATTCAAAAGTGCTACTTTAAATCAATGCAGGTTACAAGACCCAAAGAATTAATGCTATGAGAACCTAAAAGAGTGTTATATAAATGTCATATTAGCATGGCTGACATAAAATGAAAAACCTTCATTCTTAAGCAAAACAAAACAAAACAAAGGTATTTAAAGTAAATATTTGAATTACTGCCTCATCACTACACATTGCTATTGATTTCTGCTCTTATTAGCTACTCTAAAGTGAAAATCTTTTTTTGTAATTACAACCCACCAAAAGACTTAGTGCTGCGATTCCTTAGTCTCCGAAAAGAGGGTCATAAAAGTCTGAGATTACTTAAAACCCCTTTAAATTCAGCAGCTGTTTAGCTGTCGCTGACAGTGTATCACAAATCAAATCGTATGACTTCCAGAAATGAGAGCAATCCAATCAAACTAAAGACCTTGGAGCAGCCGGATGGCATGGCGAGCGAGGATACTTAACATCTAAAGAAGGCAGGCTCCGGCCCCTCTGAACTGTACAGCAGCACCAAATAAAGACCTTATTACTAACATACTTATTTCACATTACGTATCTTAGTTAAGGATTTTACTTTTCAGAGCATACACAGGGAGTTGCAGAATGCTGCTGGCCTTGGATCTGTGCCCAAATATAACAGCAGCTCTCACGCTGTTGTAGCCTATAAGCTCCAGCTGCTTGCCTTCATTGTGTCTCTGCGCCGCGCCACAAATGTTCCTCCATCTCCGATACTTATCAAGGCACTGGAGTTTGACGCTGCCATTACTCAAAATTAATAACCACGGCAGCATGTTTATCATAGCACACTTTCACACCCAACCTGCCAGAAATAATCACCTCAGTGTTTGTGTGCGTGACAGAGAGAGAGAAAGAAAGAAAGTCAGAGAGAGACAGAGGGAGAAACACAGAAAGACAACTAGAAAAGAGATGAAGTGTGAAAAAGAGACAGAACAAAGAGAATAAGAGTCTGAGATGAAAGACATAACTGAGAGAGAAATGAAGAGAAAATCTGCTTCATGCATACGTGTGCATCTGCCATACCTAATCACTCTGCCTCCATTACACCTCGTTGGTTTTTCCTGCACCTTTTCTAACCATCATGTCTGACAACAGGGCAACACTAGCTCTCCTTGTGTATTCACTCTGCTAAGCAGGACTCTAATCTCCGTTGACAGCCAATCTGCTCCAACAAGGCAGGCCTGAGTAAATAAAAAAAGGGCCTGCGTTTTTAATTTACAAATCATGCAAGCGCAGTGCAGGGTCTGGTTCCCCACTGGAAGGAGAGAAATAAGAAGTAGCACTGCTCATATCATAGACCCCTTGTGCTGTATGTGTGAAAATACAAGAGCAGAAAGAGAGAAATGACAAGGACAGGGGAAGGCCCCTCAGCAACTCTCTTCAAATCTAGAGAGACAGGTGGTTGAGTAACAAGACAAGGACAAATGTCTGTCGGTCACCGGTTTGGGCTCTGCTGACATTTGTCATGGCATTTAGGAAACATCCAAGAAAATCTAAAAGAAAAGGGAGGTGGCCTAAAAATAGTTGACTAGAGAAAACCTATGCACGGTGAGGTTATACAAAATGACCTTTTATCTGAGGGATTGAGGGATTAGCTCACTTTCCCATAGGGTGTTGCTTTCTTTAACAGAGACAAACCTTTACAGCAGAACACAGTAGCTAGTGAGGTCAGTTGGGGTATTTGTACCCGCAGAAATCTACATTTTGTCATTCTGCTTTGTTTTGAATAAGTGTGAAAAGGTAAAAAGCAGAGAAATGGAACTAGCTGTTTATAGCTCAACCAAATTACCAACAACGGCGTCATCCATATTTAAATGGAGGCTACTTGATCATTTCATGTGTTAATTGGTAATGCAAAGTTTACAGATTTAAATCATTGTGTCAGACTGGTGATACCTTTCTGAGCACACGTGTACTCACATGATCTTAAGACTTGACTTTGCTGCAAGCAGGAGCAAATTGCTTGGCAAATGTTTCAAAGTCTTTACTTATATCACATTTCTTACTCCCAGTTGGTATGTTCAAGTATTTTTAAACTCTCAGAACTTTGACAAATGCAGGCCTTGGTCACCTTCACTGTGGCCAAGCAAAGTAGAACAACCAACTGTCATTTGACACGTCATTGATCACGCTGATGTATCATGGACACATTCGATTTCGGGGGTTTAACACCTCTCCAGGCACTGCGAGATCTGCCAGCTGGCTGCAACAGTGGCTATTTGGAAAGAGCTTCTATTGCAAATGCCTCCAAATCCACACACGTATTAGAGAAGGTGTGTTTCTGGGAGAATGCTTCTCCAATTATTTCCTGCTTAATAAGCTCCTGAAAGTCAGGGAGGGCCCCCGGTCATCCCTCATCTAGTCCGATTTCTGTGAGAGGGGACAAAAATGTAAAAAAGCCAATTTGGGCTGTGATTTGTGATGCTCATAAGTGATGGAGATATGCAGAGACTGTTGGCCTGGAGAAAAAAGCAAAGAAGTAAAAAGGGATGAATATTGATTCCCCTGTTTAAATGAAGCTGTCGGGAAGACAGAGATGAAGAAAAAGAGAGAGAAAGAGAGAGAGAGAGAGAGAGAGAGAGAGGGAGAGAGAGCGGTGATTGCGGGGG
>NW_023339718.1:13089040-13090443 GCF_004916995.1 Morone saxatilis
CACACACACACAAGCACAGGCTGACACAGAGAGGGACACATAAATCTGCATGTCAACACATAGGCCATGTGTCCAGCAGCAGGGTTAATGTTAGCAGAATAGATGCTGACTCTTTGACCGAAACCACTGAGGAGGCTTTACCGCAGACTTTATTCCAACACACTCACACTCAAACAGAGGGATGAGATTTGCATGAAATACATGTTTAATCTCCTTACTTCTGGCAGGAAAAGTAAAATATGATAAAAACTAATTATACAAATGACAAAATGTACTATGAAATGAAGACAGTCTCTCCTGGGAAAAACAGGTCTCTAGATATAAAAGAATCTTCACAGACAGACACAACAAAAACAAACACACAATGGTAAGAAAGACCACAAATACAGCATGCACGCAACACAAAAGTTCCCCGGAGTTTCTTGCAAGATGAAAAAAAAAAAAAAAACAGACACCAAGCGCCAAAAAATGAAAGAAAACCGTTTAACTTTGACACTGTGTTCTCAACTTGGTTCTAAAAAGTGAGTGCTGCCATTTGCTCTGCCGTTCCACTTTGATCATGACTCGCTCCCCATTTTCAAACGCTGTGACATTTGAAAAACACAATCCCACTTTGGTGTCCTATTATCGCTGGAAGGAGGATACAGGGAAATAACAGGTCCAACACTGCCCACCTGCAGCACATCACATCTTCTCTCCCCAAGAAATGACGGTGACCAAAAAATAGGCATCCTACTGTCACAATCTGCCCGTCGGACTGTGGCGATGGGAAGTCCATATTTGGTCACCGTTTCTCGTTTTCTTACACTGAGGCACTGTTAGCGGCTATTACTGAGGAAGATGAGGGGAGCCAAAGGACACAGCGTTTATTTATGTTTTTAATGATGAGAGACAAGAAGAAAGAGAAAAAGGGACAGAAAAATGACAGAAATGCTTTACCTCCCACAGAGCTTTATCTCTCCAATGGCCCCTTGACGGGGGACAAATTGATCCTGGAAATAAGGGGTCATTTCCTCTGCCTGTTTACCTGTTCACAGCACACTGTCATCAGTTTGAAACACACACACAAAAGCTGACCCAGCTGTACCCTCAGAGCCAATGCGAGAGAGGGTTGAGTCATTACGGGCTTCACTGTGACAACAAGCAAGAAACTGGTGTACTGGTGTATGTGTGTGTGTTAGCTTCCCCAAAAGCAGTGACCATGATGACCTTTGACCCTTTGAACTTTGAACCAAAAAAACATTTTCCGTCTCTCTCTCTCTCTCTCTCTCTCTCTCTCGCTCTCTCTCTGTGTCAAAAGCAGAAAACCATCATCCATAAAATCTAATTTTTAAACAGCCTATCAGACAAATAACTTTTGCTGGAGTGTGTCCTGTGTTCATATTAGTGTGTGTGTGTGTGTG
>NW_023339718.1:13090480-13133676 GCF_004916995.1 Morone saxatilis
ATTTTATCAGTTCAGCTTCAGATTCTGCTTATTGATTGAGGTTCTTATCGAAACATGGTCCTAGTTATTGTCATTTTTAGTTGGGAGTAAGCAAATAAAAATGTATTTTCCGCAGATTTTCACTCTTTGCCATGAGGTCTTTTGCGATTCTTGCGTAAAGGTCTAATGATTTTTAAGTCTTGCTTTCATTTTATATTAGCTGATTCTAAGGGATTATGAGCGCAACTGGGAACATCACATTCTTCATGCAGCTGTGAAATGAAGTAAATGGTTCATGATTTTTGATCACATTTTTTTCTTGTTTGACATTTAGCCACAGCTTAGTCTGCCATACTCTAAATACTGCATGTATTTTGACTCATGCGTATGCAGAAACGTAAGTACTCCATAAAGCAACAGGTGCAAAAATTCAGCACAAGGAATTGTTAGGAAATAAAGTTGAAAACATGGTTATATGGCAAATATGGTGGTGTGACTCTTTACATGCCCCCCTCTCTCATCAGTTGTATATGACGACACATTATTGAGCCAATCTGTGACGACATTGCTCTGTCGAGGGTGGATATCCCCATCTGTGAAGCTGTAGCGGTGCTTGGCACAGCATGGCTAAACTGGACAAACCTGGGCCCATGGAAAATTCCTAAGACACACACACACACACACCTACAAATATACTTCCTTCACGTTGTGACAACCACCCAGCCAGTTTCTCTCTTTAAATAAACCCCCTCCTCTAGTCTCTGCTCTAAGCTGTGTGACTGTAAAGTGTAACAATAAAGCAGCTTATGACTGGATGCTTTTATCTGCTACTTGAGCAGCATGTACGCAATTCTCACACACACACACACAAACACACACAGGTCTGCAGGTCCAGGAGGAAGAGCAAACGGCCCTGCGTTATTTTTAAACTCCTCCTCTGGGAGGAGGGGTGGAGTAGTGCAGCATCAGAGCAGCAAGCATGTAAGACTTCTCAGCTATGACCGTCCACCTCTGCCCTTCACTTCCCTGCTGTCTCTGCTTCATTCATAAGCCAACACCACACCTACTGTATGCTGCCATGCGCACACAGCATCCTAGCTTTATCACCCGCACAGACTGCCACCAACACACACACCATTTTAAATTCCAATATCCCCACAGGTGATCCAGACAAATCCAGTCAGACACACACAAACCTTCAGCCCCTGAACCAATGCAGCAAATATCATTATGGAATCAATGCAGCCTTGAATCAATCGAGGCTGTGCCTGTGTGTGTGTTGTGTGTGTGTGTTGTGTGTGTGTTGTGTGTTGTGTGTGTGTGTGTGATAAAGGGAAGAAGTTGATAACACCATGTGCCCCTGTGAGGATTTCACCAAACTCCATGTTTTTTGATTGAAAGGAGGCGGGCAAGGTATTACCATAACCTTCCCACCACATGTCTGCTGTTAACTCAATAATGCAAGAATGATTTCACACACACACACCACACACACACACACCCACACACACACCCACACACACACACACACATTGTTGCTATGCACCATGGTAAATTCAATATTGTGTTCACACTCCAAAGCCAGAGTGGGAGTACAGTCGGCAGAGAAGCCACAGCCTCAGCTGTAAATCAATAGATTAAATAGAAATGTATGAATAAAACACAAGATAATAAATAAAAGAGGAGATGGTTTACTCTTGCCGTCATATACTGTACAGATTCTTTCCCATTTCAGAAAGAAAAAAGGGGAAAGGAAAAAAGGAGAGGGAGCAGTAAGAAAGATGACCAGGGAGACAGAAACAAAGAAAAAAAAGAGTTCTTGTTGTGTTTTTAATTCTCATGTCTATCTTTCTCTGTGCCACTGTTTTGCATGCTTGCATAAGAAGTATATCTACTTCAGGACAGTATGTATGAATTTAACTTATTTTGTTATACTATATATAGATGTCAGCACTCAAACATCTGTGTGGCCTTGGCTTTAGAGTCACATGACACAAATGTGTGTGTCCTTTTGTATGGTTTGTGACTGACTAAGTGGCTTTAACTAACTACTACTAGTTGACAAGGAAAATCTATAGTCAGGGACAGACTATTACTACAAAGCGCTATTTCTCAAATGATCAAATGAGATGGGGCAGCCCCACAACCTACTTGGCTTCTTTTATTTGATTTATTTTAAGTATTGGCACACATAGGAATCCGATTTATGATAATACCAATGTTGGATTATAAAAGTTTTAACTTATACCAACTGTTAAACTTTAGTATTGTGTCTTTTTTCTAACTAAGGCTCCAGTTGTAAACCTGACAGTTCAGTGAGGGGGGCACTTTTGAATTGCCTCTCCAAATATTTTTTTTTTCTCTCCCAAGATTTGTTTCATGAATGCTAATTTTATGTAATAACAGGTATTGTTGCAAATTGGACCAGAAAGTATCATTGTGTGTGGTACCGGTCTATGCAAATAGTCTATACTTGACTTGACATACCTGTCGTTGATGCTCCAGTTGAGGCAGAGGTTGAGGGAACTGAGGTTGCGACATTTCCTCACCACCTCCATTACAGTCTCATTGTTGAGCTCTGAGATGTGCCGCAGGTCCAGGACATTTAGGTTTCGTAGCTACGGGTGAAAAAAAACAAAAACATGTTGAATTATTTAATAATGTCAAATTCAAGTAAATAGCCAGCTAGTTTTTTATTATTAAATGGAAGGAAGAAAGCCATTGTTATATTGCACGGAACAAGAGACCAATTAAACTTAAACTGTAGCCTACATGTCATTGGCAAACAGCGTGTTGTTACTGGTACTTAAGACTGAGGACCACATCTGCATCTCTCTGGACTGAAGTAACACTTGCAGGTATGTTTACATGCTAAGCTAACGTGCTAAGCTAGGGTGCAGGACAAGACATGTGTTGATGTTATTGTTTGAAGTCTGTGGCTCTTGTGTCCGGCTCAGTGTGACAGTCTCTCGGGCCTATGATAGAATGCTAAAGTCACTGCTTTATGAAAGATTTTACTGGCTGTATCAAAATAAAGTCTCCATCTACAGTATAGGGACACCCAACAGTATCAAAATTCAAATTAAAGCAAAATTAGGAGGGTATCATCATCAAATCTAATTTTCCCTTTTGATTTCTTATTTTTTCTTAAATGAGAACACAGGGCAGGTGATTTACAGAGCAGATATGTATACTGTAGCACACAAAAAAATCCAATTTCATTTCAGCCAGATTTTAACAAGTAAAAGTAAGTTTTTAAAAAAAAATCCAGTTATTCAACACAAACAGGTACACAGGCACACAATTTCCTGTCTGTATGTTCATGAAGGAAGCAGCAGTCGATTTGAAAAAAGGAAGCTACTGTAAGAGTCATATTTGTTGAAGGCATGTGTTGTATACACGCCTGCTGAATTACATGGGTGGTTTTGATATATCCCCATGGAATGTGGAAAAAATCTCTCTTTACCCTGAGCAAACTTGTATACTGCCACATGTACTGAAAAAAAAAATAGCATGAATGCAGAATAACAACCTAACAAGGCAGATAAATGATAGAAAATTGCTCGCTGGTACTGTTTATCATTCTGTGCCTGCATGCCTGGTGTGAGGGGTTATGAGCCAATATGAGCATTCACTTTCCCTCTTTCTTTCATCTCACCGACTTTCAATAATCCCTCTTTCCGATCTGAATACCTTATAAGAGGGGGTTTAGATTAATCCTCCAGTCAAAATCTCTACTTCCTGACACACTCTTCGAAACCCACACTGACACACTGTTCAACAAGCATTCCTGCTCACCGAAAATTACCAAAGGCTTTTCAACTCACAGCACAGGTGTATTTTTTTCTCCGATACACACTCAGAACTATTTAGGGCACAGGTGCACACACACGCATACACACACCAGGGATGAAAGATAATAGAGGTATGATATTCCGGCCAGCCGCCAGGGAGGCAGGGAGGTAAATGTCATGGCCAAGGCTAAAGAGAAAACAAGCTTACAGTTGGTGTTAAGATCACTGAGCACTATTGTCGGCTCCATAGGCATGACATATACCTACCAGCATGAAGACACACGGGGGTGGGGGTGGATATGGACCAAGGCTCGGTAGGTGAAGTAAGCACACATGTAAACACTTCTCCCTGTCCCCACATACTGAGAATCAAAACACACACAGACTCCAAACAAACACGGTGAGTGTGTGATACTGCACTGCGCTGAAGGTAATAAAAAAGGCTTTCAAAACCTTTACCTCTGTGTAGCTGCTGCATTTTTCTCTCTATTCTTATTTTGTCAGCCCTCAAGAGAAAATTAGATGCACACCTCTTGTGATAAAAGGTCTACTTAGGCATGAAATAAACATGAAACAGATTTTGATTGTGGCATAACCGCACCTATATTGTACAGATACGCTGAGATATACTAATGAAATAAACATTAAACAGCTTGTGTGTGCAAAGATGAGTGAAGAACGCAGCAGTGATCATCAGGGACAGCTAAACTGACATGCTAAACAATGGTATTTAATGAAAGGGAAAAACCCCGAACTGTGTGAATTATCATAGACACGCACGCATACCAGCAGATGCTCACACACATGCACGAGAACACACATAAATACACGTATACACACACACACAAACTGTCATGTGTCCCAGTGGCCAGTGTTGGATCGAAGTGCTAAATTATTCATGCAGAATTAGGCTGATCTGTGTGGGCATGTCTGTGTGTCCGTGTGTTTGTGTGTGTGTGCCTGTGTTTGTGTGTTTGTGTGTGTGTGTGTGTGTGTTGTTTGCAAAATACAGGCATTGCAATGATGTAGGCTAAGTGACCACTACCAGTAATATTCATAGCAGACACTCACACTGTCAAAGGAATTTCTATCACCAGCACACACATCCTCACACTTTTACCCACACACATACACACATACACACTTATTTGCATTCAGTATTTATGGTTATTAAGCCTGGAGTAAATTTTAAAAGCCCCAACATCAAAAGTAGTATTTGTTCTCCAAATCTTCAAAACTGCTTATGTCTGCTAAAAAGAATTTCTACTACAACCAATAGCAACTGTTTCATTGATGTGGATAACCAATGAGAAATCAGGCCAACCATTGTGAGTTTTGATTGGCTGAGAGTGTAGCTAGGTTGAAGAAAATTTGAAAATTTAGCAGATGTCTGCATGAAAGGGAAGAGGCAGAGTCACGGCTGAGACTGTAACTTTGTTATTCCATCTGTGAAAACCACGGCAGAAAAATAAATTCCATAGTTTAGCTCACATCTGCCAAAAGAAAAAATATGGTCCAAATCCCTGAAATGAAAAGTCACACAAAAAACAACCTCTGTGATTAGTCACACCTCCAGAATGTGACAGGCCACAGTGCCAGTGTTTGTTTTCTCATAGTTGACAGATTATCATAATTTGACTCATAGGTGAAAGGTTTTAATGCTTCCAATCTTATTTAATCATTTCCACTCATAATATAGCCTATTTTCTGCTCGTGTACGTATTTCTGTGACGCAAAAATAAACAGGCATGAAAAGAAAGAAAAATAAATGGAGAAGAATGCACGGTCGCTTTAGACAGAGAGGAAGACGACAAACGAGTGATTCACAGAGAGAGAGAGAGAGGAGACCAAGTGAGAGAGAAATAGAGCGGAGAATGGAGAGCGGGGGATTTGGTGAGGGGTTAGGCAGGTTTTTCTCCTCGTTGGCTGTGGGTCTGTAACCAGGCAGTTTGTGTCGTCTCTCGAGTTGGCAGCTACACCTGGATAATTATTCATTCTGTTCATAAAAAAAACACTGAAACCTGCAGAACCCAGCTGCTGTGAGGCCGCCGTGTCGTGCCCGCCCTGTGAACACACATTCATGGCACGGAAATTAAGGCGCACGCTGATTATATGAATATTCCAACGACTATGTGCACACATGTTCAAGTGCAAAAAAACAGAGAAAGTATATATGTGCTCTGACTCAGGAGCTGTATTTATCATATAAAATATGAGGCATTTTTTATAAATTGAACTACCCAACAGTATATGAAGCAGTAATAATCAGCTCCACCTGCAGCAGCTCCAACATTAAAGTACTGATTACATGTTAATGCATCAATAATAATCCAATATTTTAATAATATCTCTATAAAGTATGTAGGGCAACCTTACCAAAATTATAATTAATATCAACAGCAATTCTAGTGATTGAAGTAGTCTGCTATTTTAGCTAGTAAAATTAATAATCACAAAATGAAAGTTGTGCAATTTTAAACTTTTATTTTAACAAGCAGTAAATTCATTAACCTATCCGAAAATGTGTTTTGATGAGGTCTTAAAATCAACCTTCTATTTCTAAATTCAAATGTTCAGTTTTGTCTGAAAAACCCACAGAGCAGAAAATGACAGATTCAAATTAGGCTTCACAGAAACATAAAATTGGATGTGAAATCTCCAACTCCAAATCAATTCAAATATAGAACACATGATGCCTAATGCAAAGATAAGAGAAAAGCAATCACTGCAGATTTTACAAGAGCTGGATGAGCAAACAGTACTCAGTCTCAGAAATGGGTACAGCGCTGCATTTCTGTATTAAAGAGGTTGTTTAATTCGGTCCACATGACTAGAGGAGATCTGTGAGCTCCAAGCAGCTTGGCTCCCACCTGCTTCAATTAGAAGCCTCTCTCAAACAGGAAAAAAAAAGAGCCTAAGTCATAGGTCAAACACAAAACGCCACTTTAAATGGAAGAAAAATAACTGGCTGGTTTCAAAGCTACGTTATCCGTCAGCCAAGAATAGGCTGGAGTTCAATATTTGGAGAGGTTGATTTGACACTTTATTACATTAGTGTATGTCACAGTCTGGCACACAGTGGGTGTGTGTGTGTGTACCTGAGTACTCTCTGCCAGACTACAGAGCTATAACTACCTGTGCTATTACTTAATTTATTTACACAACGTCAAGCATCATGATGCCAAGCAGGAAGTTGAGGCCTTGTGGACCCCATGCAGAGGATATGATGTCATGGTTTGAACGCTGGCACAAAGCAGCATGAGTTCATGGCTGTTGCTGTCCGTCAACCTCAGTGTCCCAAGCTGACAAGCAGCTAGAAGACATTTAAAAAGCACAGACAGAGCGAGCATTGTTTTAGTCATAAATAGCCAACATGTTGGATTTGGAAAATATGAGCTGCTATTTCATTGCTGTAGCTCATTTATAACCACTTCAAGATTTAGTATGTGAGTTTAGTCAATGAAAAAACCTCTTACTATGGGAAATGCATATAGATCCACACATGCATGCAAGCACTGTCGAAATAAAGGTAGCTTTTCAGTAAAACTAACAGACTTAACAGTGGAAACTCTCAAAGATGGTTTAAATACTTTAAACAATACAGGTAGAAGTTTGGACAGTCACTTTAAATTAATATTCAAAGTCCTGAGCAAGAAGTCAAAGTCACAGGGTGTTATTGAGGTGGCATTGTGGGCCTGACATATTTTGCTCGGCTGTCCGCATGTGTTGGAGACTGTGTGTGAGACAGGATGAGGCGGGGGCGAAAAGGTGAGACGAATGGCAGCAGTGTCACTAGGTGAATACAAGTGCGCACTCATGCATACACACACTCTGGTTTGTTTTGTTTTTTTTCCTCCCCCATATCGGAGAATCCCAGACAGTTCAGTCAGACAGAAGAAAGCTGTGTCGAGACAATCCCTCTGCGGCAAGCCTAAATCACACAGATGTACACTCAGAATAATACACACACATATAAATACGTGGAGGCCTGTGTAGACAGAGTGATATGAATATTTGAAAAAGGACTGAGGCAAAAAACTGGAAAGGCCATGGGTCTGGTATCACAAATACATTGTCTGCATCAGTCATGGACCAGTAAGCTGATCCCTGTGTGTGTGTGTATGTGTGGTTAACTTCTCTCTTTATCTGTCTTGTGCCCATCTACTGTCTATCACTTATTTTCCTTCTCCTACCCCCTTTTTCTCTCTCTTTCTCCCTTTCAGTCGCTAATCCTGCATGTGTTGGTGTTGATAACAAACTCAGTGGCGAGGAAAGGCTCGAGGAGATAGAGAGCAGTGGTTTCTCCTCGCTGCACTAAGCCAAATGACCACATAGGCACGCACATACACAAGCAAGAGCCAGTGTGATAGTACTGGATGACAGTAACAGCGCAGTGACACTAGTTGGGCCAATAATGAGACATGATATCCCACCCCCCTCCAGAGGTCAAAAACCTTTCTATCTCTGTCTGTCTCTGGGTTAAAAGTCTTAGAGCCAAATGAATTATTCTTCAATTACTCTTGCAAGAGACACACATCATCCTTAGGCTCCTCTCTGCTTATTATATTCATAAATCCCCCAATCTTTTCCATACAGCAGTGAAGAAAATTATTATTACAATTTCAACTGATTCTGCGACCCCCACAACCCCATTACCTTTCTTCCTCCAAATCCCCTCTGCTCCCTCGTTTCCCCATTTATCCTCTCTACCACCCCTGAGACACAATACACACACACACACACACACACACACACTTGTACATAGGAACAGGTACACATAGACATGAACACACACATACACACACTTACTTCTCCGGTTTGGGGTTATCAGTTTGACACAGGGCACTGTGATTATGTATTTTCCGTGCTCCAGTCAGAGGGAGGAGATAAGGAGCCAGCAGACTACCGCCAAGCCAGACACCACTCATCCTACATGGGGAGGGAGTGGTGGAGTGGAGGGCGTGAAGGTGACAGTGGGTGAAGACCTGTATCTTAACCTTTTGTATTTCAACCACTTTAAAACCTCCTTTCCAACCTATGCTTAAGGCAATTTGGAGGAAAAAAGGGAGAAAATAAATAAATAATATTATTTTATTTCTTTTTTCCCCCCCTTGTTTCATAGGCTGTGAGCCAAATTTGAACTCAGGATGTAGGGAGTGCATACTGCTCCACTGAGCCACCAGGATGGAAAGAACATATGATTCCGGTTATGAAATTAAATAGCTTCCCTGTCATAAACCAGACTGTTTTATTTGCTCATAAACACACAGAGAGAATAAGGAACTGTCCACAGTCCAATTCTGTCAGATTTAGAGAGCATTTATCAAAAGGTACTAACTTTTTCTGGAGAAGAACAACAAAGCCACTGGAGCGGCACAGCTGAATTTATCTTCAGGCTCAAAATTAAGACCAGAAACATCTAAGTTTTGCACATCAGAGAGACAACACATAGCTATTACAGTGTCCAAATATACCTCTTTTCATCTCTGACACATTCTTCAACAGTCCCTCCATTTGTTATGTCTTTGGCCCCCTCTCTCTTCCCGAGGGTGGGAACTTTCACACACAAAAAAGGCATTTTGAGGCCCACAGTGTCTTAGGGCGGTGATAGGCTGATGTATGAGGAGGGGCATTGTGGGTAGGCATGACAAGCAAAGAGAAGCCATCAGTGGGACATCTAAGGCTCAGGGAATGAAGGCTCTGGCACCCAGAGCCGCTCTCAAACACTGGCTCTCTGATAGAGCCGACCTTGGACTTAATCACTACCAGAAGAAAAGAGCACCGCTTGACAGGAAGATGGAGAGACGGTGGGGGAGAGAGAGAGAGAGAGAGAAAAAGAACTGCAAGAGTAAAAGTGAGAAAAAAAGAGATACATACAGAGGGTGACAAAGACCAAATGCAGAAAGAGATTGCACAGAGAAAGAGACAAACAGGTAACACTGTTCAAAGAGACAGATAATGACTCTGTTGGTGCTGAACATATTTTCAGTGTGGCATGGGCTGCATGAGAAGCAAATCCATGTCTTTAAAGAAACAAACGAAGCGCAGGGGTTACAATAAGGTTTGGCGATTGTTTTTATTTTCATACGATCCAAACGTATTTACTATTGGCGATCTTGAATAACCACGATTGCTGTAGGATAGAAGCAGGAGGGGGTAGGGGGGAGTTACATCCCAGCACACCACTCAAATGCCAGCATGGACCACTTAGTCTTAGTGTCAAAGAGGAACCTAACATCTTGGATATTTCGATATTTCAGAGCCTATCTGCAATCTATGTAAAATATATGTGCCAGTGAAGGCTATGCAGAACACTAATTCATCATTTGTACATTAAAAAAAAATCTATTTAATAGCAATGTCTCTTCTAGTCAAAGAACGTTCAACAATATTATCTTATCTTTATTTTCACAATCCAAACTATATACATAATGTTTACTACTCTTATGGAGTGCCGAGCAAAGTTATGGTGAGCCGGCATATGGACAGAGATTCCGGTTGTCAGATCCATGGAAAAGAGACGGCAAGCTGTTTTTTTAATTAAGGATTTAAATTGTCACTCGTGATGATTAACGGGGCTCAGCTGGTGGACATGCAACTCCACCCAAAACATCTTTAAATACACAGAAGAGCGCAGATTCTGGAGATTACTTTTATAGCATCTTAGTTCTGATAGAAAGTTAGTTAAACTCGCCTTAATATTGGAAAAATAAATTGTTGATCATCCCTTCAATCAATGATATACAATCTCATCACCAATCGGCACAATCAGGTTACACTCAAGCTGCCAGAGTCTTACACCCCTTTAATAACGCCCAACGCCTACACAAACACTAAATCTATTGTGCTTCTAACTCTGCGACTTGTCACAGGCTTGACTAAAGGGTGAACCCTCTGAAACCGAATTAGGAGAATGATTAATCTCATACAGCTCCACAAAAAACACATATAAAGTTCTCAAATTAGTCGCTGAGGGAGAGCGCCAAATCACTGAAAGCTCTGGGACACCCACAAAGCCTCCATCCCAAGATGTTTTGTATCCATTACACAGCCTTGGTGTGTGACAAGCCTCATCAATAAAACTATTACTAATGTCAAGAGCTTAGAGCTAACTTTGAGCTTCAATCTCAAAACCAACCATAAATAAAAATGTACAGTATATCCCTGGCAGGGTAACACAAGAGACCACATCAGACACATGTTTGCGCTTAAAATCATCACAGTTTTTGTTCTGACATTTGAAGGCGTATGTAATGTTTGATATACAACCAGTAGGAAAAGTGTTAGAGAGCTTGTTTTCGATTAGCAGGCTTTACTCTCTCAGCCAGCAGAAGTCTTGATTTGCCTTTTAGTCGCTAACAAGATGACGATTTCTCAAACGGTGCCCTGCTGCAAATATTGAGTTGTGTTGCACGTCACAGAGGAACCACACAGCTCCCGTAGGACTGAAACAGTGAAAAACCATTAAAGGAGCATAAATGCCACAGCTTTACAGTTACTCTACAGACCATCTGCATCGAACTCGGCACCATGGGTGGCCCATTTCAACCATCAGCTCACTTGATTAAGAAAATACGATTTCAATTGATTTCCTCATACCCTAATTTGTGAGAAGTCGGTATTAAGAAAATATCAATCTGAAATGAGTGTGTCATATGAGAGAAGTTAATAAAAGTAATGGATTTTCTTCCTCTTTTTTCTGGTGATAGCTGGATAGCAAGTGAGGAGGTTGGGAAGATTATCATAGAGAGAGAGAAAGAAGGAGCAATCGAGGAAGAAAAGAAGTGGGAGGGAGTGTGTGATAATCGAACAAGAGAGGAGCGCTGCAGTACTGGAAGCACATGCAGGTCCACCGAGTCATCAGAAATGCAACGATTCTAAACGCGAGAATATGATTTTCAATCGACACTGGATGGGACCAAGTGGGAATGAATGAGAGGAGGAATCAACTGCTAAACGAGATAATTACTGTCAGAGATTATAGAGTGACAGAGAGAGGAAGAGGTAGAGAGACAGAGGCAGAAAGAGATGACTCACAGAAATCATGGTTGAAGTAACAGGAACAAAGAGAGAAATGATTTGACTCTAAATCTGTGCAGACAGAATGACTGTGGTAAAAATGTTATCTTTAAAACATATGGGTCTCATCACAATTAATAAATTATGATCAATACCTATTGCTCAATACCCTCAACAATCTTCAAAATTGATTCAAGATTTAGAGTGTACTACATCGTGTGTCAGTACGCCGTGACATCACTGTTGGCTGTTATGCTCACACCCATCAGTGTTACAGGGTGCGTTCTGCTGAAGCAGACTTGAAACACTGTTTTTCAGCCAAGTGTGAAGTTACTCTTTGAATTATTTTATGAAAGAATTGTGACCAAGATATTTACTGAACAGACCACTATAAAGTTGAAATATACATGTGTGCTCTCTAGTAGACAAATATATAAAGGTGACACTATTTCTATCGTACCTTATATATTTCTTTGGCATTTCTGTCCTGCAATTTCTTTTGGAGTCTACAGATATATAGGAGGTATTAAAAGTATACTCAGTGGCCACTTTTTTAGGTCAACCTGTACAATCTAATGCAATCCAATACAACAGCCCTGCCATAACACCTACTGTTCATAATGTTCAGTTTTAGTGACATTATCGGACATCGCACACAACTCAATGTATATTATATTTTTCATTTTTGAAGTCAGAGTTAAAGGTAGTGTAGTACTGGACTACGTTATATTGAGATAACTGTTTGTCCTTGTTTACATACATCAGAATGGGCAGAATATTAGAAACACCTCTGGCTATAATGCAATCCAGTACAATCCCACCACTATGACGTCAGTGCTAACACATATAATATAATTACCACCCCTGTGACAGTGTCAACAAAAACTTAACATTCTCTATGATTGCACAGGTGTTCCTAATAAAGTGGCCACTAAGTGTGTTACTTTTGGAGAAACAGACCTAAACTTTACACAACATTATCAAGGGATTGCTTAAGTTATGACAACCAGACGAAGCTCTTGGCTGAACTTCCTGACTTCTCTGGGGTTATACAAACGCATAATTGGTTGGTTCTTGTTAAAGCTTTTAACCTCGATAAAAAGATGTAAAAACAAGTTATTTTTCAGTTGAGACAAAACCGCAGCTTTGAAAAAAATATAAATATTAGAAGAATTATGAACTTGCTCATCTAAACTCCTAAAAACTTCACCTTGGTTAATACTGTAATAAATAATAATGAGGTGTGCTAGACTGTGCGTGTGGGCGGATGTGTATGAGTCCACCTCCAGGTATGCTAATGCTGTTATGACTGGCTGGCTTCATTACTGTCTGTCTACAACACACTGGCCAAGGTCAGTGGAGGCTGCAAAGATGATAGGGGGCCAAAACCATGAGCACAAATTAATCTGCTGTTTAATCTAATAATGCAGCGTGGCATCGGGTGTCTCAGTCCTATTAACACAACTGTAATTGCATTTGAGGAGGAATGGACGCACGCAGCCCACAAGGGTACGTTCACACTTACGTGTACACCCAAGTACATCAAAAACAAATCGAATTGTATTACTCAGACACACATGGGTGCGGATATAGTGTATACACTCACATAGGTGCACACACACAAGATAGATCTAGATGGACGTTATGTTGGGAAAAGGAAATAATAGGAAAAACAAGGTTCAGCATTTCCTGGTGAATTCAATCCAAGCAATCACTGTGTGAGTGCATGTGTGTCCATGTTTATATGGCATGGCACATCTTAAACCACGGAGCGCTGCTCATTAGCATGGTAATATCCAAACAGCAGGGTGTAGTCAGAACAGCAGCGTATTATTAGGATTCATCTCATTAGGCTTTCATGAGATTTAAAAGTTAACACAAAATAACTTCAAAACTAAGTCTTAGATAAAACACACAGTGAGGTCCTGAGTTTACTCTGTAAAAGTTAATTTCCCCCCCTGGAGACAATGCAGGGCCTGCAGCAACATGGAGAACTGTCCTATTGTAACCGGATTAGACAAAAAAAACTTCACGCTAAAACTTCTGTCGACATTTACTGATATCAGTTATCACTTCAAAAAAATTAAACTGTTGACTGAAATTAACCTTCTTTCAATAGTGCTGCAGAAAACTGCAGCACCTACATTTTTATAGTAAGAAAACACACAAATTGAGTTATTATGAAAGGTCACAACTGAAGGACCCAAGGAAAACTAATATAAATGCGAAAAAAAAGTGAAAACATTTGTGCTATACTTACCGCAGTAAGATGGATGACTCCCTGAGAGGTCACTGGGCATCCCATGAAGCCAACAAACTGTAGCTCAGGACAATGCTCCGCAACGGCTCGCACAGACCGATCAGTGACCTGGAGAGTAGAACAGAACAGAGTTTAAATTAGAATCCTGGCTAAGAAATCTCTTTATCTTCATATTAAAATAGCTGCTATCATTATTTCTGAAGTGGTTCACGTTTTCTCTTCCTAATACCAATTTAATTTAATCCATTCTTCCAAATTTCCAAATGAAAGACTTATTTCTTTGTCTTTATTGGACAGTTTGCAGTGGGGAAAAGCTGAGCTTGCCTGTCATTTTAATTCTATTAGGAGTACTTTCCCAAAACGAGTGTGTGGAGACAGGTGCTGTCAGATTAAAGCATAAATGCCCACTCCACATGTGCGGTGGATTGGGTGTGTTTTGTGTTCGATGACAAAAGGAGTGAGAGGAGGAGGACTACAGAAGGAGAGGAGTCGAAGGATGGTAACGGACAAGCTAAACAACTAAAAGAGCATGTCTGCCAAGCAGCGAGAGTGTCGCCTTATGATGGATGGACCATTCCCCATCATTCACCCGGCCGTCTACTAACAGCTCATAATGGATCAGAGATCAATAGGGAAGCAGAACATTTCCACAAGCTTCCACTGTAGTCATCAATACGGGTATTGATAGCTACTTCACCCCCCTCATCACACTCAACACTGCAACAATACGTGGGTGATTGTTTGTCCTCTCTGTAGGCTTCCTCAGTGCTTCCTCAAACTCTTCATCAATCACAAAGACAAAATAAGATGAGAAGAAGAGAGAGAATTGACTATGCTGTGATTAACTGGGAAAACAAAGAAAAACAAACATCAAAGAACATTAGAGAACAAAAATTGCTTTTTCTAAGCAACCCTTTCAAAAACTTCTTTTTGAAATTCCCAAAATGCAAGTCAGGCAAAATGTACATTTGAATACATGCACAAGGCACATCAACTAGTGATGGATGCATACAAACACAAACCTTTCCTTGTCAACCTAAACATGTTTGGAAAAATCAAATCTGTCAATGTGCACTTAGACTGCAATCTACTGAACTAAATGAAATCTGTGCCTGAACTTTAATGTTCTATATGAAATACTGAGAGGAATGAACTTTGGAAGAAACAAGACTAGAGCTTGAGAAGGTGGCAAATGAGACATTATATAGGCTACAACTATTTTACATAAAAACTGTCAGTCAATACCAGATTTTCAAAGATAGGTCGCAATGTAAAAAAAACATTTGAAAGACATTTTTACAGCAAGAAAAAGCTTTGGCATCTCATATATTTTTTGGTTTCCGCTGAAAAAGGATGATTCTGATCGGTCTGACAGTTTGTCGGTATAAGTCATAATGCAGGAAGGTTTCCAAACAGTGTGTCAACCACTGCTCCTCCTGCGGCACTGTCTTTACTATACGCTGACAAGGTAATTAATTAGCCAGTTAGACTGGAGATAGTGGTGATTCGCCAATGGAGTTGTAGTGTTTAGCTGTACAACAACAGAAATCTTGTCCAGTTACAAATCGGAGGCAATCACAGCAAAAGTTGTAATGGTTGCTAATCCATTGTTTTATGGATTATTATATCATTCACAAAGGTGTACCTGAAATTACAGTTTTGAAGTTATGATCTTTGAGTTTTTGAAACTTGTGTGTTAAAGGACTAGTGTGTAAGATTTAATTAACTGAATACCTGAGAATGAGAACGGGCTGTGTAGGAGGAACTACGGTGGCCGCAAACTCCCAAAAAACACAAAAGCCCATATGTACAGCCAGCGTTTTGTTTGTCCATCATTGGCGTTTCAATGTGGCGGACTCCATGGGAGGCGACCCCAGAAAGGATTGGATGAACATCGACAGAAAGTGGAAACTTGCAAGCTGGAAATTTACCTAAAAAATATCCTGCAACAACAGACTTAAATATACAGCTCTTGATAAAGTATGCAGGTACATACACCAAGTAACACCAATTAAACTAGTACTTAACTTACTTAGTAAGTCTTGCTCTTTACTGATCACTACACTTGTACATATAGCCTTCATTCTCTTGATGTTACATACACAGCCTTAGACTTCACAACTCTGTCACTCTCATGCTGCCGCTACCTCCCTCTTTCTTCCTCCCCTCTCACTGGCGTCCTCCCCCCAGGAGGTCTTAAATGTTACTGAGTCGAGGCAGAGGAAGATGGAAAACCCGAGAGACAGGCGAGGGGAAAGAGAAGTCACAAAAAGAAAGAACAAGGTGTCCATTTATCTTTCACCAAGTCACATACAGTATAGCTTATCTGGGTAAAACACCTCCTCTAAATCTAGTGAAGCTCAGAGGTTTCTCACCTTATCAGAAAGGAGGTGAAGTTCTTGTAAAGTGCAAAATGGTTCATAAAGGAATATGACTGCAAAAGATTTCAAGTCACAGGTGAGGCAGTGGAAGTAAGTTTTGAGGTATAATTTAGCAAGGTTAGTAGCAAAACAAGGTTTGAGAAAGGTTTTAGGTTAGAACTCTTTATTCTGCCTCTGACCAAAAACAAAACTTGAATTGAAAGAAAGGAGGACAGTGCTGTTTTGTACTATTTTTATTTTTTTTTTTACCCTTGTCGATCTTGGTTGGATGGATGGCAATATCATCTGGTTTTTGTACAGACATTCATGAACCCCAGAGGATGAATTTCACTGATTTTGGTGATCCTCTGACTTTATTTTGAGGAATGTTTTGACAACTATTTGAGGGACTGCTATGAAATTTGGTACTCCATCAGAATTAATTTTAATCACTTTAGTCAGCCGTTGACTTTTCATTTTCTTAATTTGTCCAATACTTAGGTTTATATCCAAACACCACCAAAATGAATGACATTCCCATCAGGCCCAGCTGTACTTTGTAATTTGTGCTAATTAGCAAATGTCAAGATGCTAAGATGCTAAACTAAGACGGTGAACATAAAAAACATCATATCTGCTAAGCAGTAGCATGATAGCAATGCCACTGGGAGCGTGTTAGCATGCTGACATTAGCATTTAGCTCAAACCATGGCTATGCCCAAGTATAGCCTCACAGAGCTGCCACTGTGGCTGCAGACACAATATTTTGGGGGAAAAGAACTTAAATAGGGCTTTAACAGATGAGGTGCATCACATTAGCACCAATTCAAATGATAAACCTCTTTTTTTTAATCCCCAAACTGTCAAATCAAGTTTACCCTATGACATAAGAAGTGTCTCTACCGGCCATACCGACAATAGTTTTCAACATCAGAGCTTTTTCATTATAATCGGAATTACATTTTTTTATTTTTTTTTTTTTTAAAGCAGTGCTCAAGAGATGATCTGTATATTTTAAGCAACAAAATCTACCACAACAGAACTATTCATCCTGGACACAATTGTGTGTCCCAGTTGCAGTAGCTCACTGTTCTTGCTAGCTTTGTACAGAACAGTTTTTCAAGGAAATCAATAACTGGATGCACTTTAAAATTCTATACCTCCGGTTTGGACCCACCATGCCACCCATCAACACTCGCTGCAGTCAGAAAAGATTAACCGAAGGTGAGTCAGCGCTCCCACTCCGAGACACTGATGCATATGGAACCTGATCTGCAGGGCCAGGTGGAGATGGGGGGTTGAGTAGAGTGGAGTTGTCTTTTTGAGTCTGAAACTTGGGGAGGAAAAAAAGCTCCAGAAGGACCAGCCTGAGCTGAGCAGCTGGCAGGTGAAGTGAGCTGGCCGAAGCTCCCCCCAGCATGGCCTCTGCCAAAAAACCATCAAGGAAAACATTTTAAGGTTGGCTACCAGCAGAATCAAAAAGCTACACACCGTCGTGATCCTTAAATCAAAACCGTCTGCGAGAGAAGCAAACGAATCACAGCCGTCCACCTCTAGACTGTCTGTCATACCAGTGTTTGTGCTGCAAGAGTGTGTGGGTGTAGTTGGGTGTGTGTGTGCGTGCACGTGTGTATGCTTGTGTTTGAAAGCAGAAGAGACAAAAAGAAAGAGAGCAGGTTACACATCTACAGTAACTCTCATCAGGTGAGAGGGGAGACAGAAGAGAAAAAAATAAAATCCCACCGGAGCAGAACAGGCCAGGAGGGCATGTACCGTATAAGATTAAGCCTGTGTATGCGAGTGTGTGAGTGTGTGAGTGTGTGTGTGTGTTTGTGAGAGAGAGTAAGACCATATGGGTTTGTTACTAAGATTTGTCTCCAACCCACAAACACAAAAACCCGTCCCAAATTTCTCTTTGCTTCCCCCTCCTCCCCCTCAACCTTTCACGGACTTTGATTTAAAAACACGAAAAGAGCCATGGCAGGGCTTTGGAGAAGAAGTAGCTAGCCAAGAGAGGCCTTAAAGCCTTTTAGAAGGGATCTGGTTTAATGGTCTCTGGGTGAAGGAGGTAAGGAAAGCAAGAAAAAAAAGTGGGCTGGAATGGTGGAAATGCTGCAGTCATAAAGATAGCCTTTGTGTGTGATAATGTGATGTCAGTGTGTGACTGTGTGGTGTGTGTGTGTGTGTGGTGGTGTGTGTGTCTGTGTGTGTTTTAAAGAGCTGGAAGGTAATTGTTGAGAGTGCTGTGGTAGCAAAAAGGGGTAATGCTGTATGTGAGTGTGGTTTTTGTCTGGCGGTCTGTTCTTAGAAAACGCTGGGGCAGCACCCGGGGGCCACTTCTCATCCAATAAGGGCATTTAAGCTTGTCAATATTGTCTATCATACGACTCGTTTGACTCCATCAAACACGCAGGCAATAGAGATGTAAATAGAAGAAAGACCAGAGCAGACTGCCGTTTATCTCTTTCATCCTTTGCTCCATCGTGTTCTTCTCATTTAAAACTGTCCGATTCCCACTGACAAAAACGACAAAAATGCAACCTCCCTCACATCATTATTTGTGTTCTTTCTTTCTTTTATTCCTTCCTTAGTGCGTGTTTTACCCACACATACACAGAGACACACAGAGACACACACACAGGTCAAGCCGGTTTCACCAGCGAGAGAGATGGCAGTGAGTATGCGGAGGGCAGGCACGCTGTCATTTGTCTATGTTTTAAACTCTGATAATGATACACAATCACATATACTCACCCACACAGAAACTGATTCATTCCACATACGCGCATGAAAAAAAATACACCTTCTTGCCCAAAAAAAAAAAGTAAAACGCTGCAGAACTTTAAACTTTTTCTTTCGTTGCCAACTGGAGCTAGTCGATCCTAGTTAGACCTCCCATCCAGCTGTGTCTGATGGGTGAACGGCCAACAACCTGAAAAGAGAGCGAACTGTACTCCATTCAGAATGCACTCAGCCTTTGAGAGTTACATTTTACTGGTTGCCAGCAACCATTTGTGAACTCAAACAAAAAGCAGGCAAAGTTGCATAAGCTTCAGAAATTTACCAGATGTTCATCAACATGAAGAATGGTGTCATCTGCACCACGGAAAGATGCAGCCATGAGCAACTCGAGTGTAAACAGCAACGAGGTCCTCCAAGTTAGTTTTTTAGATTTTAAAAGATATGTTAGATAGCATGCAGATATATACTGATTGCTCAGGGTGAGGGGAGGATTCAAAGGCAGTTTAAAAAGTATGTTAGGTCAGAGTTAGAGCATCTCAGTAGATTTATGACCGCACATCCAGATACTCACTGCAGGGCCTAATGATCGGTCAAAACATCATTTAACATCGATACTGACCCTCATTTGGTCTTTTTTTTTTACCATGTGCGCACTGATACAAATAAATATATTTTTTGCCCATGTAATCTTCATGAACTTTTACAAACTTAACAAGATGTAACTTTGACATCTGCTGTACTAAAGAAACCTTAGAAACAAAAAAAATAATCATTTCCCATCACTCAAGTCCCAAAAAGCCTAAAAGGGTGTGGTTTGGAGCAGTTTGTAAACAAATTACCATACACAGTGAAAAAGACACGTAAACTCCAAAAAGATTCAATCAAAAGGGCCACTGAATATCATGATGTCCTTATAAAAGCTCTATGTTACTGAGGTTCTGTGTGCAATTGTACAGATTTCCAATATTACCCATAAACAAGGACGCCAACTGCAGGCCTGCAAGGTGCAAATTGAAGTGGGACGATTTTCATCAAAGTTCTGTTCTTTCCGAGGTAATCATTTTCTCCATAAATACTCTCTTAGGGGTGATACTGCAGTGGGTTCATCACAGCCTTGGAATACACACACAAACACACACGTACACACATGCTTAGGTGCACACTCATAAACTCATGCACACACACACACACCCTAAACTTTGTCTCTTTTTAAAGAGCTCAGATGGGTTGTATTGACTCGGAGGACTGGTGATCTGGCAAAAATCTAAATGAATACTTATCATCCTCTGCAATATCCGATGCCTGGAGACAAAAGCAACACGGAAAGTCATAAAGTTTTACTACAGCGAGGGAGAGTCTCTTTACTGTGCTGTCTCTGTGCTGATGAGCAGGCAGTGTGAGCTAAGTGCAGGGTGGTTTGCTTGGAGATGTGCATGGGTATTGATCAGAAGAGCATCACAGACACGGGCAACAAAAGCAGTTCAGCAACGCTGATTCACATTTAAATCCGCAGAGAAGAACAAAGACGTGTGATGCGCGAATGCTTTGTCATATACAGACATGAAAACATTCACACAGGTATACAGAAAGACACATGCAGCACACACACACACGGGCCAAGTACAAAGTTGAGTCTAGACAGATGTGAGGGTCCTGGTCTCCAGCTATGCAGTGTGATGTTTTACTTGGCTAAACAGAGAGACTAGTCGTATTTATGAGACGTGATGAGACAGGAACACAGGATGGATCACAGTGAGAGACAAAGCAGAGGAAGAGGAGGAGGAGGGAGAGGAGGGGATGAGGGGGAATGAGAGATTTGCAATCTTTTCATGTTAACATAATGTAACTTCTAGTCTTCAGTGTATTGCTTTGGTAAGCTTGGCTGCTTCTTTCATGCCTGTAAATCCTGGATGTGACAGACAGGCAGCGAGAAAGATGGAGAGGTGGTATGACAGGCCAAACAAGCCGTGTGGGTGTGTGTGGGTGTGTGTGTGTGTGTGTGTGTGTGTGGGTGGGTGTGCAGGGGAGTACGTGAATATGAGAGCAATCTGATCTTATTAGAGGCCTGACGGGATGAGGAGCTGTGATGAGAGCTCTGAATCACCACCATCTAATCAATCAGTCTAATTAACCAAGCTTTATGAACACTGGGCCGAGCTGAGAAAGAATCCGCCGACACACAGATTAATAATGATTACTGAATACACTGCAACACATTCTATTAACAATCCATCTTCATGCCTATCCAGCGGCTTTGCATAAGAAGTCGCTTCATTGCCAGTTGCAGGAAATCCTCTGAAACGTATTAGAGGTTCTTCTGTCTCCATCAAGTCTTCAAAGTAAATGAAATACTCTACTCCAGAATTCATTTTTATTTAATGAAGCGTAAAGTTCTGAAAGTGAGGCGTTGGTTCCATAATATAATTACGCTACATTCTTGTCTAAAGAGTTTTTTTAAGCAATATAATTTAATATACAGACATGGCGAACATGATAAAAAGTCCTCAGTGGAAGACGGTTTAAATGTTGAACTTCAGAAAACAGTCAGAGGTCATTTTTGTTTACGCTCACACTTAAGGTTAAAACAGGATGGGCTGCTCTTTGACGCCCACCCATGCCCTCACAGAAGGAGTCCTAGTGTGGAAGGCAGAACAGGTTGTGCCTGAAGCATAAGCAGTAGGGCACGCTTGTCTGCATGAGCGTGTACATATTTGTGTGTCCATGTGTTGTCAAGTCCTCGCACCGGGGAGACCTTTAACCACCAGCAGGGGTCTGCATGTGTGTGTGTGGTGTTACTGCGACCTTCTGCTGGGCAACACCGGGGAGCAACTGTCAGCGATGACATAACCACTCCCATACCACTTGACCACCCATGATGCCACACTGTGGGCAGTCACCATTTTGTGTCACTCTCCATTTCTCTCTCTGAGGTTTTCGTGTTTCTCTCTCCACCATCCTTTTATCTTTCTTGATCTTTGTCCTGCACGCTCATTATGGAAAAAGAGAAGAAGGACAACATTTAGGAGAAAGCACAGCTCTGTCAAAAGGCCAGTGTGTAAAACAAAGCAAGCGAAAGGCCACGCTCTTGCTCTACTTAGGCGGAAAAACAGCTAACTGAGGGCCAGCCAGAGGCAAACCAAATAAGTGGTATTTAGCGGCAACAATGATTCAACTGCTGTATTTCTAAAAACTGTTATTTTCTCAAGAGAGAGACTTTAAAGGCTAAATGTTAGTCAGGCTGCAACTTTTATTGAATTAACTATCTCAAAAGAAACATTCATTTTCTGTTGGTCCACTGATTTATCAAGTAACTTAAATTCAAAATATTTATTAATTAATGTTTTAAATCAGAAATGAATTCATAATAATCAATTCTTAAAAATAATTATAATTTTTTTTATTCAATTAAAAATGTTGCTGGTCTAAATTTTTGTTTTGCATTATCTACAATTGTCAAAGAATATCATCATGTTTTGGACCAAATGTTATTTTGCAGTTGGATTAATATCACCATGTGGGAACACTTTTTTAAAGTAATATCTAAATTGGCTTTTGAACTGTTAATGGGGGAAAACAAGCTATTTAGAGGTTTCTCATTAGACTCTGGGAACTTATTAAGACAGATTTTCTTAAATTTTACAGAGCCAATTTCAACTACTAGTGTCCATAAAATGTCATTAACACAATAATCAAATTGAGCTCCAATTAGGAGGAGTTCTGTCATCCACTTTCAGCCTCTACCCAGGGATGTCTTCACATGTCTCCACTGTACACTGTGACAAAAAGGCCAGAAAATTATCTGGAAAGCACACTGTATATTTTTCAAAAATCGAAGCTGGGTCTGAAAGATTACTATGTTTGAAAAATGAAACTCCCAGGATCAATACATCCACTTCTCTCCAGCTGTGGCCATCTCACACACAAAAAATCCATGAAAAACTTACCCTATCTCTTGCACACATATAAAAAAAAAAAAAAGAGTAAACGCTACCTATTTAGCAGGAATGATGCCATAGCCTGAACAAAGGCAGCGTTTTATGCATTTTTAACGGAAATCAATTAACATGCTATCTCCACACATGCACAGTGCACACCTTTCTCTCTGTCTCTCTCCCTTTCTCTCTCTCACACACTTGTCAAGCAATCTTGTCTCGCTATATCGTTGTCATCGGCCTTGATGATGCCAGGGAGGACTGAAATCTGCATGGGTGATCGCCCAAAGTGATTGATCGCCTCACTCGTCTGTACACTCCACTCTCAACTGAAAATTACCTGTCATTTATTCAGTGGCTTAAGCCCTTCAGTTCCCTCAAGAGTTTCACATGATGTCTTTTATCGCGATGTGGCTGTGCGTACGTGTAATTGCACATACGTGTGTGCGGAGGGTAAGTGCTTCTGGAGACCCCAATAGCAGATTCCATGAAGGCGAGGTTTTGTTCTCGGCCTGTTACCCTAAGGATCGATGATGCTTTGTTGCGTGTCAGGCGGAAATCAGAAGCTACTGCGGAGAAAGCCAAAAGACATACTTTACTCCTATAAATGCAAAGTCATTACACCACATTGTCAAAACCCTCCAAACGGTTCTCTTGAGGTTTCAAATCCCAGTGTGTTCTTTTTCCCAAGCAACATATCAATAGTTCTTTGTTACGTGTCACACTGAAATCAAAAGCCTCTGTGGAGGAAGCCAAAAGTCACATTTTACTACTTTAAATGCAAAGTGGTAACTGTCATTACACCACACTGTCAAAGCCCTTGAATCCCTCTCTTGAGTTTTCAAATCGCAGTGTGTTCTTTTCCCAAGCACATATTCAATGAAGGGCTCATCCTCAATGTCAACTTACCATATTAGTTCTATGGCTATGTGCTGTACAGTATGAGAGAAAGTGCAGCCTAGTTGTGTTGCTGTCATAGTCCCTGCTGTTATAAAACATCTCTGAAAGTACAAGGTCCAGCAGTGCTGTGCAGTAGAGTTAGAATTCTGCTTTTAAAAGAAGTACAAACCGGTTAAACGATTTTGCAAAACAACCACAAAAGACACTATTTCATAACAAAAACAAACTCCCTGTTCTTTTTACCCTCTTTCGGGGAAGCCAGAGAAAACGCATTATTGGAAATGCTACTTCTAAACCCATTCACTCTGCCTACAGCAAGCCATCAATTTTCCAGTTTGCCCTTCAGCTTTTGTTTCTAAACAGCACAGAACACGCACACACACACACACACGCACGCACACAGACACACACACACAGAAACTTAGACACAAGCATTTGTCTACGTTCATCAGCTGTTAAAAGCTGGCACTGACTTTCCAAGATGTTGAATTTGTGTTTTTAGCACATGGTAGTGGAAACTACATAAGGATTTACTTTTCTAATGTTTGACTTGGAAATTAAATTAAGAAAGAAATCTAGGTCGGAAAGATGCCAGAACACCATGATGAAATAAAAGCCCTGTGTCGAGTTAAAATAAAAAGAAGACAGTCAGTTAGTTTTCACATTTGATTTAGAAACTACAGTTGTTAGCAGTCATTCCTCATGCTTTATCTGCATATCTGTTCACTTCAAACATTCTTTAAACATTCATAATGATTTACTGAAGTTTCTACCTACAAGTGCATTTGACATTTGCATACTCCATAGAGAAACCTCCTAAGTTCCTAATGAAATTTAAATGTGCAAAACATATCCAACCAGGATAGTCCAAAACCGGATCATAACAGGGATAGAGTGCACAAACACACACTCCATGATATGTATATATACACACACACACACACACACATTCTAATGTGTTTAAAGCCTGTCTTTCTCAAAGCGTCAGCAACCAGCTGTGAGCAGTCTTCAGGACTAGGTGGCTTGCTGGTGGTCTGTCTCTTTCACAAAGAACTGGAAACCACCAAGAGAAACTCTGAACCTCTTAACCCTTCACTGTTCCCGTGGTAACTGCCCAGAACAGATCTATCAGTGTGGACCTGATATTGACTTTTAACACTTTGAGCTTTACTTAGAGATCAGTTTTATGTCTCATGCTAATGATGAAAAATGGGACTTAAAGAGGCCAATCCGATCATGGATCTGGAGCAGAAGGGCTGCTGTTGTGGTGACGTACCTATCAATGCCTGGCGTTACAGCTATGGCCCATATTGGATTGTTCTGTTCAGCAGTCTATGGCGGGAACCACCGCCTCTTCTTCTTATCGACACAGTACTAAAGGTATGGAGTGGGAGCTGGCAACGGCTAAGAGAATCACAGGAACAGCAAAAAAAAAAAGGCTTCTCTCAGGGAAAACAGAGGTTTACAGAACCAGTGAGTTTCTTTGAGATGACATTGATCTTGTTGGTGGATCTTTGATGTTAATCCTCACTAAATGAGCTATTCAGCAAATATGATAAAGCCTAGTGCTAGTGGTGTGTGTGTGAATGTGAGGAAGAATTTGTGAAGTGAAAATATGCAACTATGCAAAGAATTGTAAAACCAAGCCCTCGACCTTTGTGTATTGCATTTGTATCTTAATCTTTAATCCCAATTTGGCCTTGCTGCAGGTTCTCTATCACAAATGTTTCATTCTCACATTTCAAAGATAAGCTATTCAGGTGCATTGGAGAATTAACAACGAACTAGTGGAGATATCAGTAAATCCAGATTGTAAATTAAATCAAAAGAAAATAACTTTATTTCAAGAAAGCAGTTGAATGTGAATGGCCACATGCCATTGGTTTACAATCTGAGGCAGTGGAGTGTTTTTCTTAGTACCACTGTTTGTTATACTGTGGTTGTTCAAAGTAGTGCTTAACAATTAACTGAAACAGTTTGGGAGATTGGACCATTTTTGCCAATATAATCTCAAATGACATCCTTTGACTTCTTCTAGCTAACCTAATTTTTCACTTCTCTGTGGTTAATTACATGATGGTGTATGCATGGCATAAAGCAGAAACATAGCTGTGTGAACAGTTTAGTTCAGTTTATTTTATGTAAAAAATATGTCTTTCCAGTGCCAAGGTAATCCTGTCAACTCCCTGAAGATTACCTTATGATGTTGAAGCGCTGTAAACTGTACAGTAATTGAGAGTGAAAGCTTATTTCCATCATTTGTGCACTTACAATGTGTGAACAAACTGAGCTGACAATATGCGTAGGAGTGGGCTTTTATTGATTCCAGAGATCGGTCTCTCGGTTCTTCGAGAGAAATGCCCGTCTCAAATAGCTGGTTTTATCGAAAAACACAATGCAGCACATTGCTGAGCAAGATAATTTGTCTGAACCCCCTGTATGTCTTTCCACTTAAGGTTTTTTCTGGTGAGTGTTCTGCTTATTTTCTTTCTCTTCATTTTACCACGTTTTTACCAAGTTGCTGTTCTGCAAAGCCCACAACTCAGTTCACTTTCATGAGTCCCTTCCGCTGCTCCAGCTGCAAAAAACTGGCCTCTCTTTCTGCAAGCCATGTTCCTCTAAAAAAAAAAAAAAAAACATGGATGTTGGACACAGGTGCAACTTGGTCTGCGGGGTTCTCTGTCATAAAGGAAAGCTTCCAGATGAACATAATGATCAGAGCAGGATCAGGCACACTGAAGCAGCTGGAGCAGAGACAGGAGGGGGAAAGAAAGAGACCAAAAGGAAACAGGTTTCCTGAACACAGGGGGCTTACTAGAGGGATACCAAGCCTGTATGTCTGGTGTGCAAAGAGAATGTCATTCCTTCAAATGTAAAGTTTTTTATCATTAGTTATTATAATTAGTTATATTCACTTCACTATTCACTTTTTTATGATAATTTGATAACTTTTTTAGTTCAATGAAAATATGCTATGAGGAAAATCACAAAAACACATGTTGTTTAGTTCTTTAGTAGGAACATAAACATAAAAAAATGTCAGGGTTATACATTTAAGGCACTATGACCTGATTTCAATTTTTTCCGAGATCTACAGTACCGTAGGTTCTCACTAAAGGCTTCTTTATCCACAACCCTTATAGAGCCAAACTCCATACTTTATTCCCTCGACCATGTCAGTGTCATGGGAGGCCAAAAAGACCCGGAGCTGGCTTGAGGGTAGCGGTCTCCTCTGCCCTCATGGCTTCTGGGCATGTAGCTTCTGCCTGCTAGGGCTTCATAATAAGAGCTGAAAGAGTGTTGTGGCGATAGTTGACAACCTAAATACTCTGGGGGTGCACACACAAGCACACACACAAAGAGTATCCAGGGTGTTCTGTAATGCAGATGATGGCCAGGTAGGTGACAGTGCCCAGGGCAGGAAAATTAGAAGGCTGTTACATGTTACCAAGTCTATGCAGAGCTCATTCACAGGGCATTATTCATGCTGATGGTATGAGTAGTGACAGGGACAGATATCTGCTGTCAGACGGGCCGAGGTATGATTGAAATAAAGAGCAAGGGCAGAACGGCAAAGGCTTTTTCCATACATTTTATAAGTAAGGCAGCCTTTAACTAAGTGTCCTCCCCAGAAGCCGTAATTAAAGAAATCCTGGTGTCCTGTGGCAATTTATTCTTGGTCTGACTCGAAACCGACATTTTTTATGTGTGGTTAGGGGGCACTCAACTATCTGACATACAATAACGGCCACAAAAATGTTTATTCACATTATTCCTTCTTCTTAACACATTGAATTTATTGTGTGAAAAACCACCACTTTGTAATTTAAGCAGTCTGATCGCAGCCATTGGTTGAGGTCCAGCTGGTTAGTACGAACTTTAACTCAATACAGACTGACTCAAACCTACTTCAGCCCTGTGTCTGATCTGCTGTGTGTCACACGTGAACCTAATTTCTTAACAGGTTGTGCTGTTTATCTCTACTTTTCCAAACTTGTAAAAAGTAAGTAGGTTTTCTTTTTCCCTGACATGCTGCTCTGAAAAAGTACTGCGGCGTGAACGAATCAATCAATCAATCACCTGCTGCGCTGATTCAGACAGATCCTGATGCATCTCATCTTGTTTCTGATGTTTTTACTAGATGACAGTAAAAAAAAAAATCTCCTTACTCACTAAATACATGGCCTTTCCTGTGTGATGTAGCACCACATCTTGTTTTTCTGTTTTTCTTGATTAAATTATTGATTTTCCTGTTTTAACATTAATATTTTTATTTATTTCATGACAATGCAATGATTTCTTGATCCTTATTTCAGGGGAGGCAAGATGCAAAGATGTTTTTTTAGTATGTTGATTTGGAAGGGTTGCCATTAACAGATTCAAAACTGAGTGAGAAATAAGAAATAAAAACAACAGAGTGACAAAAAGGAAGGAGAACTCTAGCTGTGACTCTAAATTTGTTCTGCCTTGCACTCCCCTTGTTCTCCACATAATACGCTGTAGACAAGTAGACCATTATCTTTTCCATTACTGTTCAACTTGACACTTAATGTCCACTAGTTTAATGGGGACTTGACCCACTGACATGGCTAATAGCTATAGAAGTCCACTGTGTGTTTGTGCGTGTGAGACTGACTGATAGTGACTGACAATGAGAGAGAGAGACAGAGAAAGACAGGGAGACATCAGTGGTAAGCTAATTAGTTCCAACACTATCACAGATGGCTAAGGGGTCCCTGTTAAACCTTTATTCACTGCCATATTACCCACGTCAATGCTAATTTTACAGAAGCTAGGTCATAGGCTGCATGGCTTGCATAATAAATGCACCTATAACCAGACCTGAGCCTGACCAGTGGAAAAATGGAAAAGTGACCTTTTGTGTTGTTTTCCGAACCTACATTGCTCAATCATCAGAACCACGGGCTTACTGCAAAGGTTGTTAGAGAACCATTGTTCCCCTGGGTGCCATGGGGTGCAACGGGAGAGAAGGATGGAGTAAAAGCACGAGAGAGCGTGAGAGAAGGAAAATAGAAAAAGAAAAATAGAGAAAGAAAATCAACAAGAGGGACAGTGAGAGCCAAGGAATTGCCTCGACAGTAACACATCATGTGAAAAAGAGGTCTTATTGGTGCGTTGGCACACAAAGTCAGGCGTGTCTTGTACACTTCTACAGGCACACACTCTTGTACAGATATTTTATTACAACAAGAGAGATTAGCACAATCTCCACATTTGAGACATGAGAAAATACACTGGTAAATGTATGCTAATGTTCACTGAAAGACAGAACACATCAAGTTCCGGGGTTTTGTTGTAAATCCAAGAACTAAAAGTCAAGACATATCCACTGGGGACAGCACTCTGTTTTAACACACTCACTGGCTTTCAAACTGCTTGTGGGCACTGAAGTAATGAACAGACAAACAAAAAATGAGAATGTTGTGAAAAGAAACAGAAATAAAATACCACTAGAGCAGTGTTCAAAGTAGCATTTCTGACTGTTGTTTTTTTTTGAGGTTTTTAAAGAATGCATAATTCCACGAAGCCTGTGGACAGACAAGAGGACACCAACTGATCATGAAAATAAACTGCATTACATACACACAGAAATTTCACAGATATGTTGTCTTTCATCTATAAATTTGATCACACTAGACAATTTGGTAAGCATAGTGCATTATATAGTCAGAGGGAGAGGGAATAATTAGACATTTTGGGAGACACACTGATGTGTTTTGTTGCAGGGAAGGTCAATACCAGTGTCATGTCTGTACGTTAAATATGAAGCGACTTCACTTGCTAGCTTGACATTCAGTGTACAGGCAGGAGACAAGAATGGTATCAATCCTCTCATCTTACTAAAGAAAGCAAATAAGAATATATCCCAAAATGCCCGGTTATTTGTTTAATAATTAATGATTTCCCTGTTGTATTTGCAGATGGATTACTTAAAATCATCTAATGTAACACCAATCCAAGCAACAAAAGAGACTCAATTTCACCACACAATAGAAATAGCAGCTGCCAACGGTATCCGTCTCCTCTGCTGTAATTTGCTTGCGATCCCAACACAGTTGCTAAGGATCTGCGCAGATGTTGGGTTGCTAATTTAAAACATATTAGGTATTTTAGGAAGGCTAAGATCAGCCTCCAACTAAATATGTATGTGGTTAGGATTGGAAAACATCTCACACAGACAGATCAGCACACTCACGGTTTCCTCTTTAAAATGCTGAGATTGACAAAATCAAGTTTCAACCAGGTTTATAATCCTTCCACCCTATCTGTGAGTGCCGCTGGAAAGACGGTCATTGATTAATGGTGTCTAGATTCATTCTATTTAAGTAATTTATTAATCAGTCACTAAAGGAGTGGGAGAAACAAAGTTTAAACAACACAGTATTTTGCAATTTTTAGTTTTCTTCCATGACTGGCAACTGCTCTTAAACTTTGTTATGTTTTAACTTGCTTATTTTTATCCATTTAAAATATTATATTGTTTTTTCTACTTTGAGTACTTGTTCAGGGACTGAAAAATAAAACTTGAGCAGTGGTAGTGAAAACACTGCAAAGAACAAAGAAAACAACAGTTAAATATGGTTTTTACAGACGTATGCGACCACAGTGCAGGACTAGTGGCAAACTCAGTCAGAAGCAGACTGCATCATGTTGAAAGAACGACAGTACAGCTCCAGAGCTTGACATTAGCATTTATACCTTATGTGTGTGTGTCTGTGTGGGTGTGAAGGCCTGTGAGAGTATCACATGTACTGTACACAAGGGCAAACGCACAGAGTAACACCTATTTCAACCTACTTCCCAGGCTTCCCCCTGTTAGAGACTGCTAATGATAAAAGAAAGCAGAGGGGAGGATAAAGGAGTGACACATTTACAGGCGGCATTAGAGGGATGCATAAAAATATGATATTATGGGACGGCCTGCTGCAGAGTCAGCTCAGCGGGGGCTGACACAGAGATGTGCTATCTTAGGCAATCTTGTGATATGGTAACAGGGAAGGAGGCACAGCAAGTCTTTGGTGCATTAGCAGCACACTCAAAGACATACAGCGTCAAGCACGCACACATAACTTACAGTATCACATGACTAAACACACACAGTGAGTCGCTCATTGCCATCAGCAGTAAACTGTAAAGGTTGCGGTATTTCAAATTAAATGTCAAATGTTATTTATTTTGACAATATCAGTCTTTCGCAAAAACAACAACACAAAAACAACATCAGATTAGTCGTTTCATCGATGAGTCGATCTCAAAACATAAATGGACAACAATTCTGACAGCTGATTTTCCATGTATGTTATCAAAGAATGTTTAGATATATTATCCACTGTTTATATCATTGGAAATGTAATAACTTTAGGTTTTGGAAAGTCTGATGCACAAAACGAGCATCCTGAAGAAGTCACCTTGACACCTCTCCATTTCATAGACATTAATTGATTTATAAAATAATTAATTGTTAATGAAAATAATTATCAAAAGAATTAATGGTTAATGATAATAATCTAAATAATTAATTCTTAATGATAATAACACTCAAAATAGTGAATTGTTTAATTGAAATAATAATCAAAATAATTAATGGTTTAATGAAAATAATAATGAACAGAGTAATCAAGAAAGAGCTTAAACAATTAACGATTAATTGATTAGTGGCTTGACACAAACTTAATGGCGACATGTTTGACAATCGAATAATCATTTTTCAGTTCAACACTTTGCTGGTTCCAGCTTCTCTGTGAAGATCTGCTGCTTTTCTTTATCTCACATGAGTAAACTGATAATTGTTGGGTTCTGGACCATTGGTCAGACAGAACAACCACATTACAGACATTACCTTGGGCTCGGGCAACGTGGATCCATTTTTAATATTTTCTGACAGGTTATAGACCAAAATAGAGAATGTAATCATCAGACTGATCGATAATAAAAAATAATGCTTACTTGCATTCTTTATCAAAAAAGCCAACATGAGCAGACCTGTGAAAATTCAGGCTCTGCCAATGCATCCCATCGACCATCAAAAGTTACACCGCTTCCAAGTAAAACAGAAGAGAGCAAGGAAGGATGAAGGGGGAGAAAAATGAGAGACAGAGTGAATGAGGGAGGCAGAAAGACCAAGAGAGATACTAAAAGAGAGTAAAGCATTCGAAACCAGAAAGAAAAGAATAACAAGAGACCACAAAAAGAAAGCTGCAAATGTATTATTAACAACCATTCCCTGCTGATGGTGGTATCAACATGTGCGCACACACGCAAACACACACACAAACACACACAGACACACACCAAAGAGACAGTGTTTGGGGCTCAGCAGGCTTGGATTAGAAGCAGGTTATGATTAATGCAGTGGGGTTAAGACTTTGATACCCCCCCCCACACTCTCCTGCCCGTTTCGCTGTGAACATCCTCAAACAGTCCACACCAGCAAAGCACACAAAAACATACTTAGTACAAATGTCAACACACACATTCACAGAAGATAAAGCCTTGTCTTTTGCATGGGCAGAGGGCTTAATGTAGCAGTCCATACAGACTGAAACCAAAACATCAAACAGTCACACGCATGCGGTCTGCTTCTCTCGTCTCGCCCATCGACTGTTTCTCCGGAATCAATCCCTTTGTGAGCCGAAGAGCCTGGGCATGCTGGGTATTGCCCTCAGGGAAAGACAGGCATCTAGGAATTGAACAAATGATTCGGAGCACCCAGCGATGAGCGGGTAGACAGCCAGGGTCAGCCCCCTCCAGTGGCCACTGATTCACAATCCCATACCTGTCCAACAGCATTAAAGCTGTCGCAGACAAGCAATATCTGGAGGCAGCTTGCTGTGGATGGGGAATTCTGACAGCAGCTACACTCAATGGTAGTTTGAACTTCAGATACGTTTCTCTAAATAAACATAATTACTCATATTGGTTTGTTTATGTCAAACTATAAATTCACTGCTACGAAACATTCAAAAATGTATAAATATGATTAATTATTAGGAATATTGAGAGCAATGTAAAACCAGAAGTCAAATACATTCCTTGTATGTGTTCACGTACCTGGCCAATAAAAGTGATTCAGATTCTGATTCTGATTCTGATTCTAACATTTGGTGTCACCAAATTGTTTGTTTCTGACAACTTCCTCAACCACTCGTCACAGCATCCTGCTCACAGTGCAGATTAAGGTCTGATAACTGAGCTCTGTCAGCTTCTTTATCTATTCAAAATGTCCTGAAACTGTTACTTTAATTTATATATTTTTGGTTTTATTTACATAATAAGAAGTATAGTATACTTTAGCTGATGATTTCTTTTATTCATGTTTTATAGAATTATTGACTATTGGTCCAATTGTGTTTTTGCTGATAATTCGTTTTTAGTTATTCACCAAACTGTCTATTTCAGTATATCTGTCAGTCATCCCACCACATACGTCTTCAGTATTATTTGTCTTTTTAGTTATTCACTGTACAGCACTTTGGTCAGTTTATACTGTGTTTAAATGTGCTTTATAAATTAAATTTACTTACTTACTTACTTACTATGTAATGTCATAATAAGAATGACTGTGTTGAGAGAAGGGGCAGGCCCCTCAGAAGTCGCCAACTACAAGAAGAGTAAAAAAAAAGCACAGAGTAGAAACTTAAGAGGACATGGCAGAGACTGTGGCAGTTTTTCACCTTGACAGGAACAATGGGAGCAGAATATGCCACTAATGTGTCCAGTGAGACACAAAAGTATGGCAGTGTCCTGAGGACTGTTGCTACAACAAGCCTCCTGAGGGATTAAATCTTTGACCCAAAACACACCTGAACAATGCAGACTGTAATGCTGTCCCATCACTAAGAATAACGAAGAGTTGTCGTTCAGGCTTTATGGGAATTAAAATGTAAAATAACTTCTTTGTATTGCTGAGATTGTTGAGAGGAACGTGGGCATTAGAAAAAAAACCATTCAAACTCAAATTTTATGTTGACCTGAAGGCAACTACTGTACAACCCACCTGCTGTTTGTTTATTTTTTTTCTATCAATTTACATTAAACCACCGTCCTCACAGCCTTGCTTACAAAACAGATGCTATATTTGTCCTACAACCTTAATTTCACACCCTGTTTCTTCCTTATTAGGGACCCTTCTGGGGCTCCTAACCTCCTAATCACCATGGTAACAGGACAGACAGTGACATAGCCTCAGTCCCTCACCAGGTGTTGAGCTGATCAGAGGAATAAAAAAAAGAGGAGAAGTAGGGAAATGAGAGGAGAGAGTGAAGAGTGAAATGTGGAGAAAATATGAATTATCAATGTGTCATGAGCAAATGGAAAATTATTATTTCATGGTGATTGTCTGATGTCTGATTCTGAATTGTAATAATAAATTATTAATTCTCTCAATGGGATGAATATTTGATGAATGAAACAGAAACCGTGGTTGAGGTGATTTGAGAGAGGGAATATGGAGGAGGGTCACAGGTCATTCAAAGTCAGAAACAAGGGTGCAACATCTGTATGCATACCAGAAACCATTAGAAGAACAGATTATTAAAATCTTAATCTAAAATGAATACAAAATATATAGTGCACAGACGCTTGCAATCAATATAAAGAGAATTAAGCTAAAAACAACTTCATTCAGACTGCCGAACACAAGAATTATTGGGGCAGAAAGGCTCCTTGAGTTTAGTAGACCGAATGAATAACCTTGAAAAGCAGCCCAGGCCATATCGCTGGGGTTTTTACTGCTAATTACAGACATTGCTGAGAGCAAAGCATAGCTCAAAATGCCTCTGTGACAATCACACACACACACACACACACACACACATGCAAAAATACATGCGGGAACACAATGCACACCCACAGTACCCTCATGTGCTTTCTACCTAAAAATAAAACATCCTCAACACACTGTTCTCTGATAATGGATGTTCAATTTCCTTTCACAAAAAAAAAAAAGAGGATTTTATACAGATTAAAAGCCTTTTAGTGTTACTTCTGCTCGAGTTGCTTCAACAATCCCATCTCTGCTGAGCAGATTGCCAGGTAACAGTCTGTGATACGAGGGGAAAGGAAAAGTGTCAGGGGAGGGTTGAGGGTTGTGAGGCAGACAACGCACCAACAAGCCAATTCCTCACTCATGTTTTCATCTATCTTTATTGCCAGTAGAGCAAATTGGAGTGTGCTATATTGTTATTGAGCAGAGAGAGAAACACAAGGAAGAAAGAGAAAACAAGAGAGACAGATGAGAGGGAGAAAGAAAAGAGACAATGACAAAACAGCAAGAAACTGTTTGTAATGAAAGAAAGAGGGTGAAAGGAGGAGACAGAGAAAGACAAAAACTAAGCTTAAGACAAAAGGGAGTAAACAGATTTGTGACCTGGGAAATGTATAGGCCATTTTAGGGTTGACCCCGGGGTAAAAAGTGACAAAAGCAACCTTGAAATAAAGATCACAGTTGAGAGCAGGAGGAGAGAGGGTCGCGCACTTCAATGATCACTCAGGCCGCAGTGAATATTAACAACATTTCCTCTATTTTGTCTAATAATTTCTGTTATTAACAGACACTGCTAACATAGAACTACTGTCCTTAACAATAGACACACTGGCTTTCCTTCCACTAAAATATGTAACACACATATCTGAGAGAGAAACCTTAGTACATGGTACTCCATAAAGGGGAGTATTTACTTCTATAAAAACAGTGTTGTGTGACTCGAAAGTAGCTGCAAGATGACATTTTTTAATTATTGCCATTTTTATTAAGCCTTATTTAAAGAGTGAAGCTGTCCATGATTTGGGGTAAACACTCTGTAATAAACATATTTTTATTTAAATAAATATTTAAGGAAATAGGGGGCCTTTATTGCCATTAACTGACAGTTACAGTTGAAGAGTGACAACAAATGGACCCACGTTAGAGTTGAACCCATGGCCGCTGCAGTAAGGGCTCTACCAGGTGACGCATCTGTCTTTTGTGTCTTCTGGTTAATGTCCCCAGCTGTGGTTCACCAGGAAATAGATACTTTAATAATATCTTTATCAAACCGGGACTGTGGGTCGTAGAGGTCCGCTCTTTTTGTCAGCAATAAATGTATTCTTGTCCACTGTGAGGGCTACAAAACCACTAAGGAAGATGTGCTATTACCTGACAAGAGAAAAAGTTAACGTACAGTAGCGGGAATGTGCTAATAAAAGGAGACAAGTCTGGGGAGAAAAAACTGTCTTTTTGGAGCAATGACCGCCGGTCAGCACTAGAAAATAGGACACTAGCGTATTCTTTAGGTTTGTGTAGCCAATAACATGGGCGACTGCTGTGATGCTTTTTGGATGATGCCAGTGTTTTTTGGGACTTGTGTGTACACAAGATCATTTCTAAACTAATAATCACAATAAAGACCAATTTTGTCCTGCTGAGAGACAAATTTCACCTTGTAGAAAATATAGGTAAAATGTAGGACATCACTGAGGTCCCTCTAGCTACAGGTTACCCAAAAAATAAAATAAAAGTATATAGGAATTTCATGAGGGAGCCTTGGCACCCTGGGAAATGGACCATGTTTGAAATTATCCTTTTTCCCATGTTGCTCTATGGCTGAAGCCAAACGTTGTCCACCATCTTCAACACCGAATGTAACACATTAAACTGACCATAGGGCATTTCTGTAAATGTGTGAACTTGCCTCCTGCAAGCTGACAGGGAGGAGCACCCTGTAATCCTGGTAATTTTTAAATGGATAAAAGAGAGGACCAAGGACAGTCAGAGTAGAGTAAAAAGGACAGCGAAAAAGAAGCAGTCATAGGGAAGAAAGACGGCCAGGAAAAAACAAGAACGACTTGTGAAAGAAACAGAAAGAGGAGCAAAACAAGGAGAAATTACCGTGTAGGAGTAATCAGTGGCTAAAAGCTTCCCCCCGCTGACTCAAAGTGCTTTTGGGAAAAGGCCGAATAGCAGGAATGAAGGGATGTGAAAAATTAGTGGAGCAACACCGGGACCGTGTGACAGCCAAGGCTGAGAAAGCAGTGCAATGCTGATGAAGAGAAGAGCGGAAAGAGGAGGAGGAAGGGGGCAAAAAATGAGTGAGTGATTGAAACGGAGTGAGAGGGTAAAAGTGAGGGAGAGAGAAAATGAGCTTCAAGAACTCCAAAGGGGCTTTCTGTCCATTTCTGCATCATTCTGTCCTATTAGTACTACTCTTCCGGCTGTCCAAACACCACTGAAGCCTAATAAAGCCTGAACTCAGTCACTTACACACACACGAACAAACACACACACACACAGTGACGGTCTGAGATGGCTGAAAGGGGGGTCTTTCCACAGGGCTTTTAAAAATGACCTCCAAACACTGTGGCCTCACTCTGCCAAGAGCCCGGAAACTTTAATGGAGACCATTTGGGGGTTTTCGGTGATTTGGCAAACGGCCTATTTGGCGCCAGCTCCTCTATTTTCCACCCATTTTGAGGGGAATGGGCAAATAGAACTTGAAACAGCTTGGAAAGGCCTTTTTTGTTGTGTGTATGTGTGTCTGTGTGTGTGTGTTGTGGGAGGTGGGCTGCTGTGTAGGTGCAGTCTAGTGTCCATTTTAGCATAAAGATGGAAATGCAGTTGAGTGTGTACTTCTGCTGGCATGCAGGTAGCTAAAACACCACTTTATGAAACACGTGAAAAAAAAGAGGCCGTTTTAAAGTGCAGAATCGAGCTCAAGTATGAGAAACAATCAGGCATTATCTCTGAAAATATATCAGAAAGCAAGACAGAGTAAACCGCTAGAAAGCGAGAGATTGAAAATGTAAACGATGACAGTAAGGGGTCATGATGCAAAATAAATAAAAACAATGACTATGCACATGTAATAAATGTTCTCAGGAGCACCTCATAACCTTTCTAATTGCTGTATTAAATATTGAGACGACTTTCTGTATACGTGGCCATGGGCGACATTAAAGTTTAACAGGGCAACAGAGTGCAGCCGTTCCCTCACTTGTAAAACTTTTTTTTTTTTTTTTCATAACATTCACAACTTTAATGCTGGAGCAAGGGAATGAGTGCTGGCAGTGGAGAAAGGGATGGTAAAAATGAGAGGGAGGAAGAGATGGAGACAGCAGAAAAGGATGCGTCTTCAACCAATTTTCCCTCAGTTTTTACACTACTCTCTTTTTTGAGATTCCATTTTTGAATAAAAGAACAAAGACAAACAAACACAAGAAAGAATGAAGGAGGAGAGTTACGATGGAGAAAGAGAAGGCGAGTTTTGGATACCTTTTACTGTGTTACCTTCCTGAAACCTGAAACCGTGCACCTGCAGCTTTACGCCAATACGAACCAGAACACAGAGAAGAAGAAAAAGGTCCCTACTTCTGCGAAGAGCAAAGAAGGATGCCTCGATGGATTTAGAGGTTTTTTTTCTTTTCAACATCAACCAAATTATAGACATGAGAAGGAAGAGAAATGGAGCTGAGATTAAAAGCATGAGACCAGACGATGTGTTATTCCCTTTATTCCCCATGCAAAACTCCATCCCCAAATCAATTACTCTGAGGGGGATGGAGCAGAGCTTGAAAAGCGAGGGAAGTGGAGGAGGAGAGGATCGCATATGGCCACAGCTTTAAGAAAGATATTAGAGGAGCTTTTAAAGTCTCACTATTTCTGTGTGTTTGTGCAACATATTCTGTCCAAACAAAGGCCAGAAAATTCTAATTAAAGTGACAATTTTAATTTAACAATGGCAGAAGTTTTTTTTTCACGGTTTGTAACATTGATCAACACAATCACCCAAGACTGAAAACGTTACCTCCTTTATAAAGCCAAGGTCGGTGTTTGTGTGTTCTTTGTGTACTAGAATAATTGTGATGTGATTTCTGAGGGCAAGTGAACCCGAACAGCAGGTTAAGGCTGAATTGAAGTGCAGCAATACTCATTTTAAGGAATAGAAATATTTAGACAAAGGTCCATTAAGCTTATCAGAATAGCAGGCTGATACTGACCAATTATATTATTAAAAGTGCCATCCACTCTTAACAACTAAAGTTTTTCTCACTATATACAAATACATATTATGAGCAATATTTACTTACTTCTTAGGTTTTCATTTTATACATAGCATAAAAGCAGATTAGTTTAATTATTTTTTACAAATTACAAATAACAACATATTGAACATCAGCACAGAATATCAGCTGTATAACATATTGACTGTACCTACTACTCTGAACCTTTTGACACACCATGCCATCACTCTCGGTCCCTAAAGCTTTAAAACTGAAATTGAATTCAAATGTTGAGAACACAGTGGCTTCTTACAGTTGTCTAACCAGGTTATACGCGGATTACTGCTTCGGTCGTGATGATGTGTGGGATACGCTCAGTAATGAACAGCGCTTTGAAGCAAGAATAAGGTAAAGCTTATGTAATAGTTACAGAAGTAGCAGGATTTTAACAGTTTTCACAGTTTGGCAGGTCTGCTTTAGGAAAGCGAAGCTTCGCCGAGGTTCCATGAAGATTCTGCTCTGGCTTCTGCACAACAGCCCCAAATGGAAATGCTGCAGTGGAGACCGTGGAGACCACACAAATCCCACGGTCGCAAACGTCATCACAAAGGGTCAGGGAGGTGATCCCGGCAATGATGTGAAACTATAAATACACAAACCCTACAGTCGCTGCATGGACACCGAAAATACCGTGGATGCCACCGAGACCATAAGAAGTATAATTGAGCCTTAAGGGTGCATAACGTGTGGGTTAGGTCTACTGCATATAGGCATTTTTTTTTTGATGTGGGACACATACTCAATGATGTATGAACGTGCATGGAAGTGCACAAGACCACAAGTGTGGATGCAGGAACACGGCTTGTTTCATAAGTGGGAGCCACCTAAAACTTCACAGGTCACTCCATCGTATCCTAGGGCTCACTTATTCACCTCATGGAGGTCTTTACAATCACAGCACTGCTTCTTTGCCAGGGCCTGAGGGAAGTAGACTAGGTTGAAATGCGGCTTTGTTGATTTACCTTGGTCTAATAAAATCTGGTGTAATTGAGGTATTTTTCTTTCTTTTTGAAGTTAATTAAGTGCTACCTTCTACCTTCTGGTGCTTTTGTAGCTTGAACTGTTAGTTTGGGTTTATCACCTCCTCCTACAGGCTTTATCTTGTGTTACCAAAGTCAACTGCACAACAACATACATTTGGATCAGTTAAGCAATGTAGAACAACATTTATCTTACTCTAGATGACAATGGGTTGTAATCTACAAGAAAGAAATTGCACACTTGCCGCAAATTTTCTCAACAAATAACACACAAATTTAACAAAGGAATTGTAGTATAATACATTGGACTGAAAAAATGGCACAGTTGAACAAATAAATACAGAGGAGAAGCACCGGACCAACAAACTAGGGAGTAGTAAGTAAATGTGAAAGGAGCCACCTGCAAGGACAAAATGTGGAGACAGAATATAAAGAAAGAAAATTTGGCAGGAGAAATCCTGTTGTGAGATGAATAGTGCAGTGTTTTCCGGCCTGAATGCTTTGATAAAACTATTCTGAACCAAGCTCCATTAAAATGTACTCAGTGTGCTGACATCAGGCTCTGACCACCCTGCAAAAGTTCTCTCTGTGGAGAAAGACACTGGGTATATACTTGTAGAATCGCATATAAGTTTAGAAAAGTATTAGGAAAATACAATCTTGCTGAGAAAATACCCAACAATGCAGTGGGCTGTCCAAAATCCTACACTTTTCTCAAAGCCAGTCTGTAAAGATTGTTTTAACCCACCATATAAGATTACTGGTAGGGTTCATGATATTGCCATTGGCCATTTTTCTACCATATCTTTATGGTGTAAGAACCTCTGATCTAGATATTTTACACATAATGCTTGACAGCTAACGCCCAAACACATTAACATCACATTGAAGCACATATATTTTACGCCTTCAGCAAAGAACATCTTTCCAGAAACAAGATTTTCCCTAACTGGGATCAATAACATACATCCATCCATCCATCCGTCTCCATCTGTTCTTACACAAGCTGTTTCTGTTTCTTCAGCAAGCATTTTATTGTCAATGAAATGCTAGGTGCGTATGCAGATGTTAGTAGTAACCACTGGGTTGAGCAGAGAAACACAGCTGTAATTGGACTGCCTGACAAAGGACAGAGATTGACACAAATACTTCAAACATCATCAAACTGACAGCTGTTTGATTTTAGTGAATTTAGAAAACAATTTCCACCAACAAAACCTTTTCAAAATCTTAAAATTGGGACTATCTCTTTGACTATTTATGGAGCAATCCGTTGAGGTAAATACAAGTAGCTCATACCGAATGTCGAATAAATACATAGAAACAGGTGCCTGTATGCATGCATATGTGTATGAGTCCGCACTCATCTCATCTTGTGCAAGCAGTAGGGGAGTGCTTGTGGCCATCATGAGAGCTCGATCATTGAAGAAAGAGAAGTTAATGAAACAGACCTGGAGCTGGGTCAGAGATGAGGAAACTTCATTTAGCTCTCTGTCAAGGTCTCCTGCAGGAAACATAATATTCCCCTCTCTTGAAAATAAAAGCTCCTTAATAAAAGCAAAATGATGTTTTCCTTTTCTCTGGCAGAAAGCAGGCCTCTCTGCTTCTGTCAATTAACTTGTCCAAATGGCTATTTATTCCAAACAGCTCTCCATGCAAAGATCCCTGGGAGTCAAACAAGCCTCAATCAATTAAAGGTGCAGGCAAAAAGGTTCAGACAATAACAGCTGGTATCAACGCGTAGGCAAAACAGTTGACAAAGCAGCAATATGGAAGTCATCTACATGTTGAGAGCTGAAAAATAATATCCCTCCAAGCGCTGTCAGAAATAGAGGCAATAAAGAAAGGAAGGCATTATTGCAATGTGTGCATCTCATTCTTAGGGAAATAGGACTTGATAAGGTATTTTCTGGGCTTAGGGCTGTGTTACAATACATAAACAGCAAGCCTACACATTCATAATTCCTTCTTAAGAATTCTGCTGCAAACCATCGACTTTTCAGAAACTATTATTTTTCATGGTGCCAGTAGTTCGGGGGCTAAGTTGGAGACCAACTATTTTATGAAACCAAGCTGGCACTGACAGCCAGACATTCCTCTCAGCTCTGTTCTGTTTGGCATTTTGCAAGTTTCAAGTCAGGATTTTCCTGTCATTATAACAGTGGCACTCGATATATTTTGTGCCAAGTGTTTCTGCTCAACGTTTTGCCACATACTACTCATACTCTATGAAGACCAGCTGCAACCCCCCTTTTTTAAGTATCTCCTATGTAGAACAAGCTTAAAAGAAAGTGCTTGTCGGATTTGAACAGTGTCTGAAACCTCCTCACCCCACACCTTTCTGATGTCAGAATTGAGACAAGGATGAGACAGGCCAGGTGTACAGAGGTGAGAAAATCTTCTGGGTTTGAACTCTTCTCTCAAGCTCCGTTATTTTCATTCCTCATTATATTGGACGACCACGGATCTGAGGCATCCATGTTTGTTTGGTTTTCAGCCACTTCTGTAATTAAGTAAGAGCTGGAGTGCTCGCATTTAATTGCATTTTTTGCATGATGGCTACCCCTTTGGTAATATATTAGAATCCTCCATACCCAGGAAATTCACAGCCAAGTATGTGAACAATGCTGCTTGCATCGCAGTTGCTCATCTACATGACAACACTGATAAAAAGCACATAAGGGTTCCAAGCTTAAAATGTTTCTTTTGTCCACAACTTATGAAACAAGGATACATTTATTACAGCAAGCACGCTGTACTAATCCTGAACACATTAAAAAACATGTGCTGCAGAATGCAATGGATTTATATGTAGTTAAAGACATCATACCAACACAAGGCATATTAAGGAAGCCTCAGCCCCAAGAAATAACATCAATAGCAGAGCATTTGGCTTTAATGACCTCATCCACCACAGCCGTACAAAACATAATTCCACAATGATTTCTCCAAGCTTGGCAGAATGTAAACCTAATCAACAATATTAGAACAATCAGCCTGATCTTTGAAATGGCATTTTCGCTTTCTGCAACAATGTGCCCCTAGCGATGAAAGCGTGAAATAAATGTGTTTTTGATGTAATAGTTTAAAGAGCTAAGAAAGTCTAAAGTTCAAGAGGCCACCACTCCACTCGCCCCGCCCCGCCCCCCCCACACACACACACACACACCCAC
>NW_023339718.1:13133776-13139240 GCF_004916995.1 Morone saxatilis
CACACACACACACACAGCATGAAATATACATTAGAAGTAGACTCTGGCTTCATCAATACGGTTTGTCCCTTCTGGGAGAGAACGAGAGCCAAAGCTATCTGGCATCACACGACAGTTGGCAGCCAAACAGATGAAGAGAGCTTTCTGAAAATTTCAAAGAATTATTCAATGCGACAATTTATTTGTTTATGCTTGCTCTATAATCATCTGGTGGGGCCAGAAAAGCCCATGTTATTAAAGAGATTTTCTGCAGCCATCACAGGTTTGGCATGCAAAAGAAGATACAGAGCGCTCACACGCACTTTGCATTAGAAACTTCAACGCAATTTCGCAGGTCATTGTCTGGTGAAATGCCATTTCAAGAAAACAAAATGTTGACAGAAGCGATACAAGTGAACTGATGAATATTTGGACAAAAAACAAGTATAACTGATGAAAAGGTTCTCTATTGTTGTTCAAACCCTTAGAGAGAGAAAAGTAAAATGTAAAATACAAGACCTTCACTGACACACCACAGTTCAGTTAGACAGATGAGATTTGCCAAAATGCAATCAAGTCAAATTTAGCAAATGACACAAAAAAAATCTCAAGCAGAACATCATTTCTATTAGACGTGGGCTAAACGGCTTAATGAAAAGGCATTTTGGGTCCAAGCAAATGTAAGACTAATCGTGAGCTTTTAATGCATTCCTTTGTTTAATGCTTTGAGGTTTTCACACCAAACGTGTCCATTATTCCACTCAGGTGGTGTGACTGAACTGGCAGGCTCACCAATTAATCTAATTTCTTTTTGGATCCATCTAGTAGTGGAAATGAACAAAGCCTTTGTACTTTCGCAAGGCTTTTTGAGTGCTAAAGTGCATTAACACAGTAACGGTAAGAAAGACTGAACCACCTGGGCTTCCATATACTGAGAGAAGAGATGCTGCCAGAGAAAAGTAGAGAGAGAGAATGACAGGCGAAAGCGAGAGCACCAGATGCAGGTGTTTTTCTAACACCTTTAAGGAATGCATGACTAAATTATACAGGGAACTGTCAAGACATCTGGGTCTCTTCTTGGACTTTCCGACTGGACTCTCCAGTCTAAACCTCAAGAGAGAGTAGCCATCTTTATAATAACACACTGTGCAGCAAAAAGCAATGATGAAAGACAAAAATAAAGAAAGTGACAGACAGAGGAAAAGCAAAGGGCAAAAGAATGGAAAGTAAGAAGAAGAGAACAACTTAAAGTTCTAAAGGCAGAGCCCTGTATTATCTTTTTTTTACATCCGTCTGTCTTCTGCTTGTCAATGCAGGCTTTCTATTGCCTCTCAAACTCATAATAAACTACTTTTCACAAACCCTGTAGGCTCCATCACATCACTCCGACATAAGTTAAACCATATGTAGGCAGCACACTTGAGCAAATGTTAACATTTAATCTGTTTAAAACTCTAGATGAACTCTAGTGAATTCTAAAAGCAACAATTTCAATCTGTATTAAAAAGTTAACCACCGAATGTAACACTTAAAGCAGCTACAGCCTCAAATCTGTCATTGGAGTCACACATCCCTGTGCTCTGCTGATGCTGTTCCAACCCAGCCTCAGCCCCATGTTGAGGGTTTAATTTCACTTTTACTGCGTTGCTGGCCACAGACCTGGGTCCCACAGTATTAATGAACTTAGCCAATATAAACGCAATCATGCCTGAGGAGCAATTACAAATCTAATTGAGCATCTAAACAGAATATTAAATCGGCGTTAAACCAGGCCTCTAATTTAGAAGACACTTAAAAAGTCAAATCCTTGCCCATAAAATAAACACTATATTACCAGAGGGTTGTGATGAGCTGGATAGTTTTGGGTTTGTGTTGTTTTTTTTTTCAGAATAGCACAAATAATCAACTCCAGTGGGTTGTAAAGACACAGTGATAACTTGCGGCACTACAACATTTTTTTTCAGTTTGACTATCTTACTCTCCCTGGCAGGAATGCTGAGGCTGAAACTCACAAATGTTTCACCAACAAGTGCACGGAAATGACAAAATAAGTAGTATAAGTCTCATAAAAGACCTCAAATAATAGCCAAGTCAAATACTAGTGGGGGGGACATGACCCATAAGAACAAATACAGGCCAGTCGCCTGGTTAAAAAAAAAGGGGGAGGAATCACCTGTCGCCTACACAAAATGGGAAATTTATTTATTTTATTTCCACAGCACAAATTACATCAGTACAACAACAGCATCATGTCATACTCACCAGTCTGCTACTATGATATTTTGTGATATGGTTCGGGTTTGGTTAGGTTTAGACACAAGGGAAAGATTCTGGTTTTGTTTAAATCAGTTACTAAGGTACAGTTAGGGAGACATCATTGTCTTAGTTAAAATGCTACTTTATCAACGTTGGTCATTATGGTTAAAATAACTACTTGCTTCGGGAACAACTTTGGTGACTGAGACATCAACGTTGACTGTCGGTGGGAAACAGGAAGTGAACGGAGGTCCTCTGTGTCCCATCCATCCACCACAACCACCTCCTTCTGCAGACTTTGTGGCCCTATAATAACGTCACACTATTTGCTTTTTTGCTACTGAAAGACAAGAGCCATAATTCCTATAGCCACTAGAGGTCTTTGTCACTTGAACATAAACATATGTTGTTTTTGGTCCGTTTCTAACAAAGACTCAGCCAGCGCTGGCTTCATACTGCCTTTCCTGTTAAATTCAGCATTGAATGTAAAATCCTTCAAATTGCTTTTAAGGGATTACACAATTTGGCACCTCCATATATTAATTGCTTATGCTCTGATGTAGTGCTGAGACCAGTGGTGGCAGTGGTTAAAAAGCTTGGTCAGAACAATAATATTGTACTAAAGGTTTACACAGACTATTAAAAAAAAAACTTGACGTGTTTTGAATTCAAGCGTTCTGTAAAGGGCAGGTCAAGTTTGTTGATGCCTCTTAGCTATGTCGCACCCCTGATGAGCAATGTGGACACCAGCTGCCACCGCGTGTACTCACAGTAGGCATGAAGTTAAAGCCAAATGATGCTCGAGCCAAAGACAATTAGCTTGCCTGGCTAGCAGTTTGGCAGCCTCAATATTATTAAGAGCTACACAAAGTTACACAAACTAACTTCCAGTCCTGAATCACCTTTCTTTGAATGCAATCCGTCAAAACGCCACAAGACGGGATAAATATTAATTAAAAGTTTGCAACAATGGAAAAATTCTATTTGAAAAAGTGGCAAAGCAAAACAAACAAGCGTGTCCTCTAACACCTGGCCCCCAGTCGTATATCTTATTGTCGACACACAAAGAAAAGGTGCGAAACGAGATGAAGAAAAGAGAAGCTCAGATAATTCAAAGACTTTTTGATGTAGAGGTGGCTTCTGTCTCAACGGTGAGAGTCAAGGACAGCTTGGCTTCCTGTCTTAGGGCAATAGCAAGAGAAGAAGGGCAGAGGAGAGGAGCAGAGGAGCTGAAGGAGTGTGACATACAGAGTCAACCCTTAAAAGAGCCCTGGGGGAAGGTTAGCCCTCCTTAGTCCCCTTCTCCAACTTCCTTTTTGCCCACCACCTTACTACATCTTTGAGCAGCAATGTGCCAGTAGCCAGGCTCCTCACCTTACCCTGTATGAATATTAACAGAAAGCATTGTTACTGCAGCCCACATAAATAGCACCATGATGTATCTCAGTCAAATACAATGCCTGGAATGGCCTTTTTTTTTCCAAAGCGAGGAGAATCGTTTTTGTGGCAAACACAAATATGCACAAACATACACATAAAGCGAACGGGCAGATACCTGAACCAGCCGGGTTGAGGAGTGACACTAAGTAGGTTGCCTGGCTGTGCAGAGCCAAACTGGCCTGAGGGTAAGCGCTGATTTACCGCCTCTTGCAAAGAACAAATAAATCAACCATCACACTGAGCCAGACACAGACCTCAAGAGATGCCTCAATACCGCTGTTTATCGATCTCCCCGTGTGTGTTTGTGCGTGTACGTCTGTGTGTGTGAAAGAGAGAGCGTTATTTATGTCGCCGTTTATTCATTTGTTGGCAAGGGGTACTTTATCTAGCCTGCGTTTGAAAAAAGTTAATGCGCTTACTTTTAAATTAAAGACCCACTTAGGTAAGGTTGGAGGGCAAACAAGTGTGGTAGGAGAGGAAGAGAGGAGGAGGAAGAGGAGGACGTGGAGGAGGGCAACTCAGTTGAGAAGGCCGGCAACCCTTGCTGACGAGAAGGATATTGAATTTCAATTAGCACACACCTGCATTTACATACAGCCTACATGGCGATGCTTGGGTAAGCAATTTAACACTCCAATTCAAACAGCTGCTATGCGTCATTTACATAAATTAATAGAGCAAATTAAAATTCTATTGAAGTTTTTTTTTTCTTCTTTCATGCACATATTGCCTCACACTTCATTTAAAAGTGAGTAGAAATATCAGCAAGGGGTCAGGGCAACAAGTTAGCCGATCCAATTTGTGACTCCCAGGAGAAATTAGGTCTCCGCCTGTTTTGACTAAATATAAACAGCAGGTAGCTGACAGTTCCACTCACCATGTTACCGCACTACCTCTATCCCTGTCAGTGGCACATTTGATTTATCCAAGCAGCAGCGAGCAATCAAGATCTGCCAGAGTCGGGGTCTAAGAAACCAAACACACTAAAAAACACTACATCAGGGCCAATCTCCGACACCCTCAATGAACTCACTGAGAGGAGTCTCAAATAAACCGAACCATCATCCAGCACATAGCAAAAACATTCAATCTACATAAGGATCAGACCAGCTCCCAAGTGCTCGTATTTGGATCTGAACATGAAGGTGTCTAATTACTGATACTTTAATGATATGCACTTTGGTGCAGTAAAATATTTCTCCAGCAAAACAAAATGAGTCTGGCATTTTGAGGTCAGTAACACAAACCGTCAGCCGTGTCAAGCCAACGTGTCTTAAGCAACCCACAGATTCATCGAGAGAAAATTGGAAAGCAAACAATTTTCACTCAAAAAATAACTACAAATTTTATTTTAGGGGGGAAAAAAACTATTTTGAAAAGCTGATAGTGTGGACAATGTATTTGTTTTTTTTCCCAACAGACTCAAGAATACCTTTCGTTTGCTGCAGATTGTTGATATAATAATACAATGACTTATTTACATTTGTCAATAACAGTTCTATTCTGAGCATTTCCTCTCAGAACAGAAGAGGCTGCGGCACCCTTGCTGCACTTCTGCTCAAGTCAGGAAAGAAACCCTACAGGACATCAGACTCAGAAAAAAACATAAAGGCTCTTCGTCCTTGACTTCACTCCACAAAGGCATGAGGTTCAGGCAAGAAAAATGAAAGCATTTCTGGAAAAGGCAATTGTCTTTCTCAGTATTGCATAAGCACAGATATGTGTGTGGACATTTAATAATGTCATAATAATATCATACCATAATTTATATAGCACTTATATAGTTACA
>NW_023339718.1:13139260-13145159 GCF_004916995.1 Morone saxatilis
TTACAAAAAGAAAGTTAAATGTTTTTATATATTTTACATTATTATTATCTTTATCCTTTTCTTTTAGGTAACATGTATTAAGACATGTTGTGATTATACACTTCAAATAAACTTACTTTACTAAAAAAAGAAGAAAAAAACAGAAACCAAACTCATGAAAACAGGGATGAAACTATTTCTCATTTTCTCCTAATTATGTCAGTTTCATCTGCTATCAGTGTAGTTCTTTTTAGTCTCTGCTTTGTCTTACTCTTTATATTTATATGTTTTATGTATTTATAATTGTATACTATAAATGTTGTTATATGGTTATTATCAATCTATCTGTCTCCAGCTGAAAATGCGGTGTAATGCATGCTAATCATCTGCCATAGGAAATGTGCGACTGGGTTGAAGAGGAGCGTGTGGCTGATCAGGTGTCGTTTTAATGTCTACTGATGAAAAAAGAGTCAAGTTCAGGATACTCTAGAGAAATCCACTGCTGAGAAGAGTGAAAACAGAGGTATGCTACACTGCTAGACTGAAATAAGGTTAGACAAATAGCACACAAATGTACATATATGAGGCCCTATCAGAAAAGCAAATCATACAAAAAAATCACAGTCTGGTCTACAGTATTCTCACCTCATGGCAGAGAGCTTATCTTCAGATCTGATGAAAGGAGGACAATGTTCTGTTTCAGGCTCTAAAACTACAACATGTTTCACTCTGTGGTCTGCTCTGGAGAAGAGCCTGGTTTTCATTTAACCTTAAATAGCTTTGACAAATAGCAGTACGGCTGTTACAGATTTGAACTGAGAAAACATTCAGATATGTTAGTGATATGTGCCAAACTGTACCAGAAATCCAGATGAGCAGGAGAGAGAACAGCAAGAGAAGACTTTTTCAGTAAAACATTTCACTGTCATTCCTGGGGACATCGCCCCCTGGTGGTGTCTCATGCTACGTAAATTGATTATATCTGTAGCTGCAGAGCTACTTCTAGGCCAGACTAGCCTGTCTGCCTGAGCGCCTCCTCGGCTCTGTATGTCTAAGAAGAATACAGTGGGGATCTTGTTACACACAACTGTTTCAGTTCTGTCTAATTTGTCCCTTCACCATTTCCCGTCCCCCACATCTCTCTCTCTGGTTCCCTCCTTCATCGTGCCTCCCTCCTGAGCTCCCTTTCTTCCTCCGTCTATTAGAAGCATTACTGAACTGTGACTGAGTCATTTCAATATCGCCTCAGGATGCAACACACAGTGCTTAATTAGCTTGTTAAAAAGGGAGGGAATCATAGAAATTCATTTGCCCCTCTCTGCAACACCTCCACAGTGTAACCAGGTGTGGGCCTGCAAGGTAGCACAGAGGTGTTGTGTTGTAATCTCAGGAGGAAGAGAGGCCAAGTTATGGGTGGACGCACCCACTGCAGGCATCTGCTTGTCATCATTTAGACCCCCTGCTCAAATTAACAAACACACGTGGGCACACACAAGCAGATACACACCCTACTCAATCACATAACGAGGCAGTCCAATGGGGACAGCTCCATTCTTCAGAGGCCAAGTTAACCACAGTCATTAGTCTTGCTTTGCTGCCTAATTGGTCTGGTGGAGGCACAGGGCCCGTTGTCCATTCTGACTGAGTACTCAGCCCCTCAACACGCCACACTGCAGAGTGTGCTACACTGCTACACAAGAGTGCATTTAAGACACATCTAAAATGCACACACAGGTGTGTGCTCCATTGCCTACACCCACAATTACTGAAAAAGCTGCAGGTTATAGCACATAGCTAAATGTATTCTCATAAAGATGAGCATAACATAAAATACACAAGAGTGCAATCACCTCACCTAGCATTTGTTTAGCAGATGTACTGTGAGGCCTAGAGGTCTATGCAGCGGTCTGAAAAGGGAGTTAAAGTTGAAAAGGGAAACAGTTATGAAGAAGTACATAGATATGCAAGTTAAATCAACGCAAACTGTACTGCAGCATGATCAGCCCTGTGCAAAAAGTGGCCTGATACAACCTTCACGTTTAACTTAAAGTCAATTTAGTAACATACTTTACATTACCCAATCAGACTGTGATGCATGCTGTTTAGAGCTGTCACTTTTTTGAAAAAGAATTTGAACTACTGTTCGAATGTGTTAAATGTGAAATGCTGGAAATACTGAATTCAAACTTTTGTGTGTATAAGTGCAACAGGCTTTTGTTTGGACTTTGTAAAATGTGCCGTCACTGTGATCTACTGCATTATCAGCTGAACAGATAATCATGACACAGAACAATCTGATAAGTAATATGTGGAAGCATTTTGAATTCAATACCATTGATGGAAAAATTCTGTGACTGATTAGATTCCTCTATTTGTTTTTATTGCCATTACAATACGACCCTTACTGTGTCAATCCTAGCTGGAAATAAACTGCAGACCCTGCTAAGATGTCCCAAATAAGCTTTAAATCTGACATGTTACCCAGTGATTATTTCCTGGCACAGATTTCAATTTCTTCTAGTGAGTGTCAGGTGATTGACAATAAGCATGGAATTTTATAATACCCACACTGACAAGACAACACTCATCCTGGGCAACAACTTGGGAAACCAAAACAAATTAAGACTGCATATTTACTGTGATGGATTACCTGGCTAAAGCAATTTTCAACTCTGTGTAAATTGTTTTCGTATTGTACAAGACTGAATGGCAGTAAATTAGTTCTTCTGATGGCAGAAAATAAGCGCTTGATGAATACAACACCAGTCTCCAAGGTAGACAAGAGTACACTTCTGTACACTAGAACACTGGTACAAGTAGATGGTGAGAGGAAAAACTCTGGGAAGTAATACCCTAACAAAAAAGCTACACTTCCAATGTGCTATAATTATCCAAATTCCAGGAAAATGTCCAGAGAAATCAACTAATTTGAGCGCACATATTCTTTGCTGAATGTCGCTGCTTCTTTCATTGTTGTTTTTTAATGCCACTGCTGCATCACAGCAGAAAACAACCAACCTGACAAGGAAATTACTACTCCTGCAAGCAGTGAAAGATAGTTAGATTCCCTTCGATGAAAGGCCGGAATCAGCGTAACAGCAAATCAAATCTACCAAGAAATTGAATAACAGGAAAAGTACATGATGTCCTGAAAACATGAATCCTTCTGTAGATAAGTTGAAGGACAAAGTCATAACTCAAGATGCCAATACTATGTAGTTTTCAATGTTAAACTATAAAGTCTGACTCATTTTGCAAAATCCATACTGTGGATACATTTGCTTTTAATGGTAGCTGACAGTCCCACAGTGCAGCAGAGTGATTGCATGGCGCACCAGTGCAACGCAATCACAAGGCAGATAGTAGGCACGAGCACACAGCAGCCTTCATTTCTAAACTGCCACGATGCATTGTTGTCGGCTCCCGCAGCATGTAAGCCGAGTCGCCAAGAATCTCAACTCATCTATTATACCGCACTACATATTAGGAGCTATAGTAAAGACCCTTAGAGACAGAGCTATCAGCTCTAAGTGGAGTCAAGTCTCTGTTCTAAGCACCACATTGATATTGCACAGGTAATTGGAACTCCAATGTCACTACATCGTCTGAGGGACTTCCATAAACAAGTACAGAGGAGATATTCCATTCATCTTACCTTGTGCCGAAGCAGGACACATCATTATACACAGAACAGTAAGTGTTGTGGTCTAACTAGGCTTGTATATTTGTGAAATGGATGGAGCCGTAGCATGTCCATGCTTTCTCCAGAAAGAATCGCAGCTTTTGTGAGAGCATCAGAGGCAGAGGAGATAGGAGGAAGTAGGGAAACCTAACATTGAGTAACTCTCACCGTTTCCTCCACTACTTGACTTTAAAACTGAGTTAAGTCTTTTAAAGCTGAACAAGAGTGTTTCGAGCATTTCTTGGGGGACTTGGAGATTTCTAATTCTTCCCGCAAACCCATTTTACATTTTCTCACGTGTCTAACAACCCTTCCTATTCGATTCGTCTTTTAACTCCTAATTCAGTGGATCAAAATGGCTACAGTTAGGGAAAGCCACTTGAGTGTCAGTGTCATTGTGCCCTTGAATTTCAAGCTTTCAGTGCAGGGCAGCTTCCACAGAAAGCGCTGGTTGACAATGAATTTCAGACAAAGGTGAGAGGGCAACAATAGCGTCTGAGTTAGGTTAGGGCACAACAATAGTGCCAACAAGAATGTATATGCTGCATGATAATTGCATTGTGATGGCCAGTCTGCTCACTAGAGGGTGAGTTTTTCTCTGGATGTCTGAAGGTTGTCACAGTCCAGTAAATGTCCCCCGGAGGGCCACAGCAGGGCGTCCAAAAGTGTCCAGTTGCAGACAGTTTCAGGCCAATTTAGAAAATCCAATCCAAGTCTTGCCCAAGGACTAGGAGAGGTCATTCCTTTCATGAATGTGTCACCATTTTCAGGGGCAAAAAATGGCATATGCAAAATGATGGACATGGTAATTATGTCACTGTAATGATACACAATTAACCATACAATAGAAATTCTATATGCTGTGATTTATGTGCCATTTGAATGACAATTCCAAGGGTAATGTATAAACTGATTTTGTTCCACGCTTTGCTTTTCAGATAGAGGCAGGTGCACCTAGGGACCGTTAAGGGATCGTTTACACGAGACACAAATATCAGATATTAGACATTCGTAGCAACTGCAAGTCAAACCACATCTCTTGTTGTTGTATGCGTACTGTATACGGCTCTCCTATATTCCTCAGTATTTCCTTTTTGTCAGATTGTGTTTGAAAATGAAGTGAGTGCCAATGTTGCTAACCTCTACAGATGGGTCTCAGATGTGAATGATTTGATCTGTATCCAAAATTTCAAATCAAACACCTGTGTTTGCCAGACAAATGCTCTGGCATTCAGCATAACTGAAAAAAGCAAGCTAAACAAAGTGTTAAAAGCACCTTTAATTTTTGCCCCCCCCCGCTGCGAGCCCGCCCTTTCCTGAAGAGCATACACTTTTTATGATGCTGTACGACTTACTTTCACTTATTGTTTTACATAAAATCGCCACTGTGAAGCATGTTTATACTATAAACGATTGTAAGGACGTGTTCAGTAAAGCAAGTTCAGACCTCTTTTAATTCACACAAACTGAAGACTGAAGAGCTTCAGTTGTTTGTCGTTTTCCTCCAGATCTGCCTTTTTTCCACCATTATACTTGATCATACACAGAATACAGTAGAATGCATATGCTGCAATTTTGCCACATCACTTGAAAGTGTTTTTCATTGATGTTGTACTCTATCGCTGCCACTTTGGAATTTCCTTTGCATTCACTCTAAACACACCCTAACAGTAACTATAACAGAACAAGACTGCACAAATAAGTACATGAATTGGTATCTGAACCATACGTTCAATCTTTCCAATATCATGTCCTCTGTTTGTCATGGGCATTTAGAATTGAAGTTTGAAGCGTCTTTCTTTCATATTCAGCAGTGGCTACAGTTTGCCTTTAGCCTTCAACTTCAATAGCAGCAGCAGGCAGAACTATGAACTATTCACCACAGTTCCTGAGCCAGCATTTTTCAGGCAATTTCATCAAAAACTTTTCTTCTATTGTATAAACAGAAAAGCTTTGCTGATCTGTACCTTTTGGAGATGGAAGTCCCTCCTCAGAGACCCCAGCCCCCGTTTTTTCTGCCTTCCTCTCCTGCTTTCTCTCTCGCACACATTTACACTACACAAACAAAAGACAGCCTGTGTCTATCCCACTGGTCTGGGACAGGGTCATGGAGGTCAGACTTCCTGAGCCAGACTGCTCCCAGACACTATGGTTGAGCTCAGTGTCACTCCACCTCACACCGTGTCAGCATGAAGTGAGAGAGCAGACAAGACAGCCCCCCCCATCCCACCCCAACCC
>NW_023339718.1:13145259-13146897 GCF_004916995.1 Morone saxatilis
ACCCCAACCCCCACCCCTTCTCCTCCTCCGACCTGGTCTTGCTCTTGTTCCTACAGTGATTCCCTATCGGTCCAGCAGGCGTGGGATGCTGGGATGAAAGGGCGAGCAGGGGCCAGTAGGATGACAATGGATGGGGCAGGAGGCCAAGGAAGTGGGGAGACTCACCCCCTGGCCTAAGTTCCTGTCCTGTCTGATCAGAGACATTTTAGATCTGTTCCTACTGCCCACGGCCGACCTAAAGTGCCAAAGATCAGGGTAAAGGTCACTCCCTCTGTATGCCCATATTGACCAACATACATTTATGAATATAAAAGTAACACAGGTTCACCAGGTTCACAAGAACAGCTGGAGAACAAATGACAAAAAACTATGCTTTCATGCATATTAAAACATAATTGTATGTTTGCAAATTCCCCTACAAGCATGCCGAATAAAAGCCAGACCATAAATAAAGGACTAATCCCTTCCCATCCATTGCCTTTGTCTCCGCTGACCCAGAGAGCTGTCAGAAGAGCAGAAAGGCCATCAAACACGCCCACTGAGAAAGCTGACATGGACCAGTAACCATGACCCTATGCCTCAGGACAATGAACTGGTCAAAGGGAGGTTGAGGGGGTACAGAGATGCCTTGGAAGCCAAAGTGAATCACACACAAGGAGAAAAAGAAAAGTGACCCAGTTTTTTCATCTAGAGAAAGATAGGAGAGATGGAAGAATGCAAGACAGGAAGCTAAATTAATAGCAGAGTGATACATCCTACTTCAACAGGTCTACCTGGCTGTGGTCTTTGTGTGCGAGGTGTGAAGACATTTACTGGCTGCTTGAGAGATAAAATCAGAGTCATAACCATGAATAATAGCACATCCTTTCCTCCTCTTACTACTTCCTCCCTAAAAATGAATGGAGGAGGCCATTCTTTAAGGAAAAAAAAAGATGGAGATTACGGTGTATTGAAGGCCAGAGGAAAGGAAGAAGGGAAGGGGGGAACAGGGAGGAAGGGAGGTAATATTGGATGGAGACAGCAGGAAGACAGAAAAGGGCAAAAGACAGAACAGAGAGCGGATTAGAGGAGTGTCACGGCCCTGAGAGTTCACCATGCATCTCGACCCAATATCCTCTGCTCTCACCAAAGATAATAGAACGAAAGCAAGGGAAACCACGGGAGGGAATGGAAAGACACGAACACAACAAGCAGATGTGTCGTCTGGCCTGCGCTTAAATTAATCCTCCTCCCTCACCCCGCTTTCTTCCTTTTATCAGTCAGAACAAAGGGACCTGCTTGTGCTTCAGGTCCAGACAACAGAGGTGGCTGGATGGTGGATTCAAGTCCTTGCTGAGAGAGGAGACTAGGAGGGGTGGGGAAAATAGGGGATTTGGGGAGATGGGTGGGAGATGTGGGTGAGTATGTGCCTACGTGCCAGGTCAGCCATGGTCTTATGGCAGAGGGAAGATGGGAGATGAGAGAGAGAGAGACAGTGAAGGTTGGGGGGTTTTGGGGAGCTGGCTGGGCTCCGGGAACACAGAGAGAAGAGAATCAAACACTGGCTCTCACAGAGCTCAGACACACTCAAGGGGTTAGCAGTGTGTCTGGGCTAGAGGAAGAGGGAGGGAGACATGGAGGAACAGAGAGAGAGAGAGA
>NW_023339718.1:13147045-13147938 GCF_004916995.1 Morone saxatilis
GAGAGAGAGAGAGAGATAAAAGAGCATCTCAAGACTCCAACATTTAATTAGCATGTTTTTTTCCAAAGTGATCTCTGCCACGATTTTTGACCTTTTCCAACATTTCAGCATAATCAATTAGGGCAGACATTAAAGAGAAGTAAGTAAGCTAATATTGAGGCCACACTTCGCTTTATTTAATATCATGTGTGGAGAAAAATCGAGACTTGCAGACATAGAGATAACTAATATATTAGTAAGGCAATCAAGATTTAAGGTTAGGTGGTGGTCTAAATCTGAATCAAGAAACTTCTTTGGTGGATAAGTTTAACACGGTGAATTGTAATACTGAATACCAAAGCAATATTTTTTCCTGATACCTTAGTTTGATAATATAAATAATATAAATATAAATGTTTTTTCTAAAGCCTTCTTTGTTAATTTAACGAAAGGGATCTCAAACAAAGCCGAGATAAATGTCAAAATAAAAATTGCCAAAGTTACAACTTCAGGCAACATCTTATTAAAGAGAATACAATATAAACAAGAACTGACAAAACAATCGGTGTCAACTTTTGGTATTAGACAATTCAACCCTAAGCATGCATTTCAGCCATTACTCAAAAAGTATTGAGGTTTTATTTCCCGTCCGGATGAAGAATTACCATTGCATTGTGGGCAGAAATGCAGAATCAACACCTTTTGCAAATGCCGTTGCTACAGTAATGAAAGCATGATGGGTGAGTGATGCCATATAGTCACTGGAAAGTAGCAAATGTGGAAAACAATGGCAGACAGGAAAACAGCTCATCAGACAAGCACGTCTTTGATATCAGATAGGAACAGACAAAACAAGGTTGGAAACAATGACTTATTAAAACCAGACTTTAGTGCAACAGTGTGTGTGTGTGTGT
>NW_023339718.1:13147991-13153687 GCF_004916995.1 Morone saxatilis
TGTGAGTGTGAGTGTGAGTGTGTGCGTGCGTGTTTGTGTTTGTGTTTGTGTTTCTTGCATCCATGTCAGATGTCTTCTTCTCAATCTGCCTTTAATGGACATCATGAAGCCTCCCAACATGAAAGAAGTCATCTTTTTTTCTTTCTTCTCACTGCTGTCTGGACAATCAGGAAACCTGTAACAGATAGCTAGTCTTGATTGGTCCCTGTGAGACAAGCATGGTAAACCCCTTCCTGGGGGCAACTGGCCCCAAACCCCTTATAGGATTAGGGTTTGACCTGTAGAAAAGCAGCAGATGAGCAGGGATGGACACACACTGAGCTGGGAAGCCACAGGAGTCTTGGCAACAGAACATCTAAGCCCTGAAAGAGGCCACAACACAAGCCAACATTTCTGTGTCTGTGCATGTGTCCAATTACTAAGCTGTGTTTGTCTCCTATCTGTAAGGAGGTGGCCTCGAATTCCACCTGTTTTATTACAGCCTTTTGGGGCATTTTATGTCTTCATTGCGGAGTTGACAGTCAAAAAATTACTAGGAAGGAAACGGGGGAAGCACATGCAACAAAGCCTAAGGCTAATAAGGGATGTTGCAGTTCACGATCAGCGCCTTCCACTTTAAAAGTTTCAGGATGACCCCGGTTATTTTTGGCTATAAGCACTCTTTGAGGACCTAACGGGAAATTATTCCCAGAATAAAAAAGCATCAAAAAGAACACAACACAAAACAACTGAAGGTCATTCATTGCATATTATGTCAACAATTCAAAAACAGTGCGTTGAAGCTGTGTGTCTCGGACGTGGATACATCAATGTTTCACTAGAGACTACAGGCCTCGCCTATTCTCGCCTATTGGACCCCACAGGCATAGCCGTCACACGCTGCTCATCACACGCTGCTCATGAGGGCTTTGTGTCCAGGCTGTCATAGGCACACTAAAAAAAGTTACAAAAAATAGACCAACTGGCAATATTAGTTACAGCAGAGAACAACTGGCTTTTAATGTTCACAGAAATGTTTAGCCATCAACTATTTCTTTTTGTGATATTTTAATACAGTACAGTATGTGTAAAACTGTAATTTCTGATACAATATGTGCCGAGGCACTTGTGCAGCGTTAACAAAAACACTAACAGCAATAAGTGACTAAAGGGAACAGTGGGATGATGCAACCCTCTCTATTATATTTCTCACAATCTGGTGGGAATGTTGACAAAGTTTGTTTGCTACATATTAACATAATGATATTGTGTGCAGAATCTCTTCCAATATACAGAATTGTGGCAAAAGGTTCTCAGTCACAGGTGCATAATCATGTGTACTCCTGTATCTGCTTGTAAACTGCTTGCACTCTGTGTAATATAACCGTACGACTATAAAACAAGCTGACAGAGTCTGCTGCTTCCCTCTGGAAAATAAAGTCAGGCCACTGCCAGATATCAACAGGGACTAAGAAGGAGCTTTCTTCTGTTGTTAGAGAACAACTTTGATCAAAGTTATTTCTCCTCATCCATCTCTGACTCTCCTGGCCAGTCATAAATCATCTTCACTGTGCCAACTGTCAGGCTCAGTCCCAAAGCCGTGAAGAGCTAATTCACCAGCACAATGCTCTCAGCCCAGCTCTGCTCTGCTGCCTTCGCATGTGAGAAACAAACCACTGCTCTTCACGGATTCACGTAAGTAATGTCAACTAACACTTGTAAATAATCTAACATGATCTTGATTGTTATTATTATCCTCATTAGTTAACATAAGAAATACATGAGAAACATATAATGTCTGTCCAACTGTCCAACAACATACAGCCAGTATGTCAGGAGGTAGTTACTGTGACAAATGTAAGTCAGAATGATTCATTCCAAAGTACTTGCAATTAAAAAGGTGTCCTGGATACTCTGCACACACGAGAAAAATATTTTCATGTCTTTCTAACCTAGCATGCAAGCACCCAAAAAGCACCCACGTTGAAGTCTAGTTGACACGAATGAGACAAACCTTTTTAGCCTTTAACTCCCTCGTGGACTACAGTCATAAAATTATTTGCTTGGCTGCACTGAGTTCTGCCAGAGCGTATCTGCAATGCTAATAAACTCCATCGGCACTGGCAGGTAATAGCATGCTACTGTAACTTTTCTACCTCAGCTCAGCACAGCTCAATCAGCCCCCGCCAGAGGCCTCTCTTCTATGAGTCCCCGCGGCTCAGAATCAGCAACTTTCAATCTTGGTGTGTTAGCACGCAAGAAGACGCAACTGTACGTTTGGGATGGGTGATGAGACAAGCAGACAGCACAGCGTGAGAGTGAGAGAACGGCAGCAGCCGCACACACACTGTCGCACGTACAAACACACACATGCTGTCTAATATCAGCTCGGTCCCCGACTCCCTTTAAGAGACCTGAGAGCCGAAGAGAGGGAAATAAATACTCTGCTTTATTACTGGGAGAAAGACAGAGGGGAGGGACGGGGGGGAGGAAGAAAAAGTAAAATAGAGAGGCAGGATGAGACTGCATACGCTCTTACACACACACACACAGAGAGAGCCATGACTGGCTTTACCTGATCTTGCTGAATCCCATATAGCAATGGAGAACTCTTTAATTCCCACAGTCAGCAAACCTCCCTCACCCCTCTCATATAGTGTCAAATATGTATACTGACAAAGAGAGAGAGCCTCTGTACACTATATAATACTATAATATAATAATATACAAACCATGGTTACACACCAACATCTCTCGCATTATTAGGCAAAGCTCTGTTTCTTCTGTATCTCCAATCAAGTGTGCTAGTAGAGTGTAAATGGGCGCTAAGAACAAAATATACCATTTTTGTTTACAATGAAATCTCCACAGGGTACCTTAAATTAACACTCATAGACTAACGTTAGCCTACTAACTTAAAATAAGCAGTGTGGAGGTACTATACTGGACAAGCTGAGTTAAACTAGGCAAGACCCTGTAAGCATGATCGGATCTGTGGTGTAGTTTTGTCAGGTCAGATCAAAGTTGTGTTTAATGTTAATGCCAGTGCTAATACTAATGCTATCGTATCACATGGGGAAAAGGAAAATTGATTCCGATGAAAAGTTCTGTTGATAAAATGTTTTTTTGGTGATTTGAGCAAACAAATCCTTTTCAGAAAGTCTTTAAAATAATAATTTTGCACACCCAATCCACACATAAGTTCCAAGAAAAAGTGTAGCCCTTCTAACATGTTCACGTTATATTATAGTTATTACCAAATTGGAAATGTTACCAATGTCCGGCTCACTCGTAATTATGAGTTGTGAAATCAAAATATATCAGACTTGGCTGTTGATAATATAGAAGTGACTTAAAACCAAACAAATATGCATGTAACACTTCCTCTGCATTTCACAGTATTTATAACCGTCTCAAAGCCAAATCTGCAATCGTAGAACAGTCTTGAGTTGTCCTCCTCAAGTCCATGGAAGTCTTTTGCCATCTCTACCATCAATCCCATATGACATGAACGCAGCATTAAAGACTCAGCAAATGAAGTAAAGGATCTAGAAGGGTCTGACAGGATCAAGAGTGGGCAGCATGATCCTCTGCGCATGTTAACATTTCACAGTAAAGCTTCTATCTAGCATGTAAAAAGAATCTGCAGGCAACCCCATGTGTAACAGAAGAGGCGCGTGGCTACATACCTGGCCAGTAAAATTGCATGAGAACAACAGTGGAGTTACCAATAACTCAGTACAATAGGGCCACTGTACAATATATTTGACTTGCTATTAAAAAAATGGAAAAAGATCATTTTAAAAAGCTATGTCAGGTCTGTAGGGTGAAGACTGGGTACTTATGATCGATTAAGCTGTAAAAATCTGTCCCATATGTCCAGCATCCGATAAATGTGCAAACATTCAAAGAATTCTGGCAGAAAAAGACACTCCCACAGCAATAAATGTAAACTTTTTAAAAATAAAAAAAAAATCTAAATAAATCCTGATCCACTGCCTTTAAAAAAGACCTACTCGGTAATTGATTCTCCAAACTTAAGAATCCTTTCATTTCTTCTACACAAGCTGCCGCACTCTCAAACAGGAGTGTGAGAAAGTGACTAAGAAGGGCAGGATTCTCACTAAATCATCTTCCCTTGATACAGCACTGTAGGAGGGGGAAGGAAGGTTTCCCCTGACCTAGTGCCATACAGAAGATTCCCTCTAGTCCAGATTGGCCCTCTACAGTCAACATGGATGTCCCCTGGCACATTTCTGTGGTACCCCACATAGTGAAGGGAGACATTTGAAAGTGTATATATAGGCTGAGTGTGCGTGTGTGTCTCCATCCATCGTAATCCCACGCTACTCTGGCACGGCTCCAGCAGACATGGGAACACCACAATGGATTACTCATGGAAGAGAGGGATTTACAGAGGAAGAGAAAGAGATCAATGGAGGAAGGTACAGTAAAAGGTGAGGTAGAGCAAAGTCTTTCCCTGAATACCATTACTCTGTATCTGCATAGACGCAGTCACAGAGGGGTAATCAGTTTAACATTACCATTTCTATCAATACACTTCAGACCAGGCAAGAGTAGAAAAGAACAGGAGAAATAGAGAGCACTGCAGCTTCAGAAAAACTGTAAAGTCAGTGGCACACACTGCAGAATATAAAGGAATAAAACAAACTGAAACACACCTTATGAGCAAAAATTAATATGAAGCTCATAAAGTAACAGCGGTAACATTTTGAGGTGAAACTGAGTTCTACTTTAAAAACTAATATATCATGTTTATTTATATATCATATGTGTAATTTTGTTTGAATAATTTAAGTTTTTGAGTTCTCAGAGCTCATCAGGACCCCCAGGATTTGCTCCAGCTCTTCTTGTGCACACCTAATCCCGTTAAGGACCCATGAAACGGTGTAGCCCATCATGCCTTACAGGTCCTTTCGTCCACCAAACTACCTCTGCAGCTTTAGGACTGCAGATATTCCATCATACTCAGCCATAAGGACAAGAAGTTTGTGAGTCCCGCTACAGTGATCCTGTTTTGTAATTAAGTTCACGCTAAACTAACTGTCAATATTAGTTTATCGCAGATATATCAGTATCTGCCTGTATGTCTATAAGTAACAAGAAATTACAGTAGACATATGCCAAAGATATATTTGCATTAACTTATTACTTACTAATTAAAAAATGTCCAACAAGTATATTGATAAACAAGTATATTAGTTAAGAGTAATTGAGAATGTTTTAATATTAAACATGACTATCATTATAATCATCTCAAAAATCCAGAATCAGTTGGGTTCTATTACTGTATAATGCTCAAGTTTATTTATCCTTACAGCAAGAAATGTGGCTAATGTTTTTCAAAATAAATAGAAAGAACCAACCTATGACCGTGACACTGCAGTGCATATATATGTTGAACTTGGGTTTCTGCATACGCTTACATCTCTAATGTGCACACTGAAGGTTAAAGTAGAGATTGCACTGTAAACCAATCACAGATTGAGGCTTTAAATTGGATCAGGAGAACCAGAACAAGACCGGAGTCAAAGCCTGATGTCTTGACGTTTTTGTAACAAGCGTGATGAAGAAACAGCTTTAATAATGTGCAATGAAATATGTGTCACACGCAAGAACACACATACAAAGGCAAAACGAAGTCTCACAGTCATCATGTGTTAGCTAGCTTGCTTTCTCTCCCTCTTTCTCTCTCT
>NW_023339718.1:13153760-13171893 GCF_004916995.1 Morone saxatilis
AGAGAGACATACACAGAGCACATCAACCTCCCACCAAGGCTCAGCTGCTCCTCAACCTCCCACCAAACTGACCTTCACCTGTCACACAGGCTTCATATTTACAGCCACTACAGCCCATCTGCCCACACTCAGCCCTGACTGTCAATCAGCAGCAAGCCGCCTCCCCCTCTGCCAATCCATCAACGGGCCCAAAGCAGTGAACCACACCACTCGGCACAAACACTGACATCAAAAACAAGTGATCCAGGGCTTGACAGGCCAATTTCTGCTAAACTGATACCTACTTAAACTTTAGGGACTTATCAGTAGTTTGGACAGACTTTATCAAAACAATATTTTCTTGGAAATATAAAATTAACTCAGTGCTTTGGAACCCTTTCACCTATTCTTCCACCTATTTTGCCCCTAGGTTTAAACAATTGTTGATCTATCTTATGTCTGCATATCCTAATCAGTTGAAACAATGCCTCGAAGTGCAGAATTGGGCCTCATGCATCACCATACAGGAGTAGGAATGGAAATGCATTTAACATTGAACTCCCACCGGAGAGAACATACATTACAGGTGACAGGTGATTTGAGCTGGCTAGCAGAGAGGCTGCTGCTATATAATCAAACAGGACTAATTAAAACTGTCAGCTTCTGGACGCTGCATACCACCCATTTCCTAATGTTTCATAACATGCAGCAAAGAGTGTCTATTTTAATTGTAAGTGATGAAGGACAGATGTGAAAATTGAACAGCCACACCCTCAGCAGTTCTTTGCTTTCTAACTGTGTCAACACTACGTTTAATAGGATGCAGTGCCTGCCAGTTATGTGCAGTCAGTTCTTTTTAGTCATAATTTTAGTCTTCTGCAGGTATAGGAAAGGTCAGCTGCAAATTTATTTTGTGCAAACACACACATGTGAACACACCTATGTTTTCAGTAATGGCTCATATTTTCATCCCTTCACTGCTGTCTAGAAAAGTGGGGCAATTGCTCCAGGTAGTCCAGCATGCTAAGAGCTCCCACATACACACACACACTCTCACACTCACACACACACACACATATATCCTCCCCTGCAGGTAGTAGTGGCTGGGTAGGGGGCCACTGGATTCAGCCCTCTGCATCTCAATGACAACCACACATCCACAGGGATTTATCTAAATGCAAATCAGCTGCCTTCATTCAACAACACACACATAATTTACTTTGCATGCCCCAAAATACACGATGCAGCCAGACAGCAGCCAGTTAGGCAGCCGGGCGGCCCCATCGGCTCTGCCTTTCCCTTTTATCTGTGCCCTCTGGAGCGTGCTCATTTTCACCAAATTCACTTTTAATTGAGAGCTAATTTAGCTAAGTCAAATTCACACTGGAGGTAGATCGGATAGGAGCTGAGGAGGGGAGCAAAGGGAGAAGAAGAGAGAGGGAGAGAGGGGAGAAGGAAGATTCAAGGGGAGAAGAGGGAGAGTGGGATTTGGAGTGGCAGGTGACAATAAAATCTGCTGTTCGTGTCATTCCCACTCTCAAAGGAGTGAAACAGTTTGAATGACAGGAGGAAAGAGGAAGAGGAGAAAAAATATGAGAAAAACAAGGTAGAAATGTAGACATTTAATTTGTTAGCAAGTAGAGTTAAAAGACAAATACAAAAATGTGTGTACTTGGAAATAGCTCCATCGATATTTTAACTACAAGGCTCTCCATTGGGCAATCAGAAACCAGCTTCTTAAAGATGTCCTAAATAGGCACGGACAAAATGAGTTTTCATTGCAGCAGCAACAATGTCAATCGAACTTCTGTGCACTACAATGACCTGTGCTAACCTTCCGAGTGATAAAGTTAAGCCAGAGCAATGTGCAAGGTGTATGAAGCTGCTAGGACCTGCAACCCGTGATGTAAACCATGCTGTAAAGTGATCTATGCTTCAAAGGTTATCCGGGGTCTCAGCGATGGGGAAACAGCCTCCTTGATGCTGCCTGATGCTTTCTCCACTTCTACATAGCTGTTAATTAGCCCAGCTAAGTGCACCATTAATCGATTGCTTGTCTCTATGCTATATCTCATAACGGTGTTGCACCCTGGCAACGGCAGGCGAAGAAATGTGAGGTTCAGGAAGTCACACTTTTCTACTGGTGAAATACTGGTGCTGGATAGAGAGGAAGCAGAGAGTAATGGCTGCTCCTCAAAGACAGGAGTGAATGGTGTACTGAGTAAAACTGCAGCAGAGTTTAACATTATTGAAATCGATTACATTAACAGGCTGGACAAGTGGAAGAATATTTGGACAAGCAAACCAAATTTGTAATTTGAACCAAGAAGAACACAGACTTTTAATCTGAATTTAAATGTATGGTCTCTTTGCAACTGTGTGCACCGCAGCGGAACTCTGGGCATCAGAAATTCTCAAACTACAGATATTGATTTAAATATTCTGAAACACAAAATATCAGCTCTTACAAACTTATCAGCTCAAGAGAGACAAGGGAAGAAAAACTGAAGTGAAAGAAAAATACAAGTGAAGGTGGACCTTCAAAGAAAATAAATCTTCTGTTGGTGCAACAACATATGACAAGTGAAGACACAACATTCTGCTTGTTGTTCAGGCGCTTTCGTCAGACGGCAGACCCTGTAATTGTAGAAACAAAGGGAATTTCTTGCAGATAACGGACTATGATGTATAAATCAGATTTTGCCTCAACAGATGGTAGGCATGCTGCTTACATGACAGCTATTTAACTGAGTGGTGAACTTCAGTCCAAGCTAGTGATGCTGTGTATATCATATGGAAAAAGTGTGTAATAATGACATGCATGTAATAATAAATATTTGTATACACATTTTTCCAAGTTTTTCAAGTGTTATATATGTTTATCGATAATAATTAAGTTTTTGTTTGTTTTTGTTTTAATCATAAATCAAGGCTTTACAAACTATCCTTCCAAAAGTGATAATATGCCGCTGCTCTTTAAAAGGTGCCAATACAAAACAAAATGAATTCTACCAATATTAAACAATAATTGTTTCTGTCATTTATAATGTAAATATCATATACTTGCTGCTTACCGCATTAGAAAGGCAGCCATTTGCTTACTTTTCTCCATTTCATAAAATTATAAAATAAACATTGATTTTTTTTTAACTAAGCAAGAAAATGTAGAAAATAAATTCATCTTGACATTTTATAAAGTAAATTAACGTAATACTAAACTGGTTGATTAAAAAACAGAATGTTTTTTCAACCTAGTAGAAGCTTATGTAACCAACCACCACCTTTAATATACTTCAGGGGTATAAAGCTCAGAAAAACAACACTGTCCTGTGCTGAGCAGTTTCAGAGAACAGAAAAGCCTTTATTGACTCCCAGTCCAACCAACTCCCCTAGCAAGTCCATCAACAGAGCAGGGGAGTGAACCCACCAGGAAAGAAGAAAACTGGTCCCCCCCCACCCCCCAGATGTTAAATTTGTACTCAAAATAAAACTCTTCTCAGAGCATAGTGTATTAACAAGCAAATCTCTCTCTGTCTCTGGGCTGTAGGTAGGTAAAACACTAAAACAAGCAAAAACAAGAAAAATCCTGTGTGAAAATACATACAATAATCAAATTTTAACCATGCTATCTTAAAGAAGTAGTATTTTCACAAAAAACTGACAATACAATGTTTTGTCGAGTGTGCGAAGTTTTAAAAGTTAAATGAATCAACCGTAAACTACGTCAATGGACAACATTTTAATTTGATGTCAGTGAACAACAGTAAATCACTTAAATCTACAGTGAAAAATCATATACTGTACAAAAAGTGACCTGCAACCAATGAGCTTTAATTCGTTTCAGTGTCATGGAGTTAGCTCTAAACAAAAATGTTAAATATTTAAACTGTGTGTGTGATGTGCAGCTGTCAGTCTCTGGAACAGAGAGGTTTTTATGACGTCAGTACCCGCTACAATAAAGGCTCCAAGCCTCCAGAAATAGCCTGGCAGGCCTCTTAGCAACCCGCTTCATATAAGGGGGGAAAAAAAGGGCTCACACAACTCCAGAGTCCAGAGCTTTTCAGCCAGCATTCCTACGCCAGGTCGTCCTTCAAAAGATGGACAAGCTGCAGTGAGACAGAGGCCAACAAAGAAAAATATAATAATAGGACAGAAAGAAGCACTGTAGAGCCAGCAAACCGAGACAGAACAAGTGACAAACCAATAGAGGGACGGACAAATTTACTGTAGTAAACAAGAGCGGAGGGAAGGCAGAGGCCCGAGCTCGGGAGCTGGAGCAAGGGACAAAAACAGAGAGAAGACACACACACACAAAACTGTACAGGTGAGGGAATCCCGGTTATAGCTTGACCTCGTTAACCCCAGAGGCTCGTTAGAGTCTCGTTACAGCAGCATTCTCCAGGCCCATCCTCTGTCACACCTTCATTAAGCCCATCGACCCACTGTGCTTATTAAACACATTCATTACCCCAAGTATTGAACCGCTGCTATCACCGGCCCCGAATGCATCACAGGGGGAGGCATAGGGGTGACGTCTGGTGGAGGGTGAGACAGTAGACGAGGGGGGGGGATATGTTGAGGAGAGGGGTCACACGCACAAATGCACACACAACATCTATAGACATTCATACAGACACACACCTTTCTGCCTCTTATCAATCATCACTAATGAAGTCAGTGATTAGAGCTGTTCTGGCCTCTCAATCACAAAGAGACAGAGACAACAGGAGGAGAGGGTGACAGAGGGGGAGAAAGAGGGAGGATATGGCTTGTTTGAGGGAGGAGGAGCGGGATGGGATGAGTAGCGGGACCATGAGCATGAAAAGAGGATAAAAAGAGTTTAAAAATAAGCTAAAAAAAAGGCAGCTGGACTTTCTCCTTCTCCTCTTTTTTTTTTTACAGTTCTGTCTTTTCTCCATAGCACAAGACACAAGTGAATCCCCAAGGAGGGCTATTCATCATGATACATACAAACTAGTCCACTGTGCTAAAGGCGAGGTCTCCATCCTGGCTTCGGCCCTTCTGCTTTAAATGATGACATCATTCCTGCCCATCTCAAACAAAAGGAAAACTCATCATCGGAGAGAGGGAGAGGGAGAGGAAGGGAAAGCGCGCAAAGAGATTAAGAAGAGTAAAGGCGTGAGCGAGGTGTCGGAAAGGGCCATGAATCATAGTGACATCCCTGGCTGGGTGTCAGAAGCTACTGCTGTCGGGAGCTGGATAAACAGAGGGCCTCTAAAGCAATGCTCTTTAAACACTGGCCAAGTCAGGGCCCGGCACTGGCCCTCAGGAGAATAGAAATGGGTGCCAATTTCTTTTCACCCGAATTGATTGACAAAAAGTTACTGGTTGTTGTGTCGCCAAACGTATCCAACTTGCTGCTGGCTAGCAGGGACTGACCGACAAAAATATTAAATTTAGATTTTTTTGTAATCATTCTTTATTTTGTAAACTGGAGCTTTCACAAAGCGGTAGCCAGTCTTACAAAGTCCACTTACAAAGCTAGAGGATTTTGTCTTAAGGAAACCCTCAATAGGAAGCAAGTCTTTTTTATGTTTTAGTTTGAGGATACTAAAGTCTTCATAGTCAATCCATGATCAAACTAGCATCACTATAAATTACAACAAATAACAACGGCCAACGATTATTTCTTTCTTTGTTGTTCCAACCTCCAAAAAATGAGAGAAAGGTTAAAATAGGCCTATTCTATACAACCGACTTAAGGACCCCGTTTGAAAGTGATGTTATTAAATGTCTTGCTTTGTTCAACCAACAGTCCAAAGCTCAAAAATATTGAGTTTACTATAATGTAACAGCAGCTAATTAACACATCTGAGAGCCTGTAACCATCAAATGTTTAGCATTTTTGCTTGAAAAACGACTTAAACAATGAATCAATTAAAAAAAGTTCTTTCTGTAAACCCAAAAACTGTAAAATAAATAAATAAATAAAAATACATATCATAAGCCCAAGGTGACGTATTCAAATTGCTTGTTTTATCTGCCAAACATATAGTGTTTACTATAACATGTGTCACCAAAAAGCATAAAATCTGTGAAAAATAAAGTGGTTCCATTCAATGTTTGGCATTTTTGCTTGAAAAATTATAATAAACTGATTATAAAAATAGCTGCCAATTAACTTTTTGTGAATCAACTAATGAACTGATTGACTAATCATTCAAGCTCAACTTCGCTCCCTCAAATTACCCTATTTAACTTCACCCAACATTTGTATTCACTCATTCATATTTACAACAAAGTGTCAACTTATAAAATCTAACAACAGTGAGTTACTAGCTGGAAGGCAGGATACATTTGCACAGCCATCCAGTAAAACATGTTTCAAGCGGAAAAGAGGGGGAAATTAAGTGTGGGTTTCATCTCAGCTTTACCCCCCGTCTCAGGCTGCAGTCCCGCCATGTGCTCAGCCAGAGTAAGCAATGAACAGAAAAGGAATGGAAATGGAAGTCACATTCACATTAACATTCCTCAGTGCTTTTTCCTGGTACTCTGGTAGCTGCAGGCGAATGCTTGATAACGTCATGGAGATGAGTGCTGCTACAACATCTACAGTGCTAAGAGATTATGTATTACCACTGCAAAGGCCATTCAGAGTGTCTGGCCACAGGTGAGAAAATGCTTATTTTAATTTCAATAGTATTTAAATTCTTACAGGACATGAAAGGTACAAACAGCAACCACACACTTTGCACACATATATTTTTGCAGGAAAATGTTAGAGCCGTGGTTACAACATCATTCTTGTTCAAATTCATCTACCTCTAAAAGGACCTGTCGCAGGTGCATGAACCACAAAGAGGGTTAAGGAAATACTTAACGAAATGGAATATAAACATTTTGTTATACATATTTTTGAATATTCTCAGGTTTTTACAAACAGTGCGGGATCTTTCATGTGCAGTCTAAGTAAAAGACAAGGATTCAGCTGCCGTTTGCTCACTGCTCGCCCACTGTTGTATTACTGCTCTTTTCCAGTCCTACTGCGCCCTCTGCAGGTGAAAACTGAGCACATCAACCAAGAGCAGATCAGGTACATCTACAGCAAGAAAACATTTCCAGTGCTGTATACATTTAAGACTTCAGGAGAAGAGTGCTGATATCAGACCTGTATGCAAGTCCTGGTTGAGGTTATAACAATGATTTGACTTGATTTTGTGATCCAGAGTTACTGTTGTTTTCATTTCAAAGAAATACTTGAGGCTGAATAACACCACACATACAGGCTCTAGGAAGGTGGGTTGAAATCTGCAACTTCACCGCTACACAGCACTAAATCCTACACACTGGTCCTTTAAAGTAAAAATCGTAAAAGACATGTTTGGGATAATTTATTATCATATGTGCCATTGGAGGACTTGTTTAGTGTTATAAGCTATGCAAGATATGAAGTTAACAATACCCTGAAGTTCTTGTTCTAAAAAAGGTAATACCCAGCAAATAAATGGAAAAGTTAAGATATTTTGAATTTTAAAAAAAAGGCATAAAATCACTTCAGACCATCACCATCACATCAGAAGCTACTTTAAAAATACCATAATATACTTCTGATACTACAGCTGATACTGTTAAAGCAACTATTTGTATGCGTAGTCCTGCTATTAACTCGTGCAATGACTACTTCTACTACCACCTTCAGGTCAGCAAAGAGAAATGTAGGCATTACCAGAAGTCTCCCTCGCTACTTCAGCTGCTTTCCATTTCTGTCCTGCCAAACAAAGATATTTGACTCTGTCATTTTTGGCATTCTGTCACTGTTCAACAATAGAGAGCCATCTGTATTGGCTGTCCAACTTCTCAATTATGTGTGTCATTCACTTGACTTTGTTTTCTTTCCACAAGTTTAATACATTTAACATTTCTATGAGCCACTCAGGGAATCCAAAAGAGCATCCTGCCACACCAAGGCATTTTTCTTCTTTTACAAAAAGTCATTTCACCTGCCTTACTGATAGAGTCAGGGAAACGATGCCTAATGTTGATATTGAATCTTTTCCCGGGGTAACAAATGTTGAAAAGAAAACATTATAGCAAGGTGAAATATCACTTTGGAGGCACACTTCACAGACTCACATTTCCAAAAGTGCTTTCACTTTCTTCCCTTTCTTTCTCTCCCCTTTAAAACTTGTTTTGTTCTTGGGCAGACGGCGAAGGGAACATATCGACGAAGTCTGCGTCTGAGTGCAGCCGGCTGTCCAAGTTAAAGTCAGTGCTCATTAATGCATCTGATTACTCTTCAGGCAAAGGCCGATCAGCAACCGCCTCAAACACACACGCGCACACAGAGCAGCTTTTTGGGGACACAGATCAATACAGAGGCACTTCAAAAGAGCAATGAAGAGGAGGATATCGGAGAGAGGAATGTGCTGTTAGCTTAGACTACATACTGAGAATGTAAGCAGTGGTAAGGGTGAAAAGAAAAGTTTGAATGTATAATTCACATCTCTTACTTAACAAACTGATCTTGTTTTCTTAATAAGTCAGACACAGTTAAGGCTGCAACTAACAATCATTTTCATTATGAACTAATGAACCCAAGGTGAAATATTCCAATAGCTTGTTTTGTCTGGGCAACAGTCAAAACCCCAAAACAATTCTGTTGCCAAAACAATCCACACTTAAAGGTTATAGAGAAACAAAATAAAACTCACCAAAACCGTCTTTGTTAGTCTTTCCAACAATCACCAACGCTGGTTTGGTGGAAATAAATCATTAATGCAGAGTTAGATGTGAAAGTACACTCGAAATGGGCTGCGACGGCTGCAACGTAAGCTAACATCAAGCTTATGAGTTCCAATTTCTATTTACTGTCATAGAATATATATCAACCTTATTATATAGAGAAACTGGATATATTTTTGCTTGAAGAATTACTTAAAGGTCACCTGTGGAGTGAGGTCTACCAAACCTGTTGAATGCATTAGCTTCCTTCATAAAAAAACATTCTATAGAGCCCATTTTTACGTTGCACTGAGGCTTGAATGATACAACAAAACAAACACAACTGTAAAAAAACTTGCTCTGTTACACTATAGGTGGATCAAAAACCTACACAGAGGTACTTTACGTTACTTTTTTTTATCCATCCCATCCAATCCATCCATCCATCCATCCATTCCATTCCATTCCATCCATCAGGCAATTCATTCATTTCAAATTAGGAAAATTTGGCAAATTCATGGAAGGAAATAATGTTTTGTAAATAAAAAATAGCACAATGGAAGATGGACAATATACATTCTCCACAGGTTGGTACAGTAAAAATTCCATCTGGACCCTTTACTACATACGGCTACCTCCCAAAGCCACGAAAACAAAGACAGAAAAAGCAGAGCAAAAGCAAAAAAGACAAAGACAAAGACAAAAAACTAAAGAAGACTCTATTACATGGAAAGCATTGAAATTCTGTATTGGAAGAAGCTTTTCCTCCACTCTGACAGGACATAATCCAGTGCTATTAGCAGTTTAAATAGAATAAATACATCATAAAAACATCTTGACATTTAACATCCTGAAAAGTCTAAATCTTGTCATTCCGACTGAAGGGGAGATCTTGAAGAAGAGATGGACAATGCACTGTGTGTGGTGTGTGTGTGTTGTGTTGTGTTTGTGTTGTGGGTGTGTGTTGTTTTGTTGTGTGTGTGTGTTGTGTGTGTGTGTGGTTTGTTGCTGGTCAGAGTGGTTCTATTTATCTCTAATTACAGTCAAATACGTGAACAAAGTTTCCAGAAGATATTCCAGTGCAGCTGGCAGCTATTCATTTCATCTGCTCCCATGTGTGTGTTGCTTCCATTGTTTTAACTAGGCATGTGTGTTTTAGTTTATGTCAAAAGGTCTCCCATAGTAACTGACAGCTATCATTATCACTTCCTTTGTCTTTGCTCTCCCTCTAATCCGACTAATTAAATCTGCTAATGTCAATATACAATTTAATCTGTGATTATGTTTGATTGGGCCGGTGGAGCCTCATTGTCATTTCTCCTGCCAGCAAAAACCAGACTGCTGACAAGCTGGACAGACAGCCAATCAGAGCGGGAGATGAGGCACTACTTCATTGACCGATGGCCAAGAAGTACCATTCCCTCTGACAGTTTGTCTTTTACAGACAAACGCATCCCTTCCATCCCAAGCGCCTTAGTGAGCGAGCTGGAAAACGTGGTGGAAGCACAGGAGGGAAGCTCTGATTGTACATGCAGAGTGGTAATTACACCTAAATTGAGGGCACATGGTAATCTATGTTAGGTCATCTCCAATTCCACTTACATTTCCATCTTTGCACTAAAAATACCTGCTAAATAATCAGAGGCTGTGTTGCGTGCCATGTGTGTGTGTGTGAGAGAGACAGAGAGAGAGTGTGTGTGAGTGTAGGCAGACACAATGTCTTTGAGATGAACCAGTAGAAGAATCGTCCCATCACATTGCAGGGAAATTAAGTGCACACTCTTTGATTTTAACAAGACAGGAGAGCAGATAAAGTTTTTTTTTTTTTTTTAAGAGAGAGGAAAAGAGAGTAGGAAAGTGCTTCCCCAGCAGAAATGTTTGCAGATTGCCATGTTTAATTGAAAGGAACATTGGCGCAAAGTTACTGACATGGAAAGATGGGTGACAAGAGGTTTTTGCAGCTTATACTTCGTCCACCAGTTGGTCTATGTAACTGACAGAACTCAGAGTTAGACTTTCAGGGCTGCCTCTTCCCCCCTACGGCAAATTGAAGTGAGATGAGGAAAATGGGAATTTGCTATTCTCAGAGCCTTTGCCCTTCGAGGTGGTGGAAGAGAACAGAATATGAATGGGGGGAGAGAAGAAAACACTCCAGAAGATGAAAACAAGCCTTGAAAGGCAACTGGTGCAATATAACCAACTCTGGCATAAATACTGGATGAACGCCAGTAAAGAATGCAGGGTAGATGTCAAAAGGAGTGGGGCATAGAGACACCAGAGTCACCTGCTTTTCAGAAAACACACTCTTAGCCCTGGGTTATCTGTAGCCCTGGGCTGATTTGGCTCCGGGCTAACAAGGTATGAAAGAGCAAGCGTCAGTTTGTCAACTGTAAACAAAATTTGGAGATACTAGTCACTGCTGGAGACGTCCTCAACTTTCAACTGTCATTTGTTAGGAAAATAACTGGTGTGCCCTTCAGTATGATAATCAGGACGGGAATTTATGCACTGTCCTTTAACTCTGCCTTTTGCAATTAAAGGAAGAGTGAGAAATTTCAAAATTGAAAATGTTAGCCTCATAGCAGGACACCAAAAAGATCTCCATTCCTCTTCAAATGTCCAATACCTTCCTCGACACTGCCGCAGTTAGCAAACAACCCAGATAAATTTGCTGTTTAATACAATATACTGAAAGGAGAAACATAAAAACAGAGCAACATTACCAGAATTATAGCCAATACTATTAGTTCTAGTATTGATAAAATATTTCCTTAAGGTTATACAAAAAAAATGAATTTAACCATCTACAGATCTGGATATGGTCTTAACACAGAGAAAAGACCCTCCAGCATGGAACTGAAACCACAGCTACAAAAAGACTGAAGGAGAGGAAGAAAGGAAAAATGTATGTGGGTGTGCACATGAGAAAGAAAAAGGCAGAGGGCGAGTGAAAGACCACACAGAAACATCTTGCAGCAATTCAATTATTCAATTTTGGAGGAGGAGAAAGAGAGGGCAGATCAGAGTTAGTGAAAGGCTCATCCTCATCTGTGATTGATTAGGAACGACAGAGACAGGATCCATGTACCACAGAGCAGAGAGGAGAGGAAACAAGTAGAGAGGAAGAGAGAAAACAAGAGGAGAGGAGAGGACAGGCTTCCACTGAACTGTCCCACGATTGTGCGGTTTATACCACACTAAAAACTGTTTCTTGGATCAATTCATGTAGAGAACAAAGGTTCAGCCCACACAATGGTCCCTGAAGTGTTCAGCCATTCATTTTTTGCACACACATTTCAGAAAAGTCTTTTTTCACACTGCTTTGAAACCTTTTTGTTGGTCTGTAAACAGCTGACCCAGGGTGAAATAAAATCCTCAAAGTATGACTGGTTGAGTCACCTGTTCAATTCTTCATAAGTAATACCATATTTATTATTATCATATTAAAGCAGTGCGTATACGAGTACAAAAGAAAAATATCAAAAAACATTTGTTTTATTGTTAATCCATATTTTTGGAACTCAACCATTTTTCCCACAAAGCAACAAAATCTTTCTTTTTCCTGAGAAGCTGGAGGAGAAACTTTAGGTAGTCTTTCAAGCTGTCAAAGACAATAAATGGCCTCTGTGGAAAAATGTAAGCGTTTCTGGGTCGTCTTAATTCTTGGCAAACTTAATGACAATTTTAGGCCAAGCAACCAGAGCGCCTAGACATAACAATTCCCATATAAGCTAAGCCCATTTCTCTCCACCCTAATGACAGGAAGCTAAAATAACTGCAATGGTCTTACGTCTGAAAAATGACTGTCTGAAATTGATACTGCTGCGCTGAAATGTTATCAGCAGCAATATTAATCTCTCACCCAGTGGTAATCGCTAATTTCATATACTATTAAGTTGATGAATGGGGTTTTAACAAACTGAGCAATTGTTAACAACTTAAAGCGGACTAATTCATCAAGGTCATGATTACTCATGGACTGTGAAGAAATATTTAGCAAGGAAGGGAAGTAAAGAGGTGAGAGACAGACATGCCAAATGACTATTTGTGCTCTCTTTCTCCATCAAAATGCGATACTAAATGACAAATACGGTAAAAGAGGATGTGTGGTTGGGATTTAGGGGAGAAATGCACAACTCAGCATTAGTATCAACAAGCTGTGGCCTACAAAAAGAAAGCAGCTGGCAGGCTGTTTTCAGACATTGTAAAACAGTGACATCTAGTGGTGGTTATAGGTAGTGTGTCACTTTCCTCTCTACATGGTGTTTTTACTCAAATAAATATGATGGGAGGTACAAAGGTCATGCCACGCTCATTATGTATAAAACAAAGGCAGCTGTGATAATGAGGTCAGTCATTAAACAGATAAAGGCATTAGTCAGCAAACATGCGTACACATCCACATATTTGCATTCACATAAAAAACGGTGTGAATATGAACTGCATATCTTCAAGAATTAATGAGTTACAGTAGTTTCAAGAGAATATTTTCCCCTAATTAAACAGCAAATTTATAACACTAAGGATCTCCAAGATCTGATCAGATCATCTTACAGGGAACAAGTGGATTAAAGATTTGAGCTAAATTCATATAATTGACATATTTGTAATACCCATAAAAAATAAGCTGTTGTTTTTGTCCATTGATAATAATTAAAAAGGCAACCTTTACATTTGGATCAAAGGAGTGTATCTTTAAAGTATTACGTTTATTTTACGCACTTTTCTTGAGCTGACAGTGTGTCAAAGATCAAACTATGATGCAGAATCTTATGGCAGTCGCATACATTTTTTTCCCAAAGCAAGAGTGATTAAGAAGAATAATAATGAAGCAGAAGAGCAGAATGACCAGTTCTCTAAGACAGCTGATACAGAGATGCTAAACACAAAGAGAATAAATTAATAAATCTGTATTGTAATGCAGATGTTGCCTGGCAAACCTTCAGGCTGGTGGTGCACTTATTGGAAGAAGCGGAATTTGGGTACACTCGTACGTAGACTCCAACACTGCAGTAACCAACAGTATGAAATGCAGGAAACAGGGCCACAGTGATGTGACAATACTTGTATAACTCCTAAATATTAGCAGCAGCTACAAGAGAAGAGAGCCAATACGAGATGAATGAACACTTCAACTTTTAGATTGTCAAACAGAGAGACACAGACACTTGGGCTCCTGTGCGAAGAGAAACACCAAGGTAAACAGAGAGAAAAATCACAAATATGAAACAGAAATGTGGGACTAACCAGTTTGTTCTCTTGCAAGTAGAGTCTCTGCAGTTTACGGCATCCTCTAGCCAAGGCCACCATGCCTTCATCTGTGATACTGTAGCACTGACCCAAGTGGATGTCCTTCAGCTCACTGCAGTGCTCTCCCAGCTAAAGGCAAAAAGGAGAAATGATTGAGTATATGTAAGATTCAAAACTGGAGTATCATTTCACTTTTCATTTGGGAATAAACTGACAAGCAAAGATCTAGACATGGAAAAAAAATATGTCTTGTGTTTCCATTCTGGCTGTAAATGCATACCTTTTTTAGTGCTTCATCCGTTAGTTTATCCTGGTTACCCACGTGCACCTTCACCAGCAGAGGGCAGTGTGTAGCCAAGGCTGACAGGGACATGTCACCAAGCTGCTTGCAGCGGTATGCTGTATACTTCTGCAGGCCCGGACAGTGTGACGCCAGGGAGGACACACCATGGTCATGAACCCCTCTGCAATCCGAGATGTTAATCTCTGTCACATTCTGCCTCCGAGAGGCTATTTTCACCAGGAGATCATCGTTTACCTGGGGAACAGGGTGACACAAAGTCGTACATGTACATATGACAAGTCAGATTTGATCCCAGAAGCAGTTATCCTCCTAGTATTAACTAAATGTCTAAAATGTAAAATGTGAAAACACACTCTCAACTGAAATTAAAGAATAATTTATGAAGATAAAAAGAGTCTCAGACCAAACATTCACTACCCTATGTGCTTACTTGTTGTAGGCCACTGAGGTCAATTTGCTTCCAGAACTGGAAGTCCAAGCAGAGGTCCCTCCAGTACTTACACACCAGAGAGGCACACAGACAGCGCTCCTTCACTGTCAGGTGGGAGAGCACCTGAAAGAAGGCAAAAGAAAATATAATGCATAAAGGCGCCCTTAGTACACAGCATGTTTCCAATTAGTGGAAAACTCTTCCTTAGTATTTTAGCTTCTTTCATTGTACAGTTAAACAAGCCAATGTGATGAACTGACCTTAAGAAGGATGGAGGAAGGCAGGTGGTTGATACTTAAGTGATCAGCAGCGTCAGAACTTCTCGCCTGGCAGTCGTCATAATGATTCAGGCAGCAGGGGGACGAGTCTGAACTGTGAGGCAAATCCGCATGGAGACCCAACCCACAGCAGCCATCGGCGGGTGAGGAGGAAGAGGAGGAGGCAGAGGAAGAAGAAGCGGAGGAGGAGGGAAGTGGACAGATGGGAAGGTGGCAGTGGCCGGTTTCAGAGTTCGAGGCGGCCTCTCCCCCACCTCCTCCCACTCCTCCGTTCTCCAGCCCTCCGTCAGGGGCAGCGAAGGCGCAGCGTGGCTGCTTACAGGGGGTGCACCTCTGCACCTCTGAGCACTTCCTCTTACACACCTGCACCCAGAGACACACACAGATCAGCTCAGTGGAAAAACATTTTCTTCAGGCAAGTCAAAAGCATTTGAATACAATTGCAATATTAATGAATATTACAACAACGACATTTTGAAAGATCGAATCAAAAGCACCCTGACCTTGGATGCTCAGTGAGAAATAAAATGAGGGAAAAAAGCTCTTGCTTTAGTGTGAAGTTTGTGGTACTATTTATTTATCCCCATGGATAAGGGACAAGCATGCAGCCAATTAATTTATGACCCTATAATGTTTAAAACACTTGGACTTTGTTGCATGAAGAGATCAGAGAACTTTGATGGACACTTACAAGTTTTCCTTATATTTTTGCACCTGTAAACCAATTTCACATTTAACTGGCCATTCTGTGGTATTGGTTAAAGAGGCCATATTATACTTTTTAGAGGTTTCCCTGTACTTTAGCATGTATTGATTTTTTTTTGTGCATGTAAAAAGGCTGAAAACTGACAAAACCCAAAGTCCACGGCAAAGAGTGTTCCCACAGAAAACACAGCCCCTGCTGCACTGCCTAACACGCCTCGTTTGATTTAAGCCCAATCTACCGTTACGCTATTACATCACACAACAGGCACCACCTATAGGCTAGGTGAAGGTCCAGTCCCGCCCACTGAAACCTAGTGAATGTATATGGTGGGCAGTGGCTTAGGGGAGCTGACCAATCGGAGGAGACATGGTATTAAATAACGTATTAAATATTAGTATTAAATAAGATTTTAGGAGATATTCTTCTGGGGAGGGACAGATTTTCTGTACAGTCTAAATCATATGTTTGGTTCTGTTGGTGCAGCACCCCCGCAGCTCCCTACCATCTCAGTATAGTCGCTGGTGCAGCCAGGCACAGGTACAGGTATGGGCACGGTCACAGACACCCCAGCGGTACGGAAGAGCGCCGGTGGTGGAATCAGTTTTGCAGGAACAGCTGATAATAGGCTTCTCCCCTGGCCCTCCCAGATAGCCAACTCCCGTGGTGACAACAGGAACTTGGAGCAGTCCTCAGGAGATGCGAGTGTTGCGTATCGCTCAGCGAGCTTTGAAGCAGCCGCTGCTCCAATGCCAACTCCACCGACACCAGGAACACTGATTCCGGTGATGCTGTTGTGGCGGCACCCGCTGCCGTTGACGCCGGCCTCCAAGTGGTCGCTGTCGTCGTCAAGACCGGTGCTGTTGTTGTGGACGATGAAGCAAAGCATGCAAGGCAGCTGCAGGAAACAGTTCCTCTTCTTCTTCTTCCTGTGATGCAACTTGCGCGTCCTCTTCTTCAGGCGGTAACCATTTTTCGAAAGAAGATGGCCCATATAGATGATTCAAGGAAACTCTGGAACAACAAGAGTTAATTCATTAGTAAATGTGTTATTCCAGGATTGGGTATACATGACAAATCTAAGTTATTGTATTAACACCAATAGGATATGTGAATTACCGATACCAAAACAACCCTTTTTCAGTGCCTTATTTGTATTCTTGTTCGTTTAACAAAACCAAAAGTCTCAAACACAACAGAGTTTAACATCGTCTTAACACGAGCAACCCTACAAGAACTTTGCTGGGATAAAATAGTATGAAATTGGCAAAGTTATGACTATAAGTAAATCTATAATAATATAATACAAAGTACTATCTATGAAAATACACAAACAAGACCTGAAAAAGGATTCAATTATCTTTCAGTACTTGACACTTTTTAATACTCAAACACAGCTAATATTGTAAAGTCATTATCACTTTGTAAAGAAAGACGTGCGTCAACAAGGAAGGGGGAAAATATATAATAATAATACAGCTACAGCCTCATACTGTTTTCAGCTCAACTTCTGAATATATTTTTGCACAGAACTGTCCCCCATGGACAGGTGGAACAAGCACAGCGGCCAATAGCTCTTAATGTACATAATGACACACGAGAATTACATTAAGACAAAAAAAATGTGTGCCTATCCTTAAAGTGTCAAGGACAATCAAGACAGCTCTATAAATACTGAAACAGCTGGGAACATAATATACATTAGGCTAAAAATAGACGCTCATTACACTACCACTCCCCATGTAGTACACATTACCAGCGTGCACCGCGACATCCCAGCCCTGGTATCACAATGAAATACTATTCTTGTCAATAAAAAGCAATCACATTGTGAGTGTAAAGCCTAAACCTGCAGTCTAACAGCACACAACAAAAGGAGCAGCGAGCTTTATAGCCGTGCTTACACCTCAGTCGACACCATTTGCCTTGTATTATCTGTGTTATGAGTGCATTACTTGTCACATGTTGAAACCCCCAGCTGCCCACGTTACAATACTTAAATAGCAGCTTTCGTTATTGCAAGCGATGCAGCGTCTGCTTGCTGCTGGATGAAAAAGAGATGTAAACAGTGAACAGGTGGTCATTTGTTTAGCACACACACACACAGACACAGACACATTCACACACACAAAGCAGCGTGACGGTTGTGTCCCGACAGCTTTATGTCAGATAACTGCCCCAAACGTAACAGCATATTTACCCCCGCTGAGGGAATAAACACACGGTCCCACTGCTAACCCAATTCAAGCTTTCTGACAGGCTAGCTCGCTCCATCACTAGATGCTAAGTTAGCTGTGTGGACCCAACATGAAAGCTCTCTCTCACCACTTCACACGGTGCTTCCACACACCGGACGCTGCTCGCATAATACTGCTGTGCTGCACGGTGGAGAGGAGCGCTGACAGGTCCCGACAGGAGAGACAGGGAGCAGGGGAAGCGGCGGGTGAAGTAGCGCGGTGTTTATCCACACAGGGGCAGCTCTGTGGCTCTGCTGCTGCTGCTGCTGC
>NW_023339718.1:13171993-13204834 GCF_004916995.1 Morone saxatilis
CTTTATTATTTCAGTTGATGTTATGTTATATATGTATATGCAATACAATTGATTAAATAAAATTAATCAAACTACCAGGAAGAAACTCATCGACCTTGACACAGAGTAGTATTCCAGCAGCAGGTTTAGTCGACCTACTGATTGGTTCTTGTGGCTTTGAACCTGATAAAGCTGCATTGTGTAGTGCATGTGCTCAGTACCTGATGTGTACTTAAAGGCTACAGGACGCATTATTGCAGTAGAGAGAGTGAAAGAAAGTGGGGGTTTAATGGTGACCCACAGCTCAAAACTGATCTGAGGCGCTCTAGTGGGTAAATCTGGCCCTGTTGACCAAAGCATCTTAGTCCTCTATCCTACTTGGATGAGAAATTAGTAAATCTGCAGCACAATACGACTAAAGAAGATTTTCTTTTGGGCTACACATTTCCTGAGCTGAATCTCTTTTGTTCAGCCAGACAGAGAAGTTACATGTCCATTTTGTATGAAGGATTACCAGAATTGGTAGTTTTATTAATTCATTTATGTTCAAAGGACCAGACCAACACTTTGATACAATACAAAAGATGACTGTTTTTGTTCCAGCTGGACACAGATCAGCGTCTGCTTTTTCGATTTTGACCTCTTTTTTCGATCTGTTTCTTCTTCTGTCAGCTCCCCAACTTTATGCAAATGACACAATCACTTGATTATCCCTCCAATGGTTCAGCACTCGAACCCAATGGCATACCCATGCAACCCACAGTCTATTTCCTCAGCGATCACAAAATGTGCCAATGATATTTGTATCACTATTATTGCTATTGTAATACAATGAAAGTGACATTTTTATATATGCCATCTCTCTCTCTCTCTCGTCTCTCCTTCTCTCTCCTCTCCTCTCTTCACACACACACACACACTCAGCAATATGGGCGTGAATTTCCAGCCACCAGTTCCTCCACCCTGAACTCAAACTCCCAAAATAGCTGTGAGACTTCAGGAAGCTTCCGAAAAAATGGCTGAAGTAGTTTCACCAATAACTCGACAAGTCAGTAAAGAAAACCGGGACCTCGGAGGAACTTCTGTCGATATTCGCCTTGAAGACGTCGAGGATTGTTTAATTTACGACCGCCATGGAGTCTCTATTCCGTTCAAGAAATTATATCAAGACAGGAAATCGGTCATAATTTTCGTGCGGGTAGGGGAACACTTTTTTTGGCTTAACCTTGCTGATGAATCACAGGCCATCCTGCCTGAAGTTCGTAAAATCCCGAGAGGCTCAGGTTAAGTAGATTGAGCCTCGAAAGATGATTTCTGTTGAAGGCATCAAAGTAGGCAACAGGTGAGCTTCAGCCTTGATGGACAGATGCCCCCAACAGCTGCTCCAAATGGAAGAATGGAGAGATCATGTCCATAGGTGAAGACAGAGGGTTAAACGTTATATAGGTGCAAGATGAGAGTTTTGGAATAATGCAATATCTCATATTCCTAGCCTATTAACGATATTGTCTGTGTCTGTGTGTATACCTGCAGAACTTCCTGTGCTACAGCTGTAAAGAGTATGTGGAAGATTTGAGCAAAATACCTGAAGAAGCCCTGGAGGTAAGTCCTGATCCACGACTATGAATGCACTGGAGGTTCAAGAAGAAGCATAGTTGCATATTTGCAGTGGTTGGATGTAACTAAGTTTACTCAAGTACTGTATTTAAGTGCAGTGCGGTATTACTTAAATAAAGTGTATGAATACTTCTTCCACCACTGCAAATTGACATGCAAATCATAAGTAATAGCTTATGGGTTTGGGTATGTGTGAGTCTAAATGACAGCTTTTGGAAAATCCTAACTTTGCTGTGTGTTGCTGCAGGATGCTGACATTAGACTGGTTGTGATTGGTCAGTCTGCTCATCATCACATAGAGGTAATTTTTTTTTTTTTTTATTCTTATGCATAATTTCAGTCTTTTCTGTCATGCTGATTTAGTTTTCAATCTCGTCCAGCCGTTCTGCTCGCTGACGGCGTATCCCTACGAAATGTATGTGGACCCGGAGAGGTGCATTTATCAAAAGCTTGGGATGAAGAGGGAGGAGAAATATACAGACTCAGGTAGTGCAGTAATAATATGACGGTACAAACCCAGCATATTCTGATATGGAAATTAATGAAGAATTGTATTTGTGTGTATGATTATGTACATAGCTCACCCTAGTCCCCACGTGAAGTCTGGTATGTTTATGGGACAAATGAAGAGTATATGGAGGGCCATGACCAGCCCTGCATTTGACTTCCAGGGTGACCTACATCAGCAGGGTGGAGCCATCATTGCAGGGCCAGGTAAGCTTCCCTCTCTCTCTCTCTCTCTCTCTCTCTCAACATGCTCTATCATAATTTCTCTCTCTGCATCCGTCTTTGTCTTTTTTTTCTCCCTCACGCAGGCTCTCAGGTTCATTTTTCCCATTTTGACTCGAACCGCCTGGACCACATGCCCATTAACTGGCTCCTGCAGCTCGCTGGAGTTCAACAGACTCTGGACTTCAGCGATAAACCAAAGATCATCCATGTGTAGCCAGCTGGTCGCCTGAATGTGTGCTTCGCCCCCACATTGCTGTTATTATCACATATGCACACAAGTTCGTAGATTTGTTTGAACACTTGTTTATACATCTGTTCATATTTGTGTCCCAAGTATTTCTGGATCTATTGTTTATCATTTCTGTACTGGGCAGAGACTTGACTGTCTTGCCAAAAACCTTGAATAGATCTGAAACACGCAGTCTATGTTGAGTGTGAGAGTTAACTGACTGTGAAAACGGTATTTTGAATCTTAACTCAAGGGCTTCTTACTAGCTTTTTCCAGAGCTTCCAAGCACATCTCATGGGGCTAATGAAGTTAAAATGAAGACCATGGGGTGTAAAAAAAAAAATAATTAGAAAGAGAAGGCGTGTAAGTTCTTTGAGTTAACATTTTGGATCTGAAAACATTAGTGATGTGTGTGTAAGAGGAGTATGAATGTGCTGTTTTTGTTTAATTTTCTACCTTTTCTATCTATATTAGGCTACTAAGTCTTACGTTGTGTAAATCTGCTTCCATACTAGTAACATGGTTGTGTGGTTGAACACTTAACTGATGCACTGAGCTTAAAGTCTTATTTTGCATCCTCCTATCCACGCTGTTTATTATAGTATAAATAAAGTTGAATTGCTATTTCTTGCCTGCATTTTGTTTTGTGTCATGCTCCCCACATACACTCATGGTCACACAGCACAGTCATACCCAGACGGGATCCCTTCAGCACACATTGGACTCCTACATGCCAAACATGCTATCTGTATTGGCCTCACAGCTGCAGCGATTGAACAGTGAAGGGTGGGCACTGGACATCTAATCCTGATACGTCACATGCAGGGGATTCAGAAAGGAGAAAAACCTGCCCCTGCTCACAGACGTCAGCACCACCAGAGAGAGGCTGGAGCAGGCAAACCCGTACCTCGACTGACACAACACACAGCAGCGCAAGGAGCAAGACATGCCATAATAACGCAGCGAGAGGACAAACAGGGGTGGGGGGGTACAAGCCGCCCCGCACTGCGACGTGGAGGTCTGCTGCGGCTGCCCGGGAATGCCCACCGTGCAGCCCTGAAGGGAAAATGAAGCGCAAGAGCGAGAGGAGACGAGCCGAGTCGAGGAAAAAGCGCTGTGCAGCTCACAACAGCTCAGAGGCGGCGCCAAACTCTGATGTTTACGTTGAGATAACAGGTAGGTGAGGGTCTGCGGAATGAACCCGGTCAACTTTAAGCCTAGTTGGCAAATATGTGCAATACGCACACACATGACTGCGCATGCACAGCACTGTCTTTCAAATGACCAGGGTGTGTTTAAGTCTTTGATTTTTTTTTTTTTTTCCAGCTTTTGACCTAATATGGCGACACCGTCTGTCCCTTTATTGTTAATGCAGTGGGTTTGCGTCGACTTACCTGCGCAGTCTGTTGGAACAAATTGCACAATATTAGCAATTCAGTTTTGCTCTGGTATATTTTACACCAATACATTTACACCAGAACCACCATGTTGTATTTACTGTGTGTGAGTTATAAACGTGTCAAGAGAGACTGAGGTGTGTGTTCATGTCTTAAATATCCCACTCAGCCCACTGTCAGTCTCGTCCACTGTTCATTTTTGTATATTTTATGGCGTTTTTTCCTGGTTCTTCCTTTGCATCCTTGCGCAGCTCAAATCTGAAAGAGGGCGGTTCGTCGAAGTGGAAATCGGGAATCTGATTGGTCGGAGGATCGTCCTAGCAACCGCTTGGGCAACGTTCCCGGGGCCTATCATGTGTCTCACTTAGAGAACTTTAAACTGAAGTGGGCGGGGAAGAGTCTGACTGACGGGCTCTTCCTCCAATCATGCGGCGGCCTGCGCCTGTCGCAGCCAATGGCCTCCCGCGGGCCAGCGGAGGGGCGGAGCCAGAACGAGATCATTTTTAGCAGAGTGCGCACTTGCACACGAAACTCTCCTTCCCTCCTCTTCGGTAACTTTCTTGTGTCGAAGAGCTAAATCAGGCCCCAAAATCGATTTTCTTTTTTAACGTATGAGTTTTAAGTTATCGCTTTTAACTTAACTTTTTTTTTTTTTTTAAATCTCCGCGCACATTATCAGGGTAATTTTTACTCAGTATGCGCAAGTCCTCTTGAAGAAATTTAACCCCGTACGTTTTCTGCTAAACGTCATGTTCAGAACTGTGGGCAAGATGACCGCGGACGATGTTTCATCAAGATGCATTGAGTTTATCAAGGGTAAGGAGCTAGAAAGGACATCAAATAAGTTGTTGTGGACAAAGATGGGGCTGATTTGGGAGAAATTGGAGACAACCGAAGTATGTATGCATGCATGACAAAAGCAACTAACTGCCTCCTTTATTTTGTCGCCCTACCCCCTCCCTCCCCCCTCCTGCAGATCAACTATATTTCGCCATACTAAAGCAAAAGATCAAGAGCACAGCTGAACGGCACTGTTTCTGCATAGATGAAGAGCTGGCATACGAGAAGTAAGTTATGAGTCTTATTGCACTTTAGCATTTTGTTCCAGACTTTTTATTTTTTTTATTTCTTTTTTTTCTTTTGCTGTGCATTATTGCATTTTAAATGGCTATATGTCACCATTACAGTCATCTAAAGGATTTATCCTCTCCACCATTAGCGGTGGTGTGAGCAGGCTTAAACATAACTCATTCAAAAAACAGTTAATCTAGCTTTGACTGCAAAAGTTACTCAACATACTAAGATGGGTCTTCTTTTTTTTTAACCATTAAAACCTTTTTTAGCTCATCACCTTTGGTAGAAAATACCCTTTTTTGCTGTTGGAGTAAATTCAGATGGGAAATAACACAGATAAAATCACCTTTCCACAGCCAGAGTGTGTGCTTGTAGCAGAGGGCATGACTGTTTCAATGGGCTGCTGTTAGATTGGCTGCAGGACAAGACATGACTGACCTTTCATTACCATTTTTCTGCCAGTGGTACAAAAAAAAGGCCCTCTTGTCTTTGCAGCTTTTTGTCTTTTTCTGACCCACTCTATCATGAAACGTTTCCAAATATAGTTTTTCCTCTGTCAGTGTTTTTACTGTTTCAGTCTGAAGTAGCCAATTCTATCTAGTGAAACTTCCCCAGAGACCGTAGCTGGTTGCATAAATAGCCACTGACACACTCTTTCTTCTTCTTCTCCCTCCCTCCCTCTCTCTCAGCTTCTATGCAGACTTTGGTCCCCTTAACCTGGCCATGTTTTATCGCTTCTGTTGCAAGCTGACAAAGAAGCTCAAGGTAAAGTATACCAGTGCTCTTAATTGCACTTCCTAGAAGAGAAAATGGGAAGGCAAAACCCAGGTCAATCAATATCTATTTATACCTGCAGTGGGCAGGCAAAATAGTTTAGGGTTATAGTTTTTGCACACCATTTAGAAATACCCGCCAATTTCAGTCATTTAAATGTATGTCCTGAATATTCCTTGTTTATGTCGACTTGGGACGGCTCTGTTCCTCTTTGTAGGTACTTCTTCTCTCCAGCTCTTCTACTTTACCGTCTCATGTGGTGATTGCCCAAACTGTTTAGTCTACAAATTCTCTTAATTGGCATTCACCCCAACACCAATGCACCAAGTCATTATTAAGTCGATATCATTATGTATTTGTCTAGCCACTGAAGGTTGCTGCGATGTCTGCATTTAATATAGTATATTTATGAATCACATTTATCAATAAGGTCTCACATGTCAGTTCATACTGTTGCTGTAATTGTCTTGCACAGTCCATTACGCTCTCAAGGAAGAAGATCATATTTTATACCTGTGGAGATCAGAAGAAACAGGTCAATGCTGCCTACCTGATCGGCTCGTATGCAGTAAGTGGTGTACAAACACGTTTGTTTCCTCTAGCTTGTGAAATGATATCATCATGTAATCATCGTGTAAAACTGGCACTTGCTCATTTGACATTTGCCATTTAAAGGTAATGAATCTAAACATGATGCCAGAGGAGGCCTACAGTCTGCTGGTTTCAAGGAATTCAACATATATTCCATTCAGGTAACAATTTGCTATTATTTTTATTTATTTATATATATATATATATATATATATATATTTAGTTTATCTGTTAAAAAACGCAGAGTAGCCTCATTTTAAATACATTTTGATTTTGCAGAGTCATAAATATTCTCCTAACATACTGATCTGTAATATTTAGACTGTAAAAATGACGAGGAGCAAAAATTGTCTAGATAGATCGTCAAATTATGTAACAGTATTATTGCAGAGAATGATATGAAAAACCAAATAAGTTATTTATTTACCATTATTGATTAGGCTTAACTCCAAGATTAGAAAAAGGTTCAAAGACCACCAGACCTTTGTACCCTGTTAGTATTACTGTGACTATAAAATGAGGCAGAAAAAGAGATTAGGCGAGAAGGAGATTGGTAGCATTTGAGAGCAGGATATGTGAGATTGCAGTTTGTATCCTTGCTAGAGAAATATTTAAAGGGAAATACAAAGTATCCTTTGTATGTTGTGCTGATAAAGACTTAGACAGTTTATTTGATGTTTCAGAGATGCTTCATTTGGAACCTGCATGTACAACCTGAACATCCTAGATTGCCTTCGTGCGGTTCACAAGGTACACCATTTTAAGATTTTATTTATTTTTCTTTCTTGCTGTGTCACGACCCTAATGAAATTAACTCCGTCTCAACCATCCACCAGGCTCTGCAGTACGGCTGGCTCGACTTCTCCAACTTCGACGTGGAAGAATACGAGCACTATGAGCGAGCAGAAAACGGAGACTTGAACTGGATCATTCCAGGAAAGTTCCTTGCCTTTAGTGGCCCTCATCCAAAAAGTAAAATAGAGAATGGTAAGGGAAATGTACCTTAAGTTACTGATATACCTCTGACCCAGTTTTACCACCTCTTAAACTCACGAGAATGTTGTTGTTTTTTTTCCTTATCTCAGGTTACCCATTGCATGCTCCTGAAGCCTATATCCCATACTTCAGGAAACACAACATCACCGCTATCATCAGACTCAACAAGAAGATGTATGATGCCAGGCGTTTCACAGAGTCTGGGTTTGAGCATCACGATCTGTTCTTTGTGGATGGGAGCACACCAAATGACTCCATTGTCAGGAAGTTCCTCAACATATGTGAGAATGCTGAAGGAGCCATTGCTGTCCACTGCAAAGGTCAGATGTCTAACCCACATTCACACTGCAAGTGTTGTCGATGGGTCAAACTGAGCGCCGTATCCAGTTTATTGCACAGTTTAATGCATTTTTTCTTTTTCTTTTCAGCTGGTCTGGGGAGGACTGGCACTCTGATCGCCTGCTATATGATGAAACATTACCATCTGACTGCTGCAGAGGCCATTGCCTGGATCCGGATCTGCCGACCAGGGTCCATCATTGGGCCCCAGCAGAACTTTGTTGAAGAGTAGGTGTTCGCTGAAGCAGGATTTTGAAAATGTCACTGATTTAAAATCTTAAATATTTCTCTATCAAACAAAATATTCCCGACTAAATAAGCAACAGTCACAGTTAAAGTTCAGTAAATCAAGATGAAGAATCAAGGGACAGAAACTCTGCCAAACTGCTTCTGCATGGGTGTGGTTTGACCAGATTTGATTGACAGTGCTGCCGGCAGCATAAACAATCCAAGCCAAAGCTGTCATCACATTTCAATTCAAGTGTCGCTAAACTGTGATTGGTAAACAGAAATGTGTTGCATCATTTTCTCAACTTAGCCCTGAAAAACAACAAATGTGAAATAAACAAAACTCTTAAGAAAATCTACTATTATAGTAAGATTCTTATTAAGAAAATGTGCCTCTGTATCATAGGACTTTCATCTAAGGGAGAAATCCTGCTGAGAAATCCTAATGGTGGTGGCAGTTTGGAAAGAAATATTTGTTTATTTTGTGGTACGTTGTAATTTGGCAAATCAGGAAGCAGAACAGTCTGTGGGCAGAGGGAGATGTTTTCCGGGAGAAGATGCTAAGTGAGCGGGAGAACGGCAAGATGGCCGTGACCAGGATCCTGTCTGGGGTGGATGACATAACCATCAACGGGAGCAACAAGAACCGGGCATCCAAGAAAGAAGAAATGGAACTGGTGAGTCGTTAAATTACGCTCTTGCTTTCAGAATCTGCTGCATGACTTTTAAAAAATGCTTCCACAAGCAGAAAAATATTCACACACGTTCACCGCTTGGTCTCTTCATTGCTTTTTGTTTGTCCTTTATAGTATAATGATGAAGAGGAGAGAAACGGCCTCACACAGGGAGATAAACTGCGAGCCCTGAAGAGCAAGAGGCAGGCCCGATCGTCCTCTGGTTCACTATCGTAAGTTCCCAGGCAGCCTGCAAGTCTCATCATGCATCACGCCGACGTGTTGTAGTACTATAAGCAATGCCTCTCTGTCAGTTCCTCGGGCCATTACACGTGTGCAGTAATGTTTTTCGAATCATAAGGAACTTGTGATTTGAAGAAGTTGGATTTCATAATGACCAAGAAGTGACCTTTTTGTAGGTTTTCTTTTATTACATTAATCATTTCATTTGGTGAGCTGTTTCCTTTCTTCCGTGTTTAATCTGGGTAGTAGTCAGGTCTTAGGCATGGCTATTCTGATAGGGCTGCCCATATCACGGCAATTTCATCCTAATGTCATAATTTATGTGAGTTAAGGAACCATGCAGGATCCCTCTCCTCCTCCCTGTCTGTAGGATTTCAATAACTCTCTGTGTCCTTCAGGTTCTTTTGATTAAATCTCAGCATATGCTCGTCTAGTGTAACAGAAGTCATCCCATTTTCATGCAGAATCAGTGAGTGATGAGGATGAACAATAAGTCGGGGAAGTAGCAGGTGAAATATGAAGACGCAGAGTGAGGGATAAAGTTATTTAGAGGGCTAGATTGGAGTTATCTGATACACAATCTTCCAGAGAAACGTTTTGTTGTGGGCTGGATTTGGAAAGGCACAAAAGATGTGGAAGTTAAAGATATAATCTGGCTGTTTTACTGCATCTTTGGTATTCTGTAAATTGTCCTCTTAAGTCAAAAGCTTAAAGGTAAACCTCCATAGTTGAGGGAAATGGGCCAAACAACATACAACAACATCACTAGGTTATCGTTGCACAGTTTCCTTGACGTAACTGGGCCACACATTTAGCCAATAGAAGACTGTACAATAGATACACTTAATAGTCGAGGTAACTCATTTTAACCAGCACTTTTTATTATGAAAACTGTTGAGGACTACAATTTCCATTGTATTTCATATCAAAGCTCCATTACTTGAAAATGATGTAACAGTGGGCCATTAGACTTAAAATGTTAAGATTTTAGGTCTAATCATTCATTGCATTACAGTGGGGAACACACAGCTAGCTACAGTTTAAGGACTTTTAGTGGGGGCAGGAGAATATTAAAAACAGAATTGACCTTGATTTAAACTTGAACTGACCACGGGGTGGTTATCAAATGGACAGTCACCGCAACTCAGAACTGATTCTTCAGTGACACCACATGTGGGAGCATGTAAATCAACAGTTAAACATTAAATAGACAAAGTCTCTATTTCTCTGGGAGAGAAATGTGCCACAAATTACATTCCAAAAATGTAGTAGCCAATAAAAGTAATTGTGACATTGTTGCAAACACGTCATTAAGCTCTTCAAAGTTATTTCAGTAATTCCAATAGTTTCTAATATATTTATGTGTGGAACAAGCATAAGAGTACAGCTGGACAACTGTAACCAGTGACGGGCCAGCTCTCTCTGCTGCCCTGTTGTTCCCCAAATAAAGTCCACTTCATTCGTGCCCTTGTAAATCAAGCCGTGGAAGGTTGGGTGTCGGTGTGGCTGAGGATGGTTGACCGGCCGCTGCCAATATACCCATATGGCTTTGGCTTTTGTTGTCCCATATCAGGCAGGTGGTAGTGTTCTGCTGCAACCTCATGGGCACGGTGTGGCCGATGTGTTGCCTGCCGTTCAAAAGATAGCAGAGAGAGGCAGAGAGAGAGTGGGGGAGAGGAAAAACAGAGAGAGGATGTGAGGTTTTGTATGATGGAGGTAAGTGCACGTCACTTCCTTTTTTAGCTGACATCCTCTTCCTGTAGAAATGGTTGCTATGCCAGTGAATGGTATGGCTGACTTAAAGTTCTTTTTTTTTCCCTTTCTTTCTTTCTCTGGATGACTATGGTGTGAAGTGGATATGCACTTAGTGGATGCAATACATTTACACGCCTTTCATTATCTGCCTCTCATGGACACACTGAGCTGTTCTGCTTTGATATCGCGGCTTATCCGAGATATCCTCTGAGTTACAGTGGAGCTCTCAAGTTGAGCCCGCTGTACTTGTTTACAACAGCACCAATTATTCAACTAATCACGGTTTACATAAGATCTGGATTAGTTGAATTACATGTTTTAGTGCTTGGCTTGCACAACTGACTCGGCACTTCTGTAGAAACAAATGTTAGTAAGGGAAACTTGGTCCTCGTTCTGATCTGAAGTAGGTACTTCCTTTTTGTTTGGTAAAGTAGCTAACTTGCCTGCTCAACCACTTTTAAGCTTTAGGTGTTTTTGGAAATTGTCAATAGTATTTTTGTGTTTTAAAATGATCTTTTGACTGAGGTGTTTTTTATGAGTTTAATTAGCAGCATTGTTTGGGTGGTAAATTCCTCCTGATCCTCATCCTAATACAAAAGGATATAAAACATCATATGTGAGCGTCTGAGGAGGTAGCGGGATGAAAATGGGTATTTATCCGTTCTCAGGAGGGAGTCGAGGCAGAAGGGAGATTTGCTTGTACTTCAGGCCATATGCCTTATCAGTGTATGCGTTGCTACACAAACATCTAACTTTCAGCTGAACTTCACCATCTGGCTCCACTGTTTGTTTTATTATGTAACACCGAAGTGCATGTTGAATTCCAGTGATGATTAGAACGATGGTTATATGAAAACGTTTCTTCATCTTCTGCCTTTTTTCATGCATGGCGACAGGCATGAAACCCTTGGACATGCATGCATGGACATGCCTCTATGTTCGATCTATGTTTGTGTCTAACATGTATTTAATGTTGGGCCGGGCTCATTGTCAATTGCCTGTTGTTTTTCCATTGCTTTTGTGACTGGATCAGTGCACACATACTATCTGAGCTTTGTTTACTCCTTCAGGTTTCTGCCTCTGCCAGCTTCTTTTTAAATGTTTCGTCAAACAAAATCTGATAATGGACACAACATTTGTAGGATTTTATCATTTTAGACATTTGTGAGCTCGACCAAACACTCTGTGTAAAAATGAAATATCAGACCGTATATTATCAGTTTTATGTTTTTTAATACACACAAACACACACACTTCATAATGCCCACATTGGTCAGGTTCTAAGTATATAGCAATCTGCTAACACGAGTGAAGAACAAAAACTAGCTGTCTGGCACTGTTGGATACAAGGCTCAATGAAAGGTATTTCATCTAATCCAGTCCCAGTGGAAAAGCTGAACATCAGAGGCTTTGTGTCCTGCCTGGACGTCTCTTGTCTCTCCTTCCTTTTTTTCCCCTTTTTTTCCGTTTGCTCTTGTTGTTGGATTTGTCCTCCTTTCAGATGGCTGGTAGCCATGCTGCTCTCCTCCCTGTGTAGCCTTGCCCTGTGGTGGATTGTGTATGGCTTCCCTTCTTCCATCCTGCATTTCTGTATAGACGGGTTAGGATTTCAATGAGTTCTACCGCCCGTCAGCCCCCAAAAAACCAGTCCTGCCCCCTCTCCTGGAGCTCTAACTGAGAATGCTGTAAGTGAGACCCCAGTCTCTTTTTAATTCCCAAACCAAATCAAGAAATTTGTTCAAATCATCCTATTGTTACTTTATTCTTTCTGCAAGCACAGTAAACTTAAGGCTGATGAGCAGAGCCAGTTTAAAAAATAAATCTAAAACATCAGAGGCTCGTGCCTTGTCCTTGTCACCATTTTGTGTACATAATGATTTTGTCCCTGTGTTCCCATCATCCTATCATCTGTAAACATGCTTTGCTGGTTATTGTGTTGACTGCAATGGAAACAGGTTAAATGAAAGCCTGTCAGACAGTTAAGCCCTCCTGATGAATATGCTAACTTTGTGAAAAGGCAAAAGTCCCTCTTTAAGTGGTCTAGTGCCACCTCCTGGCTTTTTGTGGTACTTACTTGGCTTTACTAATCCTACCTGGCTGCTGAAGCTGCAATAACAACCTGTGCACAAGTCTAACACTATCAGATTTTTAAAAAAACAGCATATCCATTTCCATATAGTCTCTGCCTCCACTCCTCATGCCTCCTGTCATCTTTTTGCTCAGATCTCTCAATATATAACGTTCAATCACATTTTTACTATTGTTACTTGTGTTTTCACAGACAAGAAGAGAATAAGATTCACACCAGGTCATCATCACAGTCCCTGAGGTAAGGTTTTTAGTACGCACGAGCACGTTTACCTACGATCTGACATTAAATATGGCTCAGACTAATTAATGACATTTGTCTCCTCTGCAGCACGGTCATCCTGCAGGCCAGTGTTCAGGGCTGTAAGGCCAGCGTCACCCCGTTGGCTCTGTCTGAACACTCAGACAGCAGGAAGAGGACCAGGACCTCTCTGCCAGCCAGCGGAGTGGGAGGAAGGTCAGTGGCTGGATTTGACACCCATTGAGTCAATGATAGCCCAGATATATTATCTGGGAGAGCCGCACAAGGAATGCAAGGCAATTTTACCTACCCATATAGACATCAAATGCCTTTTTTGTGTCTCTGCTTAAAGGCAAATAAAACTGGGCTCGAGTATTTGATCTCCGAGATCTGTAGCAGCTTTGATTGAAAATAGGAAAAGTCTAATATAACCTCCTCTGAAGCTCATACTATATTAAGCAAATTACATGTTTGATTTAGAATTTGCAGAATTATAAAAATAATTTATTTTTTCACAATGAAATAAGATCATATGCCACATCTGATCCACTTGTTGCTCTGTTTACTCAAGAAACTGTGGTTCCAAATGATTAAATTAAATACAGCATTCTCTATATTAGAAAATATAACCATTAGAACTGGGAGAGCATTTTGACAAGATAACACTAACTCAAGGTCCACTTATTGGATTATCAATAAATGGTGTTTGCTCAGTTGTGCCCAGAAAATGTTATTAAGCTGACCAGGAGATAAGATTTAGTCAGTATAACAGAATTATTTACCAAAGTCCTCAATTTGGACAAGTGTTTCCTTTTTTAAAAAATATTGCACATTTTTTCTATTTATTTCATTATCCAGGACTGTGCTATGTTGATGCAATATGTAATTCATTCAGTTCGGTTTTGTTTGTAAGTGAAATTGGCACACAGGTGAAAAGCAACCAAGAGGCTATAGCCACTCACGGATCCTTGTGGAGTAAATTAACAGCTTCCCTTCTCTCTGCCAGCTCCCTGTGCCACACCAGACTGGTCAGGTCCCTAGGCAACTTGCATGTAGTGGCTGGCGACAGAGACCCAATGTGTTGTGAGCCATGTGGCAGCCATAGAGACACAGCCAGTGCTACAGCCAACACAGGCACACTCATCAACTTAAACATGGCACAGGTCCACCTGCAGGCAAGCTCCCTCAGACCCACTCTGTGCCATATGGAGACTTGGGCTGCATTTGCACACAAACAGAAATTCAGTTTTGACTGATCAGTTTTCTATAAAAAGATGTCTATGCTGTCCAAACAGGGGGGAAAAAGTCCCATTTAAATGTTTTTTCCTCAGTTTGGGCAGCATTAGAATGAGCAGATCTTTGTTAAAGACCTTTTTAATTGGTGTCTGTGTAAATCCAGTCAAAATCCAAAGGCTCAGCGCTCTCACTCTTTCTCCTGTTAATGGTTGTATCATAATCACGTAATGTACTTAGGCTGGGATGCATCAACAAGGATTAAACGCTTAAACTAAATCAAATTGTGGTTTATCCACAAATTCTTTTTGATCTGATGTTTTATGTAGTTAGGAATAACCAGATTCAATCTGTATCACTTTTAATCGTTTCGATCCAACAGTTGAGATGTTTAACAGGTCTGGAGTGTCTTTTTAGGTAGTTGGGAGAAAAATTTAATTTCCTTGAAGAAAGATAAGAATCAGACTTAACTGCTTTCATTCACTGAAGTGCTTCAAAGACAAATGTCCTTTCCTGCTAAACCACGGAAACCTTTGACAAAAGTCGAAGTTAGTTTACTCTTTATATTGGCAGAGTAAACCAACGATATGTTTGTCAAAGATGCGAAATATAGCTAAATTAATAGACTTTTAATCTAAAATTAACAGATGGTTCAAGAGTTTTCCAGCTTAATACTTTTTTGTTTTAAGTCAGTTTAAGCTTTATTCTTACTATCATTTACATCCATATCGTCCCACACAGTTAATATAGTGTAACTAAACTGGTTGTCTGCAATCTTAAATTAAACCATGATGGTGCAACCCAGCCACCTTTCTTCTTTACTCAGATTAACACGTTATATAACATTATATATAACTTGACATTATCCAGGACTAACATTTAGTTAATCCGACCCTGCTTACGCACCAGTGTCAGGTTGCCAAATCAAACTTACTTCAGTCTCCCTGCTGCTTCTGTCTATAGCTTTCCTTGCATGTTCTCTAAGAACAGGGGGGTTTCGGACTATGATTGGCTATAGCTTCTCTGGACTCTGCTCACTGTGTCTTCTGCCTCTGGCCTCTCATGCCCACTCTGTAACCACGTCTGCATCTTTTTATTTGTGCTAATCTGTAATTTTTTACATATCCTTTCTCGTTCCTTCTTTCATATTTCTCACATGCAACAGACGCACTGTCTCCAGTGGACGTAAAGCTCGCAAGTCTTTGCAGTCAGTTCGATTTTCCAGGCTATGGTATCTATCTCTTCTTCATTTTCTGTGCTAAAGTTACTGTATTTTAAATATCAAATTGACTTTTTTGGAATTCTCTGTAATGAAGCTTTCTTACAGGCATGTCTGATTTGTACGCATGGACATTTTTTGACTGATTAACTGGTGCAATTTAAATCAATGAGATTTAATTTTGATTGTGTTTGTTTTCTCTAGTCACTCCATACCCAAAGCTAGAGCTCCTCTGCTTCGGTGAGCCTGTGGAGCTGGAAATCCTGATGAATTTTACATGAAATCCAACTTCTATAGAGCTGTACTACTCTTTCAGTAGATTTTTTAAGTTTGGGGGGGAACAAACTTTAACTGTGATGTGACATGTAAATCATTATAGACATCAATTATAGATTGTTTGATTACAAGTTATTTTACCCGTAAGGCACTTTGGTTTTTATATTTTTAACAGCATCATGAAACAAACTGATCTGAGTTTTAATCGTTGCCTGGTTGTTCCTACTTATTGAAGCATGCAGTAGCAAACATCAGACTAGAACTGCAATCATCAAACTGGCATGTGTGTGAATCACATTTACTACAAAATGATCACTGTGCAACAGATATACTAGGTTATAAGATGGGGATTCACATTCAGTTTGAAAACCTTGTAATGGATTTAGCCAGGAGTATTGGATTAACACCCTGCTCTTGGTTCTCTGTGGTACAAGGCCTTTGGATGTAGTTAAAAGGTCAAGTCTATATCAGCCAGAGTTCCATCACCAGATACAGTACTGTGCACATTTGTACCTCCATTCTCAATGTATGGCTCGTCTTCTAGTCCTGTCATTTACTTGTGAAGCTTTTTAGCTACTGTATTTCAAGACTGTAAATATGTCAACATTTGATATACTCAGTTTGTATTTTTTAAATATTTTGTACTATGTTTTAATCATGCTATGAAATAAGCCAATGGTCCTAATGGGGCCTTGTTTAACTCATGTTCATAATCCAGTGAAGACATTTGCTTAAAGCACATAGAATCAGACTTTTTAAATAAAATGTACTCCATGTACTCTCCGGCTGTTATGTCTTTGCACCATATGGCTAATGTAACAGTATCAAGCTGAGCTGTGATAGCACAAGGATAGTTCTTTGAAGAATTAAACAACTGGTTTTCATTAGTCACAGTAAGACACTATCCTCTTTTGCCAAGTACAGTTGCTACAAATACAAGTCAACACAGGTCAGTATACCGAAACTCTCACATTTCCTACACGTTTGTTCAAATGGTCTCAGTTACGTTAAAAAAAACCCAAAAAAAAAACACAGCTCCAAGTTAAACTTGCAAAAGCATTTATTCTCCAGGAGTCAAATGCTGAACAGTGCCTTTGGTGCAATAGAACAAAATAAATCCAGTACAATAAAACCCCAAAACCGTAAGAACAGCAGAAACATGAACCTTTTTTGTGTCAAGTGCAACCAATATTCCCCACAGGAGGTAAACACACAGATGTGAATGGAGTTATCTTCCTGCTGATAGTGCCGGGAAGTCTTCTGGGTCATCTGGGTTAGGAGCCAGATCGTCCTCCTGTTGGGAGAACAGAGACAGTAATTAAATAACACATTAAACTCTGATGTGCTTCCACTGGGGTAGCCTACAGGTGCACACATACAATCAGCCGTTTCTTATGGGGAGAGTGGTGAAGCCACACTAGATGGAAGTGTTACATTTGGCACAGCGTACCGTTCTTAATTGGGCATTGTGCTAAGAATTAAAGTTTAAAAAAGCCTTAAGACTCATTAGCATTAACAGGCGAGGTCATACCCTCTCCAAAATGGGCTTGGGTCTCTCTGGGCGACTGGTTGGGCCGCCTCGTCCTCCCCTTCCCCGACCACCACGACTGGGGCGTCCAAGACTCCCGAAATTGATGTCCAGAAGGGAGGTGATGTCATTCACAGACCTACGGAGGAAGTTGCCGTCATCCTCCATGTCCTCCACAGTCTCCTTGATGTTCTGCAGGCGGGAGTCAAACGCAACAAAATACAACATCTCAATTAGCCCCCCCAATCTTAATTCTTGCTGTGATTACATTATGGTTTAGATCGTTAATACAATATTGCTCGTAGTCTTCCAGCAAGCTGTTCATGCCAAAGTACGGTCCCACTTTTTAAGCCTTCCTTGTTTTCTTCAGTCTCACCTCTATGTACTTTGACTGGTGGATGACCTTGGCTTTGGAGGGAATCTTGCTCTCTGCTTTGCGGATATTAAACTCCGCCTTGGGGCGACTTATCTCCTGCATGGCCTTCCACTCATCCAGTGTCATCTCCATGGCAACCTGGACCACCATCTCTCCATCCTCTTCCATTGATCTATCATAATTGGGGATAAACTACATCTTTCAAAGTTTCCATGTCTTGAAATGTAAATCTAGTGTGACACTATTGGTACAGTAACAATAATATTGTTGGAAACCAGGAGGTGTTTTAAATGTACCATTGCAAAAAAAAAAAAAAAAACCAACAACAACATTGCAACAAATGTTATCTAGACAATAAATATTAAGCCAATAGCTGAAGTTTTTTTTTTCTTACACATTTAAGTCTGTATCAACTTTAACATTAGCTCGTTGTGCTGAACTGAAACAGAAAAGGAAATGCTAAAACAGGCATGATTTGTAGAAATAATTTCCCCTATATTGGGTAGTGTCTTGATGAATCTGCCAGTGAACCAGGTGATGTGGCAGATGCTCATGTGTAACTCACCGATTCGGATTCTCTTCCTCCACGGGCATTTGGGGCTCCTCAGATTTGACTGGAGCATCGGCTGTCACCTCCATTAACTCACTTCACGAAAAAGGGACACGGACAAACAGAAACACGTCTCTATTGTGCCTAAGTGTAAAGCTCTCTTTTCCATATTAATGAAAAGTTCACTTACCTTGCGGCTTCCTCAACACTGCCCCAGTTCCAGGGTCCTCTGCCTCCTCTCTTCTCCTCAGGAGAGATACCTCTGCAATGAATGTTAGAGAAGTTGTCAACACACGCTATTATGAGGGTAAAATCAAGAAGAGCGTAAGCTTTTTAAACTGAACAGCATGAACACAAAGGCTTACGTTCCATTGTGTCGATCATACTCTCTCTTGCCCCTCGGGTTGAAGTTGTCCGAGTTCCTTGTGTATCCTCCGCCTCTTGCTCCTCTCCTACCTCTGATCCCCCCTCTGCCACTGAAGTCAGAGTCTGCATTATACGAAGGCCTGTGGACCAATCGAAATAAGTTTATTCCTGTGACAGCTCCTGTATTTCAAACTGAGAGTATTGCACTACATACAGGCCATTGGCTGGGTCTGCATTTTGGAAAAAAGGACAGAACTTCAGTGTTGAGTAGTTGAGGCTTTAAGTTTGGGTAACATTACTGATATACCAGACCAGGCAAGACTGTAGCAGCAAAATAAAGCAAAAATGTTTCATTACTTTAACTTTATTATTATTTACTTGTATTAAAATGTCCAGTGTGTAGCATTTTTTGGAATCTAGTGGTGTAGCTGCAGACTACAACCCCCTCTGCCAATAGACCTTCCTTAATGTTACACACTGGACCTTTAGGAAAAAGACCTGCATATAATTTTCAAAAGTTGCAGTCTTGTTTTAAATAACATTACCTACTAAAAAGAGGAAAAATAAATAAATTTAAAAAAAAGGATAAGAATTCCCTTTCTGCACTAAAAAATAAATAAATGTATGAAACAACATTTTACGCCTCTTAATTTGGACACATTTTAGTTAGTGGTGGTGCTGTCTAAACAGAGCATGTTTTAGCCTCAGTTTGTATGAGAACATATACTTGGAGATGGAAAACTCCTGTGGGTACTCCACTTGGTTGGCCCTACGCTCCCCGAAGGCAACCCTCTTCATCCCCCTCTGGGCCTCCTCTCTGCCATCTCTGCTGTCTGTCCCTGGTCTGGGACGGGCCTGCTGCTGCTGCTGCTGCTGTTGCTGTTGCTTCTGCTGTTGCGGTTGCTGTTGCTTCTGCTGCTGCGGTTGCTGTTGCTGTTGCTGCTGCTTCTGCTTACGAACTGGAGGACAGAAGGTGAAGTAGACATATATTCAATTGTGTTGTGTCACTTTATTCCCCTCTTTGTTTGCCAATGATGAGAAAATCTTTCTTAAATGTCTGGACAGTCAAATCAAACAAACCAGCCCCTTTTGGAACCATTCTCTTAATCTAATTACACTCCAATACCACAAAGGTATTGGCTTGATATTGAATCTTAGGGAAAATGTATGAATTTAAATGCAGTTCTGAATGTGCCATAAAATCAGGAGGATGTCACTTAGCTTCAGATAATCCACCACAGCCACCCAGCCCTGAAAAGCATGCACATGTGCTCCAGCAGCCTCGCTGACCCTGCATCATCAGCAGCTGACACAGCCTGAGCAGACTCTTGGCTCGACTAGACAATCTAGAAATACTAGCAGCTGAGAGAATGGTTTGGATTTGGGGTTTGAAATAACGCAGACAAGCTCACCTGGAACCGGGTCTAGACCGTCCGACGCGACGGGGAGGCGCCTGTCCTTCTGCGACTCCTTCTGGCCAGGTTTTTTCTGCTTGCCCTTCTTATCCTCCTCTTCCTTCTTCTTTTTCTTTTTCTCCTTGACCATTTCCACTTGGCTCATGAGGTCAAACGGGTCAGCTTCGTCGTCCAGAAGATCCCCGAACCTGTTCGCCACAGCGCAACCGTATGCGTCCTGCAGCATTTTGTTTTTCCTTTTATTTTTTTTTAGCCTTTGTATGTTGAAGGGGAGAACCAGTTCAAAGAGATAATACCTCCTCAAGATGAACACATATCTTGCAAACAGTAAACAACGAAAGAACGATAGAGCTGAGTCAAGAAACGAGCGTTTGCCTGTGTAGCTACAACAGAGGAGACCGGTGCGGACGGTAGTTTGCTGCCCCGGTGAACATCCGACAAACGCTCGCGGCTCTCTGGCCACACTTTTAAGTGTTTGCACGTGCGCGGACAGGCGAGGCCACGCCCCTGCGCTCATCAATAGGCTGTTCGCTAATCAATATTCATTACACAGACTTGGCTCCAGTCCTCGGCCAATGCTGGTGGATTATTCTCTGCTTAGTCAGGTCCTGCTGTTCACACTGACACAGAGACTGGTGTTCAGTTAAATACAACATTCAACATTTAATTTTTATTTTTTAGTTAACATTAAATGACAATTAAAGCTGATAATTAACCTGAAGTTGGTTTACAGTCTATGGTTACAGTTAACATTAGCTTAAGAGTGCAGTTGTATAGCTCAAAGGCTGGTGTAAGTATAATATAGTAGGTTAATGCAGGGGTTCCCTTTCTCCTTAAGGGGCCCTTTTTTATCATTGAGACTGATGACCCCTGACTTTTTTTTAATGAATATTTTATATTATATTCAAAACTGTACAATTAACCCGAGAAGTTTGTGTAAAACGATTGATTTAGATACATTTTGACACTTGGCCATTGTTCTATTAGACACTTTACTTTTCCTCACAGAAGTGAACAACATGCGGAGCTAAAGACCTACTGTGTATATTTTTGAAGTTTTCTAGCACAAATAAAGCTTTGGCGACCCCCAGTTTGGGAACCATTGGGTTAAAGTTAGCTCAGTGTGCTAACTAGCTGCTGTTGGCATCTAGCATTAACCCTATTTTAGATATGTATACATACGTATTATATACAAGTCTTCCAGTTAGTTCAGTCCCAACGCTTATTTAGTCGACTGAACCGTTTTTTATGCTTGTCTTTCCTTGACTTAGCTGCATTTATTGGTGCCTGTAAGTGGCAGCCGCTGTTCCCATCCTGACTAGCTGGTGGCGGTAATAACTTGAAGCTTACTGACCTGAAAGCTTTGCTGGCACTGGGCTGAACTTAACTGCACTTGTCTGCACTGGTCCATCAATCACTGAACTTTCTGCCTGTTGGGCTCCTGGGGAGCTGAACTGAACTGAACTGAGCTGAGCTGTTCATATCATACAGATTTTCACATTTATTTATCTTTCTATCAAAACCTTACCAAACAATGTATTTTTATGAAAAGGATCAGAAGAAAAAAGTATATAACATTTGACACAGCAGCACATGGGAATGTAGTACAACAATAGAATAAAACACAATACAGTACAATGAAATAAAATTAGATATAGGAATAATATACACAATAAATAGAATATGTCTGCGTGTATTTATTTATTAATGAACTCAGCTGTGTTGCTGTTTAGGAATGTAATGATTATTAAGTGGTCTTTACTTTTCCATGTCATGGCTCAATCTGAAGGATAATCCATTAAAGTCTGCACATTACCCTGTGTATACAGCTTGCACTAAACTGTGTAGGTCTGCGCAAACTCCAGACAGAACCTATTTCCATTTGTTGATCATTAGATAAATGACCAGCCCACTGATATTTATAAAATAACTTCATCAATGTACATATATTTCTTGTATTCTAACAATAAAATTAGGTCAGCATGCCTCAAACCTGATTAAGCTGTGTCACTCTCACTAGCAGGATGAGTCAGGATGTATTTATGCATAATGAAACTTAGCTACATCTAGTGGTCAGAGCAGAAAGTACAAGTCTGTGGTCTCAACATACAACATACATTGTGCGACTCCATTAAAATTGATATCACTGTGTCAGTATTAACGCATGTAAGGAAATACATATACATATATAAGACTGTAGTGCATGGGCTCCAAGAGATGAGGGTCCTCTAAGCAGTTTTAATTACACTGAATAGAATTTAAGTGAGCACCCATATAAATGATCATTGCCGTATAAAAAAGAGTATTAATCACCAAAAGCACCAGTACATTTAAATTCAGGAATATAGTGTGTGTGTGTGTGTGTGTGTGGCTATAATCTGGATGGTGTGTTTTTTGGCACAGTAAACCAGGGCAGTTTGTTTTAAAGACACAATATACAGTGCAGTAAAATGGATTTGGAGTGCCTTTAACAGTGAATGAGTGAGAGACAGACAGGCTGACAGCAATGGGATCGGCACATAATGACAGACAAAAGGGCTTCTGTTGCACCGCGGTGAATACATTCAGAACTAATGGGACATATGACTAAATCCTTTATTTCAGTTATTTATATGGTCATATCATTATATATTTAAACCCATTTGGATGTAATATCTAAAAGGTGCAAATTGATGGCATCATAATCTGATTTCTAGCTTCTGTCAAAGGTCTTGATAGATCATACTTTTCTATTCTCCCAAATCTAATATATACCAAAAACATAGGCTATACAGCTTTAAGTAAACTTTTGACGGACAAGAGAAATGTCTTTCCCCCCTAATTTAAACCACACAAACACAATTTCAAATAACGTTTTGTTTCTATTTCTCTTCTCCTCTCACACAATACACCCTTTGTTCAAGTATTTCCGCCCTACACGGATTACGTAACTTTGGCGCCTCTGAGCCACCGTTTCTTTTCCCTTTAAATTGACCAAAAATGTAATAACATAAACAGACTCCTCAGCGCGGGAAAGAGCCATCTGCTCGCCCACAATGTAAAATTAACCGCCCTTCCCTCTCATTGGCTCCGCCGAGGGCGAACGTGCCCTCTCCCTCCTCTCCATTGGCCAATCTCGACGTCGACGTGCAAGAGCGCGCGTCAAGTGTTTAAATCTCATTGGACGAGAACGCTCAGGCCAACCATTCCACACGGAACGCTCTCTGCTCTTCCCATTGGCCGACGGGCCTGCTGGGTAGTTCCATGCAGCTGTTGCCATTGGTTACTTCTGACACGTTGGACCGGATCCCTGCAGCCGATTGGTCAGTCGACTGCTCAGGCGCGATTTTGCAACGCGGGACAAAACTCCTGTGTCAGTTCAGACGAGCCGCAGCGAGGAGAAGCAAAGTTTGCGACCCGTTAGTAAATCGTGAGAGGACCACAAGAAAGGAAACTCACCACCATCATCTTCATATCTTGTCTTTTCTGGATACTTTGTAGCGAAGAACGGATTCCGACATTTTTTTCTGTTCCTCTTCGGAAATGAAGGACATATTCACTCCGGACTGAAAAGGCGCACTATTTATGACCCTTTTTTATACCTGTTGTTTGCTATTATAAGCAGTTAGAGTCAGAGCTTTTTACAGTTTTTAACTTAGCTTTTGCGACCAACGCCGGAGTTTTGACGCCCGTACAATGGCCGATAACAAGCACCCGCACGTTATCTTCTGTAACGACTCGCCCAAAAGAGTTCTGGTGTCTGTCATCAAGACCACCCCGATTAAACCCAGGAAAGCAGAGGCCCTGACGCCCACCAGCCCCGGGTTCAGCGACTTCATGGTCTACCCGTGGAAGTGGGGGGAGAACGCCCACAATGTGACTCTGAGCCCGGGCTCGGTGAGCGGGGCTTCATCGCCTACCGGCACCCAGACGGCCAGGGAGGTGGACACGGATCCTACACCAGACCAGATCAGGGTATGTTCATGTTATTTGAACGGTAATGTTACTGAATACAAAGCTCCCACTCGTGTTTTTTTGCACAGTGTTATTTGAGAGTATTATTTAAAGGCTATAATTGTTCTTATACTACAGTTTGTAGCTGTTGACAGCACTGTAACACACTTACAACACATTTATGAGTTGCAACCACGCCTAAAATGTGTTTAACTACTTGTAATAACACCAGCTTTGGGAAGAAAAGGAGGGCACGTATGGTGATATTGATAACTTTTAAAGACGCAAACGAGTCCAAACTGAGCCGTTATCAAAGAATAACACACTGCAGATGATATAATGTCTTATAATGGCACTACTTAAAATGGGGGAAACTATGTTTGGAGTCAGTCTAAATATGGCCGAGATGGAGAGTCATTTAAAAAAAAAAAAAAAACGCCCGCGCATTAGGGTGTGATGGTGGATTTTAAACCCCAGTTACTTCCTGATCCTGGAGCAGCTGTCATACATGACGTCTAGTCGCGCGCCAAAAATGTAACCGGATGTGAATGAATTAATAATGGACAAACGTGCCGTGCTGCAACAATGTAACACGTGAGCTCAGCTAAGGAAATGATGATTGATATTATGTTGCATTGTATGAAATACACACCACTGATAGAACTACTGTACAGGATATTTCTGTATAACAACAAACAGATATGTAATAACAGCAGTATTAACATGAAGTACGAGTTTAAATTATGCTTCATGAACTTGATTCATATGTTGTAGATTTATTAGATCATCAAAGTATTAAAACGTGTTGTATTCTGTCACATATGGCTGCTATTTAATAGAAAAAGAAGTGCTTATGGTGTTCATAAATTCCGTGTATTCTTTCTGTCAGGATGGTATCCGCAGAGGGCGTCCAAGGGCTGACACTGTCCGGGAGCTCATAAGCGAGGGGGAGACTTCGTCCAGCCGTATTCGCTGTAACATCTGCAACCGGGTGTTTCCCAGAGAGAAGTCTCTTCAGGCTCATAAGAGGACACACACAGGTGAGAGGGACAGGGAGGTGGATGCAGTGAATATTTAAAAAAAAAAGCATTATATTATAATTGGCTTTTTGTCAAAAAGACAGGTGCCTTGAGAAGAGGTGTGTTCTATGTTTTCATAATACACTTTCCTACACTAGCACAAGCAGGGAAGGTCATGTAAACACCTGTCGAACCAGATGTAACAGCAACATGCTGTTCAGGATGGGGCACAGCTATGTGAAAGTCAGTGAAAGCATACTTTTGCTTTCACTTAGTACCTGTTCTGAATTTTCTGACATTTGTGTTCACGTTTACAAGTAGTGTACTGTATGTGTATATCATATGAGCAGCAAAACATTTACAATAGTGTTGCCTGAACAATATCTGTATTTCCCCGCAGGAGAGAGGCCCTATCTGTGTGACTACCCAAATTGTGGGAAGGCATTTGTCCAGAGCGGTCAGCTGAAGACGCACCAGCGGCTGCACACCGGGGAAAAACCCTTTGTCTGCTCGGAGAAAGGTAGGTTTGAAAAGTAGATTTTGAAAATGTCCATGCTATTGAGATGAACAGAGTTTTATTTATAAGTGTTATTGTTTCGAAAAAACAGTAGTCAAAATTGGTACTTTAGGTACTTTCCAATGGCATGAAATGTTGCTCAGTTAAGTGTGACTTACTTTTAATCAGTGGAGTTATTTTTGAAGCATTTGGAAAGTACCCAGTAAACACAAACCTAACAGTGTAACTGTACATTTATGTTACAATAGACAAGCAGAAAATCAAAAACATGTTTATTGACAACACAAACGACGTTATTTACTGATTTAAAAAAAAAAAAACTGATCCATTCTTTCTTTCTCAAATAACAGAAGAACATAACCTTTAGTGGCTTGGTGCATCTATTTAAACCTGATGCTTTCTCTGCAGGATGTGGCAATCGGTTCACACATGCCAACCGCCACTGCCCTAAGCACCCATACTCCCGTCTGAAGAGAGAGGAACCAAAGGACGGCCTGGAGAAGGCCCAGTCTGTGGATAACAAGGCTGTTGCAGAGTGGCTGGCAAAGTAAGTGAATACACAAGACTGCGCACACTAGTGCTCTTAACAGGTAGACTGAGCAGGAATGACCTGTTTTGCATAGTAGAATTTTCTGCTTACATTGTATGTTAATATACTCTCACGTCCTTGCAGGTACTGGCAAACCCGTGAACAGCGTGCCCCTACAACCACCAAGGTGAAGCCACAGGGCAAGGCGAGAGAAGAGGACCAGGAGCAGCAGGATCCCATGGAGTTCCTCCAGTCCGAAGAAGAGGAAGAGGCCGCTGAGGAGGAGAAGGGCAACCAGGGAGGAGGAGCCGCCAAGCGCCGCCTCCAGGAGCAACGAGAGCGTCTCCACGGCGCTCTGGCACTCATTGAGCTGGCCAACAACCTGTCTGCCTAAACACCCACCCACGTCCTGATCCTGGACTCCCATTCCCTGTCCCTCATACCTCCATCCGCCTTCCTGCAGTATGTGCTGTAGCTAGAAATTGTTCAAAAATGCAGATCAATGACTAGTTTAGTTTATCCTATCAAGTTGTAAAACCAGACTTTGAGAAAGAGCTGAATTGGCCTGAGATCAGTATTATGCACAAGCATCATCTATTTAACCCCTCACAGCACCAGGAAGGCACAAGCTAAAGCACCTTATTCAGCTTCCATTTTATCCTTTTAGGCTGCTATAATTGTAGGTTTGACAATATGAAGAATGTCTTTCTTTCTCCTGTCTTCTAAAGGCAAAGAAAGTTTGTTTTAATTTGTTTTGTTTGCACTTTGATGGTAACGAGTTTTTTTTTTTTTTTAAGTATGTTGTGTTGAGTGTAACAGAGTGTGTATGACTGATGTATATATGGTTTAAGCTCAGATGGACAGAATGATACAGGGTGCGGTCAAACATAGGAAATGTTAAGTTGCGTTCCAACTGTCAGATGGCCTCTCATCATGCTCCCAGGTTTCATCTTCAGCATTGTAAGCATACTTTAACTGCCAGTGGTGGTAGAAAGGGACTGAGTGAGGATTGGTTAATCTTCACTTATAGAGCACTCTCCAAGTTGTATGCATAGGTGGACAAAAAAAGGAGAAAAGTCAAGGGGGCTGGATCTGTCTGGCGTGTAATGGTATGGTCATTTTTTATATGCGAGTGAGGTGATCATTGCAAGCCTAATCCAGAGGTCTGGTTAAGCACAAGACTAAAAAAATCCAAACTTTGACAGCTTTTTTTTCCCATTACCTACACATTATATCCGCATGACATTACCAGAGGCGTGCAGGGAGTCCACCTCTAGCCCACTATACTGCCTGCTGGATTAAGTTACAAAAGTATTACAACTAATCTACAATACTTGGTTCAAAGGTTCAGAGTACCTTTAAAAATATGTCATATTTCCATTTTAACAGCCGGTTTTCTGTGTCTAAGACCTAAAGTTGTTTTCCAACCAGATGGGACATGTTTTTGTTTTTTTTCTACAATGGATATCAGTCACCTTTTATATTAAAAGGTGGCAGACCAGTTATGATACGGGCATAGCATCATGGATGGTGTGTGGTGCTTCATCTCACTTCAAAGGTTAAATTATGTGATATTTATTTCACCATATTTTTTATTAACATTTTGTTCAGCTGTTGCCCTGGAATCATTTGATGTCAAATACTCTGGCATCAAGATTTAACAAACGTAAAATCAATTTAGAATATGCCAAATACATTTAAACATCCCATCAATTTTGATAAAGCACTTACACCCCCCCTATTAAGTCTTGGATTGAGCTTGCAATGCACTGAAGATTAAATTTGTCAGACGTGTCCAGGAAAATGGCACTTGTTTCTAAAACTGATTTGTGTAGTGCTGGGTGTTTCTTTTCTTTATTTCCTCTTTTTTTTAATAACACTACATCCTTGAACACTGTATGAAGCCTCTCATAACTGCCCTGTCTAGTTGTTTTGGTAAAAACCCGCACCAACAACCAGTCACTCTGTCACTCTAGCTGTGATGTTTGAATCTGTCCGATTTACAAATGACCCACGTGGAGTTGTGAAACTGGAAGGCAAGTGAATTGTTGATAATCAAAACACCAAATGATTTATTATACCCAATTATAGTATATTTTTAAGCCTTTCTAACCCGTAGTCTATTTGTGGTTTGAGAAGAGTATGCCATTTAATATATACACATTGTGTTTGTTAGAGTATTGAGTGTGCACAATTTGTGGAGCGCTTTGACGTTTCAGTCATTTTAGTTTCAGTTTTCCCCTCTGCTAACATCCAACAGTTTTCATGTTTGTGACATGTATAGAGCTTGCTTGGTAGACATTTTATTACACATTTCAAAAGGTAAGATTTCTCTGACAGGTTTTCCACACTGTTATATAATTGTTGGTCTAAAATAAACATTCACTGAACCTGACCCAGAATTTATGTGCCCTTGTCAATTTATTTAGTCACGATTTATAAGTGAAATTAAAAAGGTAGCACCAGTAATGTATCCAGGGAAATGAATACATTGATAAAACAAAATTCCATATGTAGTATTCTGAAGCATTTTACATATTATTTTTATGTATTAACTTTTTAATGCAATAAGTTAACATCTTGTAAATGGGGCCTTCCCCCAACTGTCACAGTTGTCTGTGGATTTATATCAGGTTGCTGCCTGCAGTTTAACTAATGACCACCTGGTGTCATTACTAACAATGGTACACATATACCATATGTTACCATGTTACATATGGAACCTTTAAATGGATATAAAAGTGTAGAAGCAATACTGTGCTCCAATATGGAGCAGAACAATGCCACCAAGTGGTGAATGCTAAAATATTGTCCATTTAGTTAGTACTTCCCTGTTGAATCTTCTGTAATGTGAATCTTCAGCTCCTTTTCTCCTTCTGTGTTACTTCTCGATGAGGTGGTGTTAAAGGTGAAATATGAGTACGCTAGTCCACCTGACATGCTGCAAAGCAAAAGATAAAAGCAATCAACTGTTAGGCAATGGAAACTAATTGTTGCTAGAACTGCTCAGCTGTTAGACAATGAGCTTTAGTTCTAAGATGCATGTTATAACAAAAACAACAGGCATATTAGTCTTAGTGGTTAATAACACATTTACTAATTTTATCTGAGTTCTTGTTTTGCTCTGGATTGGAATTTGGCTTGGCAATGGAATTAAATCTCACAACGCTGCTCTTATCAAACAAGAAATGTACATTTGTTAAGAAATGTGGCCTCATATGTTTGATCGTTTGGTCACATCAAACGCTTCTGACCATTTTCAGTTGTAGTCAGCTACGGTTCATTACGGCATTTAAAAAAAATGTTGTTAATCAAATATATGTTAAACACAATACAAATGTGTAAACAAAATATTCTTACCATATACTGAGTCCAAGGAAGTTAGTCCAAGAGAACAGGTAGTCTCCACCCACAAAGATACCAATATAGGCTACTGCAACATTCTGAAGAAAAATGTAATGTGTTATAATTATAACCTTGTCAGCAGAAATCGGAGAGATAAATGCGTGATGTAGAAACCAGACACAAGCAGGCCAGAACTTTAAACATTTTTGTATCATTAAAATAATACATTTGGACAGTTGGACACTTGGTGGAGATACAGTATGCACTGTGTGTGCTTTCTAGTCTAAAAATAGAACTCCTATCAATGTGTTCTTACCTTTATTGCTCCCACTACTGTGGTAGTAAGTGCTGAGTTATAATAGCTGCACAGGACTATGGAGTACATCAGCACAAACCTGAAAACAGAAGAGTAAACAGAGTCTTAAAATAACTGGATAGGAGACAGTATTGGAAGAATGCCACAAAGGTGTAATTAAACAGTTGGAACTCAATTATAGTGATATACCCCATGAAGCAGGACACGAGGAAACACATAATAAATGTGGCTTTAACCCAGTCCTCATATGTGACTGCCTGTGGATCAAAACATACAAGGTGGTCAGGCAGGAATAGCATACAGTTTTGGGCACAAACACACAGAAAGAAGTCACTGGATAACAGTTACTATATGTACCTTGTGTAAATCTCCAGTAAATGCACTTGCCATCAGAGTGGGGATGATAATGATTAGTGCATTGTAAAATAAGACACCATATTTCCCAAGGCCCTTGACAAAGCAAGAAGAAAATATTAGATTATGACCAAAATCAAACATACACAGATCATTTGTGGTTACCTTTTCTTTATGGTGTCATTGGAAAGTGTTAATGATTAATTAATTAATAATATTTTACTTCTATAAAGGCAAATAAGTAAACAGCTTTCAGTAACTAAGATCATAATAGGGACAATAGGGTTTTAAAATATGTGGTTGAAAGGGTGTGACCTGCTATTGTCCAAGCTGAATATTGTTATATTGTATGTATAGTGTGTGTGCTACTGAGGAGATGGTGTGTTTAAGATCCTGTTTGCTTAAAGGCTGGCCTAACAGAATCAAAGCCACCTCCTTTGTTGACACCATATAAAGCTTAATTAAATTTTCTTTAACCATATATTATACATATTATACATAGAATATTAATGTTTATCTATCGACCACACACTGTATGAGCTGTTAGTAACTGTCCAAACCCACTGTTTCCTAGCAATGGTCTTTGGTGAACAAAGAATTTGTGAGGACAGCTGTGCAGTAATTTAATCTTGTTTAACCGTATAGTTTGTCAGGTACCAAATAAAGCAGGTAATCGCACCTACACAAGCATTTAGCCGCCAATAAATCTTTTCTATGTACCTCAGTGCCAAGTTTCTTCTTGGTGTACACACTGCTGGCGGCAGTGAAGGCATCATTGAGCAGGATGAAAGTATATCCCTCCACATCGAAGGCCAGGTCAGAACTGGAGGAGAGGGGCAGATGTCAGGAAAGAACAGGTGTTTTGTCCGCAAAATTCATTAACTTTAAAAGTCTCCATACCTTGCAGCAACCATGGCACCAAGAACTATGGCTGTGACACTGTACACAAGGCGCTTAGAAAACGTTTTTCTGAAAAAAGGAACATAGAAACATTCAGACCAAAACCAAAAGCTCTTATTTTGTTAATGATAAACTTATTATAAATCTCCATGTCAGAGTGCAGCATGATATGTAATGTACGGTACTTCCAGACCAGTTCTATCATGATGTTAACTGTAATTTAAAGTGCTCCAAAGCTCCAAAAACAATATAAAAAATGTCTTACCTTAGTATATACACCTCCAAGATCATTGTCATCAATATGGTGAATTTCCGTAACACTGTAAACATGGGTAAACTGTAAAAGACAACATGTTTTCGGTAAGAGCACATGAATGAGCACTGTTAAACTTAAGGACCAAAGTCTGATAAATTAGAGAACATTATACAACCTTAGTTTTTTGGTGCTTGCCAGTCCCGTTATATGGTTCCCAACATACAGCAAAGGAAGAGGGAACATCTGGCAAAAGAATAATAAATAGTTTGGAAAACACAACACAATTGAATATAAAATTTTTGAGCAACACTTACCTTTAACAGTATAGTTCTGTCAAAATCTTGAAACTGGATTGCTTTGCTCATTTTGGCAGCATAAAGGACAACAAGAGTGGTGATCATCTGAAAGTGAGCAAAGTGACCATGAAATGTGTGTGTGTGTGTGTGTGTGTGTGTGTGAGAGAGAGAGAGAGAGAGAGAGAGAGAGAGAGAGAGAGAGAGAGAGAGAGAGAGAGAGTCTCATACAGAGTCAATGACCTGAAAGTGTACTGTTGATTGTAAAGATTAATAATTAAGTAAATTAATCGGATTCTGTTCAGATTATTTTCTATTTTTAAGTAATAAAACTCTTTTACTTTTTATGTTTTACTGCACAATTTGAATTTGCTAAAAATCTGCTTTATATTAACTTTAACTTAAATAAAAATAAAATAAATAAAATATTAAATATTTATATCTATATATATATCTAAATCATTATTTTTGTTGTTTCTACATTTTATTTATATTTACATTATATTCAATTTAAAATACATTTAATCTTAAAAAGTTCAAAATTTAAAACAGATTAAAATGTAAATAAAAAATACTGAAAGATGAATAATATTGTTTTATATGATTCCCAGTTTACTGTTATTAGTGAAACTTTCAAAATAAGATACTTTTAAGTCTTTTATTTTGGTGAATGAACTAAAAATGTTAACTTTTACTCAAAAACACATTTATATCAGTTTCATATTGTAACATAACTCTATTCAGTGTGTACATGAGCCGCAGGGTAATCAATAGAAACATTAGACAGGGTGTGTGTGAGTGTGTGTGTGCTGCACGTGGCACATTAAGAAGGTGTGTGTGTGTGTGTGTGATTTCACGTGTGAAATAAGTGTGAGTTAGTGTCTATTCCTGTGTGTGTTATTGATCTGGAGCTGGTGATGTGTGTGTGTTGTTTGTGCTGCTGATCGGTATTCGGCTTTTACATGTCACCGTCCCCTGACACGCTGGCGTCCCATTGGCCACCGGTCCCACCCAAACACCAATAGATCAATGCTTTTGATTGGTTAACATAGCAACAAGCTCCGGCAGCTCGACCAATGACCTTGCTGCCTTCCGATAGCCGATAACACATTACTGATAGAATGGATCTGTTTAACCTGCTGGGTGTCTTATTTTGAAAAGCACAAACATGCATAATCGCTGTCTACATTGTTTACATTGTTTATATTGTTTATATTGTTTACACTGTTTACAGCACAATATAAACATCATGAATGATTAGAAATGGAAACTTCTGTATGTTGGAAAGTTTACTGGTTCCAGCAGGACAGTCAAACTGGGATAAAGACCTGCTGTTTTGGGTGGGAAACCCCTTTAAGTGTGTGTGTGTGTGTGTGTGTGTGTGATGATGTGAGACATAAAGTGAGAGAGTTGTGAATGTGTTTATGTTTGATGACAGTCATCTGTGTGTGTGTGTGTG
>NW_023339718.1:13205000-13205385 GCF_004916995.1 Morone saxatilis
GTGGCTGGTCGACAGATAGAATAATTAATTTTTTTTGTAGAATATTTCGTTAATTTGAGTAAGTTTGTCTTTCATTTTTATGTAATATTTTTCTCGCAGTCTGTTTTTTGTTTAATTTAATTTCTTTCGTGGTCTGTAAAGTTTCTCTTTAAAAAAGCACAGATAAAGCTGAATTATTTTCTACTTTGTTTAACAAGCTTTAATGCGACAGAGCAGTCACTGTCATCCACAACACAACTCATTTATGCATCCTGACAGTTATTAGAGATATAACTAGGCCTTTCTTTTTGCAATATTCAAATCATAAAAGCTGCAATTAGTCACTGATAAAGGTAAAATATGACAGAACAGCAGTAAGTGCTGGCATACATTGTTAAATAGAGGT
>NW_023339718.1:13205485-13236464 GCF_004916995.1 Morone saxatilis
AAGAGTGGTGATCATCTGAAAGTGAGCAAAGTGACCATGAAATGTGTGAGTGTGTGTGTGTGTGTGTGTGTAAGAGAGAGAGAGAGACACAGAAAAAAGAAGGTAAAGAAAAAAAACACTTACCTGGCCAATGCCCAGACACATGTAGGAGGGAAACCTGCAAAACCGCCACATTAAGAGTATTACAGCGGGCTCAGTGTGACTCCATGAATCACTCATTCAGTGGCAGCGCATAAGCTCCCTGTGTGTGTGTCTCTGTGTGTGTGTGTCTGTGTCTGTGTGTGACAGAGCATGAATGACTCGATGACAGCGCGACTAAAGCGACACATACCTGAAACTCGTCAGCACTGTTTTATTCACCACCGTGATGAGAAACGAGCTGCCGGCGTAAAACACAGCGGAGAAGAACTTGAGTTGGACGGAGTGCTCAACAGTTTCTTGACAGTCTTTGGCGGACATGGTCAGACCTTAGAAAGACACCTTTAGAAACTGTTATTCGGAGGCGGAGTAATTCCTGGTGTTAGTGGCAAGGACTAGAGGACCTGGCGGCGGAGCAGTAGGCGGACGTCAACCACAATGGTTACATCCTTAACAGGAAGTCACGTGACATCAACAAACTTTTAGAGAATTTTTTTTCCCCCCATTTTCCTCGCAAACTTTATTTAAACAAGCTACCAATAACTGGAGCAAGGAGGGATTTATTATCTTCCTTTCCCATCGTTTCTCCTTAATAGACATTTTTCACGGCAGCCGTTTTGACATGAAATAGGTTAAACCCTAGGTGTTATCAATGATACTAATTAAGGTTCAGTTCCATTTAGTGTAGCAGAGGCTTTAATTTAACCTTAATTAGCATCATTGGTAACATTGGTGGTGTTTACCCTACTATTTCATATTAAACTGGCTGCTGTGAAAAAGTAAAAGTTTTCTTGATTTATTTGAAAATCTGGTCGATTCTTGCTTTAAAAAGGTCTGGACGTGTGGAAGGTTTGCATAACCTGAGCTTTATTTCTGTTAATCATCTTTTTTTTCCCCCAATTTGTAACTTAAACAGTTTGTAGTGGTTACTCAAGTTTACTGTTACGCTTAGAAATCTACAACCCACAGTAAACACATTGTTTATCAGACTGAAGCTCATGGCTCAAATGATGTGGCTGCTATGAGTTGAATTTCAACTCATGTATGGTAGTTAAACATGCAAATCCAAAACCATGGCACACAAAGTATGTGGACGAAAGACTATACTTATTTTTGTCACACATTTGCAAGTTCCTCAGGTGACTCAACTGGTCAGTAGGTCACATGAGGACATTTTACCTCGGTTAACAGTCATACATGCTACAGCGAATGTCCTGTTAAGATATGTAACCATGTACAGCTTAACCCAGTTATAATATGTAAATATTTCACTGGCAAGTATCTCTTCATTCTGTGGAGAGAAAAAAGATACCACCCAAAGCCTCATATCATATATACAACTCTTTTTGTGTGTGTAACATATATATCTGAGGAACTGTATGCTAGTTACACTGTTAGACTAAAAGTATTCACCACACTTCAGTAGGCAAGTAAAGCACTTTCTGTAACACTCCCTGTGTGCTGCACCCATAAATCTGCTGTTTGGAAGACAAACTTCCTCATTTGAATGCTGGAGTCAGCAGTTTTCAATAACTGTTACCGGTAGATCTGAGTGGATAAAGTTGTACTGGCATGTTACATTTGTTGAGACAATTATGCTGATAAAAAAGCACTTTGCAGAAGAAGACTGACTACTACATTATCCATAGACATTAATCAGAGAACTGAGATGCTTGATATCAGATTGTATGGTTTCTCAAAGCTATCTTATATATGACAGCCACCTTGCTAATATGTGCAGATTATTATTCATGTTTTATTAGGTATTAAAAGAGTCAAGGGCTGTAACAAGTTGTCTGACAGTGAAGATACGATCAACCAAAGCAAGCAGGATGATATAATTTTGGAGTCAGTTTCCTGAGTGAAACTCTGAAAGCAGAAAGTACTGTATGCAGAATGTGGCGCTACTTTGCAGGGGCACGTGGGTCTGCTTGTGTCGAGTACATTACAAACATTTGCTATTCAGCATGAACACACTCAAACCTGGGGAAGAGTTAAATGTCAATGAAGATCACAGTTGTACAGTACATTCCTTTGCACACCACTTTCAATGTCTAATGGTAGACCTATTTGTTTTTACCTCTGCTGCATTTTTCAGCTACTTGTAGTTCTGTGTTTACTTTATCTTTGTTCAACTTTGCTGTCATTGTTTTTATTTGTATTTGTATTATATATATATATAACACTGAGAGCAACTTGAGTCATATTCATGTGTACACATACTTGGCCAATAAAGCTGATTGTGATCAGTCTTCCACTAGAGGGAGCTATTGCATCATATCTGTGAAGTCTTTTTCGTAAAAGAGAACATCTTGAGCTGCAGTTAACCACAGGCACTTCCTCCTTCAGATTCACTTTCAGCAGTTGTTTGTGCAAGTCTGCTCTATTGTATTCTCACATGCTTAGGGCCATCTATTTCTCATTTACATTAAAGTTGCAAATAATAATTAGTTTAGTTTTTTTTTTTTAAACAAAATGTATCCCTCTTTGATCAACTTTTCAACATGATGCCTTTTGAGGCAAGATGAGTCACAGCCAAACCTTCCTGACAGTTTAATGCTGTTGATGATAATGATAACAGATTAGGCTGTCGGCAAGAGTTCAACATTGCACAGCTGTGACATGTTGTGTGTTTTTACGGTAACTTTGTGCTGTGGCCCCATCTGACACTATCTTGTTTGTTCTCTCAATATTTTTTCATACACTGTTGTGATGATGTCATGGGCCCTGATTGACATTTTAACTGCTTGGATTTACTGGTGTGGTAACAAATAAGAACTTTTTGAGTGAATGGCGCAAGATGTCGAAAGTCTCTTTACATTAAAGGCTGTTTGACAACTGGAGAAACCTGCTCTGACTCGAGCAGACACATATGAGAAAGTATTTTTAAGAGCCAGAGTGACTCAAAGAGCAGATTACTGCAATTTGCTGTAGGTGGTTTTCTGCTGTTTCAAAGAGATGAGGTATTCATCATCATAACAGCTGTCTTAACCAGATTAATAGCGCTATGTTGGTGACTGTGAATGAAGTGGTGAACAATGGATTATTTTTCACCTTTTTTGGCAACTAACTTTTACATGGCCACTTTTGGGTTTTGATAAGACATCAACTAAGTCCAAAATGACCACATTATGGGTGTACTGTATAACTGGGGTAGTAATATGACTCAAAGTGAGGATTCACATAAAAGCTTCTGAGTAATCGTTAATGAATGTAACCTGGAGGGCTGTACAACTACAGCAATATCAGATGCAGCCTGAGGCCTGTTCTGAGTTTGCTTTTGCTTGTATTTGTGCACAAAACGAGCAGATTTATTTCAAACTTTTCCGGATTGAATGTTACATGCTGCAGAATACTAAAAGCAGTGTCAGCATTTCATGGGTGCACACTTTCTTTCAGTCTTAGACGATCTAAAGGACCAGTATGCAGGATTTAGTGGCATCTAGTTGTGTAGTTGCTGCAACACCCTCGCCTCACCCTCCACATATTTAGCACTCAAAAATGTAATACCTAGTAGTGAAGTCAAGTATTAGAGATTGCATCTTGACAACACTTTAGTAGTATTTAGTAGACAACCATCCATTATTGTTTTATTTAAGTAAGTAAAAGTAGTTATCTAAAAATCTGAGTAAGAGTGAAATGTTGCCCCAGTGTTGGATATAATCTTTCTTACCTCCGTTTTTAAAGAGGATCACTCACTTTGGAATGAAATCAATCAGCTCAGTGACGCTTTCAAGAAGCTTTTAGCCATTATGTAGCAGCTTGTCTCTGTGGGATTAGTCAGAGGAGACAAAGGAGGGGAGCGGGTCAGGGTTTTGATCAGAGGACAAGACAGAACAAGAAAGTTCATGTCCATTTTACTCTAATTTCTTTAAAGATCTTGAGTTACATTTCAAGTTACAATAATCATGGATTACTCATAAATAAAAATCAGTATTTTTTGAGTGCTTAAATAGATCTTGCTCTCATCATCTAGCACAAATAGGTTATGGCAGAGAACATTCCCATGTGAAAATGTATTACCAAATACAAATTAAATTCTGTATTAATATGATATTCATGAGTCCACTGATGCCCACTGTTGGCCCAGACCATTGAGCCTCATAGCTTTATCAGAAAGTCCCTGAAACAAAATTTGGACCTGTATCATTCTTAAATTACTAGTAAGTAATTCCCAATAGCAGTGTTGCATTCAGAACTTTTTTATTAGATCATCATCACCACGACTGTAGACATTTGGAGGCACACATAAAAATAACATAAAAGGAAAAACAACAAAGGAATAACATTTTACTGAGGTTTTTAATTTTTTATTTTCCAATTTTTGTATAAATGCAGCAGTGAAAGAGGTATTCACATCAGTACAAGTAGCAATACTCCATTATAAGTAAAATGTATGTAAAAGTACTGTTAATGCAGAATAGTCCCTGTCAGTGTTATATAATTCTATTACTGGATCAACTGAATCACTACATAAACATGTAAGCTGCACTTTAATGTCACGGACAGTTGAGCCGATTTAACCGCTTCATATACTATTAGGTAATTTTAGGTATTAGGTAACATAATCAGATTATATAAGTCATTATATGTCTTGTATTTAAAATATTAATGTGAAAAGTAACTATAGCTGTATAAATGTAGTGGAGTAAAAAGTACAACATTTCCCCACTGAAATGTTGTGTGGTAAAAGGATAAAGTAGGTTAAAATGGAACAACTCAAGTACAACCACCTTCAAAAAGTACAGCATGTGAGTTAACATACTTAGTAACTTTCCACCATTATACATATGAAGTAGTGAATAGCTGCTTTTCACAAGTTAATCTGGATATTTTGCATAGTTAATAAAAAGAAACAATCACAAGGACTTTTGTATGACACCAACTGTAGAAAACACAGTACACAAAGTTTGTGAAATTGTTCATGCTCTGTAAAGTCCTCTCTTCGAGTGCTGCTTCCGCTTAAGCCTTTCCAGGTCTTTTTTATAGCTGAGATCAACACATATGGGCTTGTCCCTGGTCTTTAAATACAGTCTGTGAACCAACAAGAAAAGGAAATTATGTTTCAGTTTCAGTTAACAGCAAAAAAATACCATTTTTTTTTTATATGTAACCATATTACACTCACTGCACTCATCCTTATGGCTGAGCATTTCATTTCATTGTCATTGCTAGTTTTCCACTAGGTTTAGACTGTATACAGAATAACATGAATTTGATATGAATAAAGGATTCTATACTGCAGAATCACTGTAATCATTTGGTTCATTATTGATCTTCACCACTTACACCAGTGCACGGAGGTCACAGGCGGCGTCATTTGTTTGCTCCTTCCATCTGTGAACCTTCAGCAGCAGCCGTTTGGGGATTTTCTGTGTTGTGATGCAGCATTTTGCGAGGCCAGCTGCAATGCAGGGTTAAGAACAATTATGAAGAAGAATGTTGGACAATGTTGTAAATTTATAATGGAATATTATAATTGATTGAATTCTTTTTAGACTAATGAATTGTGTCTTCAATCTTCCAATTTCTGTGATTGGAAATGTTATACCATTTAGATTTGTACAACAATATCAGTGTTTTACCATTTTCTAGAGCACATTATACTATTTGGGATGATTTGGGGTTTGGCTTTTTTTTTAAAGATAATAGCAGATGAAATGCAAAACAAGTTGAACATCAATGCTGGATACCATAAAGCTGAACAGGACTGAAGGTTTTGTATTACACCATGGTGATTACTGGATGACAGAATACTCTCAGTTAAACTGATTCAACTGACTGAAGGTTCACATGCTGGGACAAGTTTAATACCATCTCTCTAAAACTAAAGCTAAACAGCTAACAATGGCAACATCTCTCTGCTTTTCCTACAACACATGCACATACACTTTAGATATCAATATGAACAGAAATATGCCATTTAACACATTTGCACCATACAGAGAAAATGGTTATTCAACTTCTGTATTTTCCCCACAAAACATAAATCATCCTTATGGCTGAGCATCTGAATGTACACTTATTTAAGAGCATGCACATAACTTATCCTCATATAAAAACTGATTCAATACAAGTGTTCTTGGTTATCTGAATATAGGAACTGTTATTTTGAATAACATGTCATGTGACCTTTTTATATCTACAGATGCCGCAGGTCGCCTTCCATGGAGCCCGCCATGTTGAACCACTATGTTTCTACAGTAGCCAAGAAGGGAAACTGGCTCTAGGTAGGACATTCACGTTTCTCGCACATTTTGCGGCCACCATAGTTTCTCCTTCGCGCTTGTAAGGGGAGGGTAGCAATGGTGATCTACAACTTCACCGCTAGATGCCACTAAATCCTACACACTGGTCCTTTGAAAGAAAGAAAGAAAGAAAGAAAGAAAGAAAGAAACACAAAATTGATGAAATTCATGAAAATGTCGATAATGTTTCAGCTAAACCATGGAAGGTTTTTCAACGTAAAAAGAAACAAGATTTTTCAATCAGATGTACAACAATTATTGAATCAGTCAACAAGTAACTGTCAGAATCTGGGAGGTCCTACATCGTGCTCCAGCTGGATCTGTAACAAATTACAGACAAACTGCCACCACATATGGTCTTGGCATAAACATCAGCTTGCAATCATCACTTACAAGGATATATGACGAATGGGGTTCACTTTGCTTCATCTACGCACATTGGACCTGTTGATACACAACAGAGAAAGTTGTGTTCTTGAAGGAGATGACTGAAGGGCATTGGACTGGTTTCCCCTTAAACACTGTCTGATGTGTGAGCATGTGTACTCAATAAATGATTTATAACAGCCACTTTTGAATCTACCTTAAAACTGAATCCTATTAAAACAGTCCAGCCTTTGTTGTCCCTTCTTGACCCTTATATCAGTATTAACATTAATTTTAGTTGTTTTTTTTCAGCTGTAAATGGTGGCACCCTAACAAATTGTGTCTGCTGGAAATAGTTCAAGTGATCAAAACTAATGCATGATAAGACAGGAGGTAAACAAGTTTTATCAGTGACTCATCTGGTAAAGACATAGTCATTTTGAGCTTGAGAATAACGAGAGCAGACAGTGGAAGTTTTTTTGGCAGTGATACATTCTGTATTTTTCTCCCATTTTCAATATACAATGATATTTCTACGACACAAGAAGTATCTGCTCTAACATTGTCATTCAGCTGCTTTACATGGATGTCTGTGGCAACCTAATCTTCAATCTCTGAAGTATTTACATTATTTTCTGCTATAACTTATTTTAAATGGAGCTCTGAGGCGTGTTACATCCACCTCATATAGAATACAATTTTGTTTACAGTATGTGCATTAATATATACATTTCTATGGCGGGAACAAACATGATAAAAATAGCCAATTACTAAGGTTGAAGATAGTTCTTTTTCTGTCTTTACAGATACAGAAATATCACAACAGCAGGGGTTAAGAGAGAACAAAGTTTGACTTGGCACTTTATTGGTTAAGGGTTTAAATCTCGAAGGCTTATAGTGGAACGGCAATGGTCTTCATTCTGCACCTCCAGGCCCTGAGAAGCAGAGGAAGCCTCGAACAGTATCAGTACTCAGTCTGTCCTCTGGTGGCCACATGCAGCAAGCGGAGCAGCAGCTCTGCGGGCGAGCTCCCTGTAGAGCTGTCTGCTGGATCTGAGACCTCGGCCTCTCCCAGGCAGTCAGAATCCACCGCACAGCTCTCTGAGGGGGAGGAGGAGAGGAGAGTCATGTTATTCAAACTGTTCCCCCAAACTAATTCACTTTTTAACTTGCATGAACATGCCAATTGTATTCACTCAAACCAGACTGTACCTGAGTTACAGCAGAGCCCTGAAGCAGCGCAGCGTCCTCCCTCAGATCCACAGGGTCTCCCTCCCGCCTGGCAGGGGGTGAGCAGGTAGTTTTCCTCCACACAGTGGGCTGTTTCTGGGGAGCCCAGCAGGCAGCCGAGGCCCTCACCGCAGCAGATACTGGGGCCGAAGCAGCGGCCCCTGTCTCTGGGGCCACAAGACATGCACTGGAGGAAAACAGATTTAAGCGTTAATCATGTGCTATAAATCAGGTCTATTATTTTTGTCTGATTCTAATCTGACAGCGTATTTGTTTAATGTTCAGATGACACTTATCACTCATCACTCTCTTATTCAAACAGTGTCGATAATGGGTAACGGAAAAAGGCTGATTTTTAAATACTGGAAAGCAATAATGGCTGCAGAATTTCTGTTGCTCATTTCTCTTTCTTTGGTATAAGTTTGTGTATATTTCTAATGCGTTTATTAATTTGTTTCTACACCAGAAATTGTGAGAATAAAAAGAATATAAAAACTCTTTAAATGTGTCACATCATGCAGTTTTTGTTTCCCTTATAAGCTTCAATACACACATTTATCATATGCACACATACTTTTTAAACAGGTAAATATAAATGTTAAAAAGAACAGGTTGTAGATAAAGTTTTATTTCTTTTCCTTTTTAACTTATGTGTGTCTTTGAGTTTCTTGAAAAGCGCTCTATAAATAAAATGTATTATTATTAATACTATAAGGTATTTGCTGCTATCTTTTGGAAAGAACTTGTCCTTCACATACCATATGCAACTTTACATTTGTTTTTCTGATCTAGTTTGTTATTGCTATCTGATAACTGATTATTATTATGGTCCCTTCCATCTTTTGTTCAGTTTTTAGTAAGTTAAAAAGCCTGGGTTGTTCTTTACGCCTCTGAACAAAAATCACTAAACCAATGATATTAAATCTCATCTTGTACATTTATTTCCCTAATTTTACACTTTGAATTTTCCTTATTTTACATAAAGAATCACAATCATTATTACTGTTAGTATACATTGAATAGGCTCAAAGGCAGCTTAGGAAATTTCCAATTTAAGACTAAAATAGGAAGGAAAAAAAGAAACATTTCAGAAAGTTAAAGATGATTTCCCTAAAAGAAGGCAGAAAGGATGGTGCTCACCTGTCTGATCCCAGTCTCCGGCAGCGCTCGTTTGCCTCCTCGGGGGCAGTTCTGGATGTAGCAGGCGGAGGAGAGGGCGAGGAGTCCCAGGACGCACAGGGGGAACATGGAGTGAGGCATCGCTGCTGCTTTTGGATGAGCTCCTGTAATGTCCTCCGCCTGGGTGGATGTCTGACTGGTTTCCCGGTCGATCCCTCTTATAAGCAGATGGAAATGACCCGACAAAGCCATTGACACCCGTATCTGACGTCAGTGTCGTGCCGCTCTTTTCTACGCACGCACGCGCGTCCGAAGGCCACCGTGCGCCCGGCGTGCGCGAGAGAGGTCGCAGCAGATGTGGCTCTGCATCAGATGTGTGCCATCTAACAAATCTATACAAGAAAACAGCACCGACAGCCGAAGATGCCTTTTTCTGTATTCAAGACTGCGCCACATTTATTTGGAATAACTTTTGTGAATAATCTCAGAGGGCGCACACTAAAAATGGCACGCCATGAACAACTAATGAGACTTGTGGACAGCTAATTAGATTTACAGCAATAAGCGGGACAGCTAATTAATAAGCGCACTGATTAAGTACATTTCAGGAGGATCATGCACAATTCAGCGTTCATCACTGCAGGACATAGCTATATCTTTGACTTCACTCATGAAGGCAACTGTGCAAGCATCATGACAACCTCAAGGTCATAGGAATTATCCTCCTGCTGTGATTTAAAACTATTAATGAGCACAACAAGATTAGCATTTCAAATAAACAGAAACATCTGAAGTTCATTATTCCGTTCAGTGTCTTGTTGCATGCTCAGGATTGTGTCTCACCCATTAGCTGTTGTGATGCCGATTAGCTGTAAACGATAAATGGCAAAACTGAGCAGCAGGAGCAGCAGGTTAAGGTGTGAAGGGGGTTCTTTGATTAGTATCACAGCATTCAAGCTTGATCCTTTAATAAATACAAAATGGAGTTTTATTTTAAATTACTGTACACCTGAACAATGAAGTTTCATAAAACACATTTAAAATCATTTCCTCTCATAAATAGAAACAACTCAACTCCTGCTACCATGATAATGCTTAAATGTAAATGAATAAAATGATGATTGGATTAATAAACTTACAGCCTGAGGGTGGATTTACCTTTTTACATTTCTGACATGTAGAAAGCACAAAAATGAGCTTCAGTTTAGATTTTAAGTGTATAAAGTCAATCAGTCAATTTGATAAGTAGAGGCAGTAATTCAGTCTGATTCAGTATGGTGTTATTGACCACTTGCCGCCACAAACAGTAACGCTGATGTCTCTATTTCACATGCAGAACAACTGGTTCCAGTTTTTGCTCTTACTGAGCGGATACAGGATCATGACCTTGGTTAAGCTTCGTGTTGTCAGGGAAACCAACATAAAGTATGCTGTGTGTGATTGTGAAGACCAATAAATGCTGTTTTTTTATTTCTGACTTAAGGTTGTTTAACACTTTTGTGCATTCAATAACATCCTCATAAGAGGTAATTAGGGTGAAGTGCTAAGAGGCAGAAAATGAATACATGTGCAAGGCAATTTTGGAGGACTTGTAGTCTCTGCTGGGAAACATTGTGCACACAATCATTACCTACCACAGCACCTTAAAGGGGGGGGGGCTTTTTAATACTACCCGATAAACACTGGTGGGAATTCATACCAGCATACAGTTTATTTTTAACATCAATGAATACCAAAAATGTCCCAATCTGCCCTCGTCATGACATGTTCTGCCTGCATTTACCCTCTTAAGACAACGTAACCTATACAAGAGCATAGGGAACGTTAAGTGATGAATGTTTCTTCACAATGACCACACAGCCTTGGGTCGACTCAATTTCCACTTTAATTCTTCTGGCCTCTTGCTCTCAGCACTCCTGTCCCCCAACCTTTTCTTTGTGCCTCCTCAACATCATCTACACATCCAGGGTCTGTACAAAGGCTGCAGAACCAAGGCTGCAACTATGCTTTATGAAAAGGGTAAGACGGGGAGAGGGGGTGGAAGAGACGAGAGACTTTGTTTTTTTACTTTCTTTTTTTTATGTTTTTTGTAAAGGTCTTTTTTCAGTGATGTCCTTTCCATGGCCAAGGACAGTAAAACAGAAGACTGTGATCTGATTTTGTAGCATCACAGATCCAAGGAAAATCAAAGAAAAATAAACAGCAAACAGTATGACACATCTGTGAGGACATCCTGTAGATCATAGAGGAAGATGGAGGTAGCATCAAATAAAGTAAACAATTAAATAAATCTATGTAGGATCTTTCAGACATAAATGTTTTTTTTTTCCACTTTGAGTTCAGCAGGGTCACAACACTAAAACGCCACATACGCAGTACAATCCAGTCTTCAGCTTGAGTACAGTCCTCCTCGCAGGCTTTGAATGCGTAGGTTTGCCATTTAAAGCATCGGTCAGTGATGAACACGTACGATGTCACTGCGTGGTGTAGGGCTTTGGCAGGCGGGACACAAGATGTGATTGGAGGCTGATATAGTGACAGAGTTTAGTGGTTGTGATTCCCTCTGCAGACAGGAACGGCAGAGCAAGTGACCACAGGTGAGGCGGTAGACTGATGATGCAGATTTAGAGTAAACGGAGACCGAACAGGAACACGCTGAGCACTTCTTCTCACCTGGGAAACAAATGTGAGGAGAAAATCAGTGGGTTTATACTGATTTAACATTAGACGTTGTAAACAGGTATAAACTCAAAATATTGTGTTTTCAGTGTATTTCAGGAGGACTTTTATCATGTGTTGTAAATGAAATCCTTTCTCTTAACCAACAACATCCTCAGTTTTTGATTTCTTGCAACCCAGAAGGCCTCTCAACAAGTGCTTTGCTTTTGTGTTTATGAGAAAGAAAGGGACATTTTCCAATTCAGAAATAAACTCAACATGTCTTCTGGCTGCGCTGAGGCTCCTATTCATGTAAAAATTAAACAGCAAGATCTAAAAGGGATCTTTTTCAAGCTCGACAAACTCTATACTCAATGTTAGTGCGGGACTGGATCAAACACAGCTCTGCATTAAAAGAATGAAAGGGGCCGAGACAAGAAATACATGCGACTCTGTTGCCTCGTCTAGAGTTATCTGAGAAGTTACAATAAAGATTTTTGCCTTTTTTTTTAATCTTCCTTTTTGCTAGGTCACCATTTGAAGGCACTGATAGATTGCTAGATGTCACTAAATCCTACATTGTTAGACCAGTGTGTAGGATTTAGGCATTTGATTTGGCATCTACCAGTGTAGTTGAAGATTACAACCCCCTCGCCTCACCCCCCCACTCCAAGCCTGTAGGAAAACTACGGCTGCTGCGAATCAGAAACTCGCCAAAATGCCTCTTTCTCGAGCCAGTGTTTTGTTTGTCCATCTGGGCTACTGCAGAAACATGACGGTTCAACGTGGCAGCCTCCGTGGAAGAGGACCCTCTCCCCCCTGTATATAAAAATGGCTCATTCTAAGGTAATGAAAACACAACGATTCTTATTCATAAATGTTTCACAGTGGACTTCCAACCTGTCGGCATGCCTGGAGTACCTGCAGTGTGACAGTGCTGTGAGGCGCTTGGTGGTTCAGAGTCAGGAGTAACAAGTCTCTGCTGGGACAAGTTTGAGGTGAAGGAGGGTCGGCCCTGCAGGGCGGAGAAGAGGGCTTCATCCAGGCTGGCTGACAAACGCTGCTCATGAGAGCTGGGGACTGAAGAAATATGGTGAACTGACACAACAGACAAGTAAGCAGGAGAAAAAAAAAGAAATATGATTTAGGGTTTTACTCTTACAAAGCATGTTATACTCACTTGAAACCGCATTGTTTCTTGGTCTTTTTGTTTGAGGTAGTTGTTGCGTCTCAGCTGTAAACCCTTCATTTGATTCTTTGGGAATTCCACTTAGATCTCGTTTCTTTCTTCTCTCTAACTCTGATTTATTATCTGTAGTAAAAGGCTGGGAGTCTGATGTTTGATCTCCATTATCTGATGAATGTCTTAATCCGGTGTTTTCTATTTGTGGAGTCCTGTTTATATTTCTGGTGCCAGCACTGTATTGAATAACAGTATTGTTTGAAGAGCTTTGACTGAAACTTGGAGAGTTCTGGGACTGTTCATCTCTTTTAGAGGCTATAAGTCTTGAGGCCTGTGGATCATCGCCCTCCCCTCGTCTTCCCAACATCCCTTCCCTCCTATTCATCCCTTTTTGCAGGACGAAGTGGTCAATGCGGCTTTTCAGTTGGGGGTTAGGAAGAGGCTGGGAGGTCGAAGTGAACGGGACGCCGGTGAAGGGGTCATTCGGTGGTCGACCCCAAGTGGCTTCTCTCTTCTGGTGCTCCTCCAGAGTGGTGTTGTCCACTGACACACCACTGGGGAGCAGCATGGGTAGCATCATAACCTCCTGAGTTATTGGGTCAAGGAACTCTTCTGGGATGGAAAGATTGCTGGAGTCAGATAAAAAGCAAACAGATAATTATCAACGTTGTCAGAAAATGTATAGATTTTATTATTATAAGCTCTTTATTATCTAAAACAAGAAGGACATTAAACAGAAATGTAATTTTTTTTTATACAAGGCTGCTTCATAAAAACATACCTTGGAGGTGTAGCTGCTTGCAGTAGCGGCTTCGACTGGCTGACAGAAGAGGAGAAAAGTACAGGTTGTGGCAGCCGTCTTTCACTGGCCTCGTGGACTCTTTTAACCCTCTCTACTTCTTCTGCGGGGCAGCAGCGAGCAGGTTGTCCCCACACAACCAAAGCCTTGAGCCCCAGAGCAGATGCTGCACCGCCGAATGGCACAGTCACACGAAGTTGTGTCACAGCACCTAATGAGAGCAGACCCCGGCTCCATAGCTCCTCTTGCCGACAGTTTGCAGGTTGTGGAGGAGGAAGCGACAGGAAAGGGGGGCGGGGTCTAAAATTTGAACGTGAGAAACAGACTCGGGTCTCCTCCCTAAGTTCGCAACGACCTACCAGTTTGAACTCTGGTTCAGGATTACTGGATTCAGTGTTTGACTGACACTTGACCCCATGGCCCCTTCGTTCAGGCTCAGTTAGAGTCTCTTCTCCCCACTGTTGGGCCTGACGACTCCACTGGTGGCCATTATTGCGGCGAGATTTACGGCCGTGCTGTTGTTGCTTTTCTCTGTTCTGTTCGTGCTGGTTCTTTACCTGCATCTGCTCCTTTTGCTGAACCTGTCCGTGGCCTTGACTGATATTCTGGGAAGGTCGCTGATCAGAGCTGGTGCTGATCTCCAGTTTCTTGCAGGCCTGTCCTTTGTCCATACCCCAGGGCCACAGCTCCACATCCACCCTGCACAGCTCCACCTGGAAGCCAAACTTCAATGTCACCTGAGAGGAATGGAGGAAATGGATATATGTATTAATTGATTAATGTACTACTAGTGCTGCCACAGAACCTATCCACCTAAAAAAAGTGGACAATTAAGAGGTGCTGCATTCTGCCTTAAGAGTGCTCATGCCTTATGTGCAAGGATTTTTATTGGATGATGAATCAAAAACTCTTGAAAAATACAGACTAGGTTTGCAAAGGCCTCTAGGCCAACTTGAATACAAAGCAATATTTCCAAGACTGCACGTCTATTAATTTTACAGTAATATTTCTGATACTATGACACTGAGTGTGGCTACCTCTATGAAGAATGCTTAAACGAGAACTTTTCTTGGCATTAGTTAAAAAGAGCATTGCCCTCACAATCTAGGACATAAAGTAGAATTTTACTTTAGACACACACCAGCCTTGAAGATGGGAAAAGAAGGATAAGGTTATCTAAAGAGACAAGTCAACACTGCAAGAGAAAGATTAGCTACTTCTGTGTGTGTAATGGCTCATCTGGTTAAATAGCCTGATCTGACATGGACATTTTGCCAAATTTACACTTCAAAGATTTAATTATTCAAATGAAATGAAGTGGTGCTCTTTGGTAGTGATCGCATTAGTCTGCCACAGAATGTAAGGCCACAGGTAAATATGTTTTAAAAAGGAGAACGAAAGCCGAAGCTTACCTGTACAGGTGGACGCAGGAAGTACTCCAGTTTGAAGCCCTGCCTCCGGACAGCGGGGTCGGGCGACACAAGGTTTGTGACATCATAGCCATCTGCACATAGCTGCAGAAGAAAAATAGATCAAATAGGTAATAATTACATTTTTAGTGAAATGTACACTAATACATTAAAGCAAACTTCCTGTGTCTGTCCAGTTATTTTTAGTTCACAATGAAGATGTTAATTTGTGAGTGTGTAAGTAAGACATCTCGTATTCTCTGTTAATGTGTCTTAGAGAAGCACATTAGAGCCAGACTAAATAATATGATAAGCCACAAGCAATATAACAATATAATAATATAAAAAGGACATGGTAGAAGAGGAGTTAAAAAAAAGAATTAAAAGGAGAGAAATAACATCTTTCATCCCAAGTGTGGAGAAAATACAGCCATGATCAGATTACAAAATACCAACAAAAAAAAAAAGAACATAACAAGGTCAGTTGTGATTCAGGCACCCACACAGCACTTTGTCCCTCTGCTTCTTTATTTTCACATCTTTGTCCTTTACCTGAAACCTTTGCCATTATGCATCCACTGTATACGTTCCTTCTTATTCATCTCAACACATATTGGACCTATTCCTAAACTTTCTTACAAGGGGAAAGGTGAATGATGCTCTCACAAGACATTATGTGGGTGCAGAAATGAGGGTTTTAGCTTGTTTAATGTCCTAAGTAACTCTAGTTACATGTCACCTATGTGACAGGAAAGAATGGCACATCAAATCATCATCATAAAAAAAATAGCTGGAGGAAGGTACAGTTAAGTGACAGATCCACGAAATGTGTCGCACCTTGTTGCAATGAACTGTTGTATAAAAGTGTGGCAGACAGAGATTCACAACCATATTCTCCAACCTGTGGAGAAAAGAATATACATTTTAGAGCCATACATGTTCCCTTGCGTCAGCCTACAGGTGAAGGACAAATGGAGAATTTAGTGAATGCCACTGTTCAACACTGACACACTGACACACCACACTGTCCTACATTATAAGAAGGTAATCACATTTTGCTGATGTGTCCGCTTATTAGTTTAGACGTTTGACCTCATAACAAAGCTAGCTTTACAGACCTTCACCTTCCATTAACAATTTTCAACAGTAGGTGTGTGAACGATAATTACATAGCGATGAAAAAGACGGTGAAAGGTGGAAGATGGTGACCTCCCCTTACGTTTGACATCATCATTCAATAAAATGTGCAAATGTTTGGTGATTAAACACAAAATAAAGCACACAGCTCAAATCTGTGGACGCCACTATGGTTAGTGCTGAAATTATTAGTTGATTAATCCATTAGTTCATCAACATAAATTTAACAATTCAAATTAGTGACTGACCAGTTTAGTCAGTAGCAATAGTAAAAAGGAAAATGCCAAACATTCACATCTAAAATGTAGGGATTTGCAGTTTTATTTCACAAAGAAATGCTATCTAATTAAATGATTAATCACTGAATAGATTAGTCAATTAAAGGAAAATAAATCCGCACCTATTTTGATAATTGATTCATCTTTCCAGTCATTTTTCAAGCTGTAGGCTACTACCCAACATTTGATGGTCCCAGCATTTCATATGTAACGTTAACTTAACTAAGGACTGGCTACTGTTCTTGGTCATAGTTATTTATATATAAATAAAAAATTTAAAAAGTGTTTGTGAACTGTTATCAAATAACTAACCTAACCTTAGTAACGTTAACAACCTCATGATGGCAACGTGTTCTGACATTATACGGAACAAACCAGCGAGAAAGTAACTTGAATATTGACGGATAATGAAAATAACATGAATGAAAATAACATTTAGCCCTTCATTTTAATTTCTGATCCAGCTAGCAGTTACTGGAAACTACAAAGTTACATTTAATAAAATGACTGTAATTAATTAAACTGTAAATGTAACGGTCGCCAGTAGTGCAGGCTCCTCAGATATAAATGACCGTTAAAGAGACGTTACTTTGTGCGTTAACGTATATTCCAGAACGAGCGTACCATTCCGAGCTAGCTAGCTAACGTTAGCTTGCCTTATGGAAAACCTAACACCAGCGAGTTAGCTGTTGGCTAACATTGCTAATGCTGAGCAAGTCTCACAGTGTTCACATCGGCGTAGTTACACTAAAGCAGACAAAGCTTACGTTGCTTGGTCGTTGGCCAACGTGGCTGTTTTCACTCTTTATTTGGCTCCTCTGACTAACTTTAGAAGGTAGCTGGCTAACAGCTACTAGCCTTTAGCCAGTACAAGTATGGCAACCGAGAAGAGACATGCGTCACATTTGGCGAAATTCGTCAGTGTCCAGGATGCAACAGGTGAGTAAAAATACCTAATTTAATTGAGTGTCTGCTGACGTTATGTTGTCTTTACCCTCCACACTGCTTACATGTCGATAGTTAGCCCTTTTAACATTTTAAAGGTTTCACTTTATTATCTCTAATTACACTACACTTTTATTTATTTTACCTTTATTTAACCAGATAAGTCAACTGAGAACCAGTTCTCACTTACAATGACCACCTAGAGGCAGCAGCAAGAGACAATCCAATAAAACAAGTAAAACACACATACAGCTAATGTAAATACAATTTGGAGGTACTTTTACTTGAGCACTTGGATTTTATGCTACTCTATACTTCTGCTTCATTACATTTCAGAGGAAAATATTGCACTTTTTGATTACATTTATTTGACAAAGGTCCTTGATACGTTGCAGACAATTTAAGATTTTACAAAACATAACCAGCCTGTAAAATAAGATGCATTGCTTCAAAACTACTCAACAGCATGCAAAATAGTTAAAATCATCTCCACCTAAACCAGCTATAACTACATTTAAATGCTGCTGAGATGTTAATGCATCTGTACTAATAATTAATTTGCATAATATATATTAATGTACTGAAAGAAACCATTCTGCACAATTTAATTTTGATACTTATCTTGCTGATAATAAGTAATAATAAATAAGTATTTTCAATGCAGGACTTTTACTGTAATGGAGTATTACTACAGTGTGGTATTACTACATTTATTGAAGTACAGTATCTGAATACCTCTTCCACATATGGCCAGGTTAACCAAAGTTTACAGTTATTGTCCTAATTGTTTTAATACTTAGAGGTTTAGAGAGGTAAAGCTGCAGTAATTAACAGTAAAAGTAGAAAGAAATATGTTCTTTCATCTCGTTAATCATCTCATAACCCCTGAGATTTAATCCTGAACTGCTGTGATAAAAGGCATGTGCCTAGAATTCATATTCCGATATTTGATTCCCAGAATAAAATCTTAACCACAGGACAAATGATTTGCTCAGTGACACAAAGTGCTGAATTATTCACATATCTTTATTAGTTCTGCTGAATTTTAACAAAGGGGTGGTTTTAATCAAGCCAGAACAGTACTAATAACATAAATGCAAACAATAAATTTGAAACATGTATAAAATCTGTAGCATTTTGTTCTCTAAACAATGCAATACTGTAACTACATTTATCACCTACATCAAAAGGAACATCATTTTTGGACAGGGTTGCTATGATTGCACCATTATGGTAGGCCAATAGGCTATCTACACAGTTAAAAAAAACACATAAAGGAAAGCTCAAATGGCACATATTTTCTCTGTCAGTTCACCATAATATAATAACAGTAATAAAGATGATAATACTATGTAATACCTTAGAGATAAGTTAATATTCTTGAGCAACATCTTTGTATGCTGGCATAAACAACACATATAAAAGCCATGATATTCACATCTGAGTCTACTGTACATCATAACTTGTGTGTAGGACACTACATAGTGCAGTTAGCCTGAATGCTTCCTTTAAAGAGGCATACTCTCCCACTTTTCAGATTTTTTTTTAAACTTACTTCTCCCCTGCTTTGTCTATACAGAAGAAAGTAGAGTTTTCTAGGATACACAGACTCCCCCAGCTTTGATGTACATCTTACTGTACTTAAAGCCCCCCACCCCCGAAAAAATCCTTTTGCTCTTAATATATCTTCACTTGCTGTATTGCCACTAGTCCCTCTATCCTCAATCTCATAAGCTGAAGCTTTTCATATGTAAACACACATGCACACACCCGCTCTCCCACACACACACTCACACACATTTACAATCTATACCTATTATAAGTATTTCTTTCTAGTATCATACATTCTATATATTTTTTTTTTAAACTTTGGGGATTCTGACTGATTTCTTGGCTGTAAATGCACGACGTGAATGACACAATTATCATAATAACGAAATTCAAATTGTGTGCTTACTTTCACATCCTCCTTGCAGCTCAATGAGAAGAAATTTGAGTTGGGAGCGCTCAGAAAGCTCTCTAATGACCTCTAGTGTTTGCTTTTAGTCACCGCAGACAAGCCGCAGTGAAGGGGAACCAGGTTCGCCCACGTATTAAACTTATTATATATTAACTTGGGGTTGATTATCTGCTAAACATATCTATTTAATTCAATTTGTAGAAAATATAAACTCTGTTGGTCTTCATGATGTGTTTAAATGACTCATGCTGTTGGACCCTGTGCATGAAATGACTTGAAAACTGAATCAAGAAATCGGTCTGTGTGATCTTTAACGTCAATATCTGAGATTTAAATGAAATAGTCCAGCCATATGTAATAATGTTGTGTAACTGGTTTGCTGATATTATAATTAAAGCACAAAAAATGATAATCACACTCTCGATTTCTTTTTCATCTATTCCCAGCATTAGTTATTCTTGTATACTTGCTGGAGAGAATGGAGTAAGGCGCTCTCTGGCCAAAAATGCAAGTTAACATCACACACTCTGACCACTAATTCTACTTTTACATTACCAGTGACACAGACTTACAATGAATAAATACCGCATAATATTCTTGTTGATAATTTCTGACAATATCCCTGATTGTCTTGGTCCTTTTCTAGCATGGGAATGAAATGACCCCTGTATTAGTGCTGTAATCTAAACATTGTCATTTAACATTTTCTTTCTCTGCCAGCCACCAGTTTGGCACACTTTTCATGAACACTGGTTATGTAGGATGTGTGCAACTAGTGAAAGACTGTTTGGAGGTTGAAAAATAACTGATAGATTGGATATAGTTCAACTTCCTGTTCAGATGATCTGCTTGTTACTGATAATGTTGGATTTTGCAGTCTGCCTTAGTTGCTAGTGTCTATAGTTGCTTTGAAAAGTATGTCAGACCGAACTGATTTATTCTATTGTAGACTGAAATGTTTTTCAACTGTATGCTGAAGTGGTTTTGTGTGAGAGGCCTTGTCCCCATGAGTGTGTTGAACTGGACAATAAGTTTCATGGAGATGTCTCTATATCTCAGTGGACTCTATCCTCTCCAAGCGTGAGGGTCCTGCCCAGGGAGGGGCAAGCTGGTGGAGAGAAGGGGGGCCCTTCTGGTCTTCACAAGGTGGGGAGATGGTGAGGGCGATGGGGCCAGAGATAGAGGGTGGGGGCGGAGGAGACAGAGGTGAGAGGGCTGGTGGTGGAGGTGGAGAATTGGACGAGGTGGGGGAGGTGGTGGTGGTAGTGGTAATAGTGGTAGTGGTGGACGTTGTGTTTGGTTTGGCTCCCAACTGGCTCATACGTTTTTCCAAAGCTTGGTTCTTCTGCAGCGTTTCCACATAGCTGAGCTGCAGCTGTGCCTGGTATTTCAAAACCCGTTCCTTCTCATCCTGCCAGGTGTGTCGCTCCTGGTCAAAGTTGAGGGCCTGGCGTTCCCGTTGCTGCCGCTCCAGGCGTAATGCAGCCTGCAGCTGCTCTAGTTGCCTGCGCAGCTCCCCTGCTTCATCCCAGTGACCCTCCTGCACTCCTGCTCGCTGGTGGGCATCCTGACGCAGTTGCGCCTCCTGGCACAGTTGGGCCTCGTGACGTAGCTGGGCCTCTTGACGCATTTGGGCCTCATGGCAGAGCTGGGCCTCCTGGCGCAGTTGGGCCTCCTGACGGAGCTGCACCTCTTGACGCAACTGTGCTTCTTGCCGTAATTGGGCCTCTTGACGGATTTGGGCTTCATGGCGCAGATGAACCTCCTGGCGAAGCTGGGCCTCCTGGCGGAGTTGAGCCTCTGGTCGGATTTGGCCATCCTGACGTATTCGGAGGTCCTGCTGCATGTGAGCATCCTGACGCTGCTGTGCGTCGCGCCATTGAGCTTCTTCGCGTTGCTGCCTCTCCTGTCTCTGAGCTTCCTGCCTTTGGGCTTTGGCTTCATCACTCTGAAGACTCAGCAGTGTGTCAGATGTGGGGGTGAGGGAGTTAGTTGAGGGCTCACCGGGGTTACGTGGACAGTGTACAACTCCCCAAGGTGGCAACAGCCCTGCAGCAGCTAAGTTAGGACTCATGACAACTTCTGCTCCTCTGCTCGCTTCACTCAGAGCCCGCTTTAAACTAAGCACCTCTGCCTCAAATACACCCAGCTTTTCTCTAAGGAGGGACACCTGTAGAAAGGAAAATACATATCACAGGAGAATATAATTTAATTTTCAATGTAGTATTTGACAGTCAGTATTTCTGTGGACTGAATAAAAACAACAGAATAAAAGAACAAAACAAAAAAACATCAGATATAAATAGTGTACATAGTTATAGAGAAATAGAGATAATGTGTAAAAAGATTCACACAGACATTCAAACAAATACACATCCAGCTGTGTTTGCTATACATGCATGACTTCAAGCATGCACATGTATGCACATATACTGAACAAAAAGCAGCAGTGATGGATGTCTGTACTGTCATTTGTTAGACCAGTCTGTTGAAACAGGTGAGACTAATAGTACAGACAGAAAAAACTGTGAGTGGGCCTTGATGGATAGTGTGAGAGCAGTCATGTGAATACTTTTTCTTATTTTACTGTTGCATGGATTGTAAGTTGCCCTACTATAGATACTAAGAGCTAGTGATAAATGGATGAATTGTAAATTGTACTTAATAGGAGATTAAACTTAAACTTGCTACCTTTTCCATAAGGAATACACAACATACATATTATTTGTGCGTGAGCTGTTTATGAGGTCATACAGTACAAAGGAAAAAATCGTTGCAACTGTAATATATAATGTTGCCCAATCCCCTATTTGTCCTAGTATCCTCGCCAAGTTTTTGGAATCCCTCCGAAGGATTTTGAGGATTAAATGCTCAACAATCTAGATTTAGTGGTAAGCATCCCAATCCTGCAATCTCACTTGTTGTAGAATATAATTTGACTGCTTTGGATAATAATCAACATTGTGTTGCTCTTTTCATAGACCACTCTAAAGCCTTCGATAAAGTCCACCGTTCCCTCCAATGATCATAATGGGCCTAGAATAATGTAAGCGTTACATCCTGTAGCTTGTGGTAAGTTTCATGTGTTTTGCGTGATGCATAGCCACCTGAGGGAGATAAAAATCCAGACAAAATCTGGTCTGATCAGTATTTAGTGAGACAATTTTTAAGTCCATAAATACCAGCAATATACAATTGTAATGGGATTCTAATTCTATTTCAAACCAGATAATGTGACAAACTATTGGGCTTTAATATTATTATCACCAAAGGTACTTATTAGCATAAAATGTGGCAAACTTTTTTACAATCCTGGACAGTCACCTTGGCGCTCCTAATAATGAAATAATGATAAGACTGACAGTCTCTCAAATATTTATGCTGACAAATTTAACGACTTTGATTTCCTGACCGAACTGGGGCTTTCTATATAGAAATAAGACTTGTTTTTACACAATCTACGTACATAAAATTGGGAAATGAACCTAAAGCATTTATCTGTCTTCACTTTTCAGTGTAAGGAAATATATTGGATCTCATGTTTTCAGATGCTAAGCTGGCACTGCTGGCACATTTTGTTACACTGAGAAAGTCCTATACACAAATTATCATAATATCTTAAATCTTACAGGGTTTTACATGAGACACTTAAAAGTCATTTTCTGTGCTCTATATACTGAAAAGTGAGATACCGTGAAGCCCTTCATCAAAAATCTTACGATAAATCTTACTAATAGTAAATTGTTATGTTATGTTTGAAGACTGTTTAAAGGACCAGTGTGTAGGATTTAGTGTCTTGTAGTGGTGTAGTCGCAGATTGCAACTCACTCGCTTCACCCTCTCCTGCCGAGGAGAAACTAGAGTGGCCCCAAAGCGTGGGAAAAACAAACGGCCCTGTCTAGAGCCCGTGTTAGGTTTGTCCATTCTAGGCTACTGTAGAAACATGGCGGTTCAATATCGTAGCATCTGTAGAAGGCAACCCATGGAGTCTGTACACAACAATTCTTATTTCTAGGTGATTATACATGAAAACATAGCTATGCATATTACTATTCCATTTCTGCCAATATATCCTCCTAAACATGACACATTGGATCTTTAATGGATTGTTTACTTCTTTGAATTATGAATTAGTTTGTGCTTTGAGTATAAACTAACTGAAAACCTACCTCTGACAGAGTCCTCCTCAGCTCTCCCTCACACTTCTCCAGCTCCAGACTCTTGGTGCTATAGGAGTCCTTCAGGCCCAGCATGGCTTCCTCCCGCTCCCTCAGCTGGGCATTAAGCTCCTTCAGCTGTCCTCTCAGGGCCACCATCTCTCCAGCTCGCTGGGTCACTTCAGCCTGACTCTCCCTCAGCTGCTGCTTCAGCAGGGAGATCTCTCCTGCTTTCTGACACACCTGCCACATGAAGAATGAGGGAGTAGTTTAGTATTTAAGTACTGTGGTAAATATCCTCCCTATCCCACTGCATACAAGGGGATAGCTTATACACACATACATATACACATACACACACACATACATAGGCAGCTTCACACGCAACCGTATACTCAGTGCTCCACTGCTCAGTCTACCATGATGCAACCCTGATAACATTTTACTGAACTAGTCAAGCGCACCAACTCATATACTCATATCTCACCTCCCACTTGGTCTCCTCCAGACGAGGCAAGATGTCAGCCTGCTCCTTCCTGTAATCCAGACACTTTCTCTCCAGCTCCTCTCTCTGGGCCAACAGAGCCGCCATCTCCTCCTGGAGCCTCCTCTTGTCCTGGGACAGACGGCTAATCTGGGCCTGCAGGGCAGTCTGGGAGCGCTGAGCACGACGGGTAACCTGCAGAATTTTTTTAAAAAATGATTGACTTTGTTATAAATTTTAGATTGTTTTATCAGCTTTCTCTTATACAGAGAGTTCCCTAACAATTAGAATCCCAAGATGATATTTAAATACCACACTTAACTTAAATATTGAATACTGAAATAACACCATATTTTTTAAATTGGGCTTGTTTTTGGTTTATATGTCCCTTAGCAGCAGTATAGTTCACGTCCAATTTCTTCAACTTTTAAACTGGATTTTACAAATAAAATCAACCTTCTATTGTGTATTTACCCCCAAAAAAATCTTATTATTGTATCAAATTTCGACCCCATGTTTCAATCTGCACCTCTTCTAGGATTTCACACAGGTTGCACCTGGACTCAAGATGCAAGTTAAGAAAAACAAAGTGCAGTGGAATCCTGAGGATGTTTAGTAGGATCACAAAATGTAGGGAGGTCACCTGCTGCAGGCGCGAGGCATAGTTCTGTCTCAGCTCGTCCATCTGTCGCTCCCAAACACGTTGCTTCTCCTCAAACACCTGAATGATTGCTGCCTCACTTTGGTCCAGGTTTCTGCGCATATGCTGCACCTGGTAGAAAAGAGGAAGGCATTAGGCCACAAAGCAGCCACTTAAATAATAAAAGTAGAATAAATCCAGCATGGATAACAAAATGTGAGACTGCCAGGAATTCACCTTTTCAGCAGCCAAAAAACTACTCAAGATACAGTTTGCCAGGAAAAACTGCACACAGGCCATAAAGCCAGAATTTGTAAAAATGTAATGCATTCATTTCTCAAATATTTAAAAGAAATACCAATGTTATTTTTAACAAATCAAGGTCTGAAAGGTTTTTGTCATCTTATACCACATCAAATCTCTAAAAACAAGACAGTAAAATGATACTTGAAGCCTGTTAGCACATTTCTCTAACACACATTATTTGTAGGTTGAATGCTGAGAATGCATTTATGATCCAAAGCTGCCTTTGGGGATGTTAAAGGGTAATTTCATCCAAATTACAAAGAACACTTAGTTGGATCCAGCCATACAGATATGTATGAGTTTGGACAAATCCTGACAATAAAAAAGTATTTATTTAAATATTTAGTTTATCTGTCCACATAATATCAACCAGTGCCACACTTTTCAATACAAAATTCATAACCAAGGACGTGTGTGGGGTTTTTTCTCACCAATTCATTTCAGTTCACATTCAATATACAACTCAGGTCACAGGGAAAATATCTATTTTTTTCTGTGCTCCTGTAAGTTTTATGTGCGGATGTTTTGAAGTATCTCTCTCAGAGATTCTCTGCCACCCCAATATAATGAAGGTGAATGGAATTTTTGTGATGCTTGTGGCATTGACAATATAGATTAAAAAGTGGCTTTCCAGAAACAATGTCCCTAGTTATTCATAGACCTCACTGTGGATGATTTTCACAATGAAAACTTTTGGCATTGAGTTCTGTGGATTATTCAGAGACACAGCGTCACTGTTTCTGGAAAGAGATGTTGCTGTTGAATTTAATTTAACAATGTTCTGAGCTCCACAACCAAAATTCCATTTATCTCCACTGTATTGGATTGGCAGCAGAGATCTTAACTGAGAAAATAAAAACAAAAATGTCTACATGACATTCACTGGTCCTTTAAGTGCCTTTAACTTCCCCTTCTTTTTAATGGAGTACTCACTTAATGTGAAACTACTACAAATCAGACATTTCTGAGTGGCCTCTGACCTCTTGCTCTTTCTCCCACAAGCGGTCCTCCAGGTCCTGGATGATGTCGTCAGAAGAGGGGGAAGGGCGTAGAGGTGCTGGGGCGTCACTCAGGTGGCTCAGCCTCTGATAGGACGAGGAGCTCTTTCCTGAGGAGGACCGGCCACTGTCTGAGGCACTGAGCCCGTTCTGGAGGAAAGAACCACATCATGACACATTACAGCTGATAACGGTGAGGTGCATTAAGTGCCAGGCTAAGTGAGTGTGGATGATGGCCTTACCTGGTAGCCAGGCTTTTCCAGCTTGTCCAGGCCCGCAGCTGCTCCAACCATGCCCAACCTGTTGATGTGGCTGGTGGAAGCACTGAGAGGCCCCAGGACTGCTGGGGGCCCACAACCTGACCCCGAGCCTGTATAGGTAGGCAGGCTGGTCAGGGAGTTCCTCCCTGAGTCAGACATCCCTCCCTGAACCACTTCATTACCATTTCCCCCACCCTCACTTCTGCTGACCCTCACTGGGCTGTCCTGGTCCAGGAGTAAAGCCTCAGGGACCTCTCCTGATTCTCCTCCTGCTCCATCCCTTCCTCTCCTGCCTCCTCTGCTCTCACTGAACCCATCACTCCTTGCCTCAGTCTTGCCCTCGCTCCCAGCCCCTCCTGCCTGGCCCACCAGGTTCTGCATGGAGTGGAAGCTCTTGGGAACCACCGGCTTGAAGGCAGAGGGACGAACGAGGCCTGAGTTGTTCTGCATCGCCTACGATAGAGATGGAGGAAGGATGGAAGGAAAGACAGTAAGAACAATTAGCGACAAAAGAACATTGTAGTAGATAAAATGCAGCATTGTGATGTGTTAAGCATAATAACATAATATAGGGCATGCATTATACATATTATGATATAATTGGAACAGTTTGAGATACATTTGGTGTATTTCTGAGGCACTTTAATCGTGGCAAAAAGGTGGCATAAATCATAATTTTAAAGGGTAGGTTGAGAATCTTGTGTTATTGGTGGCAAAAATCATTATTCCTATTCATACTGGCTGTGAGGCCTTTCTAATGTGACTTCAGTGTAATATACTGCTGACAAGGTCTACAGTTCTTGTTAATACATAGCTTCAACTGTTAGATAGCCAAATAAAGAAGTTATCTTCCAAACTTATAGTCTTTTTAGTAAGAATTCCCACATTTAGTTTCTAGCCCCCAAACCACAGCTCAGGGACACAAAAGGCTGTAATGGAAGAAACCAACATGATTTAGCTAATTAAGACTGTTAGCTCAGCATAGGCTGAACTTTAGAATGCATTTGTGAAAGAGTGAAAGAGTGTGAAATTCCCTTATTTAGTTTCGACACTGTTTCCTTGCTTAACTGCAGTAGAAGCATGATAAACAGAAAAAGGAAAACATATACTACAAAGATTTAGGAAGGTGCCCACTTGATTTATCCAACTGTGCTGCTACTGAAGCCTCACACTACACCCCTCACTTACATTTGAGTCACACTAGGAAGGAACCACTTCATTGCCGGTATGCAGAGGAGGCATGATTACAGCAACAAATAACTCTTTCAACATGAATGTGAGTTTTGAATTAAGACAAATTTAAAAAATCTGAACCTATTGTTCTAAGTACCTAAGTTCAAAATGTAAAAACATTTTCCACCCCGGTCTTCTAAATCAGTGGTGTCCAAACCTTTTCTGCTTGTGACCCCAAGGTGTGAATTTTGTTTTCCACCATTGCCTGCCCCAGTGATCATCTTTAGATTCAGTTTTCAACCCCTTTTCAGGGGGCTGAACCCCAGATTGAGAACTACTGTCTTCAATCTTGAAGTACCTGCTCCAGTTTCCCCGACACTGGCAGGATCTTGGGCGGGTTGTGGTTTGGAGGGTTATGGCTGATTGGATTGTTCTCGCTGTCAGTCCTGGTGGCTGCCATCTCTCTGTGATGGTGTTGGTTCATGCCAACGCCGTTCTTCTCATTTGCTCCTCGGCCCAAAATGTTCCCACAAACATCTAAACCTGCAGCCTGCATTTCCCTCTCCCTCTCTCTTTCCAACCTCTCGTTCTCCAGCCTCTCTCTTTCCCTTTCCCTCTCCCTTTCCCTCTCTCGCTCCCTCTCCCTTTCTATCTTCTCTCTCTCAATTCTCTCTCTTTCCCTCTCTCTGGCTCTCTCCCTCTCCCGCTCCCTCTCTCGCTCCAGCCTCTCCCTCTCCACTCTTTCCCGCTCCCTCTCCCGGTTCCTCTCCCTCTCTCGCTCTCTCTCTAACCTCTCTCGGTCCCAGTCTCTGTCCCGGTCTCTGTCTCTCCCCCTCTCACGCTGCCTCTCCCTCTCCCTCTCCCACTCCCTCTCCCGCCTGCCTGCTCCGTTGCCACATTCCAACTGGTTGTTGTTGGACGGGGCCGTCATGGTACATTCAGTGTTGGTGGAGGAGGCTGTTTCGGTGGGCCGGTCAGTTCCGGTACAGGTCCCAGTCCCGATACTAACACTCCCTCGTTCATCGCTAGAAGCCGTCCCGTCTGATATAGTCGCCGGGGGGCGGGGCAGCCGCTCTGCGCTGCAGCTGCGGTCGGCAGGGCAACGGCGAGAGAGAGGAGGGGCCCGAGGCAGGGTGGTCCTCGTGCCCACAGACTTCATGGCAAACTCCTGCTCTCCTGCCACCCCACTGCCAACACTGCCCATAGTGGGGGTCAAAGGTCAGGGATTAGAGGTTAGGAGTCAGGATTGGGGAGGGTCACAGAAACATTTGGAAGTAGTGTGGGTCATCACAACCTAATGCAGGTAGTGGGGGCACACACACTAGAGGAACACAGAAAAACGAAAGGAGTTATACAATATTGTAATTGCATAATAACTAGTTATACAATAATAGTTAATGCAGAATAGATTCCAACCCACATACAGGGGCAGCGTAGTCCTCCCACCATGATAAAAATGAAAAGGGTCAGACCGATAAGTCTGGACAATTATCTGTATAGTGAGGGTATAAATAATAAGTGTAAAAATATAACTTGTCCTCCAGTTTAATGATGATTTCTTTATGTTTATGGCATTTTTTTTTATCATGTATACACTTTGTAAGTTTTAATTATTTTTGACTATTGAACTATTGTTTGTTTTTATTTAAGTTAAGTGATGCTGGGTGAAAAGGTCACTCACACCAATCCAAAGCAAAAGTTACCCTGGATTTCACATCGTTGAACTGGAGGATGCTATTTGTTTTTGTTTTTTATATTTTTTTGTGAACACAAATACAGGAAGACCTGCACAAAATAAGTCTAATACAAATTATACAAAATAAGAGCCCTGCAACAAATACATTTTTGCAAACGCCTATGATATTATTTTTTTATTTTATATTTATAATAAGATTTTCATTCACTCTGCATCATATATATTTTGCTTTAATGCTTGTTCTTTGCTGAAATTTATTTAACTTTAACTTTTGAGTTTCCACAGACCCCACTGCTGTATGTTTTCAGTGGGGTAATCATGATAATAATAATTCTATATATTTTTTCATTCCTTTTTATCCTATTGAAAAATGTAGAATTGAGGGGTAGTGTTACTTCCTATCTCCTTCCCATTTCCACAAACTGAGATACACATTTAATGAAGGTGATAAAATATGGACATGGCCGTAAAGCATTTCTATTACACCAAACATCATTATCATTATTTATGTGTTTTATAGGCCATATACAAACAAATATATATTAATTTTGTTTGCCAAAAAATGATTCACAGAAGAAATAGATTAGGGGTCAATCACACCTCAGTGAGGCCAAACTCCCTGTTGGACCATTTATGAATTGAATGAATATTCAAACAAACTCTTTTGGAATGTGGGTTTAAGGAACTGTTGTGTACTGTCAAAACTAATAATAGATATAGAGCATGTGAAATCTTAATCAGGTTTATATATACAATTCTCATAAAATTAGTTAAGGTCCTAAAGTATCTAATTAGTAAAAGTAATTAGTAAAAATAATTTTAAGTATATTTTTAGGAGGACCTGATACCCCAAACACAACATTAGCATTAAGTAACTTAAGGGTTATTGTGACTTTTTAAGTTGTAGTCATTGGTGGTTTATTGGATTGCTGAACAAATAACTGGAACACATTAAATTAAAGTGCAGTGCAATCCAACACAACAATACCACAAACTATGGCCTAAATACCATAGTTTGTGAGCACCTCTCTAACACTGTCTCAATATCAATGTCTCAACCATAAACCTTTATGCAGGGCTGTTGTATTCGTTTGCATGAGGCTTCAGAGCACAGGTATTCCTGTTAATGTGTCCACTCAAAAATACAGTATATTCAGAGACTGTAGTTTGCTGTGTAGTTGAACTGTGTTGAATTATACTGAGACGTGTTTCTAGCATTTTGTGTCCCATTTCTTTCTTATTATTATTTCATCAGCCAGAGTAGACTAAATATTAGAAACACCTCTAAGTGCGCATCTAGGTACACCTCTAAGTGCAACATCTCTATATTGAGTCCGGCCTGGGACCTTTGTTGCATGTCGTCTACAACTCTTTCCCTTCTTTTCCTGTTAGCCAGTCACTGCCTCCTATCTGCTAAGGGCAAAAATGTCCAAAAACACAGAGAGAAACACCTCTGAGTGTAACACAATACAACATCACCACAAACTGCAGCCTCCAAAATGACCATAACATTGAATCAACAACTAAAACAGAATATAAAACCTTCTGGAAAGGGGGGATTTATTGCTCGACTGTTGCGTTAGTTTCAGATAGGTGTACCTAATAAAACAGGCAACTGAGCGGAATACAGACATAAATGCATGTGGGGGGATAAGAAGACTGTGTTTGTATATAAACTATATGTAGCCATGAATTACAGCATTAAAGAGCTGGCTTACATATGAACATTCACATCCCCAAAATCATACAGCAGCATATTACCCTGGCTTCTTATATAGATAGATAGATATAGACA
>NW_023339718.1:13236564-13247826 GCF_004916995.1 Morone saxatilis
CTCTCTCTCCCTCTCTCCCTTTTTCTCTGCATCCCTGGGCGGCAAGGGCGGCTTTAGCAGCATCCGCATCAAGCCCTGAATCGACTGCGCTCCCAAACAATCGCTCGCTAGGCCCGTGACAAGAACTACACGCACGACCCTCGCCGAATAGAAAAAAACACATCTAAATGAATATACACAGCAGCGTCATTGACATTGACGACAGTGGCTTTGATTTACCGATTGTAGCATCCTGGCGGTCCATCATCAAAGGCTACTCACTATTTTGCAGCTCGGCGGTTTTGTAAGATGGCAGCCTCAATAAACACTATTGTCACAAGACAGCGGCGTCAGTCCTGGTCGGCCGGGCTCTGTATTATTCTGCGGTGATACCGTGGGTCGGTAATATTAGGGATGCTGCTGTCTTCGACCGCTGTCAGCGTCGGATGCTGATGATGGAGTCGGTCGGTTGATACGCGCATCAGCTGAGAGACACACACCCACCTCTGGTCCCGCCCCTCCGGCTGCATGATACAAACGCCCCCTTTTGGCATTAATCCAGTGCTCTCCCTCGGGAAAAGCCTATAGAGTCATATACTGTGTCCCCCCCCCCCCCCGGATGGATGGATGGTGGGTGAGATGCTGGGTGGAAACCGTAGTGAGGCTGGATGCGTCACCAGATAATGCTTAGTTTCATTAATGCATTTTAACCTCCAGCATGTTAATCACTCAGAAATTATTATTATTTTAGAAAATAAATGTTTTGTATCAATGGTCATGTTCCATTCTTACAGTGTATTTGCTGTTTTGTATGTATTTGTTTGCATCCCACCCATACAAAAAAAAGAAGCATGACATCTTCAACCATTTTTTAAGAAATGAAAAATAAATAAGATTAAAAAAAAACCAATACATTCTCCTAACCTAAACCCACATTGATTGATTTTGGCCAATTGGAAGCAGCATAACAAGCTATTTATCACCACATAAAGTTTGGAGTTTTCTGTAATAATAGAAACTCCAAAAATCCTGTTTTGGTTTTCCATCAACTCCTTCATTAGATAAATATCTGTCTCTTTAGATGCTAAATTCTCCACTTTGTTCATCAGCTAGTTGCTAACTTTGCTTGTCTGCTGTTTGGTGCTCGGGAAGGTGTATTATACAGATATTTAATGTTATAAATAAGTTTGTGTGTGTCTGTAAACAATGCTTTTGAGAGCAGTGAGATTGAATCAAAACATACGAGCTGTAAAACCCAAAACAATGAGTTTGATTGATTAGATGTTAGACATAATCATTTGTTCATATAGTAATATTGACTAGAGAAAAACAAAACATTTTTTAATACATTTGCTTACAGTACATATTCTGGAAGTTTTCTGTCAGAAGAACTAAGTGAGTTGAAGTAACAAGTTCAACAGAGGGATTTTGTTCTAGTTTCAAAGCAAAATATCAGCACAGAATCACAATTGTTCTGAATGAAATAACCGCAGGTGAACTGTATCACTACAGAATCTCCTGGGAGGCTTTCCACTACACCTGCCCCCACTGGACCCCACTGGACCCCACAGTATTTACTGTAAGAACTACATAGGAGCCCTGAGTACTCCAGTAATTTAGTATTGCACTCCTAAGGTTTGGGTGACTTGTGAGTGAACAGATTTGGCAAATGGTAAATGTCCTGTTTTTTCAAACTCCATATAATATAGGAATTATAAAGTATGTTTTGATTAAAATTGTTTATTTTCTGTTACTTTCTTGTTTTGTATGATACTGTGGTCACACACACAAGTTGCAAAAGAGTCCTGTATCTCCATATTAGGCAGGTTGTCCTTGTTTTGTGTAAAAGAAGTATCCCTCTGCTCTGTAACAGATGTGTCAGTCCTCAGTTGGGTTGTGTTGCACGTTGTGACTGCTTGTCATCTTTACTTTGCATTTCCTCGATGCCTGCTGTTATTTCCCTATGCTGTTATATTTCTGTTTGACCTGACCTTGTGTTAGATAGCAGTTTCCTTTCCCCTGTGTCTCTTTTTCCCTTCATAGATCAATACTTGTTGGTATTTGGAACAATGCACTCTGAAGATTTACCATATTCTTTTTATTTTACTCAGTGTTTTTTATCCTGTGTGCAGCCCTTCATCCTTGAGCTCCTTTTCCTGATAATTTTAAATGTTTAATTATGGGTTTGTGTCTTCTTGGCAGTAACATCTAACCTTTTCTGAATTTTCTTGGTTGAGATGTTTCTCCTCCTCTTGGCAACATTTCCTGCTATGTTAAACCACCACAACTGGACAAGATGACACCAAAATTAAAACTACTTGACGGCACATCTGTTATGGTTGTTGTATCCTCTCCTGTTATCTCTTTTGCTACAGGTATTTGGAGTTTTTAGTCACCGTTTTCTTTCCTGCTGATTTGGCGAGGGAAATGAGCACTAGTGTGCCCCTGCAGAATGGGAGGAACATCTAAGGCACAAAGCAAACATACAAATACAAAGCACGCTCAATACCAGAAGTTTATCTACTTAATTTAATTCACAAGTGATCACTAACTAACTAACTAACTAACTAACTAACTAACATCTGTTTCGGTTTTTCGACTTCACAGAGGACAGTTATTACTGTGCAGTGGTGTCATATAAAAATATGAAGGACTTAAGTCTTTCCATCTCAATTGTACTTCATACTTCTACTCCACAACATGTCAGAGGGAAACATTTTACTCCATTACAATTATTTGACAGCTCTAGTCACTGATTACCTCTACAAGTTAAGATTTTTGCATATAAAACATATGAAAATGTACAAGTACAGCTGAAACAATTAGTCGACTGATAGAAAATTAATTGGCAGCTATATGGAGAATTGTTTCAGTAATTTTTCATGCCAAAACATTTCATGGTTGCAGGTACACAAATGTGAGTATTTGTTGCTTTTCCTTTTAATTATTTTAATTATCCATATGTATGTATGTTTTATGTTTTTAAATATTTTTAAAAGTATGTATATGGGTAGTGTGTCCACAGCTTCATTTTCATTTGAATTTTTTATTTTCAGTGTAGCCTTTATATACTATTAAACTAATTAATTATTAAATCTCTAAAGAGAAGGCCCTTTTTCTGTGACATTTGCTTGACTGTCCATGAGGGGGCAGCCAATACTGGGACTCTCACTGCTGCAATACTGCTGCAAGCATGCTGGGGGAAGTCAGTAGCTTCATCTTCCAAGTCTTCAGGGAATTTCTGCCTCCCTTTGGAGACTATTTCTAACACACAGCCCAGCAAAATTGGACCCCAGCTCTTTGTTCTCCCTCTTTATTTTGTGTCTGTCTGCTAAGGCAAGGGGAGTCACAATTTTATAACCTTTGTAACATACATTTTGTTTATTATTAGAATATAATGGAGTATATTAAGAGTATAATGGAGTATATTAAGTATAGTATAAAGTATTTTTAGCAACTCTTTATGGAGAATTACCTCTTTCAGACTGTTAATATATTGTACGACAGGACAGATGTGCTAATGTATAAATATAATTTTAATGTTGTAGCTGGTGCAGATGGAGTTAATGCATAAATTGTATCTGTTATTAATGCTAAAGAATCATAATTAAACAATGCTGTTAACCTATATGAGGTTGTATGTGGGCCATAAGAGTTGCACATTTGATATAAGAGGCCACTATTAGTACAGTGACATAAAATGGCGTTGTAGGCCTCTCTCACAAGGCCCTGTAGAGCATGTGATGGTGGATCGGCCGTTAATGGCACATCATTAGATTTCTGGTCCTTTAAGACTGTGAGACATAACTAATGATATCACTGTGTGCTGAGAAAGGTTACCTGTAGTTGTCTATATTTACTTTAAGTAATGATTAAAGAATGCCTGTATTCAGAGAAACTTGCTAATTGTACTGTGAAGTCTTTTCATTGTTTTCCATTATACTTTAAAAGCCACAGATAGTGTCACATGCCTCGAAAAAAAACCTTTCATCAAGGAGCTATTGTACCCAGGGGATTTTCAAAAATTTCTATAAGCATGCAGTTCATGTCACAAGCTGTTTTAATTGATTATGTTAGTCATCTAACACACACAAGGTAGACTATTTAACTAATTAATTAAATTAAACATAGCCAGGTAGCGATGTTCACTCATATCAATCAAGGAATGCACGAAGGCTGCTGTACAAGCTCCATTAAGCCTGGACTAAAAAACTTTCTTTATCTTGTTTACTTTAATTAGATTATAATTTGTAATACATCCTTCTTCTTCCTTTCTGTCTGTTGTCTGAAATAACACTGTGGATTTTTGTTTTCGTGTGCAATGTATTATAATTAAAACATTTTCTGTGCATGAAGGGATCTCATCTGGTCCCCACATCTTAAAATGAATGAATTTAAAAGATCCTTTAGAGCCATACTTCTCTGCAAAGAAACCACTATTGCATACTTAACGGCAATACCTTAAGTTTTTTTCCCCCACATTTTATTTTGAAACTTTTCATAATGCAATGACAAGAATCAACAAAAACAGCCAGGCCAACTTTGACATGTGCAGAGAAAAAAGGAAAGAGAGAAAACAAAACAGATTTAAAAAAGGACAATAGAAATAAAATGAAAAAATATGTACATATATATAAAAAAACAACTAACAAAAGTGATTATGCATGGAGGCTAATGTGTGCCATATTACCACAATTAAAATTTTGTGGAACAAAAAGAAGTGGTTTATTAAAATATATAAATTGTTATCTATATTGTTATCTATAAATAACATTTTATGAAGTTCCTGATGATGCTAGTCAGAAAGCTATTTTGTATTTTAAAAAGTTATAAATTATAACATTTTAATTAAAAATACCAAATGGTTTTAAAAATACTTCTTTATGGGGCGCCCAGTTAGCTCAGTGGGTAGAGCTGGCGACCCATGTACCAAGGATGAGTACTTGCTGTAGCGGCCCAGGGCTCGAATCCGACCTGCGGCCCTTAGCTGCGTGTCATTCCCCCTCTCTGCCCCCCTTAATAAAAAAAAAAATATATATATATATATATATATAAAATACTTCTTTAAATCTAACACATTTTACTTATGTAGCACACTCCAGACAAATGGTTGTGTAACTCTCCATTCTCTTGATTCTTGTGACACCGTGAAATATAAAACATGAAATGCATTAGTTCTGCTGACTCGGGTTATAAAAGTGGCTCAGTGTTCATCCTTCTTTAAAAGCAGTAGGCTCTTGTCCTCTCATTTCACATTGACTGCAATCCTCATTTCAGACCCACTTTTTTACCTTTCTGTGATCATCTGATCATCAGAGAAAATTTGACAGGATGCAAGACATTTATTCTACAAACCCCAGGACTTTGGGCCGGGCCATCTGTATCATCACAGGAGCCTCCAGGGGATTCGGACGGGCGCTGGCACAAGAAGTAAGTGATCAACTTGTAGAAAAAAGTAATATAAGATAAAAAGACAAGCAAACAAACAAATATCTTGTCATCCAGGTGTCCTACTTTTTGAAGCCTGGGTCTGTCCTCCTGCTGGTGGCTCGCTCGAACACTATGCTGCAAGAGTTGAAGGAAGAGCTGCAGAGTTGGACGGAGGAACAGCAGCTCGTGGTTCACTGCATAGCTGTTGATCTGAGCACGAGAGAGGGTGTGCATGAAACAGTCAGGGTGGCAAGGCAGGAAGCTATAAATGAAATGGATCATGTGCTTCTTATCAACAATGCTGGTTAGTCACAAAATCTATAACCAAGTAGCCTACTCAATGCTGATTTTGTATGCTGAACTCTCATGTCTTCATCTCATGTTAATAATGTCTCTTTGTTGTATTACCTTTCCACCTCCTTCCTCACACCAACCCATCCCTTCTCTCTCTGCTTCCAGGCTCTTTGGGTGACATTTCCCACTTTGCGAGTTTCACCAACCTTGATGAGGTGAATTCCTATCTGTCCCTCAACGTTAGCTCTGCTCTCGCACTGACTGCAGGAATACTGCAGGTATTTCCATGCAGACCGGGCCTGCAATGGAGTGTGGTGAACGTCTCGTCAGTGTTTGCAATGCAGGCCTTACCGTCCTGGGTGCTGTACTGCACTGCCAAAGCAGCAAGAAAAATGATGTTCGGGGTGCTGGCTGAGGAGGAGCCAAATGTCAAAGTCCTCAGCTACTCTCCAGGTACATACAGCTTTATATATTGCCCATTGTTCTGACGTCCCATTATTCTGAAACCCATTATTCTGAAATCCCAACACCGTTTGTTTTCAGAATAATGGGCTATTGGACAAATGGGCTTTCAATCCAATCAGACTATTGGGGTTTCAGAATAATGGGCTGTTGGAACAATGGCATGTAACCGACTAGGAGTTTATTAACAGAGAAACTTGTGTCATTGTAAAGCAATACTGTGACAAAGATCCTATGACACAATGTGTATTGAATATATGTATGCATTTCATAGATTTTTAACACAGATAATGAATATTAATCAAGATCACTTTAAATGTGCCAGTGTTGCCAAAATGCTCTGATGTTGTCCCATGGTCAAATGTTGGATTAGCCATAAAAATACAGTACAGTGATGCTTGTGAATCAAATCTGGAATTGTACTTGTGATGGCCCCATACATGCACATGCAAACGTGGAAACATAAAATATTGGTATTTCACATAAAACAAATCACTTACCTGGAAGCCAGAACATAGAACACAGAACAAAAGAAACTGATAGGATGTACTATATCTCCATCTTTAACCATCAAGTATGCATGTAATATATTAGCACAAAAGGCAACATATGACTTTTTTTTTAACCCTCTAATCCTTCTGGTTTCCCTCAGGTCCTATGGACACAGATATGCAGATTGATATTCAGAGATTAACAGGTGCCAAACACCATCTGTTACCCTGCCAGGAATCTGCAGCCAAACTGATGAAGCTACTTCTGGACAACAATTTCCCGTCAGGGAAACACCTCGACTTCCTTGAAGTGTGATATTAATATTAATATGAGACAGAATTTTTTTTTAACTTTAAAAAAAGTTAATTTTTGCATGTGACTCCCTTGCTTATTCTAGGTAGAAAGAGTTAAGAACACATATACATGAAGTAAAAACATACAGTAGCTAAAGGTGTTTTGGTGATTTTTTATTCTTACAGTATATAGAATCCATTAACATGTTGGCCTTTATAAATGTCTATGAGTCTTTATAAGTCTCTGTCTGAAGGCCTCATTGCCTGTTATTTGTTCTTTTGTTATCAAGGCAGATTTATTTATCAGAATTGCACTTGGATCTGTTGTTGTGTGTGTCGATTTGTAAATTACAGTCACTCTTTCATGTTTTGTGTTTTTTTATTTTTCTAAATGTAAGAATCAATGTATAGCCCAATTAAATACATTTCAATTATTTAAAACCTGTTGCTTTTGCTATTTATTTCAGTTCTTCTGTTCATTGTACATTGTACTACATCATTGTACTACAAACTATCTATAAATGAAACTGCATTAATTTTTAAATATATAAATATGATTCTGTATCTGAAAGGATTTAAACAAACGCTAATCTCTAATACTTGGTCTGTGAAATACTGTCATACATGCCAAGCAGAAAAGGTGTGGATACAAGTGTATGAGGGATGTTAAGTGTGTATATGCATTATGTATTTCTATGTATTTATGTTTGTCCATCCTTCTTTGTAGCACACTGTGGGGACCCAAATCTGGTAGTCCACTCATGTTGTGGGGTCTGACTTCCCTTCTGGGGACCCAATGGTTTCCCTACAGTGTGTGAAAGATATGATGTTCTGTTATGTCATAACTTTGATTCACAGAAAGAGAGAGAGTAAGTTAGAGAAAGCACCAGAAAAGGGTAGAGACGGTGAGATAGATCAGCTCTGTTCCTGTCAAACTTCTCGCAGCTGTCCAGCATCACCACAGGCTACTGACAGCAGCAACTGATGGCCAAAAATAACCCTCAGGGACCCGGGCACCTACCAATTCATGGTCGGGGGTGGGGGAATTTCTGCAAGTTAACAGGACAAAAAGCAAAAAGTTTGACCACAACTTTAGATAAACAATTTTTTTTTTTGAGAAAGAGCAACATGAGTTTCAGTTGTGTTACTTTCAGACAGGTTTGATAGTTTAAGTGACAAGATATTCAAGATATTTTGTTTCTCAGTGGACTAATGAGACAAATCACCAGTAACCCATTTTTTTTGTCTGGTGGTACAGTTCAAGAGATGGACGGCTATTTTAGTACCTCTGGTGTGGAATGTGCAGTTGTCACTGAACACAGAGGGCACAGATTGGTCTACACGTTCCTCAACTACCCTATCCCTGTATTTAGCTTCTCCCTACCACTGAAACACTCTTCATTCATCTGTTCCACCGCTCACCAGGATCAGCTACCATGGAGAACGTGGCAATATTTGACTCACCTGGAAAGGGGAGGGGTCTGAAGGCTACCAAGGAGTTTTGGGCAGGAGATGTAATTTTTTCTGAGCCCAGTCTCTCAGCTGTTGTGTTTGACAGGTACAGTAATGATGGAAATTGTGGATGTGGACACTCAGTGGCGGGGGGATGTGTTCAGATGTGATCATCATGGGGATATCTGGGCTGTTGAACAATATATTTTCCGTCTTTTTTTTCTAGATTTTGAATTTTTCTACAATAGATAGACCATAGAGTTTGATTTTACTGTGGTCTGATAATAACGATGCTGTATTCTTACTATATGTTACTTTGTCATAACAACTGTGCCTCTTTCCATCTTCGCCAGTTCATCTTCATAAAACTAAATGACAATAACCTAATCTGGAACAATCAGAAACAAAATTCCCCCTGTGAAGACTGTAATTGTGAAAAATTTGATAGAACAAATGTGTATCTTTTGGAAAATAATGACATTATGACATTTAAGGGATCTTTTGAAAATATCTTGAAAATGGCTTATACAGAAGTTGTTCTGTATGGCAACATTACAGGGTGTAAAATCCAAGAAATTGTAGGTGTAATACTGAATATTTTAAAATGTGTTTTCAAATAACATGACAGGTCAGAATTGACTGCCTACTGTCTACTGTTTCTACTGTTTACAACAGACTAGCTCTTTCAAACTACTTCAATTCACTGATAAAAATTGTGAGACTGTATGGGAACAATACGTTGAGAATATTTTGTCATGATATGTGAAGGAAAGAATTAACTTAATGCACATTTGAAAGATTGTCTTTAAGATCGTAGAACTAGATTAAAAAAAGGAGGAAAATAATTTTCTATAACATCATCACCACTAGTAAGGTAAAACCAACATGCTTACAGTAACTCTTCCTTTGACAACTGTCTCTTAGACTATTATATCTACAATATGCATGTGCTGTAATTTATGGATCGTAATATCTTTCTCCTTCTGCAGTCTAGCAGAGCGTATTTGCCACAGCTGTTTCCGCAGACAAGAGAAGCTACAGAGGTGCGGCCAGTGCAAATTTGCTCATTATTGTGACCGAACCTGCCAGCGGGCCGGCTGGGCTGAACACAAGCAAGAATGTGCTGCCATCAAAACTTATGGCAAAGTACCAAACGAGAACATCCGGTAAGTAGAAGGAAATGGAAGTAGGGAGTGATAGAAAGGTGTTGATGATACATGATACTTGGTTTTAGATTCTTTTTTTTGATGAAACACAGGTAAAGACTTTTGGTTTTTCTCTGTATGGGGTGCTTTCTACAGTCCACTATTGGTAATCCATCCTACTAAATCAGAAAAAAAAGAGAATTTTCATGAATGTATAGAGCCACATTTAATCAAGTGAGTTACTGGGGAAATATTTTTTTTATCTTGTATGTGTAATGTTTATTTCTAAGTTGCATCAGTTTTGTCTTCATTATTTTTAACACAAAAACACAGGCATGTGTGTTCTGTACAGACAGTTAGTGTCACTGTAAGTTCTTCAGCTACTGTAAGTCCTGAGATAATGCGTATTAAATTTTCTTTTAACCTTTGAAGTTCTCTGTCTTTCCCTTCACTGTTCTTTTTTGTGGTCAGTTTGGTGGCCCGCATCATGTGGCGTCTTGACAAGGAGGGGGGTGTGGTGTCTGACACACAGCTGACCACATTGGAGGAACTGGAGGACCACATTGCTGACATGCAAGAGGATGAGCTGAAGGAGTTCAAAGTGGACATCCACAACTTCCTGGACTATTGGCCACGTAACAGCAAGCAGCACACAATTGACATCATCTCACATATGTTTGGAGTGGTGAGTTGCGTTGAGTTGTGTTATGTCTTTGTTGGCCAACTCACATTTCCTATGGTGTGACTAAAACTTTGAAATCAGGGCATTTTTTCCTCAAAGGATGGGAAGATAGTGAGCATAACCGGAACCAGACCAAAACGAATGTGTTCAGTCATCCCTGTCAACTCATAAAATCAAATATTTTCATTTTTACCATCAGAAACAAAGCTGTAAATAACAGTAGTAAACTCAGACATGAAGGAACATGCCTGAGTTTACAGCACAGGTTGTGCCATTTACTTTTAAAACTTAATGAACAGCTGGCACACAGTGTACCAGGTTAATGATAAATGTTAAATAGTCACATTATTTATCTCTGAAATGTTGTGCTTAACAACATGTCCAGGCAGCTATAACAACAGTGGAACTTGCAGTGCAGATCATTTGATGTGTGGCGACACCCCGGTGAACATGAAGTTATCAGGTGATATATGAAATGATATCTGATATATGATTTGATAAGAACTGCCCAAATGAACATTTCAACCTACCAAGGGTAGTAAATTTAAGATCTACTGCCTCTGCGTTCATATCCTGTTTATCTTTTGGAGAGCAGTCAGATTTGCCTTGTGACTCTATCTACAACAATTGTGACTAGATAAAGCCACATTGTTTATTTTGTACAGAACTTAAAAAGCAGATTTCTCTGATAAACTCATCCTCTTTTTCTCAGCTCTGTGTTCACATGAATATGCCCCCTCTTTCTCCCAGGTTAACTGTAACGGTTTCACTGTGAGCGACCAGAGGGGCCTTCAGGCAGTAGGAGTTGGGCTTTTCCCAAATTTGTGTCTAGTGAATCATGACTGCTGGCCAAACTGCACGGTGATCCTCAACCATGGAAAGTAAGTTAAACACAAATAAAAACTTTAGTTAAAAGTGCTCTTCAGTGATGGTTTTAATGTGAAAAAAAAAGTAAAATGCTTGATGTTTTCTGAGTTTTTTGTGTGTGTGTTTACGTGCTGTTGTGTATTATGTATGAATGTGTGTGTGTGTG
>NW_023339718.1:13247859-13273478 GCF_004916995.1 Morone saxatilis
GTGTGTGTGTGTGTGTCAGGTATGGTGTAAAACTGCTTCCTGTTTGTCTTTCAGTCAATCGGCTGTGAATACTATGTTTCATTCTCAACGGAGGTGCGTTACCTCAACCTAAGCCTTTTTAAGTGTTATTTATTGGAGCACCATTGAGACTATAATATCAAAAGCTTTATCAACATTACACATAACCTCCATCCTCCCTCCTACTCCATCCATCGTAGAACATAAACGTCTTTGTAGTGCACTATAGGCTTGATGTGACTCTTCACATAAGTAAACATGCTAGTTGAATGCTCTAACCTTTATTTAGTATAACAAAAGGCTGCTATGGGTTTTTCTTTACATTTTTATTTACCTGCCAAAATTACATTTCTCAACCACACACATCTATCTAACTGTTTGTCATTTCCACACAAAGTTTGGCTTACATGCTGCTGGATTTTCACTTTGTGTGTGTTTGTCCATGTGTGATCGCACTGTGTGTCTGTCCACCATGCCAATACAGATTGATGTGTAAGAGTGTATTAGTAGCTTCTCTCATTTAACTTTCACTCCTATTAGTTCACCTCTAACACCATGTAACACCAGGATAAAACATGACAGAAGCAATATTTCCATGTAAGCATTCTTTTTTTTAAAGTCATTATCCATCATTATTTCACATTCAAGACTTTTATTACCTTTTTTTTACTAAATGTGGATAGGTTTCTCACACATTTGTTAAACGTGTAAAGGAATCCCAAATTTACAAACATCCAATTGGGAAAACTTAAATTAACTGATTAAGAAATATCTACTAATGGTCCTGACATGTATAAAATATTACTGCTGCTTTATAGTTAACATGTCAATACATTTACATTAATAAAAGTGTTTCATTCACAAAATGAATGAATTAAATTTTTGCTCAAGTGTGAAATAATCTCTCTGACATTCATTCATATCCACCCCTTCAATCTTTCGATTGAATGAACGGAAAGAAACACTTTGGAACAGGGTTTCACCATCAATCAAAAACTATAAATGAAAGACTAAATGAATTAGACAAGTCCGCATTTAACTGTGTTTCTCCTCCTCAGGATTGAGCTGCGTTCTCTAGGCAAGATCGAAGAGGGAGAGGAGCTGACTGTCGCATATGTGGACTTCTTGAATTTGTCAGAAGAGAGACGAAGACTGCTGAAAACACAGTACTTCTTTGACTGCACATGCGAGCACTGCAAGAACGGCATCAAAGATGACTTGAAGTTGGGGGGAAAGGAAGAAGAAGGAGTCAAGGTTTGTCTGTTTTCATGAAGCAAGAGAAAATATTTTCTACTGCACAAGGCAGAAAGGGTCAAACCCTCTCCCTACATGTACTACTGACATGGCTGATAAGGACAGACGGGAAACATGAGAAGCAGAGCCACAGTGACTATTTTAAGCAAAGATAACTCCCAACAGATTGCATGTGCGTGCATTCACGCATTATAGAAACAGTGATGTAGAGAAAATTAACATTTACTCAATAAGTGAAATGACTTTAAGGTCGTACATATTTTTAAATGTTTTACAATATACCAGTAGTCATTATCTTATGTATTTTTGTTATATTATATAATTTACATAAAAATTATATACATTTAAAATATAAAATGTATATAAAACCAATACCAAACAGCTTACAATTTTCTTCATTTAATACTCTGAGATGTGTAAATTAATGTATGAAACAACATAAAAAGTGAGGTAATTCCATGGCCTTAAATGACACAGCTTGACATTATCTTAATCTGTGAAACTTGAGTCACTTCTGTCTAGATGTACGTGTTGGTCAGAAGTTATAAATAGGATGTGTCAGGAACTATCTATAAAGGAAGTTTATGGAGTTTATAACAATAGAAATCTGACATACTGATGAAAATTGTTACCATTTGGCTGTCTAATGATATCCATAATGACTAGGAATTGTATTTTAATCATATATCAGTGTAAATCTTTGTTTGTTGTTAGGAAAATAAACAAGTCTTAGACAAGGCTCCTTCAGCAGGTCAAAGGTCTTCTTAAGATTATAATAAATCAGAAATAATTAGGTCTTTAAAAATAAACAGCCTGGCATTGTGTATTTCATTGTCAGTGTGTTAATACTTGAATTTAAATTACTTCCTTAAAATGTTATCAATGTCTCCCATCTTGAACTCTCAGCCTTCAGAGGAGCAGGTGAAAGAGGCAACAGATTATTGCTTTCAAATGCTGGAGAAGATGGACAAGGCCCGGTTAAATGGTGACTACCACGAGGTATTGTATCAAAATGCCCCAGAAAGATGTTTTTTTAACCATGCAACAGAATTCAAGACTTGTTTTTTCCCTCCATCTTCTCTTTACGTTGCTGTTTTTTCTCTTCAGGTGGTAAAAATCTGTAAGGAGTGCATAGAGAAAACAGAGCCGATTCTGGCTGACACACACATCTACCTTCTGAGGATGTGGAGCACATTAAGTGAGGTGCAAGCTTACCTGCAGTACTTTAATGATGCTGCAGACTACGCCCGCAAAATGGTGGATGGATACGTGTGAGTACAAAGACACTAAGCCGTCTGTTGCACATCTAGCACATCATATCCTTTCCATGTCTTCACTGTGTAAAACTGAATAAATAAATACTGAAATAAACCAAATCTCTTTTCCTGACAGGAAACTGTACCACCCAAACAATGCTGTTCTCGGTATGGCTGCTATGCGAGCAGGAGTGACACACTGGCAAGCTGGGCTGATAGAAGTTGGCCACGGGATGGTCTGCAAGGCCTATGCCATTCTCATGGTCACCCATGGCCCAACACATCCCATCACCAAAGACCTGGAGGTAAACACATAACAATCTCATCATCTGCATATAAATCTGCATTTGGATGTGAATAAGCTTGTGGTTGGCTCTACTAAAATGTTATTTTAATGCTAAATTTAAATTGTAGTCAGATTTTTCATATTATTTTTAATACAGTTCAAATGACTGTGATATTACCAATTCCATTAAAGCAATATCTATATAATAAATTATTGTACATTACCAGCTGTTTAGAGACTAGCTGCTGAGCATTTAAAGGTCCAGTATGTGTTCTTAGGCACATTTCACAGCCACTTTACTTATTTTGATACAGTTTTAATAATATGCGTGGTATGGCCAATACATAAAGATTAGTATTCACATTTAAATACGGCTCTGGTACAAACTGGCCAGGTTACAAGCATTACTGTATACTATAGCTAAACATTTTAAGGACAGTTTTTTTCCTCCTTCTGATGTTTCCACAGGCGATGCGTATGCAGACAGAGATGGAGCTGAGGATGTTCAAGCAGAACGAGTATGTTTACCACAGTATGAGAGAGGCTGCTCTAAAGAACAGACCAATGACCATGATGCATGAACCCGGGTCTGTGGAGGAGGGAATCAAGAATCTCTTCCACCGGAGGAAGTAATCACAGGACTGCAGTCATTCAACGATCAATAAAGTCAGAGTTCACTGATCTTATTGTTTACTGTACTGTACTGTGTGTTGGTGTTAGTCTACTCATTTAGTCACGTGATCTTTCTTTTACACTTTTCCTTAAAAAAAATAAATAAAAATAGATGTCACATTGAACTTAGGCATTTTGTTTTCAATAAACCTAGTGGAACTACAGAAATGTCATGAAGTTAAAGAAAAAAAAACATTTTTAAAACATGCAGTGCAAGCACTTGTACACCCGTTGCTCTTTGTGCCATCAATACTTCAGTTGTGCTGTCAGGTAAAACATGATTTTCAATAAAATTCACTTTAACGTTAACCGTTCTGGTTTAATGCAAGACTGCGTAACTACGTGTGTATCAGAGGAGGTAATAAATTACTAGTATTACTTTAACCCTGCATAAGGCAAATTGTTGCCTACAGACAGAATGATACAAGATGCTCAGTTAGACTTCATTGAGGTGGTTTTATTTGAAGTTCTGGTTTTGTAATTTGTTTTGAATAGATAGTAAAATCAAAATGCCTTTAGTTTCTAGTGTAATGAACATTAAATTGTGGACAATATTGTTTGAAAATATAAACCCTGTTTCTTTAACTCATGGTCATTCATGCCTCTTGTCTGCCATTTTCTCCTTAAGAAATTTAAGCCCCATAAATGTCCTCCCTACTCATTGTTCACCTTAGCTCTTTTAAGGGCTGAGAGGCTTTAGAAATTAAGTCTTTATCAGGAACTAGTTGTAGTGGCAAGGAGAAATTCTTTGAAAATAATTGTAATGCAAGTATTTGTATTGTGTCACACCCCCCCCCCCCCCCCNNCCCCCTCCCTCTCTCTGTCACTATTAAACCACCTAATCCTCTGAGTAACGTTTGAGCTCAACTCCCTCATACACTGCCCATTATGCTTCCATGTAGCAAGTTGACACCCCCTGCTGTCCATTGGGTGGGTCTGCACCCACATTCATTACAGGTGGAGGCTCCAACATAAAGCTTAAAGTCAGAAGTGGCCTTCTTCCCATTGTCATTTTTTCTTGAAAATTTCCGAGACCATGTATGGCCCAACACTGCAAAGGCTTTTGCTTGAGGCAAGTTACATGACCCAGTTGTAGGGGTGAGGAATTAGCTGTTGTGCAGAACTAATTGTTTTGCCTTTTGTTGCCAGTTGCTCATTATGTAATTCTAGTCTGCCCCCTGCAAGAAACAATACCTTTATACATACATCCTTCTCAATAACGAGACCATTTTCTATGCAATGGTCGAGTAGATACATAATGGTAGAGACTGGTGATAATAAACCCAGCTTTATAAAAAAAAAAAAAAAAAAAAAAAAAAAAACTGCTGTAACTGCTATTTACCAGTTTACAATTTAAAATTATTTTTCAACTTAGTTTTACATTCAGAGCCATTTCAGTCCAAAGAAACCCAGACAATTCTGCAGTTTTACTTTTTATTATCCCAAGTGTAGACATTTACATGCGTTTGCTCGTCCTCTTGTATACAATGCCACCAAGAGTCATCGTCTGGGGGGGAAAAAAACAAAATTTGACTTAAGAGCCTTGTAACACTGAATTAGAAGAGTTATGTAGCGGTTTGCGTACTCACATTGACAATTGTGTTCCCATCCACCATTTCTGTGACGGATTCAATTCCCTTCAGGGACACCTTCAACTTGTTGCCTTCACGCTGAACCACCGCCTGAAAGCAGCAGGACATGTTTATATATGGGTCAATTGCATAAGTCTGAACCAGTGTGCAAGAGGATACAGGCACATTAGTGTTCAATATTGTCTAAAGTTTCTAGTTAGCAAGGCCTTTTATTTGGGTTAATTAAGGGTCCTGCTTACCTTGACCTTCTCTCCAGTAACTGTCTCCAGCTCTGCCTCCTTTCCAATGGTGAAGGTATTAATGAGGACCTTTGAGCCGGTAGTGACCGTCACTTTGAAGTTGTCCCCAGTCTCTTCAATCTCAGAGATGCTCTTGATGTCTTTGCCTTTCTGGATGAGTTCATCAGGAAGACCTAGAAGCACAATAGTTAAGAAGCCATTGAGGAAAAGCGTTCAGTTCCTTCCTAACAGTTTTAAGTTTAGTACTATAGATTAACATCACTAGACAAGCGAGAAAACCTTGTTTGATTACAAAAACATCTCCAACAGCTAGCAGTCAAACAAACATCATGAAATCTTACCAATAGCCTTCATAAAAGGCTCAAAGTTCTCCTGAGACTCCAGCTGGTACTTTCCAGTGAAAGACATGATGACAGGCAGTGAAGGTAAAGTGAGAAGCGGCTATCCGCCTGTTTTATACTCTCAGACTCCAGCATGGCAATCATTAACTACAGGTGTCTCCCATTAAGGTAGGTCCAGCCCACTTCAGAGATGATCCACCACCGCAGATAAAGACAGACAGAGATAAAGAAGAGGTACAGGGTGACTAGACTAGAGTTAGGTAATGTAGAGAGGAGAAAATAGTAAATGTTGAAGCCTTGTTGTCCATGTACAGAAAATGTATGTGATGATGTTGAAAGCCTTTGTCATGCACTAACATATGATGACAATGCATTAATCGCTTAGTCTAGAACAGGAAAACACAGAGAGCTTTTCTTTTTTTTTTGCTTTTTTTTATGCCTTTATTTGATAGGACAGCTGGAGATAGACAGGATAGGGAGGTAGAGAGAAGAGATGACATGCAGCAAAGGGCCGCAGGTCAGATTTGAACCCTGGNNNCAAGGACTCAGCCTTGGTACATGGGTCGCCAGCTCTACTCACTGAGTTCACCGGGCGCCCCACAGAGAGCATTTCTAAGGAAAAAAACTTCGCACATTTACACCAAAAACATAAATGCATGGTTATATGGTTATGGTTTCTTGAAATACAAAAAAAATGTAGGTTGTTTTCATGTTATATTAACAGTTTTCTCATTCTAAATGCTATTATTGTTATTGTTACTACTATTGGGAATAAATGTTTATCTTTATGTAATTTATATTTAAATTTTGCAGCTGATAAAAACCCTGCTTGAGTTTACACTGAACTCACAGGCACAGTGTTTCATTACAAAGGTACTCACTCAAATGATGTCACTATTCAAGATAAGCTTCCTGAAAAAAGAGAGCTCTCACCAAGCAGATCAACATATAAGAAAATAATTCAATCAGGCACAATGTCAATAATCTGTCATCAGTGCTTCAGAGTGTTAACTTTCTTCAATCTGCTGTGCCTACAGTTAATTTGTTTGGTGTTCACCCCTGTCACCGAACGAGAGTTTATGGTTAAAGCATTAAGTTAACAAAAAATGGATCAAAGGTGACTACAAGATAACTGTTGCAACAGTGATATTGTGTCACTGGAGCTGCCACGAAAACACACACAGCGTCATGTGAGAATCCTTTGGATTGTACAAAGCTGAACATCTGAAAGATAAAGACGGCTGTGGGCTTTGTACATTTAGTGATAGTGGAATATAGTGTAAAACCAAAGCCTGATAAGCTTTATGCTGACATGTTCCTTTGAGGATTTAGGAGGTTGTAGAAGGTCCACATTGCAACCATTTTAGAAGTTTCAGTCAGTAAAATAAAAAACAAGACTTTATACTCTCTCAAAACTTTATTTCAACATGCAGTTATCTGGATGACCACTGTCAGTACTCATCCTAATTTTCATACATAAAAATATATTGACAAAGGCACTCTACAGAAGTACTCCAGAGGAAAGAGCAAAATCAGAGTGATAATGACAAACAAAGAAATACAACTACAACTACAAGTCCCATTAAATCTCTACAGCTCAAGACTTTCCCACAAGACCTTGGTCTCAAGAGCACCTCATTGGTGAATTCGATGAGAAGTGTGACCAGCCAGATGCAGGAGCCTGAGGATGATGTCACCAGGGTCGCTGCCTTCGAATTGGCTGATTTGGTCGTCACCTTCCTCCTCGATGAGGCAGGATTGGTCTGTGGCGCAGCTTTCTGTGGCACAGATAAATAAAGGAGGAGCTATTACTTGGAACATGCTTGTCTGTTATTGCAAGGATACACTTTACAATATGTTGTTATCAGGTTTTGTGACCTGGGACGATTGAACCCTTTTCGGAACAAGAAGGCAGATGATCAAAGCAAGGTTCACAGTGACTGAAGTAGAGTAGAGGAGTAGAGGTCAAACGCATATTACAACTATAAAAACAAGAAAACTCTTATTCTGACAGCATTCATAAAATAATTTATTAAAAGTTATGTAAACATAAGGAGTTGGAATCAAAACCAGCATTCTTGTGCCACAGAAGAGGCGATTTGTCCCATTCAGCTCAATCAAATAGAATAGAAAGATATACAGTATGCAGTGGTAAAAAAGTAAATAATTACATTTACTCAAGCACTGCACTTAAGCACAGTTCTGTGGTGTTTGTACTTTACTTGAGTATTTCAATTTCATACAACTTTCTACTTTTTTTCCCTTTACATTTCAGAGGGTAACAATGTTACTTTTACGCTGGTAAATTTATTTAGTTACTACACAGATTCAATTTTTAGACAACTATTATGAGCATACATAATATGATATATTTGTATATTAAACCACCCAATAGTACATGAAATAACTACAATCAGCTCCACTTCAGTCAACTAAAGCATTAAAATGCTGTTTACAATGTAATGCAATGCAGTAATTATTGTCCAGTGGTAAAATATATATATAATAGAACTGTGACAGAGCCTGCATAATGAGTACTTTTACGTCATATTTATACTAGGTACATTTGCTCATAATTCCACTATTTGACTTAAGTACAGTTTTGAATGCAGGACTTGTATTTCTAAGGGAGTATTTTGCAGTATTGCTACTTTTACTTAAGTAAAGAATCCGAATACTTCTGTAATTCCTGACCTGCATCACAGCAGAGTCCTGAAGCAGCGCAGTGTCCTCCCTCTGATCCACAGGGTCTTCCTCCGGCCTGGCAGGGGGTGAGCAGGTAGTTCTCCTCTACACAGTGGGCTGTTTCTGGGGTGCCCAGCAGGCAACCAAGGCCCTCCCCGCAGCAGATACTGGGGCCAAAGCAGCGGCCCCTGTCTCCGGGGCCACACGACATGCACTGGAGGAGAAAACTATTGATTACTATTGCAGTTTAGAAAAGTAACATCACAGAAATGCAGTATCGTGTAAAACAGATTTATTGCTTAAGCTTTCTGAAGTGAATTTCTGATTTTTATTATTATTCTTTCTGTTCAAGGATAAGAGTTTTGGCCAAAAAATCTTTTACGTGCAATTATTGAGATTGATTCACATTTTTGAAGAAGATTCTTCGACATGTAGCCAACTATTTATTTAATGTAATTTTGCTCTAGTTATTTCTATGGATGTTTTAAAAAAACTATTGTATGTCTGTCCGTCCTTCCATTTGGTCTCTGTCAAATATTTTGTGTTTCTCTTTATCTGAATCAAAGGTGTAAGGAGGAGACAAATTTGTGCAGTGTGAATTTAGGCTATAAAATATTTGAGTTTATTTTGTCTCAGACGGTAGTGAAGTAGTTGCATAAGCAGCTCACCTTGCGCTGTGGTGCATCCATGATGGACCTTTTCCCACCGATAGGACAGTTAGAGATGTAACACGCTGAACATACAGACAAGAGAAAAAGTAGGCACATGGACACTGCAGCTCCAGTCATTTCTGCTGAGAGAAAGAAACTAGTTAGTACCCAAACATGCACAAAAAACAATTTAAGATTAGACCGAAATCTGCAGAAACAAAACTCACTTGTTGCTTAATTTCTTGATGAACAGTTAGACTTCAAGCGTTCTTTTCAGATGCTCCCAGATGCTTCTTCTGTTCTGGGTACCTCTGAAATGTCTTATATACTTCCAGAGCTTCTTTTGAGAGTGACACAGAAACCCCAAAACCACTTAGCGACCTTTAATGAGCCCGTTTTAGTTACTGTCACCTCCGGAGATGAAGCTGACCACTGGGCAGGCCGGGTCAAAGGGCTAGCCAGTTCTGTGGCCTGCTTTGCTTCTTGCTATTGAGAATCATTATAGAAGGGCTCGTTGTGCGTGACCGTGCATGTTAGAGATGACAGGAAAATCAGAGAGGTCAAGAGGAGAATGGGGAGATAAAATTATTCAGAGCATGAGTGGATACGAGTGTAGTACAACTTTGAGCTGCTTTCATAAAAAAAAGGAAATACATTTTAAGGATTTTCTACTTTATCAAGTATCTTTATCAGGACAGAAAGTAAGAAAAGGTCACATTCAAAGGCCATGAGAAGAAGAAGTTTATTTCTGAACCTCGGCCTACTGAGCGGCCATGTTGGTTCGGAAGTGCTTTACACAGAGTTTTTTGCAGAGTGGATGTTTGTAAACAAACACAGCGATGATGAAAGGATTTACACACAGACACACACACACATCTACAAATTTTCCTTTCTATTAATAAAATCCTTAATTCCTCACAGGAATTGATGCACACATCGTCCAGGTCTGAGGTTGATTGGTTTCATGAGCTAATTAACAAAGCTAATGATCGGCCACAACCCATAAAAGACGGTCTCACAGTTTCAATGATATGAGCTCAATTACTGCACCTCCCTCCTCATCTACTAACTGCCACCTCATCTCAATTAAAAACAAGTTTATAACAGTGTCTTTGTTCACTAACTTCAACTAGGACATTCAGACGTGGACTGACATTGGTTTAGTTAGATAGATAGATAGATATCACAGCCACAGACAGATCATAAAACATAACTGGAGTCACCATATGAAGACAAGTTGGTGTCCTGAAGTTGTGTAAACTGGATTGTCCCTCAAACAATGGGCCACTCTTGCCTCCTAGTGGCTGTGTTGACACATTTAATTTATTTATGCATTCATTTTGTATTGTCTGTTACTGTTTTCCTCTGTCATGCTTTTGCAGGAGGTGTACAAAATAACAAGAATACTGATTATGCAATATTGTGCAATCCATTATAACGCAACAACAATTTTTCTTCTTTAAAATGCAAAAAAAAAAAGAAGACTGAAAATGATGAATGTTAGAGGTAGTGTTTGTTGCAGGGCTTTTCTGCTGGGTTGCATTATATTATACAAGTGTTTAGGTTATAGTGCATATAAAAAGGCTATGCACCAAACTGACCGACTATCTGCTGGAACCTAAAAAACCTGAAGAACTTTTAGTGCTGTTCACAAACTTAAAGTGTTGTCATATTCCTTCTAGACACATAAAAGATATGAAATCAGTCTTTCTTAACATGCATTTCTTTGAGCTGTATAAAGAGAAAGGCTGAGATCATCGGCAGCATGTCACTTCACAGCTGTTAAACATTCAAACTGCATTGTTTTCTTGTGCAACATCAGATCTTGCCTGTCTGCGTTCCCCCAAAAGCTGTGCAAATCCCTATTTCATAGAGAAATGGAGATGTCTATCTAGTGTTTCCTTATTTTTCTGCAGGAAGGCACTAGGCTTGTTGACTTCCTCTCCCCTCCCTTCCTTCCTTCTCTCCGAAGGTACTCATCTGAAAAATGAGAACAAAGTGATTGTTCCTGTTCTCTTTCTTAAGTCACTTCAAATGCTATCCGTGGACGGGCGGCTCATTGTCAGGAGAGTTGCAGTGCGAGCAGGAGGGAGAGAACGCAGGTACAGGTACAACAGCAGCAGCCGCAAGCAGCACTTCAGCCACAGCATCACAGAAAACACACTCTGCTACACTCAACTGGTAAGTTCCACACACAGACTTCTCTGCACCCTCACACAAACACACACTTACATGGCACGGACTGGCATTTGAGGAGGGGCTTCGGTTTTAATGGATTGTTTGGAATGCATGGTGTGGCAATGTACGAGCTGGGGTCTCTGCACAGTGAGGATAAAAGAACAAACTGGCTGAAAGGGAAACATTGAATGTTTCACTATGCATCTGAAATTGTTGGGAAGAGGCGGAAAAACATTCTTCATGTATTCTGCATGTGGTTTATGTTTTCTATACATTCACATCCAAATACTTGTGTCTTGGTGATGTGTATTCCCATTATTTATTGATATGGAGTGACATTCCCTGTTTATAAAGACTGTGTTGCACTGTTTGTAAATTGTTTTTTAACAAACAAAACAACACTATGAATTACATAAATGAGATTTTGTAAATTTATCTGAAGTCCCTGCACTGATTTCATGATCTTCCCGAACTTGTTGTCATCTTTTAAACAATGACTTAGAGATCCTTCAGTCATACTGTGTGCATGTATGTGGATCTGGATGTATATGTTAAGAGCAGAAATAGTTGATTTATTGATCAGTCAATCCACAGAAAACAAACTATTCTGGTAACTAATTCTTTAAGACGTTTTTTTAAACAAAAACACCAAAATATTCCATCGTTCCAGCTTCTAAATGTTTCTAATTTGCTGCTTTTCTTTAATTTATGTGATTGTAAACTGAAAATGGTTAGACAAAACAAGTCCCCTTGGGTTTTAGGAAATAGTAATGGCCATTTTTCTGACATTTTTGATCAAATGATGAAAAAGTCATTTGAGAAAATAATCTGCTGATTAATGGACAGTGAAAATAATCTTGTAGATGGTAATATGTCTAATATGTGTTTTCCATGAACTATTATAATGAAAGAGTAGTTGCTGCATCTAGAACAGCCAAAAGAAATGTAACATCTAACAGCTAACAAAGTGGAACTTGTGGTCATAAATGGATCTGAATAGTTTCTGATTGATAAGCACCGAGCTATTTACATGAATAGAATAGATATGCACAACAAAACACAATTTGGATGTCATGCAGAAGTAAGACAGTTCCCCTCATGAATATGATCATCTTTTCACCCATGACCATCATCTATAGTAATCTATGCATACTGTGAAAACAACAGTTATTATTATAATTATATATAATTATAACATGTTATTTATAGCTATATGACATCTTAACATATCCGAGTTTTATGCTTATCAGTCATTTAATCAAACTCAGACTTCAAGTTCCACACAGAGATAAAGATTAAAAACATCACGTAGCTTTATCAGTGGAGGAGAAAAGAGGAAGTTCTTCCTGGCTATCAGTGCAAAAAAAAAAAAAATGAACAGAGCAGAGCAGAGAAAAAAAATACATGGAGAAGCGAAAAGTGTGCGGGAGGTAGAGGTGAACCTTTCATAGATAACTTCCTAATTTCAGGAGAGGAGGAGATCTGTGAGAAAGGAAGAAGTGAAAGGTTTCAGGTTGAACACTAAAGGGTGTGGGTGTTGACAACCTACTGTATGTGTACAGTCCTTCCACAGAAACAGTTTCAAATCATAAATAGAAACCAGACACAGAGGCATTGTATACAGGTACTTTTGTCATTTTTTTCTATATATGACTGTGAATTATCTGTTCTGCGGGGCATCAAGTATAATTAGGCAAAGGTGAAAAGTAACTAGGTTTATTTACTCAAGTACTGTATTCAAGTACAATTTGAGATACTCGTACTTCCATACAGTATTTCCATTTCCACATTACTCCACAAGGGGAGGGAGATATTGTACTTTTCACCCCACTACATTTATTTAACAGGTATATTACCAATTCATTTTCAGATTAAGATTTTATATTAAAAGACATATTATGAGCTTGTAAAATACAAAGTATTGTTAAAGTGTCCAAAAAGGGGACCCTTGTCTGAGTTTTTAGCAGTTCTACCAAAGAGATGTTTCCCCTTTTGAGATCTCAGGAGGTTTAATTTAAATAACTGAAAGAGGCCCAAAGAGGTAAAAGTATCCAGTATTTCACAAAAAGCGAAAGCTTTCATTTAATTTTAACATCACACAAATTTCTCTTGTGACTCTTGGAGGAGGTCTGACCCAAAGGTTGGGACTACACTACCTATATATGAAACAGTTAAAACTAGCTCCATCGTCACCAGAAAAATGCTGTTTATGCATTGAAGGTCCAGTGTGTAACATTTAGGAGAATACATTGGCAGAAATGGAACATAATATTAATATGTATGTTTTTGTTAGTTTATAGTTACCTGAAAATAAGAATCATTGTGTTTTTGTACCTTAGAATGAGCAGTTTATATACAGAGGGAGCAGGTGTTGGTGCCCGATCAGTACCGGATGTACCAGTAGCTGTGAATGTGCAACTTTCAGCAGAGATGAGAAGGAAACAAGATGACTCATTTGTTAGCTACCTCCATCATCAACATAAAAATAACAATGTTATTGATTAAGACCCTTTAAAAACAGGTTTTAACATCTTGTTGATGCAGTCGGATGAGGTATAAGATATGGTGAATTGTATGGACGTCACAACTATAAGCAAGTGTAAGACATACATGGACCATATATACATATGTAGTGACAACGTAAAAAACAAAAAATACACGTTTTTTTTTTTTTCAAATGATAACTGAAGTAACTAACGAGTGAGACATCCTGTTTCCTTCTCATCTGTGTTGAGAGATGCACAAGCGCAGTACAGATCGGGCAGGAGGTACAGATCACTACAGTAGCCCAAAAAGGACAAACTAACACCGTAGTTTCTCCAACACACTTGGAACCGGAGGGTGAGGTGAAGGTGTTACAATCAGCAACTAGACCGCTCAATGCCACAAAATCCTCCATGCTGGACCTTTAACGCGATTTATACCATTTCACAAAGCTCCCTCTTTCACATATGCAGTACTACTCCACAAAACCTGTAAATAGACTTTGATGTGTAAAATCCGTGGAGTTATTTTTTAGGCAAAGAATCTTCCACCACTCCACTAACTACAGAAAATGAACCCTTTCTTTTTTACTCTGTCTAACACAGAAAGAAGATGGAAACAGGCAGAGGGGCTTTCTCACCAGCACGAAGTCCTCCTCTCAGAGATGAGCTAAGACAGGCATCTCAGAACAGTTTCTACCTAAGCCCACCTCCACTCTACATTAAGCCCCCAAAACTCTCCCCTCCCAGATACCCCAGAATATCACCCACCAGAGACACATACAGGGCTTTCAGCCCACCTGCTTTCTTTCCCATGCTTGGCTCCGGTTATACCCAAAAGGAAGGATCCCAAAAACGCAAAAGAACTCCCTCTAAAATGGATGCCCAAGGAGGTGAATCCCCTGACAGAGGAGCAGAGGAGACTGAAGAAAGCAGCAGTAAGAAGACGGTGGACCTCTCCCACATCCCCTTTTCACTCCCACTTCGCCCCATTCCTTCCCCATCCTCTAAGCCCGTCCCTGGTATGATCGAACTAAACAGACTGCAGCTTCATCACAGATCACCTGGTATGAATCTACCTGTGCAGGTGAAACAGGAACCTCTCAGTCCTTCCCCTGTTTGGCCTCCCTCTCCTTTCCTCCTCCACCCTCCCTACTTCCCATCTCTCCACCACAGCCTCCTCCCATACCCCTTCTTCATGCCCGGCCCTGTCATGCACCTCTCCCCTGGACCTTTCTACCCAAGAGAGGATCTCCACCCCAGGCATCGGGGCAGAGACGGACCTCCTCGTGGTGGGACAACCAGCGCTGAAAAGCTTGGTCTCAACATCCACGTGGATGACAGTTATTATGTAGACGTGGGAGGAGACCAGAAGAGATGGAAGTGTCGTATGTGTGAGAAGTCCTATACCTCCAAGTACAACCTGGTCACGCACATCCTGGGGCACAATGGCATAAAGCCACATGGGTGCCACCTGTGTGGGAAGCTGTTTAAGCAGCTGAGTCACCTGCACACACACCTGCTCACCCACCAGGGCATGAGGCCCCACAAGTGCCAAGTGTGCCACAAGGCCTTCACTCAGACCAGCCACCTGAAGAGACACATGATGCAGCACAGTGACGTGAAGCCATACAGGTATGTATGTTTTGCAGCAAATTTTCTTTTTGTGTGTGCTTTTTCTTTTCAACTGTCCTCTTTTTATCTTAATATTTCCCATTTGTTATCTGCTCCTCCAGCTGCAGTGTCTGTGGCAGAGGCTTTGCGTACCCCAGTGAGCTTCGCGCCCATGAGCTGAAGCACGAGAAAGGCCAGGAGAACGTATGCGTAGAGTGTGGTCTGGATTTCCCCACACTGGCCCAGCTGAAGAGGCACCTGACCGCCCACCGCGGCCCCACCCTGTACAGGTGAGCACAAAAACAGTTCTTCCCTTTGCTGAAATATCTAATGATTGTGCTGTTAAAACAATAGTTTGACATTTTGGGAAATACCCTTATTTATTTTCTTGTTGAGAGTTTGAGAGGATTGATACCATTCTCATATCTGTAAGCTAAATATGAAGCTCCAGCTTGCAACCAGTTAGCTTAGCATTGCGTAAAGAAGACAGCTATCCTCTAAAGCTCACTAATTAAAATGTTACATTACATGTGTTTAATCAGTAGAAAAAACGAACCAAGCTAGTTTCCCCTTGTTTCCAGTCTTTGCACTGAGCTAAGCTAACTGGTTGCTATCTGTAACTTACCATACAGACATTAGATCATTTAATTCTCTGTAAGAAAGCGAACAAGTACATTTCCCAAAATGTTGAACTACTGCTTTAACATTTCAGTTCTCTATTTGGCTCTATAAAGAGGTTGCGGTATAGCTTACCTGTTGTTCCTGCAGGTGTTCAGAGTGCCAGAAGACTTTCCAGTACCCGAGCCAGCTTCAGAACCACATGATGAAACACAAAGACATCAGGCCGTACATCTGCAGCGAGTGTGGGATGGAGTTCATCCAGTCACACCACCTGAAACAGCACACGCTCACTCACAAAGTAGGTGTAATTCAACGACAAAGACAAAGACAAAAGACACAGCACTGGTTTTTTTGACAGGGGTTGGAAGCAAAAGCATGGATTTTTGGCATTAAGCAAAGTTATCAATTTTGCTGTCACATAAAGACATTTCCATTAATCCTTGTGAAGGTGGCTGGAAGAGTTTGGACACTAGCCTAACAGGTTGTTTTGGCAGCTGTCTCAAAAAAAAAATATCCCCCTAAATTCTGTCTCCTAAAGCTATTTTTACCCCTTAACATCCAGTTTTCTTTTTCAGTTGCTTTAGATTTGGAAAAACAATCTGATTTAACACGGGATTATGTATGAACAAGTATTGTCCAAAGTCTTTATTGAAGCTTAACACTGAGTAATTCAAACCCAAGACTTCATGTTTTCATTGCTGCACATTTTCATCAAATTGATTTTTGATGTCTCAGTATCATTTTATATCCATTTCCCAAAAGAGACATATTTGGACACTTAAATAAAGATAGTAGAAGAAATATCAGTTAACCTGAATTTTAAGCAGCAAACAGACTCGTCTGTTGACCACATTTCTCACACTGCTACTTCCACATTCTCTCGTTCTTCAGGGGGTGAAGGAGCACAAGTGTCGCATCTGTGGTCGTGAGTTCACCCTGTTGGCCAACATGAAGCGCCATGTCCTCATCCACACCAACATACGGGCCTACCAGTGCCACATGTGCTTCAAGAGTTTTGTCCAAAAACAGACTCTCAAGGCTCACATGATTGTCCACTCAGACATCAAGCCCTATAAATGCAAGGTTGGTCAAATTTAACACCTCAAATGTGGCTCTTTGAGTTGTGTTTCGGCCCTCAATTCCTCTTTTGTTCACTGATTAAAGGAGTTATTTAACACTTTAGGAAATACTTTTATTTGCTGTCTTGTTGAGAGTTAGATCAGAAGATCATTAGACTACTGCTCTCGTGTCCTGTCCTCACAAAAAAGTTGTTGCCCCAAAACAACATCTGTTGTGACAAAGCCCTCTAGTCGCTGTAGTAAGTATAACTCATGTCCGTCCGCTGTAAAGAAAGGAGACAGGTGACGTTATTATAGAACGACGGAGATTGGGGTGGATGGATGGGCCAACAAAACATACATACTTTAATACAGGGGGATGCTTTTTGTTCGGAGTTTCTTACCAGCAGTCAACATAACTTTCTTTTAACCATGGTTGCAATCGTACCATAACGATAACCAAAAGGTTATTGTAACCATGACAACAAAGTCAACCATAACAAGGTAGTAATTGCAACCGAAACCACAATGTTTCACTAAACCAAGTTGCTTTTAAGCCTAAACCTATTTGAACACTGACTGTCTGTCACATAAATACTGTCACAGTATAAAACTTTTAAAAAATATTTTTCAACTGTTGTTTTTAACAGTTTTGGAGTTTTGGTGACAGGAGTGTCAGATCAAAAAGGGAAGTTACTAACAATGTATTTTGTGAGTAAATTTGCAGGACATGTTGGCTAATTATGAAGTTAGAGCAGCCAGTTAGCTTAGCTTAGCAAATGGAGAACTAGCTATCCTGCCTCTGTCCAAAAATAACAAAATCTGTACCTCTAAAGCTTATTAATTAACACATTCTATTTGAATTGTTTTATCTGTACCAAAACCGAATTGTAAAAGTCATACAATGTGGTATTACTGGTGGTTATGTTGCAGATTTTATTTGGGCAGATAGCTCTTTCCCACTGTTTCCAGCCTTTGTGCTAAGCTAAGCTAACTGTCTGCCAGCTCTAGCTTCATATATACGGCATGAGAGTGGTATCGATCTTCTCATCTCACTCTCAGCAGAGAAAGGGAATAGGCGTATTTCGTAAAATGGCTAACTACTCTTTAATATCCACTCCTTTTACTGTAAGGGGTTTGGGTAAAGGCATCAAGACTTCACACGCTACCTTTATTGTTGACTAAATTAAATGCGTATTTAACCACAGCCAACAACCAAACCTGTAATATTTAGTGGCCGCTGCAAATAAAGGATTTCCCCACTTTTCTGGAGTGTCTATTTTGACCTTGGTGTTTGGTACGAGGACTGAGACGATGACCAGATAGCAGAGAGGCTTTTGGCAGTAGGACCCTCCTTGTCCATAGGAAGGATATCGCCACACAAACTGCCTCTCTAACAATGGCCCCCCAGCCTCCCCGGAGAACAGGGCCCTCAAATAGATTTCATCTCGCTTTCTCTGCTGCTGGAGGGAGCTTCCTGTTTTCTCACGGTCCTCTTGGACAGTTTACAGTCCCTCTCTCCTCCTGAAGGAAAGGACCACCCTAATAAAAAAGAATGTAGAGGAAGGACAGCGCAGGAGTTGCCCTTCCCTGTTCTCCTCCTGGCCCTGTCTCGATGTTGCTTCCTCTCTCTCTCTCTCCCTTTCTGTTTTTCTTGTGTGTGTGTCAGGGAGGGAGAGAGGGGGGAAAACAAAGAAAAGAGGAAAAGAGGAAAACAAGGATAGAAGGAAGGAGAAAGGGTGTGTGTGTCTACATATATCTGAAGGCCTGCACATTCATTCATGATTATGTGTAGCTCTACAACTCGGCATTCTTTAAAAATTGGTCATCGAACAAAGGGGTTTTGGCAGAGAAAGAAAAATAAGAGGTGGATGGTTTTGGCCTATTGTTTTTGTTTCCTCAAATAGTGTTCACTGCAGCCAGTGGTGCAAAGTAACTAAGTACATTTACTACTAAGTATATTTACTTAATTTTAAGTACTATGCTTGCATGCAATTCAAAAGGAAAATTTTTACTTTTTGCTCACTTATCTTACTTTTAAGATTGAGATGTGATATGTGAAACAAAACATATGATCAGCCTCTGAAATATGATGATGAAAAATAGATCTTATCTGGCTAATGACAACTTATCTTACACCTCTCTCCCTTGTCTTTCAGCTTTGTGGGAAGGAGTTCAACAGGATGCACAACCTAATGGGCCACATGCATCTCCACTCAGACAGCAAACCCTTCAAATGCCTTTACTGCCCAAGCAAGTTCACGCTGAAGGGGAACCTCACCAGACACATGAAGGTCAAACACGGCGTCATGGACAGAGGGCTGGATGAAAGATGTAAGGATGCACATATTGCAGATGGTACATGCAGTTTATGTGCAAAAATTGCTTTATATAATTACTTATTTCTCTGACTTCAGTGTTTAGGCAAAGAGGACGATTCTGCCTGTCCACCCCTATGGGCCTCCTCACCCACTTCAGCCAAGAGGAGCCGTTTGATCTTTCCCAGAAGCCCCCAGGCCTGCCCAGCCTCCGCCTCTCCCAGTCTGATGGCGAGAGTGTCCCTGGAAGCTCATGTCAGGAGGAGGATGAGGAGAGTTTGTACAGAAGGAGCCAGTACAGCCCCTCGGTGGACCAACACGAGCTGGAGGAGAGAGGACAAGGGTCTCCTGAACTCAGACCAGGGAAGAGGCAGAAACAAATGTATCAGCATAGTTTAGATGAACAGACATATGAGAGGGAGTCAGCAGCAGAGGAACACTCTGTAAATCCCAGAGGTGACCAGGTGCACCTCTTACAGTCAGAAGAGACATCCGAGATGGGCTATGACTCTGATTCGGAGCTGGGTGACCGCCACGAGACAGGCCGTAGACAGTCATATGGTTATGACTCAGATTCAGAGCTAGAAGATCATCCCCAAAAGGTAGATGAGCCAGATCAAAGCGCACAGCAGGAGGGAGGCTTTTGTGACGCAGCTGAGAGGAAACAGAGCAGATTGGACACAGGTGAATTCATGGGAGTTACGGGTCCACGGGATGAAGAAGAAGACTGAGAGAAAATAGTAGAATAATGAAAAGAAAATGCAGGTTTTAGGGAAGGTAGGAAAATGGAGACAGGAGACATGCCAATAAGGAGAGAGGAAAGTGTGTAAGTCTCTAAACAAAACTGATAATAGATGATGTGGTATAGTAGCTTAGCACAAGAAAAGAAACATAAATCATGTTTGTTAACTGAAACTGAAATACAAAGCTGTGAAGCATACTGCATGTACAGAATATATCATACACTGATTAATAGCCACTGACAGAAGGTTAATGGGCATTTATGAGTGGAAAAGATTAGGATGTAGCTTTTTTTGTAAATAAAAGAAAAAAAATATATTTAATAATTTTGTTTTGTTACAGATCATTTTGCAATACTGACTCAAATATGCCATTTTGCTTTAACTTTCACTCTCTTGTTTGTGTAAATCTATGCTATTAAAATCAATAATGTGCCATTGCTCAAACCACTGTGCATGTTTTGGGGTTATTTTGTTATTTTTGTATTGTAATGGGCATAATAATGTATTTCTTAACACGTACAGATATGATAAGGTTTGGGTTGCCTAAATCCTTTGAGTGTCTTTATGAAATAAACTGTGATTTAGCTTTTTTATGTCTAATGTTTAGATTTTCTTTATCTATATGCCTTTGTTAGATCAGTTTTGATGGGATGGCTGTGTTTTTATTATATGACATTGTAATGTTGATCATCTGAATATGATTCTGCAAGATTAATACAAAATAAAAGCTTGAACGCATGAACCTGTGCAATTAACCTGCAGTTTGTGTTTTTAGAAGTCGTTTTTACATCCCAGTGACTGTTTTGAGAAAATATAAGCCCAGATATTAAATCTGAATCGTCTCCGCTTGACAAACACTTTACCAAGCCAGAGATGATTGCTGTGAGTTTCAAAAAGCTTGCCTTTCTCCTCCTGCTTCTCTTTCAAAGCAGGGGAAGAGGAAGAGAAAACACCTCTCCCCTTCTCTCTTTTAGGTTGTGATCAAACAGCAGTGACGGACACAGTGGGTGTCCCAGACAAAGGCTTCATATGTCTGTATGACTCAGAATAAAGCATTGTTTCTGCTCATTGCAGAAGCTCCACTAAAAAAATAGGAATACTACTGGAATGAAGGAGTGCCTGAAAGCTTATTTTATTGCAAAGTGGAAGATGATGCATTATCATACATCATTTGTGATATCTCACATATATAGCAAGGGTGAAATAAAGTGTTGTTTTCTGTGTTTCTCTCCACACTGATATAACATTAAGCTCTCTGGGCTGTGGTATCGCATTAAATCTCACTTTATCGTACCAGTTCAGGTAAATTGAGTCATTTCTTGTCAGATGAAATGCAGAACAGCAGCTTCTCTATTTCTACCAGTGACGACCACCGTGTCCTAAAGGGTGAAACTGCAAACAGTTTGAGGAAGTTCTCACATCCTCCTCTCCTTTCCTTTCCTCACCTACATGTTTCAATCCCAACCACTACCGTGGAGACGAACTAGAGGGGGATAGACTGTTTGTGTAGCTGTCACCTAGCACGAATCAGTTCCTCTTAGCAGCATCATATTGTGCAGTCTCTGAGGGAGAACATGTATAACTCTGATCACTGACACTTAAGGAAAGAAGGAGTTTCATGAGGTCATTCTACCTCTCCTGTGTCTTTTTAATGAACTGAAACTTTAGAGAGCATGAGAATCAAAGGATCACACAGACACGTAGGAGAACAGGTAAATACTTATCAGATGGGAAACTGAATCATGTGGTAAGAAACGGTTGATGTTCTGCTTTGCAGTGAAAACCAACGCACTTATTATAACGGTGACAAGATGACAAGATAGTGTCTCATTAGGAAAAGGATAAATTACAGTTCATGAATCAGTAATTTTAGGTAAATAATTAAAATCTCTCAAGCTTTGTGATTCATACAAAAAAAACCTTTAACATACAGTTAATGTTACTTGTTGTTAGTGTTAATGCATGCTGTGGTTGGTTTTAAACAGTAATGTAAAATATTAGACCTTCCTTCTACAGCAGATAACTCTGATTTTCAGGCTCCAAATATGTTCTACAGTAATAAGTAGTTAATCTAACCCTCCCAGTGGACTACAACAAAACCCTGTGTCAGTTTTAGGGTCATAACAATTATTCAGTCTTCTCCAATTACTAATAGTTAACAGCTAGGATTTAAAGCACATATTTATTTTAGGTTAAACAAGGCTGTATATTACAGGGTGGTGCACATCCTGTTTCATTCCCTCCAAAATGTACTTAGCTGTTATGTAAGCAGACAAATTACTGCATTCTTTCTGAAATAGGTGTAATGCTACAGAAAACAGAGTTTCAAAAATATTAAACTCCTTGCACCTCATTGGCTCCTTTATATCTGAAGCTGTACCGTCTTACACAATATAAATGTTTTCCAAATATGAACAAGATACAAATCAGAGAGAGAAATCTTTTGCATTATTTCATGTCTTATTGTCAAACTAGTTCACAGATTAACTTCTACTCACAGATTCTAATCTAACCTTAATCTATGAAACTCTTGTAACATAATTACTGTAGATAATTAATGTTATATTCTCTCTCTCTATATATATAAATATATATATACTTTTGTCATTTTGTTGTTGTTTTATACTATTAAGACAATTGGGATGACTAAGCTCTTTTCTTTTCACACCTTCTTGCACATAATTTCTGTACAGTTTTTCTGTTTTTTTATGGCCTTTAATCAATAGTGAGTTTGAAATTCTTCCCTCAGGTCATAGATTTAAAGAACCAAGGATAAAGTGCAATAGGAGTAAAAACTCTTTTATTCCTCGTAATACCCCTGCTTAATTTGCACATGTCATTTTATATGTTCTCAGCATTTCATTTTCACATGAAATTTTGAAAATCCTATTATAGCACCTTACATATGAAATTATCCATCTTTTGATGTTTTATTATGGCTTGTCTGGACTTGTGTTGTTTTTTTGTTTTCCTTGTTTGTGCCCCTAACTGTGAAACAAGTTTCCCATTTGGGATAATAAACATAACAAAACTGAACTGATAGTGAAAGCAGAGGAGTGATGGGAGGGGGGAGAGAGAGGGGAAGGCCATGGGTCAGAGTCAAACCCCTGCAGCAAGGACCCCTTGGTACATGGGGCAGCGACTCTAGCAGGTGAGCTACCAGGGAGCCCTATGCTTTCTGGTGCAATAAGTAAAAATCTAAATCAAAATGACATGTACTTGTGATAATTATCAAGCATAACAATATATTCAGAGGCAGTCACTATACACTACACATCAAAATGACTCAAACAAATTTCTTATAATGCAGTTTTTGTGACACATGTTCTATCTCACGTACCTATTCAGACATCAGCATGTGAAATAAAAAGGAAGCAGACTGGGGATGCCCATGATACTAAAAAAAAAACCACGTCCACAAACAAACACCTTTTTAGATGAGGAGAATAGTGTGGGAGGAAGGTTCAGGTAGGATTTTTGATTCAAATTGCTGGCACACAAAGTATTGCCTCCTGCAGACTCAACATTTCGTACAATACCAACAAGAAGACACAGTAGTGTAGCAACAAATCATAACAACAGAATAGCATAGAATAACATAAAATATATCAGACTCCATTCACTGTATATTCCTGAAAAGATTTATCCCGAGTCGTGCGTGTAGAAATATTTACTTCCTGTCAGTTCTCTCTAGTGCAGCTCGGGTAAGAACTTCCTGTTTTGCAGGCGAGAGAGAAAATGAGATGGTGCTAAAATTCTTCCATGTTTTGTTTAGCAAAACTGTCCCACCCCAGTCTCAACCTGTCACCTCCTTTGACCCACAGCCAAGGAGTTTACTGTAATTATAGCTAAGGGCTGTCCTATTGTAGAATGAATAGAGAACACAAACACACAGAGAGGTGAGGGAGGACAACAGGCCAGCAGTCCAAATAAATACATGTTGCCTGTTTAAACTGCACAGCTCGACTCCCAATTTTGGGCTATCATCCTGCCTGCTTCATTTTGAGGGTGTGTTACTATTTTAAGGATTGTCTTCAATCTTTTAAACATGACTGGACAAATCTAATGTCCTGACAAGCTTCAGGAAGCAGTCATCCATGATGCTGAGTAACTAACACTGGGGCTTTTCATGGCTTTAAATGCAGTGCCAGTGTGCCACAGGGCAAAGTGAAGCACTGCATCAGTGACTTCAGTGTATTTATTGGGTCTGTTTCATCTATGAATGAACAGCAGAACAGCGCCCTCTATTGTCACAACATTGGTACTGTTCTAGTGTTCTGCTCTCTTTTTCAAATTAAAATATTTTTATATTGAAGGAATTTCTCCTCTTATTTAATTTCACAGCACATCCCCTGCAACAGAGTTATTTACCTGAGCCAACCAAATTATTTGCGCATTTACTGATGGCAATAAATCTGACAGCAACTTTGTCCAAGAACAATGTTTGAAGATGACAAACACACTTTTATGTATTATGAATATCACAATAGATTAATATGTAAGTTTCAAAATATGATATCATTATATTCTAGAAAAAAATAGATACTGCATTAGTATCCAAATGTATCTTACATCAAATGTATCCTGGAAAGATTGTGTTGGAAAGATTTAGGCAAAATAAAGACTATGATTCATTTTTATTTATTCATGTTTATCGGTAAAATATGCTGATTTGTTTTTTTTTTTTAATGGTGAAAACTAGTGTATTTCATGTGATGTACCTGTGGTTTGCTCATAAAGCTCAGTTGTATGTATGATTGTTGCTGGTCTTTGTTTTAAAAAAAAAAAAGATATTTGTTTAAAAATTATTTTGGCCAATTTTTGCCTTTTTATAACGTTATGAAGGTTTGCAAAAGTACCCTTTTCTGTGCAAAGGAATAATTAAAAACATACAGGTTTTCCATCATCTATAACAGCTCTCACTTTTGGTATAACCCTCTGTGTCAGTTCAGGGAGCATCACCCCCGCCCCGGTAAGAAATGGTATCGTCCAAACATGGCAGCCTTCGTATGGAAGCGGTGTGTGACAGCAGCAGTCAAAGTTAAACATTTATCTCCGTCTCTGTCAGGTAAATACATCTCACACCTGGGTTTTATTGCAGTGTCTTTCTTTGTTAATCTTCTGTTTTTTAGGCGGGAAGAGCTAAATGTCCCAGTTCATGTTGTTAGCCAACCGTATGTAGCTACATGAACTAGCTACCTGCTGAACTGAGGCTTCCTCACACAGTCTGCTGTTGTTAAGAGATGTAAAGTAAAGTGATGTGTCTATATGACCTGGTTTGTCTTTACAGCCAGAAGATGGTTGCTCTCAGCGGCTTACACAGATACCAAAGTGTGGGAGGCAAGAGAGAAAGATCCTCAGAACCTGGGTAAGACTTGAAACTGGTAATGCTAATATTCACATATGACCTTTAATGAACAGTCCAGCCAATAATATCTAATATCTAATATATAATAATGTCTCCAACGTGGACAGACTGTGGGCGTTATACAGGGGAAGCCCACATACAAAATGTCACTACTCCACAATTTATTCCTTTGCCTCACAGCAAGAAGGGTTCATATCATTTCCAGTCCAAATAAAGGTGAATTGGAGACTCTAAATTGCTTAT
>NW_023339718.1:13273563-13276436 GCF_004916995.1 Morone saxatilis
ACATAAGCAGATGTAGAGATGGGATGGACAAGTACTGAAAGCTGCTTTTTCTAGCTTTAAGTCTGATAAGATGAAGCTCCTGTATTGGGGAGTGCTGCTATAATCTGTGGCTGGAAATCACACTTTGATTGAAATCCTAATTTTGCAAATGTTATGTTGTATTGTTAGGTAAAGTTCTGATGGAGAGCAGTATAAGATCTTGTGTTGAAATACTATTTTGTTATGTAGAAAAAAAGGGGTTTTATATCCCTCAAAGAAATATATAAAAAAACATACTGTCTGGGTATTGGTGCTGAAACTCAAGTACTTTAATAGCACCAGTATCAAACGGTAAAGAGATTAAATGTGACATGTGATGTGTAAACTAACATACATAATGAAAACATGCTTTTGTTGCATGAATGCAATTGTTACTGTGTGTGCACTCGATCAACACAGGGTGGCAGTGTAAGACTTGGTGGTGCACTGAACGCAGCCCATACTGGCTTAAATGAAATGAAATCAATAATACTTACTATTAATAATAAACGTTTTATATGGATTACAACTGATGAAGCATTTGATGCCATAATCAGTTTTGTCTCTGGCAAGTGTATTACAATGGCATACCATACTTTAAAAGACATTCTGAATACTTTATTAGATGATAACAGTCTTGTTGATGTATTAACTTGCAGCTGTACTGGCCACCACTATGGAGAGGACGTATGAAAGGAATCTTCCAGTTAGCTCTCTAACTGTGTCACGGGTAAGCTTTATACATTTATTTATAATTGATGCAGTAGGGACAAAGTTTTTAACATGTATTTATATTTTCTGTTTGTGTTTCAGTTTGTTGACAATGTTTCATCTCAAGAGGAAGTTGATCAGGCGGAGTACTACCTTTACAAGTAAGAGGAATCATTTTACTCTTTCTGCATCTTCATTTCTGTGTCAGATTTCTGCTGTTTCCTTGGTTTTGTGTGGTACCAACATTTGTGCTTTTCTTGGAATGAATTGTCTGTTTGGTTTGTCTGTTTTGGTTTATGTTCAGTCACATGCTTTTCTTTGTTCGGGGCAACTCCAGACCTTTCCTGTTTACTCCTTCCTCTGGAATCTGCACTCATTCTTGTGATTACACGATTGAGTATATTTCCCAATGACACTCTTGTTCATCATTTTCATCCTCGAGTGAGAACTAAATAACTACCTTTCCACTTTGGGAAGTTTGTAAATAGCAATTATTATTGTTAATACAGTCGACCGTTGATGATGTGTTTGGACTTTGCAGGATGAAGATGTCAAATTTACGATTTGCTCCTCTGGTTCTTCCTCATATCTCTGCTATCTTCTGTTATGGATTTATTGAAAAATGAAAAACTTCATATGTTTTATTTTCTTGTTTTTTTTTTGTTTTTTTTAAATCCCTCCAGGTTTCGTCATAGTGCAAACGGTTGGTACCTGAGAGACTGGACCATTCACAGCTGGGTCAGACAGTGTCTAAAATATGGGCTCAGGGAGAAGGCCCTGCACACACTTAAAAACAAGGTACACAACACATTATATGCCCTCCATTTATTCTCAAGCCAGGGCCACACTGCCTGTGTCTGCAGCATGTGTGCATCATCTAGCTTTTTATTTCTGCACCCATGTTAACTGGTTAGAGTAACCACCCTGCCCGCATGAGCCGTATATCTCACATGTGGTTGAAGCAAGGCTTCATCTATTTCTTCTGCCAGCCGTAAGCGGTTCCCAGCAAGAATAAGCAGTGACAAAGATCTGTTCATAGTCACATCGACATTATAACAGCAGCATAATACAGTTTCAATGTCTGTATCTGTAGAATATGTCACAGACTGAACATCTGTACCTGTTTCAGATTAAAAGCTCTCTCATGTTTCTGTGGACAGAATCCAGTGATCTGTTAACAATGCTTTAATTGCATTGTATTTATTCATGTAGAAAGATAGGGCTGGCAGCAGCAGAGTCGCAGCATAGATGTGTGTGGACACCACAGGTGTGCGAGCCGCAGCAGTTCAGCGAGGCAGCTGTCACACACTGCTCACGCGTGCTATGTGGCCAAGGGGGTTACTTATTCTTATATCGTCTTGCTGAGCATAGGCTCAAAATTAGAAGACTCTTTGGTCAACATAAGGGAAGCACATCTTTGTAATTAGACAGGAAATCTGATCAGAGGCCCCTGATCAGGGTTGATAGCTGCAGTTGTCTGGCAGTGTGAGCGATCACAGAGCCAATCTTAACCACCCAGATGCATTTTCAAACTGATCTGAGCAGCACAAATAATGTCAAACATGTTTGACATTTATAGCCCAGCATGTGTGTACTGTTCCAGAGTGAGTTGTAGTATCAGGGAATCAATGTATTACTCCAAAAGCAGAGGTGTCTGCGAGCCAATGACGTGTTTACAGTGAGGTAAAACGCAGCATGCTCCGTCAGTATCTGTTGTTATGATTTGGTGTCATGTTGCTGCGAGATTAAAGGTCTCGATGTCAGAGGAATCAGCGGTTGTATTATCGTGTACACCATCTTTACCAAATCATGTAGGATAAACAGTCAGTGTTTGCGGATAAATTATGTAAAAAAAATCATGCTATACATGTGATGCAAATCTGATCAAAGTGTGTGTGTGTGTGTGCGTACGAGATGCAGAAAGATGGTTAAGTGAGCACAGCTGTACTCTCCAGTTTGCTGATACCGTAGCTTTCCCCTCTTGATTGAATCTGACGCTGACAGGCTGTAGCACTCACATGGATACTGTTTTCTCCAGCTCCCTCTGCCCATCCTGTCAGTGCACAAGTGTATATTTTTACATTCATAGCGTCCCACCTGAAGTGGTAAGTAAGTAAAACTTTATTTATATAGCACCTTTTAGA
>NW_023339718.1:13276461-13289100 GCF_004916995.1 Morone saxatilis
AAACTAACATATCATAATGAAAACCATGCTTTTGTTGCATGAATGCAATTGTTAATGTGTGTGCACTCGATCAACCTAGGGTGGCAGTGTAAAGACCTTGGTGGTGCACTGAACGCAGCCCATACTGGCTTAAATGAAATGAATCAGTAAGTACTTACTATTAATTAATAAACGTTTTATATGGATTACAGCTGATGAAGCATTTGATGCCATAATCAAATTTCCATTTTGTTTGTTGCTGTTTTGTCTCTGGCAAAGTGTATTGATACATATGGCATACACCATACTTTAAAAAGACATTCGAATCACTTTATTAATGGATACAGTCGGAGTGTATTAACTTGGCAGCATGTACTGGCACCACTATGAGAGACGTATGAAAGAATCTTCCAGTTACTTCCCTAACTGTGTCGACGGGTCAAGCTTTTATACATTTATTTAATAATTGATGCAGTAGGGACAAAAGTTTTGTAACATGGTAGTTTATATTTTCTGTTTGTGTTTCCAGTTTGTTGACAACTGTTCATCATCAAAGAGGAAGTTGATCAGGCCGGAGTAACACTTGACAAGTAAGAGAATCATTTACTCTTGGTGCCATCGTGTTCATTTCTTGTGTCAGATTTCTGCTGTTGCCGTGGTTTGTGTGGTACCAAACATTGTGCTTTGTCTGAATGATGTGTCTGTTGTGGTTTTGTCTGTTTTGGTTTATGTTCAGGTCACATGCCTTTTCTTTTGTCGGGGCAAACTCCAGACCTTTCCTGTTTACTCCTTCCTCTGAATCTGCACGTCATTCTTGTGATTTACACCGATTCGAGGTATATTTCCCCAATGACACTCCTTGTCATGCAGTCATCCCGCGAGTGAGAACTAAATACGACCTTTCCAATTGGAATGAGAGCATTATTATTGTTATACAGTCGACCGTTGATGATGTTCTTGGACTTTCAGGGTGAAGATGAATTTACGATTTGGCTCCTCTGGTTCGTTCCTCATTATCTCTGCTATCTTCTGTTAAGGGATTTATTGAAAACTGAAAAACTTCCATATGTTTTTTATTTTCTGTTGTTTTTTTTGTTTTTTTTTAAAAAATCCCTCCAGGTTTCGTCATAGGTCAAAACGGTTGGTACCCTGAGAGACTGGGACCATGTCACAGCTGGTCAGACAGTGTCTAAAAAATATGGGCCTCAAGGGAGAAGGCCCTGCACACACTTAAAACAAGTACACCAAACATTATACAATGCCTCCATTTATTCTCAAAGCCAGGGCCACACTGCTGTGTCTGCAGCATGTGTGCATCCATCTAGCTTTTTATTTCTGCACCCAAATGTTAGACTGGTTAGAGTAACCACCCTGCCCGCATAGCCGTATAATCTCACATGTGGTTGAAGCAAGGGCTTCATCTATTTCCTTTGTCTGCCAGCAACGAAGCGGTTCCCAGCAAGAATAACAGTGACAAAGATCTGTTCATAGTCACATCGACATTATAACAGCAGCATAATACCAGTTTTCAATTCTGTGATCTGTAAGAATATGTCACAGACTGAACATTGTACCTGTTTCAGATTAAAGAGCTCTCTCATGTTTCTGTGGACAGAATCCAGTGATCTGTTAACAATGCTGTTAATTGCATTGTATTTATTCATGTAGAAAGATAGGGCTGGCAGCAGCAGAGTCGCAGCATAGGATGCTGTGTGGACACCCACAGGTGTGCGAGCCGCAGCAGTTCAGCGAGGCAGCTGTCACACACTGCTCACCGCGTGCCTATTGTGGCAAGGCGGGGTTACTTATTCTTATATCGTCTGTGCTGAGCATAGGCTCAAATTAGAAGATCTTTGGTCCAACATAAGGGAAGCACCATCTTTGTAATTTTTAGACAGGAAATCTGATCAGAGGCCCCCTGATCAGGGCTGCATAGCTGCATGTTGTCTGAGCAGTGTGAGCGATCACAAGAGCCAATCTTAAAACCACCCCAGATGCATTTTCAAACCTGATCTGAGGCAGCCACAAATATATGTCAAACATGTTTGACCAATTTACAGCCCAGCATGCTGTGTACTGTTCCAGAAAGGTGAGCTTGTACGTATCAGGCGAATCAATGTACTTACTCCAAAAGCGACGGTGTCCTGGCGGAGCCAATGACCGTGTTTACAGTGAGGTAAAACGCAGCATGCTCGTCAGTATCCTGTTGCTTATCGGATTTGGTGTCATGTTGCTGCGAGATTAAAGGTCTGATGTCAGAGGAATCAGCGGTTGTATTACGTGTACAACCATCTTTACCAAAATCATGTAGGATAAACAGCAGTGTTTTGCAGCGGATAAATTATGTAAAAAAAATCATGCTATACATGTGATCAAATCTGATCAAAGCTGTGTGTGGTGCCTGGTGTGTGGTGGTGTGTGGTGTGTGTGTGTGTGTGTGTGTGTGTGGTGTGTGTGTGGTGTGTGTGTGTAGGTCCAGTACCTGACGAATATTCCCAGATGACTTTACATTCAACCTACTCCCTTGATTCCTTACATTAACGGACGGAGACTTTAAAAGTACAGTTGTTTTTTTTTTTTCAAACATTTGGGGGGAAAAAAAGGTTCAAGACAGACTGAAATAAAGTCAACCAAACACATTCTTGTTGACCAAGAGTGGGAACAGACCTGTCTGTCAAATCACTTAATTATCTTATTCAACATTTTATTTTTTGTTTTCCTTTGTTTTGAAATAAGACAGGTGATAGAGGTAGCCTGATTATTTTTCTATATAACATTAGAAGTAAACAATTCAGTAAGCACGCTAAAGGCACATAGAGTTGGCCATTACAGTAGTTTAGTAGGTAGTTTATTCATTGAGCGTCAGTCCGCACACATACGTGGGTGCTGCTGTTATTACTCACCAGGCAGGAAGAAAGCTGTGTGGTTACAGCTGCAGCTAATTATTGCACCCTCCTTAAAAATGAGATTATATATTCTATAACCTATTTTTAAAGAAAAGTGTTCTATCCCCCCGGCTTTCGTGCTGAGACACGAAAAGTCTTATAATCGATACTGATAAAAGCAAAATGTGACAAAATGCTATGGTAACAAACAGGTGAATAAATCATGGCGTACATAAAGCATGTCTTATTTGTCACTCGGTCCTCTGAGACTCGAACAAAACAGTGTGGACAAATAAAAAGACTGCAACTTTCCCCAAATTAATTCATAAAACAAATACGATACTTCCATTATGTTTTTGTTTGATCGAGGTTATGTTTAATGGCACCCGACTCGAGAATTTGCACCACCAGCTGTTTATCTTGATGAACCAGCTCCCAATATTTGAATAACAGAAGTGGAATTGAATTTATTTGCATTTCCTTTATTTTCATTTTTCTTTTTAGAATTAAAAAAAAGTAATGATAACAAACATTATAGAGACAAATACAAGGGTTTCATGTAAAAATGAATGTTTTTGTTGTAATTGTACAGGTGCATGCTCTGTGGTTGAAGAGGTGATGCTTCAGGAGGCCTTTGACCTTCCCTCCACACAGATCCTGTCTCTGTATGCTCTGGCCAGTTACCTAGCGACCAGACCCCAACTCACAGTGAGTGAAAAAGTGGCAACGGCAACAATGGGAGGGGTTATGAAAACAAATGAGCCTAGACTATTCTTACACTTGGAAATACAGTACAGTAACTCAGACACTACCCTGAATTTCCTGATACTTGGAGTGCAAAAAATTCTATACATTTTTTTGTATTGATTAGTATGTGAATGTTGCAGTAGAACTAACAAATATGCTTCCATATAAAATACTTACACTTGTTCCTCATTGTGTTCAGGTGTCAGAGGAGCGGGCATTGGGAGCATCACTCCTCATCTGTGGGATGATGCAAGACAACACTGTTGGCCTCAGCGCTCAGCTACTTGGCAATGCTCTCCTAGGTTTGCATTTGACTTTCTTCCTCCGCAGTGTTGGATTTGTTTTTACTGTGATTGATTCATCCAGTGTTATTTCATTTGGCTGCTTGCCTCATTTATTCTCCTGCTCCTTTTTCCCCCAACCAGGTAAGGTGGAGATGCTAAAGGGCATACATGCCGTCTTCAAAAGGATGCCTCTCTTCTGGGGTCATGGGTATCTGGGCCGAGCGCTGGCTGTCATGGAGAGAGCTGCCTCTGGTGATGTGAAGCTGTCCAAAGACACAGTAAGAACAGAGACATTCAAAGGGAGTGTGTGCGCATCTTACACCAAAAAGAAAGACAACTTTCTCTCATTTACATGTTATATTTTGTTTATCACATGTAGAGGTGTACAGACAACTGTTAAAAAGTCCAGTCTTCATGTGTATTATGAACACAACCCAGGTGATTACCGGATACACTATTAGGTACCCCTGTAAAATCTAATGCAATCCAATATAACTGCCATAAATTCTGTCTCTACAAAGATAATGAAATTCAGTTTCGATTTACACATTCAAAGAGGTGTTAATTCAACTATATTTTTATTATTGAGGTGGTGTTTTGCAGTGGTACTATGCTTGTTATTATATCATGGTATATAACAATAGACAACACAATAAAGGGCGGAAATGCCTCGATTGGCGACGATATTGACCTTATTAAGCAGACCAGGTGTCCCCATTACATATGTTAGCTTCCTCATTAGTGTCATCATTAACTTAATTGTTTCTGCCTACAGTTACGATCATTTGGTCACAGAGAGCTGGCGAGTCAATATTTAGCACCACAGCAATCCTTGGCTTCATGTTATCTAACAGAAACAGAAGTTGTTCTTCTTCATTGATTGCTCATTTCTGGTTAGCAGGTTCCTGCACTTGGCCACTTTATTATTGACAAATCAATTTACAATGTGGGCACGCACAGTACTTCTTGCAGCATATCGTACAGACAGAAAAAAATAATACAGCAAAAAACAGTGCACAGTACTACACAGCATTGATCATACAAGCACAAGATATAGAACTCTAACAAACACACTGTGCCAGACAGCGTTACTCCCTGCAACCACTTTTATTATCGATCTAATCCAGTGACTGTGAGTTTGACATCACACAAACATATTTTTCCCATAGACTGCTGCTGTAAGATTAATCTGGATAAAATTTTCTTTCAAACTGCATTCTGTGTTAAAAATGAAAGTCTGTTGAGCAAGGCTCCGAGTTACACAACAGAATTATTAAAAACACATTACACACACCCGGAGTAGAGGCTGTTGTTACTTTCCAGGTGGAGTGTGTGACACAGACAGTCTTCATCTCCTGAGATTGAACACACACGCTGTCATATTGTTGTTATTTTTACATATATGCACGAACACACAGTCGGGTGTAGTGCCTCAAATCCGGCCTGTGCTGTCCAGTTCAATAGTTCACCTTTGTCCACGTCTAATGAGATTTTGAAGAGCCTGGAGCACCGAGGATGTCTCTGAGAATCACTGCAACAGGAACTAAATGGCTTGTGTCAGACAGCAGCGCAGCAATAATGTAGACAGAGCAGATAACACCGTAGCACAGAGAGGAAATATTACGTGTGAAACGAAAGTGCTGGTGACTGCTGCCTCAGGTCACAGTTAATCTTACCTCTTCCTAAGATTAAGAGGTGAGTTGTCAAGTGAGGTGTTCAGCCTCTTTCATCACGTCGTGCCCGTTCTGTAATCTTTAAAAGAGAAACTGCATTAAAAAGTTATTAAATATACATAACAAATGAAGACATTTCATGTAGTAACAGCTGTTTCATAACTGCACTTTATATTGATTTTGCAAACATACTAAGAATAATAATCTTTCTGCATACTTAACATTCATTCTCATTATTCTTCAGCTGGACTACGTGAGTGACTTGCTGCAAGAACTGTCTTCCACCTCAGACACTGACTCATCCGGAGAGGAGTCAGCAGGTGAAGAGGACAAGAAAGGAGACGCCATAGATGAAGATGATCAGGCCGAGCAGGCTAAGCTGCCTCAATATGCCAGCAGGTTCAAGGTGGGTGTTTGTTGCGTACGGCAGGTGTGCTTTTGTTTAGCATCTCGATTTAAATAAAAGTTTTCTTGGTCAGGGCGAGCCTTTATCAGAACCAAAGCTTAATGTTTTTCATAGACTGTGACTCCACATAATCCATCTCTTATGTCGTGTATAACAAATGTTTTCAGTCAAACTCGAGCTTGAAGCTTTCAAAATGTATTGAATAGTTCACTGGTTTTGAGGGTTTCACCCACGTCATTTAAATGAAGCGATGAGGTCACTTTTTGTTTCCGTGCTTCTTCAGGAACTGAGAAGCCAGCTGGAGTCTCAGGGCAGAGTGGACTCTGCCTCCTTGCAGGCTTTAGTGACCTCTCTGGCCCAGCAGAACCTGGCAGCTGCGGAGAAATCTGACTTGGAGCAGTACGAGAGCCGGGTACAGGCCTGGGAGGCCGAGAGGAGGCAGCTGATCAAGAGAGAGAAAGAGATGAGGGAGAAGGCCGAGCAGGAGAAACAGGAGCGCTTAGCTGCCAAGGCTGCAGCCCAGCAGGCATAGAGACTCTCACGATGCAGCTGAATCAAGATCACTGAACTTTCCAATGAGTACGTACATTACAATTGTTTATACGTAGATTATAACAGGAGTTTTGTCCCTAAAATTGGGAAATGGCAACATTGTCAACATTACATCTTCTTTTGTCATTAATTATTTTCATATTTGTCAATTATTGTGTGCTTATGTGATTGTTCTGTTTTTATAGAATAAAATGGGGCGAATATACATATATTGTCAAAACAAAATAGATTTTTATTCTGATTTGTGTCAAATATTCTGTCACATTTATTGTCTGTCTGTCTGTTGTGGGCTGTGGGATGATATCATTACTGGAACATAAGCACGCATCAATTGTTAAGCCTGATGGTCGGGTGACCTCATGTAAGCAAAAAGAAGGGAAAGCTGGGGAAAGATCACATCCTCCCACTCCTTTTCCTCTTAGCCTGCAGCTGTGTGTGTGTGTGTGTGTGTGTGTGTGTGTGTCTGTGTGTGTGTTTTCTGTGTTTGTGTCTTTCAAAAGCATTTTTGGAGGTTTTCTCACAGGGGATTGAAAGGGGTATTGCACAGAGGAATTTGCTGATAGCCAATCTAGAGTGAACCAAATTCTTTGCATGAAATGAATGTATGACCAGAAACCTTTCCATGAACAAAGGAAAACATAACTGGATAAATTATCATGCAGTGTAGATCGTGATAACTGTAAGAATAGACACAAAGTGCGAAAAGTGAATATATCAACGTGAGAGCAGCATCAGCTAATACTCGAACAACACATGTTAAGTGAAGCCTGGCTTGTTTTCACTGCGCAGAAAGATAAGATAATAGATCTTTAGGGACGAAAATTCTGTTGTGGTAGTGCACATAATGCATTCATTCCACATTATGTTGCAGCTATTCAGTATTCAGAGCATGATCTTGGGAAAACAGCCTGGTATGCAGTCCAGGATGAATGAGCAGCACAAAATGCTTAAAACAAGCACCATTGTGATGCCGAGGCTCCTTAACGACTGCTGTTGTGAAAACAGCTCTTCACTCACAGTCAGTGTTTTCTTATTTAAGCATTATTAACGTAATTTAGCTGCGGGAAAAATATCATAACTGATATTTAGTCCTTCCTGGGTTAGGTGGTGTCAATTATATCCACCTCCTGAAATCCACTTAGAGCAGTTTGTAATTACAAACTTAAACTAGTTTGAACTGTTTACTACTTTAATCTGACCTGACACTGGATTAAAATGCTGTTCCATAACAATGTAAACTGGCCATATTTTTAAATTGCATTTCACAAAACTAAATTACTTAATGACCAAAAAACATCTTTTTTTTCCGGTTTCATTGACAAGAAAAAATACAGAATATTAACAACCTTATCTCGTAATTGCATATCAGTTAGTGGAGTCTTCTTTATTATTTTATTCTTTCATTGATAGTGGTTTATGACATCAAAGGATAGTATTGATTCCTGGACTGTTTATTCTGCCATTTGCTAATTTACACCATTCTAGCTGCATTAGTAACAGTAAGTGTTAGGTTGAAGCTCAGGAGAAGGCTACATATGCATTGCTAAAGTGTAATTACCATAAAGAAAAGTGGCACTATCTTCTCAATCTCAATCAGACCATTATTATATGTGACGCTTATCTCCCTCTGATAAAGCCATGGCCGTGTAAAAGCAGTGGACAGTGAATTAGCTCTAATCAGCAATAAAAATGGGTCATTCAACATTCTCCGTCAGCTTCTGATCATCAAACTCAGTTTAAATTCACTGGTTTAGAAGTAACACAAGTGCTTAGATCTTTTGCTGTTGTCAGAGGAGGTTTTTTAAACGACATTTCAGGCGTTTGTCAGACAGGTGTGCTAACACTGGAAAGTCAGGAAATTTGACATCCATATCTCCGGTTATGTGATGCCCAGAGCCTTTTAAGTGTTTAAAAAGACCTGTGAGTGTTTTCGGAGAGGGGGGGAGGAACGGTCTGTAGGGGAACTGTGTCATGGACTATTTGAGATATGTAAATATTACAGAATCTGCAAGAGCAAAGTGGATGCATTAGACGTTCAGCCTGGATACAGAACAGCTGCTACTGTACAAACCATCTATCTCTACCAGGAAACCTTATTTGAAGAATAGAGACATTTCAGCCGATAACAGAATTTACAATAAAGCCAGCACATCCTCATCTAATCTTTAAGGTTTAGTACGTACCATCCGCTCTGAACAGTACCTTCTACTAAATGCTTTATTCTCACATTTTTAACTACTTAATTACAGAGTTTTTATCTTCCCATGGCTGCAGTTTATGCTTGTCATTTAAATACGAACTATGTGGTGTTTTTTCCTTTGAACTTAAGTCAGCAAGATTCAGTTCCTATCTTTGATTTGTAAGTGTGAATAATATCTGAAATAGGAGACTGTCTGTCCTGTTCTGTAAAGCTGATTACAGGATACGATGCTGCTGGTTGTGTTGCTCTTGGCCAGAGTCTCCCAAGAAACATGTTTATTAATCTTTCATTATTCATCAAGGTCAGCGGCTTCATATTTAACATTTTAAAGAGATAAGTGAAAACAAATAATGTTTAATTTATCCGTCTGTTTGCTTTGAGGGTATGTGTGGCTTTTATGTGACCTGACATCTGTGAATTGCTCACATATTAAACAGTAATAAATTAGACAGATGTGCAGCGGTAATTAGAAATTGGATTTATTTGCCGTTTGATTCATTTGCCTGTCATTTTGTCATTATCAGCTGACATACATAACCTTTTCAAGCTATTAAAATGTTTGCATCAATACTTCAATCAAAAACATTTGCTACAAAATATCAACTTATTAAACTTAAACCTCAGATAGTTAAGATTTTGTGCTGGCAAAAGCTTTTATAGATGTTTCTAATGGCCTCACTTAAAGAACCTGCCGTCACAGAGAAGGGCAAGACGCAATGAATGGTACACACGGGTATGAAGGTGCACACATTCAAACAACCTTTTCCTTCAGTTCATAGTGTTGCTATCAGTTGTACGCATGAGGAGTGACATAAGTAACTGAAAACTTTAAAAAGAGAGCTTGAACACCTCCACACACCTGACCAATTGCTGTGAGCAAAAAGATAAAGATAAACTGCAGAGTTATTATATTCTATGCAATTTGTGATATTTTTTGGCACTTGCTGTTAATTAATTTGTATGTATGCAACTGGATTTTTGTTGTTCTTCTACAAACAAAGACACTTTTTCCAAAGGTTTAAAGAGCAAAAACTGTTGTCTGGGGATTAAAACTTTTGAAGGCTCCCATGCCTGAAGAATGGTCTGATATTCAACTATCACCATTACAGAATGTGCGCTGTATAACCGATGGCTCTTGTACAAACATGACCCTGCTATTTATTAGGATATTTGATGCTGTGATACTGATAACCATTTCCAGTATCTCTCTCAACCTCTGACCACTCAATGCCACATCAACATTTTATCAACCAAGCTTTGTGAAAGAGTATTGACCCGACACATGTCTGACATATCACAGCTGTCCCACCAGTCTGATGACCACGAAGCAGAATGAAAGGAAAAATACACCCACCCAACACAATCCTCATTTCCATCGCATTGAATGATAGGAGCATGTGGGAATTGTGTAGGAGAAATTGTCAGTTTTATTGGTAAAGGTTAAACAACCACATAAAGATAAGACAAGTGTTTACAAGAGGACGATGTATCAAATGTGATTGTTTAGAAATAAAAGAGAAATTATCTTTTTAATTATCTTTTAGCGGTACAATTCACGGTTAAGCAGCCAATAAGGTTAAATATGAATCAATTTAATTGGTTCAGCACATTTTATCTTCTACAATGGTCCTTTGAATCATGATCTAAGAAATGTTTTACCATATTGTCTTAGTTTATTCTAACATTGACAAAGGATTTTTCTGTAAAGGGTTTTCATGCAGATGCAAATGCACTTGAGGTGGCACAAATTGACGCAAATACGCTTCTGCATAAGTTGAAAATCTTTCAAATGGAGAGTAAAAAATAGTGCTTATCCCAGGGCTTTATGAATCTGCTTCATAAACATACAGAGACGTGAGGAAAAGGTTTGAGAGGCTGGAGGGAAATAAGGTGAGTTCAGAGACTGAGCCAGACACAAACAATTCTCTGCTGGTTGCAACCGGTCTGGCCAAGAAATAGTGTTTTGTTGCTTAATGAGTTAAATGGGTTTTGTTACCTCTAGCTGTTTACTCTTGGTACCAGTCTTTATGTAAAGCTCAGCTAATCGGCTGCTGGCTCCAGCTACATATTTACCATGGAAACATGAATATGTGAAACGTGATAGGGTGACCTTCTAGTGGATGAAATGCAGTTAAGTGCCCTCCAGGGTGCTAATCCTAACCCTGATTTAGCTGTTTCACCCATTGATTATATAAAGATGGACAACCTGACAGCTCTCCAAAAGAGAAGCCAAAATATCTCCCCCTGGTGGCTGACTGCAGTATAGGTCACAAAGCCCACTGCCTCCAGATGGGACATGGGGCCACACAAAAAATCAATTTGGACTTTATTTTTGTACAGTGGAAGGACAGCCCAGGTGGACGGGGTTGTTGTCCATTGAGAACACTCTGCCTGCAGGCTTGGGTTTTTAAATTTGAAAGTTTAGAGAGAGTTTGGATGTGTTATTTCTGGTCTGGGTAGATTTGGTTAGATACATCCGTTATGCCGATCTCACTGAGCATAACAACGCCCGCAGTGCAGCAAATCAGATGTAAAACTGTTTGAACTGTGGCACCAAAGTTTGACATGTGATGGCCAGCAGTGAAAACAGAAACACTTTGCTCTTTTTTGAAGATTATTCACCCGGCCGGGCATCTGATTAAACATGCATTTGTTTGTTTGGTCATTTTTTAGTCATATCTAATCTTTGAAAACTCCTTGAAAATATAGATTCACTGTATCATGGACCACTGTAAATATGACTGTTTAACGATCTGTCCACTAAAAATCCATTAATGTCAACATTCTGTTGGAAGAGGAAAGTTCACCCTCGAGGCTGCTCCGAGGCTTGTGGGATTACAGAGCCTTGCCGCAGCTTCAAAAAAGCTTGCTTCATTCAAGTCAATAATGCAAAGAACACTATAATGCCACTTTTGCCTCTTAATATCCACTTTACACAATCACTTTGCGAGCTATGACTCACATCATAGAACAAGTCAAACAGCGACATTTGGAAAGTTGCTTTAAAAGTTTAATTAATCAAACGTTTCATTTCTTTGGAAAATAACATTCACTGCAAGTGCTGTTGTAAGTGCATACCATCGTTATAGACATTATTTGGTATCATTAAACAGGAGAGACACTCTAAGTATAACATTAGGGACATTTTTACTTAGTAATCTACATGACCAGACGACCCTTGATGCCCCATTAGAGCACAATGGGGGAAAAAAAGGAAGCATGCAGGATGTTGTATTCCCTGATGATGCATAAATTAAAGGTACAAATGGTGTTGCCAGAGCGGCCAAACCGGAAACAAATGAACCACCAACACTGCCTCTTCTAATCAGCTCATTTATATTCCAACTACTGGAGGTTTGCTGAATTAGTTTTGGACACACTGGATGCTGTATATGAACTCCTGCTGTGTCAACTCATTCAAAATGCAAAAAAAGAAAAAAACAAAAAAAAAAAAAAAAAAAAAAAAAAACAATGGTAACTGCAATTGGGAACACAGCACCATTCAGATCACTTGTGTCAGTAAGAGAGACGCCATTTTGTTGTTGAACACTCAGTTTGTTACGGCAGATCCATTACCAAGCAAATGTTGATCTACTTACCCTTGGTTGCCTAGCATTATCGTGCGTAGGTATATCCTTTAGTATAGGTTAATTGTGAGTGTTGGTATGTTAATATTGTTTTTTCTGCCCAGTGGTACTATTAATTTCAACTATCCATTATACTAGCTGCCTAAGCTAATGTGTTACTAATGGTTATATTATAAGTTAGCTAACTGTTTAGTTTTACTGTTGGCTAACTGTTCAATGTTATGTATTTTACTCCTTATTGAGGACCAGGGCTGTCAGTGTGTTTGTAGGGGAGGCCAAAAAAAAAAAAAAAAGGGGGCGGGGGGGGCACCAGTGGGCCAGAAGTT
>NW_023339718.1:13289125-13315325 GCF_004916995.1 Morone saxatilis
TGTGTGTGTGTGTGTTTATGATTCTGCGCTGGTCCTAAGGCAGGCAGAGTGTGTGTAATAATGGAAGGTTGACATTTAAAGCAGTGTATTTAGTGCCACTGAATTAGCATACTTTAACTGGCGGGTCTATTCCTTCTGGAGAGAAGCAGGCATTAAATCCTGACGCAAGATTGGTGGGCAATTTTAAAGAGCTTTAGTGAAGATTCATAGACTACAAAATGTGCTGGCATCACACACAAACACCGGCACACATAGTCCTTTCTACCTTCTCTGTCTCTGTCTCTCTCCTTCTTTTTCAACTTACTCTGACCTGTATGCTGCTCGCCTATTCTGCATACACAGCATTTTCCTCTCCCACCGCTTCAGATGTGTATGAGTTATGGGGGATGAGAGAGGATGAGGGAGAGTGTGTGTGGGTGTGTTTGGGGGATAAAGGAAGACACTCTGTCACCAACACATGTCTCCACTGATGAGTATCTCTGATCCCCTGGTCTACAGGAAGACGCAGGCCTGTTGCTGTTTTGCATGTATAATGTGCAAAAAGAGATACACAGCGTAGTATGTAGTGTATGGAGTCGGTACAGTCCCTGTGTATACAAGCATGTGCCTGTCTGATTATTTGTTTGTGTTGTCATAAATGTGCATAGAAGTGTTGAGACCACAAGACCACAAGTCATTCTTCACAGTGTTTTCTAATTAGCGGACTAATGAATCAAGGCCTGGTTTGCTGCTCTCACATGGATCGAGTATGCCTGAAAGTCATTAGCTTGTTTTATGTGCAGACAGCATTACACATGCTTGCTTGGACATACTTTAGAGTGGAAGTATAAATGTCATCTAGACTACACAGGCTTGGCTGAATTATTTATGTACAGTAAAGCAATTTTTTAATTCAATTAGCGATTTACTTTTCATGTGCTATGCCCTCACAGACTTTTAATACAAAGTACATTGATCTCATTGGTCGGATAATTAGGGCACACAGACACAAACACAAACACACACACACACACACACACACGTTATCATTAATGTGTATAGTATAGCATCAATAACAGTGCTGCTGTAATAAAATTAAACAAATAAAGGCTTACTCATCTAATCATTGCGTTTCAAACGATGTTAAATATTGTGTGACGCAGGTTGCATTAGTTAAGTGGCTATTTTATCATCTTGGCTGTGTTTGTAAGCTTGTAAAATATGTAATTTCAGTATATTATTATTGGTAAAGTGGAATATGCAAACATGATGACGCTTCTTATATCTTTTAAATATTTTTTTTTTTATCATTTCAAGTTATATTTGTACTTGTGTACGGTGCCTAGATGATGGTCAAACCTGCTATTGTTAACATGGAGTGCATCAACCATAATTCCAAAATGGAAAATGTGAAGGAAAGCCTTTGTTTCAGCAAGGAAAACAAAGTAAATGTGTGGGCTGATACCGAAGTCACAATGTTGGTGTTGTAACTGCACCAAAAAGCTATTACCTATGGAGATAAATCAGGGTTTAACTAGTGTCATGACCCGACATATCCTGTTTGTATCCTAAGAGAGTGTTTGTGCTGGAATGCTGGTGTTTCCTGGCAAGCTGACGTTACCACATGTTCCCACTGGGGAAAACCAACAGTGAAACAACCAAAAGTCCCCTGAAGGACAGAGACACAAAAAATGATCACTCTCTTAACCAGTTCATCCTGAGCCAAAGATGGCCTAAAAAATTGTGTTTTTTTAGTGTTCAGTTTTTATATCTCCAAGCATACACACACACACACATTCACACATTCACACAGCCACACACTTTCAGTTGATTCCCTGCTGATCTCGTGCCCAGGGGGAGATGGGTTACCATGGCAACCCTTGTCCAGCACAGGGGTTTTGGCCTGCTTTTCTTGTGAGCATGTTGAATGGGGTCAGACAATCCAACCCCCCCAACTCATCAGTAGCATCACTGTCTCCCTGCAAAGGACTGATTGGATAACCCCTGTCCCTCATAGTTCATCCTACTTTCTTATCCCTCCCCCCCCCCCCCCCCCTTTTTTTTTTTTTGGCCCCTCCCTCAAACAACCACTGACAGCCTGGTCCTCATAGGAGTAAAATACATAACATTAACAGTTAGCCCAACAGTAAAACTAACAGTTAGCTACTTATAATATAACATTAGTAACACATTAGCTTCAGGCAGCTAGTATAATGGATAGCTTGATTAATAGTAAACTCACTGCAGAAAAACAATATTAACATACCAACAATCACAATTAACAACTATACTAAAGGATAACCTACAGATAATGCTACAACAAGGGTAGTAGATCAACATTTGCTTGGTAATGGATCTGCCAGTAACAACTGAGTGTTCAACAACAAAATGCGTCCTCTCTTACTGACACAAGTGATCTGAATGGTGCTGTGTTCCCATTCAGTTACTTGCATTTGAATGAGTTGACACAGCAGGAGTTCATATACAGCATCCAGTGTGTCCAAAACTAATTCACAAACTCAGTAGTTGGAATATAAATGAGCTGATTAGAAGAGCAGTGTTGGTGGTTCATTTGTTTCGGTTTGGCCCTCTGGCACACCATTTGTCCTTAATTTATGCATCATCAGCAATACAACATCCTGCATGCTTCTTTTTTTCCCCATTGTGCTCTAATGGGCATCAAGGGTCGTCTGGTCATGTAAAGATTACTAGTAAATGTCCCTAATGTAGCTTAGAGTGTCTCTCCCTGTTAATGATTACCACAATAATGTCTATAACCGATGGTACACTTACACAGCAACTTGCAGTGATGTATTTTCCAAAGAATTGAAACAGTTTTGATTAATTAACACTTTTAAAGCAACTTTCCCAAATGTCGCTGTTTGACTGTTGCTATGATGTGAGTCATAGCTCGGCAAAGTGATTGTGTAAAGTTGGATATTAAGAGCAAAGTGCATTATAGTGTTCTTTGCATTATTGACTTGAATAAGCAGCTTTTGAACTGCGGCAGGCTCTGTAATCCCACAGCCTCGAGGGTGAACTTTCCTCTTCCAACAGAAATGTTGACATTAGATGGATTTTTAGTGGACAGATCGTTAACAGTCATATTTACAGTGGTCATATACAGTGAATCTATATTTTCAAGGAGTTTTTCAAGAGATTAGATATGACTAAAAATGACCAAACTAAACAAATGCATGTTTAATCAGATGCCTGCGGTGAATAATCTCAAAAAAGACAAAGTGTTTCTGTTTTCATGCTGGCATCACATGTCAAACTTGGTGCCAGTTCAAACAGTTTACATCTGATTTGCTGCACTGCGGCGTTGTTATGCTCAGTGAGATCGCATACGGATGTTATCTACAAATCTACCAGACCCCAGAATAAACACATCCAAACTCTCTCTAAACTTTACATTTAAAAACAAGCTGCAGGCAGAGTGTTCTCAAGGACAACAACCCGTCCACCTGGGCTGAGTCTCAAACAAGTTGGGCATCCCAGACTAAAGTCAAGCAGGGTGACTCAGCTGATGATAGTTAGTCTGATATAAAGTAACTATGAACTGTTCTATTTTAATCGATTTTTTTAAAGTTTAATGCCTGAAATAGCAATGTAGATAAACATTTTATCAGGTTTGATGATCAAAGGTCATGAAAACCAATGCTTTTGTCATTTACTCACAAATCAACAACCTCAAATGACCAGACCCATGTTTTATACCAATGTTTTTTGCATAATTGACCCATTCACTAGGATCTCTTATACTTTACCATTTATACTGAAATGTATACTAAAAACAGCTTGAAGCCTTACATTCAATGTTCATTTCTCACTTTGGAAACAACTCAGCCCAACTTTGGGCTTAGTTTGACATCTTGGCAAATATGCTTCTTTCCTTTATGCCCAGAGCAATATTGACACCACTGTCTGTAAATGTGAAGCTTAGCTTAGCATAAAGACTGGACCAACAACTTCCTTACGTCTACACCACTTGTCTGGCAAGAGCCCCCGACAAGATTTAGGTTTTTGTACAGATTAAACACACAAGATATAACATGTTTATTAGTGAGCTTTAGAGGAGCCGGTAGGTGGATGTTACCTTTGTACGGAGCCTGGCTGTTTCAAGTCTTTATGCTAAGCTAAACTAACTAACTGCTGGCTCCAGCTACATATTGACCTTACAGACATGATTGGTATTAATCTTCTTATCTAACTCTCTGCAAGAGATTGATTAAGTGTATTTTTCAAAATGTTAGTGTAATATTTAGGAAGATCTGTTGGAAATATGTGGGATATATAATATTCATAGGTATATTTTCATTAGTATATAATCACCTGGAAATATGAATTGTGTTTCCGTTACCTTAGAATAAGACGTTTTTATCTACAGAGGGAGTGGGTCCCAAACACTGGTAGATAGGGCCTTTCAGGTTTTGCCGCCACCATAGTCTCTCCTACACACTCAGAAAATTGCGCTGATAGTTGAAATCTGCAACTTAACTACTAGATGCCACTTAATCCTACACACTGGTCCTTTAAGCCAACATGTGAGAGAAAGAGTTCAGAAAAACAAACATTTTAACATCAATAATTCTATTAAAACTGAGCAAGCTCCATCTGCTGAGACAGATTGTGTGATATTATCCAAAGCTCCTGACAGCTTCTTAATGGACCTTATGGCGAGACTGTTTTGTCGACTAGCTTGAAGCTGCTTTTGCGTTTATCATTGTCAGTTCATTGGCAAAAATGTAAACTGTGCTTGTATAAAGTCCGTTTTGTCAGTTACAAAAGGTGTGGGTGTGCATCTCCGCCTGCATCCTGCGGAATTACGTCTGGAATGAAGACAGTTTTCTTTGACCCATCCCACAAGCTACCAAATGTGTCTGTACTTGTCCACAGGGATCATGTTTTACTCTACAAGTAGCTCTTGTTCTTGTTTCTAAACAAAAAGGCCTGTGGCAAACTGTAATCTTTGCTGATAAATCATAGACACAACCCTAGCATTAAAACCAAAACACAGAGGCTTTGTTGCAAGGAAAATCATCCAGAGCTCCACCTTAGTTCTGTGGCAAATACAGCGCACCACACACCTGTAATTGCATTTCTATTTTTTCTTACTTAGCATAATTTTCCCTCTTGTTCTAAGAAACAAAGTCAAATCCTATCACAGGAAAACAATTATGGAGTGTTTTCCACCAACTGGCACTACTTTGAGCATATAGAAGTCAACTGAGTCAAGAACAAACCCTTCCAAGACACAATGTAGTAATTGTTTGGCACAGGAATTAAAGCCCTGGAAGAAATGCTGTTTTGGGGATGTTGTTTTTTATTTGCTTTCTTTTAACTACAAAGTCTGCCAAAATAACAAACGTACAAACAGAAAGACCCACTCGGCTGTGTGATTGTCTATCTAGAGAACATAAGCTGGAGTTACACATACAGGAAAATTGATTCTTTCGGCCGTGCTGGTGGTCATTACTCTGAGCTTGCAGTGCGACCACACTGCAGGTTATCTGACTTGACAAACAAATCCAGGAAAAGCACATTCATGAGTAGCCTAATCTTTTGAAATCTACTTACAGAACATTCTGCGAGGCTTGAAACCAGACATGTACAGAAACACATAACAGGAAGATCATATTTTATATGTGCACTCAGGGTGGCATACACCCACAAACACATTACATAACAGCTGTTTTTCAATGAAGCGACATGTTAAGGCCAGTTATGTTACATGTGATGTACGTATGAATGGCATGCTTAAGAAAATATTATTTTTTCAAGGCTATACTACGCCCATAATCGCAGCTGGTTTCCCCCCTTTCTATGTTTAAATAAATGCCAGAAATTGGCAACAAAGAAAACAACAAGTGTGTTTTCCATGAGCACAGGGTCAGTCTAGTGGGATGACGTCAGGCAGCGGGGCTCAGGGTCTCTGTTCCTCAGAGTTCAACATAGCAGTTACAATCTAGCTAAGGGGAGGAAACTGTTTCAAGTTATTCAAAAATTATGCAACTGACAGTTAGCTCAGGGTTAAAAACAATAAACGGACACAAGGTTGCCCTAGTACCACCTAAACCCCACCCACCTGAGCAGTGTTGATGGCAGAGCTGGCTTGAGTGAGTCATCAATCATTGCTTTTTTTGAAAATTCAAACTGACCTGAGGTGGGGCAATATTTTTGGCAACTTAATATGATTTTTTTTTTAATGACGTCAGGCAGATGTAAAAAAATAAATAATAAAAAATAAAATGGCTTAACTTCTCTTGATGCCAAACCTTGTCTTCAAGAAGTTATGTTTATATAAGTAATAACTAATTCACAATAGAAAACATGTTTTGAGGGAAATGTAACGCTGACAGAATTACGTTTACACAATGAGGAAATGTTGGTGCTCCTGAGCTGCTTTAGCTCGGCGCAGAGAGGATGAGAGGGGTTGTTCATGATGGCTTTTAGCTTCCCTCTCAGTCACTGCCTCCACACTGCCCGAATCCATCCCCGCCACCGAGCTGCCCTTCTTCACCGGCTTGCTCAGTCAGTTTGTTGCACCACAAGTCCTGATGCCTCCTCCCCAGCACACCACAGCAAAGAAGATAACACTGGCCACTACAGACTGGAAGAACATCTGTAGTAGCTTAGTGCACAAAGACCTGAGCCTCCTCAGAAAGAACAGCCTGCACTGTCCTTTCCTGTAGAGGGCCTCAGTGTTATCCGTTCAGTTTATTGTTAAGCTGCACCCCCAGGAACTTGTAGGTGTCCACCATCTCTACCCTCTCCCCCCCTCACAACTCGGAAGGGGGGCCTCTTGTTGCACCAGAAGTCCACCACCAGCTCCTTGGTTTTCCCTGTGTTGAGCTGTAGGTGGTTGCTGTCGCACCATCCTATGAAGTTCTCGATCAGGTCTCTGTACTCCTCCTCCCTATCATCTGTGATACAGCCGACAATGGAGGAGTCATCTGAGAACTTCTGTAGGTGGCACGCTCCCGAGTTGGAGCAGAAGTAAGAAGTGTAGAGGATGTTGAAAAACAGTTTTAACTCGTTGGCACATCCCTTTGTCCCCTCCACTGAACCTACTGACCTTTTCATGCCAGTAATGCTCCTCATCCCCCCCACACACCTCTCTTGTGCTGGTCTGTTGCAGCTTCCCCTCTATCTTGTTCTTGTAACAGCTCCCTTTGTATGTCTTTCTTGGCATCTTCATTATCTCCTGCCATCTCCTGGTGATCCAGGGCTTGTTGTTGGGGAAGCAGCAAATGAGTAGGTTCAGGTTCATTAACAAACTTTATTATCATTCATTATAAATCAAAGATGTAGTTGAATTTCTTCCTTGCTCACCAACTGAGGCTCTGCACAACAGCATTGTGCTGCCACTTGTGGTTGAAGGCTTTATTGCCACAATACCAATATTGGATCATTGGCTGTAATTGATACAGCTTTAAACCTTAAGTATGTCGAGCAGATTGACTGTCCACAGTTACAGCTCTATGAGGGATGCAGAAGAAGTGCTTCCTTGTGTTTCTCACTCTTTTTTGTGTGAAAATTTTTTTCCAATAAGGTTTCCTTTCTGGTCCACCAAGGGTTTCTTAAATTAACAGCTCACAGTGGGATTACACATGTGGGAGATTTGAGCATCTTCGTTTTCTTTCTTAAGATCCAAAAGTCTGGACAGAGAAATGTCTGATTCCAGCAGTTATAAACAAACAGAGCCACACAAAGTGAATAATCACATGTTTTGTTTTGCAGTTAAGTCACAAGACCTGCCATCACATCAGGGACACTGGTGTCGTCACTGTTTCTCCGCAGGACATTGTGTTTATTTGCTTTTGATTGAAACTAAATTTGTTAAAGGTCTGAATATAAATGGCCTGATAAAATGTTCTTAGAACAAACTGGTGATATAAACAATATCTTCAACCATATGGTTTTTCTAAGAAATACAATACTTCATTAACAAATCATGCTTTTCATTTTTCCAAAGACGATGAATTTTAACTGAGACTGACTTTTTGTCAGTAGGATACCTGACAGGTTTACTAATAAACATGACATTTTGTGAACTGACCAGCATTAAACCTGGGAACAACTGATTTGACATTTTGTTGGTTTTTATCCATAATTATGGAACAAAGTCTTTTACAAAGTCTTTAACCCAAATCAATCCTGTTATGAGACCATTGTCAGGAAATCAATTTAGCTTAACCTTTAACTTAATTCGGGTGTTGGAGTATTAAGCAGGAATGTCTTTTACATACATAATATTTTATTATCATCATCATGTTTATCTATATATTTTATTATTTTACTTTAACTGGTTTTACTGTCTGCCCTACGAAGCACTTGGTAGATTATTCTTAATATTTTAATTATTCTACCTTAGTTTTGTGGCACTTTTAAGATTAGCTGCTATGTAAGGGATGAAAAATATGGATATCTCTTGATACAATCTTCAACTAACTGCCCAGAATATAATGTGAACACAACACTAAACCCACATGTTGTTTTTTGTTTTTTTTTACTTCATAATATTTAACCATGTTGTACAAGATATGCTGTGAGTTTAGGTTAACCTCTGTCTGGTGGTGTTACAAAATATGTCCAAGGTCTTTCCTGAACCAGACTAAACAGCTGATGAGGGCTGTGAGGTGAAATGAAGGGGAGGGACTGAACCTTGTAGGAAGCTTGAAGGCACAGCCTTATTTCAATGAAGTCACTGGTATCTGTTGGTTGCCTTTATCTCTCTGTCCTGGTGAGTGAAATCTGCTTCTGTCTTACAAAGGTAGCTGAGGATCTGACAATAAAATACCTGCTGTGTTTACCGAAGCCACATGCTCTGCGGGGATGGACGTTTTTTGTTAGAAGTTGGTTTTAAGATAAGGTGCAAACGTTTTTTGTTTTTTGACTATGTTGGCCGGGCTTATAAGTGCACATAAGTTTCCTGCTCTGGACTGGAAATACTGGCGTTAGTTGTTTCACTCGTCTTGAACTGCGCTCGAAGGACATAATGAATAATCAATCAATGACAGGGAGGACCATGGTCCCGACCATTCCGTCTATTATGTTCATTTTCGGGGTGGTTGGGAATGTCATCGCCATCGTGGTTCTTTGTAAAACTCGCAAAGAACAGAAAGAAACCACCTTTTACACTCTGGTGTGTGGACTGGCAATCACGGACCTGCTGGGCACGCTGCTAGCCAGTCCGGTCACCATCGCCACATATGTGAAAGGATCCTGGCCCGGAGAGGACCCGCTGTGCCAATACTTTGGATTCACTCTGCTTTTCTTCTCTCTGGCGGGACTCAGTATCATCTGTGCCATGTCGGTGGAGAGGTACATCGCTATAAACCATGCCTACTTCTACAATGACTATGTGGACCAAAAACTGGCGGGTTTGACTCTCTTAGCGATCTACATCTCCAACGCACTTTTCTGCGCTCTGCCGATTATCGGCTTCGGACAGGTGAAGAAACAATACCCGCAAACTTGGTGTTTTTTAGAGTGGAGGAGCAACAAGACCAGCGATGCCGCCTACTCCTATATGTATGCTGGGTTCAGCTCTCTCCTTATTCTCGTCACTGTTATATGTAACGTGTTGGTGTGCGCGGCTTTGATTCGGATGCACCGGCGTTACGTACGCAGGATGTCTCTGGGAACCGATCTGGGGCGCAACGTGGACCCGCGGAGGAGAGGACGCAGCTTTGGGCGTCTGGCCGGTGCAGAGATTCAGATGGTCATTCTGCTGATAGGCACGTCGGCAGTGGTGCTTATCTGCTCCATACCACTTGTTGTAAGTTGTTTTTTCTTCTTTTTACGCACGTTTTACGCACGGCTCTTTTACGCACAAATGCATTTTGATCCAAATACAAGTGGATATAGTACTATACTACTAAGTACTATATACATTTTCCTTGCCTTTTCATGGCACTACTCTCGTACGCTCATCTTAGCTCATTCTATCAATTACGCACGTTTTACGCACGTTTTTGTAACGCAAAAATGTTATTGTTGTTCATGGAACAATGCGTTCATGCAGTTTGCATTTGAATCCAAGAGGGTGATCAGAAACAATTTATCAATTACTTTTCTTTCCCTGCTCTTTCTTCTCTGCTGTTCCAATGCTCCACATTTGTATTAGTGTCTTTCTCATTGTCTATCTACTCACCCTGTATTCTTCCTTCCCTTGCAGGCTCAGGTGTTTTTAAACCAGCTTTATAAGACTCCAGTGGAACTACGGTTGGACAAAAACCCTGATCTACGAGCGATACGCTTTGCCTCCTTCAACCCCATTCTTGACCCCTGGATCTACATCCTGCTCCGCAAGGCTGTTCTCCTCAAGCTCATCGAGAAAATCAAGTGCTTATTTTGCAAGATAGGAGCACGGAGACAGCAGAGACAGGGAAACTTCAACTGTATAGATGCTCAACAACTATCCTCTGTCACTTTTAAGCGAGACTCAAATTCTATGGTTTCCCATGACCTGCGAGACATCACCAGCAGCTCCCAGACCTTCCTTTACCTGCCAGAGGGGAGTGAGGTGTACACTGGAAGCTGTCATAAAGCAGACAGACTCTCTGGTTCACAACCTACATCGGTCAGAAACTCGCAAGCTTCTTATTCATCTGAGCAAGGAAGTGTTGAGGCTCAGAGTAGACAAGGAACAAATGCAATCAGGGACCTTTCAGCCCTGCCATGCCCAAAAGACCCAGCACTTCAGGTGTCATTAAGCACTGAGACAGTGGAGGAGAAATGCATCTGACTTAACTTTAAATTAGAAGACAGTTCTCAGATCGCTCTGAGGTAGATTGTCTACTGACATGACTTCTCCAAAAGTGAACTCTTAAACTTCTGAAAACTGGGGGGAGGCACATAAATATAATAAATGTCAAGTCGGGCACATGAAGCAGCAAAGAAAAAGAAAAGTGCTGTGAGCTTTATTGTCCTGTGGTCTTTGTTTCAGCACCCAGCTACCTCAAGTCATTTCTGTCTCTGACTGTTTGAGCAGATTCTATAATTTCTACAAGAACAGATGTTGTTCGAACAGAGATGACCCACTTATTCATGACTCAAGTGTCAGTGACGGAAAAGATACCCTTGCTAATTTCAGCTACTTTGTTCAATCGTTGTGGAAATCTTTACTGTAAACTAGATGAAGCCAGTAGTTTAGAATAATTGAGTCACAATCTTGTGGTCAATATGGTAAATGAAAACAGTATTGAATGTGATCCGTATGAGTAATCACTGGCATGTGTGCTGCCATTGTAAGAATTGATTTGTTTAACAAACTCTATTGTGCAGTGCTTTTTGAAGGACATATTGTGTTAGTTCCATGACTAATATACAGTGCAGTATTATTATGTGGTGAACACCAACGTTTTTATTCCTCAGCCCTGGAATACACACAAATATGTCATCTCAAATAATTGTTTTCCATCTTACAATGAGGGTACAAATATTCCTGTGCCATAGTTATTAATACCAAACTATTTAAAATCTGACTGGGAATGTTGAACGTTTTTTCCGCAGCTCCAAAAAGTGTGGTGTAAAGCAGTGGACAGATGTTGCTTAATATGGAGTTTTAGGATGAAGATATTTAAACACACCTTGAGAAAAATTGGTGTTTAAAATGATCAATGTTGTGTAAAATATTGTTTGTAATAAAATTATTCTTCTCTAAGAGAAGGTTCTAGTTAATAAATCGCAACTCTAAAGGGACTATCTACCCTAAAGAAGTATTTGTGCTCATTTATTAAATATATAACACATTTATTTTGGTCAGTACTCATGAATCGCTATCTTCCAGCACTAACATCCAGACTCAAATAACTAGACAGCTTATTTACAACTTCTAATTATTATTTTCGTTCGCAATTATTATTGTTATTGTTCCTTCTTAATCAATTAATTGCTAATTGAAGTCAGTCAGAAAAGTGTGATAAATATACCCATCACAATTTATTGAAACAGGTGACATCTTCAAATTGTTTGTTTTGTTGAACCAGCCATTCAAAATCCAAATATATTTAGTTTACAGTGACATAAAACAGAGAGAATCACAAATAACTAATATATATATATTTTAATACCTAACAAAAGTTTGGCATTTTTGCTTAAAAGCGACACAAACAATTAATTGCCGGGAGTCGACTTATTGTTTTGGCTCTAGTATCAATTAGACAAAAAAATCTAAAGTAACGTAATTCTAAATCCCTAAAATGAAATACTCAAGTCTGTAAAAGTATTTATTTTGGAAGGAATGATGATTCATGTTATCCTCAGGTCAGTTTTTGGTTCCTTTTCTGTGCCACATTTTTTCCAGTGGCAGAATTCTCCTTTTTAACGACTTATAATGTTAAATTGACACCTTCAGCTGCTGTCTTGCCAAACTACATAATAGACTGAACTTTTGAACTCTTTCCACTCAAAGGAGCTTTATGTCTTAATTTCAGCAGCTTGAAAGCACACAGTCTATCTCCTTTTCTCTGTTATTAAATCGGCTCCAGATTGTTGCTTAATGTCCAGGATTACATTCTTGCCTTTCTTCTTTCTCTTGCTGCTGTTAATTTTAGACAAGCTTGTTCGTGTACATAAATGCTGATAAATTACACCCCTCAAGAATGTACCGTTTAACGATATTTAGTTAAACACAGAGTTTGACACACTAGTGGCCTATTACACAATGTCTTTGAGTTAATTTTTTAATCCAGACTTAAAATTATGCACTTTATTTTGTATTTTGTTTAAATGTGAAATTAAATCTGTGGAACTAAAGTTCAGCATTGTTTTTTTATTAGCTGTTTTCATATCTGTAAAGAATTGCAGCTGTTATAACTGAGAACTTAAGTGTGTTCAGTTATACAAACGTGTACATTTTATAATGCAGCTGTAAATTAACACACACACTATGATTTCACAGCAAACATGAACTTTGACATGTCGTTATATGTTGTCAACATAAAGCGGAAGCTAATAATATAAGCACCAAGTTTCTCACACTCTTGGTTTGGTGAGATCATCTCATGACCCCCATTAGCACAGACAAACGGCCCTGAGAAGAGCACTTTTCCAAAGTTTATAGAAAAATAAACGACAATTTTACACTCTGGGGTAAAGTTACATAAAAATTAAGATTTAGAGAAATTAAGAAGTGTACAGAAAAAGTCTCTTGGTAATGTGTCCAATAGCTAATGCCAGACATACACAGAAACAGAGAAAAACAGAGTCTTAGTCTGATGGAAAAAAAATCAGGGTCTCAGGAAGTAGACCTGGCCGAGAGAGCGTCTCTCCTGAAACAATAAACACAATCTAAGGCTCCAGTTCATTGCAATTAAGCTTAAACAAGCAATGCAGTGGCTTAGCCAAACACATTGCAGAATGACAGAGTGTCAGACTATTCTCTGGGAACAACAGACATTAATTGCATTAAATTGATTAATTGCATTAAAAAAATGGGATTGTACAGTAGTGGGACTCTGTGATGCATGGAGTAAGCCCTCCACCTCTTGGCAATTGTATCCTCTTTGCTCTCACCCGGGTCTGTTGTACCTCATTAAATGGATAAATGGATAAACAGTGAGGCTGATATTTAATGCCTCTCTGAACTCTTAAAAACAAGTCTAACACAAATCTTTTCAAACAATCAGTAGTAAATGAGGATTATTTGTTTGGATATGTTAAGATTAAAGGTGCATCCTAAATCATATACAACTTGATATGAACGTTGTTACAACAGGAGAAAACCTGTGAAGCTGCTTTACATCAACAGGGTCCGTCAGTGACTCAGGCACCCTGTCCCCTCTGTGCTTATTGATAAACGGCAGAAAACACCTGCTGCTCCTCCACGTCTGCTGTCACCCTCAGTTGAAAAGGACACTAGACAATCCCAGTCTGGAGAGATGCCAGAGCCAAAGCGGAACTGGTGCAGGAACTGATGTCTTATGGTGGTATAAGAGTCAGTGCTTCTTCCCCTCGAGTGATGGAGATAATGGGAGTGAAATGTAAGAAAACATGATCCCCTACTACAGTGTGTACAGTGCAGTTTCTCTCACATTAGTGCGAAGATCATCCTTTGTAGCCATGACGCCCATGAAGCCGTATGATCTTATTGCTAATGTCCTAAAGGATTCCTTGTTTGGTGATGCATTTGAAAGCTTAAAGGGTACAAAAATATAAGCAGATATTTTTGCTTTTGTTTTCCCAGGATCTGAGATTTCTGCTGTTACCACAGACCGTTTTGATTGGGACTATTTTGTCTGTAGAAAGTAGTGCCAAAGAAAGCTGTTCACACAGTGACGTCTGTGGATTATCCAGAGCAACAGGGGCACTGTTTCTGTAAAGACATGATTTTTATGATTCAATTTTGATCATTTTAATTCCATTCACCTTCACTGTATTAAGGTCGTGTCTCAGAACAGATATCTCTTCATTAAAATCAGTGTCCCAATTAGACTCAGGTCCCTGTTACTTGCCTGGTGTGGCTACATGTTTGACAAACACAGGTCTCAATTAGATTCCTGGTCTGGATTTTATAGAAATTCTTTGGATGTACAAAACCTCTTAAGATCCAGTTTGCCTGCTTGAGCAAATTATGAGATGCTTAGATGCTGCTTAAAAGGAAGTTTTTCCTTGCCAATGTCGCCAAGTGCTTGCACGTGGTAGGAACTGTTTGTTCTCTCTAAAAAAATAATTAACGAGTACAGTCTAGACCTACTCTATTTGAAAAGTGTCCTGAGATAACTTTTGTTATGAATTTGTGCTATAGAAATAAAATTGAATTGACTTGAATTGAATTAGATCTCCTACACAAATACAAATGATTAAAATGTGTCAGTATGGACCTGCTACACATCGTTAGATTCTCCACAAATCAATCGTTCAGTTCATTTTACGGAAACCATGAGCACCAAAGTATCAAATGATCAATGATTCATAATTGATATGTTATATTTGTTTTAAACAAGTAATATTCATACTGGTTTAAATAAACAATTTGATAGTATTCACTTTGCTGAGCAAAAGAAATCAAAGGCCTGTCCCATATAGGCACCTGTTCCAAATGAAGGCAGGTTGAATTCAGTGATTGAAGCTATTAAGGCGATTAATTTAAGTTTTAGATTATTTGCATTTATAGATCATTTTAAAGGTAAATAAGAAATTATGTTTTTGTAATTTGAGTGAACTGACCCTTTAACTCCAACACAAAACCAAAAGGGTAAAAATGAGGAACTCCACAGTTGTGTCTTCCCTGTTTGTATAAGAGGAAAATGCTCACAGCTATTGGCATTTAGGTATTATGTATATAGTTTATTTTTAATTTATTCTAATAAAATGTAAATGATAAATGTATTCTAATCTATCTTATCTTAATTAACTATTTGTTGAGTTAGGGAAACCTGTCCACTCGCTGCAACAAAACACAAAATCAGTGAAACAGATAAACTCAAAATCAATGTTTTGTTTTGTTTCATTATCACATCTATGTTTGAATCTACTAACATTTTCTGAAGTATTTTGTGTTGCAACCCAGCTTAGAGCTGCCTGGCCGGGTGTTCAGCCTGGTATAGAGGACGGCAATGTGAACAGCTCCAGGCTAGGAATTAGGCACCCTCCTGACTCTGTTAAATCCCACAAAAATATACAGTATATGTAGAGCGACTTATTTCAAAGATTTTAAAGCAGAATTATGTACACCAGCAAGTTCCCATGAAATCAGCAGCTAATTGGTAACTTTGATCTCCACTGTTATATAATACCCGCACAACTAGGAAACATTTAACCACATGAAATGACCTATCAGACAACTAGCCAATTAGACACAGATATATGGATAGATATACAGATATATGTTCTGCTTTTCAATAGGAAGTGAAGTTTTCCAAAAAATAAACAGCCTTACTGGCGCTCTGAATTCTGAGTAGATTAAACGATTTACATATCAGATTAAAAGCGTTTTGCCAGGAAGTGTATTGTTTTTCCAGAAGAGAGTTGTCCAATAGAAACGAAAGCATTATAGCATCTGTTGATGGTGCTGCTGATGTGTGTGTGTGTGTGTCATTTTGTGTGTGTGTATTCACAAGAGTCAGATTTATCAAAGCATTTTCCACAGTTCACAGAAGGTCAAATACGTTCTGGAGGTTCACTAAGTCAGTAATATTCATTTACCTCCAAAGAAAATATCTTTGCGTGTACAAACTACATATTAGTGAGGAAATAGGTTGCAGGAAGTTTCACATTAACAATTGAAATCAATGAGTCACCTGACATTTGCTCTGCACCTCCCACACTCAGGTTGTTTAAGTTGTTCAAGTTGTTACCTCCCCTGACTTTATACTAAGCTTGTTGGCTGCTGGAAGTAAACATGAAGGCCACTGAAGACAACATGTGTGGTTTTATAATTAATGATGTGCACTGAAAGCCAGCGAATTTGTGAGAAAGTGAGGACAACGATTAGGAGAAAGAGAGCCAGATTTTTAAATGATGGCTTTGTTTGGAGCAATGGCTGCTACCTCTGTACGGTCTCATTCTTCCTCCTCCATCGCAGCTGTGTTTGAATTCACGAAATGACTCCCACCAGTGTAGAATTTTGATGAATGTCAATCTATAGTGACCTAAAAGTCATATGACTGCTCACACCGAGATCAAATTGCAAAAAAACAGACCTCTATCTGATTTAGACCACATGTGAAAGTGACCCAAAAAATCTGACTGATTTGTGCTGCTCACACTGTTATGAAATAAATTTATCTGAGTCACACATAAGAGAAAAAAAATCTGAATTGAGTCACTTGCCTGCAGTGTGAGACAAGACAGTATCTTTTCCAAAATGTCAAACTATTCCTTTAACATGAGTTTACTAATGCAGCACAAACAGGTGAAAACAACTTAATCACTTAACAAAAACAGCCACTTCATTAATCATTTACCGATGTCATAACTTCAGAAAGAGGCAGCTTCAAAGTTGTTTGTGTCAGATTTGAGCACAGAATGTAATGGTACACAGTTTAACCGCAGTTTCAGGTCCACAGAGAGGTGTTCCAACAGAAAGTCACGTGTTCACACACATACTGGAATCCAGCAGCGTTTCCCAGCACGCACTGCTGTCGCTGCCAACTCAGTCAGTGATTCTTGGAGCTCTCAGCATATTTTTTAAGTATGTTACTCCTTCATTTGTCAAATAATCATTATCCCCTGTAATCACTTATTGCCTGCTGAGTAAAAGTCCACCTCATCATTTCTCTGCCATCAATTATTTATTTCAAAACGAATTAATTTGACTATACAGAGCTTCTCCAGATACTGTATTTGAGTTGCTGCTCTGCCTGGGAATCAGATTACTGCTTTCACTCTGAGGTTTTCTAACAAATGGTGCTCTGAAACAGTGCTGATAGCTTTAATGCTGCTCATATCCTGATGTGTTTTAAGAGTTCAGCACATCATAACTCAAACCCAGTCTCTCTGTGTGCCAGCGTTGGTAGTGACCAATATATCAAACTAATTCATTAATCACAGGCTGTATGAAAGCAACTATGCCTATGAATCATAGGGTCTTTAAAAACATACGTAAATGTGTAAAGTGTATTGTTATTTTCATTTGACTGTTGGATTATTTAACCAAACCTTCGTTATTTTGCCCTAATGCTACATTTTAGTCAGTAACAAATAGTGACATGTTCATTTAAAAATAACTAGAGTGGATTATATCTGTTTAAAACCATATTTTAAATTGGGTATGTAACTCCACAGTAACACAAAAAAACAACATTAACACTGGGTCAAAAAACCCTTCAATTCTGGGTAAGAATTATTGCTTTGCTTTGGTGCTTTAATGACTCAGAAAGAGCCAAATTTGACCTAGTGATTTTGAGTGTGTATGCTTTTCAGAATATTGTGATTCATGTGCAGAATATGACGCGACTTTAGTCACGAGTCTCTGCAAGGCCACTCTTTGCATGTCCAATATTGCAGCTGCAAAGATCATTTTAATATGTCGGCTATTTGAAAACAGCCTGTATCATGTGCCTTGGAGCCAATGGCGTGCATGGGAACCTCTGAAAGGTACAGTATAAACATGATTTAGTGGAGGGGTCATTCATGCTACCAAGATAAAACAACAACAACAGGCCATTAATCAGCCACTTTATGTCAGCCTGAAATGGTTTATGAAGTCAGTGACTTCAAAAGCACAAGCAATTAGTAGGAACAGTGTATTTCTGGACATTTAATGAGCAAATCACTCTGAATACTATACATGCTATTAATCATAATACATTTGTATTGCATGTGTGTTTCTGCATGTTTCCATGTGTGTTTAAAAAGGTATTGCCTGTGCAGCTCAGGTTTCTTCCGCTTGTGATTCTTGAGTTCAGTTCCCCTCACCAAAGGCAACGAGACACCGACCTCATTTTCACTGCCCGGACCAGGGCCACTAATTATTGTGTTGTGTAAATGTAAGTGCTTTACCAGTGCTTTACTGGGAACAGAGAACAAGTGCGCTTACTTACAAACACTATATCAGATGTCGCCTCTGAGTGCGCTTTCAGCAGGCAAAAAAGTACCAAAGATGTCATGATGTGAAGGACTGCAGATGTGGAGTCAAGTCTGTTTCTGTTACCCTCTTTCTGTTGCGCCACCAGTGCATATAGTTTCTAAACAATTTCCCTATAAGGAGAAGTGGGGCTTCTTAAAGCAGCTCCAGAAATCAATTCAATATTGCATCCAAAATAGACTGCATCTTAATTTTTGTCACTTGTCCAATTTATCACCCTTTATTGTAACCAGGTACCTGTCATGTTCTTTCACAAGCCGAAACAGGCTTCAGCAGCTAAACATACTGACTCACATTCCCCGGGCTTGGCCATGTTATTCTGAAAAGGTGCTAATTATCTCTCATAAAGGCAATGACAGCAAAGTCCACAAATAAATCAGGTTGAATATGTTCTGTCAGATCAAAGTGCTTTTGTTTATTTTTAGTTCGATGAAGAACAGGAATATTGAGAAGTAGACGTCTTGCCAACTAAGATGCTGAACAACGACCTTTAACTGAAGCATATCACTCTTGGGAAATAATTATTTGTTTATTTTATTGCCGTTTGTCCAACCTGATTTTTTAAATTAAACTCTCCTTTCCAACAATTAAAGGGTCTGCACTGGGGTGTATGTATAGCTTCTGTGTAGCTACTGTGGTTGAGATAGATCATGTTATTGACTTTAGACATGTAGACTTGCTGCATCATCTTTTCTCTGTCCCACCTCATTCCTAGCACTGTAGGCTACACTATCAAAGTGTACAATCAATTACAATGAGAATGAGGATAAGAAAAGCTAAGATCTTTAAATCAGAAGACAAATGTCTTTACTAGGACAGCCTTTTCGTAATAAAAAATCCTCTGGCAGAGTGATTTCTGACCGCACTTCTACACTGGGATTGCAGGCATCTTGCTTTGAGAAATGTATCCCATTAAGGTGCCCATATCTTTCTCAGTTTAATTAAAAACTATAAAATAACAGGAAGTTCACACTGAAGGTTGAAAGATGGTGATGAAATTGCCGTTTGAAATAGATACTAAAGCTTATATAACTCTCTGCCCAGCTTCAAAGGCTATGATATCATAAGTGGGGTCGAGCACTGACTTTGACAAGTTCACATTCTTTTTATTTTGGCTGATCAAGCCATGAACATGGTTTGAAAAGCAAATTGCGATGTGAAACTTTAATGTTTTGGATTCAGGCTGTTTTTAGCAACAATCTGCTCTAATACTTTCCATGGAAAGTAGTTGCTATAGTGGCAATTTAAGGCTGAAGGAATCAAACTTTGAATAGAAGATTACAGACATAATCTGTGATCTAACATTGTTAACATTATAAACCCAACAGTAAAAAAAACAGGATTTCTAATATGGACTAACAGTGGGCTCAATTTAGCCTTTCACATTAATATTTTCATCCATGTTAGAGGGAACAAGATTTTCCAGATGTAAAACAAATAGTTGCTGTATAGAAACCAAAAGTATAAATTAGGATCTTATCATGGGATGCTGTAAAAAGTCCCCACAAAGTCCCTGTGATATCATGCCTTTGTAATGTTTTATCTGCTTTACCACTGCACAGAGAGAGAGATTGTTATTGATAGTGTATACCAATGTGGCCAAGTTGGAGGGCGGACAACTTCTTCACAAGAACTGTGTCTGAAAATTGTTAAATGGAGGGTCAAGAAGATTCGGCCCTGGCTCACGGGCACTCCAGCAGGGTCTATTCATGCCAGCGTAACACCTTTAAGTCTCACTTCTGACTATGTCACCTGCTGACCACAGTAATAATACTATCAACAGAAGCAGCGACCTCTTTCTGTGTTGCATAACCACCACACAAACATTTTACTGTGAGAAGGGGACAACACCTTGCCCTTGTCAAATAAATCGGCGTTTAGGTTTCACAATGATCTGATCCCCTTGTCATAACATAATGTGACCACAATCACAGACTCTGAGGCACTTGGCTGAGAAACATGACAGTGACCGTGTTCCTCACGTATCCTGCTGTGACAATCTATTTCCTTTTCATTTCCTTCTGTGCATCCTTCGTGAACTGTTAAGACCCTCCACTGTGTTTGTTTTGAGAGTCTTTGCAGAGTGTCTTCTGTGTCGCGGAGCTGCAGCAATGTTATCACGAAGTTCCTTCTGGACGGGATAGAAAATAAACATTTGTAGCTTTGGGAAACCAATTTAGCTTAAAGTTATCTGAAGTCAGCACCAAATGTAGGGGACATTTCAGACTCCCATTGGAGCTCACATTGCTACTTGATATCTCTAAAATAAATCAGCTAAGTTAATTTCTCAGATTGATAACAAATCACATTGTTGTGGATGTTCATTTAAATCACCGTAACTTTATGTCTAGTGTAGAACATATGTTGTTGTTTGCTTGTTTCCCTCTCATTATTTAAAATACACTAAAGTCAAGTTTATCAGAGACTCTGATTTGTTCATTAGGTGTGATTCTAGCATAACCCCAGCTGTCTAAATTGTTTCGAAGACAATTTAAGAAGCAACACAACTTGGATGAATGACAATCTGAAATTATAGCTATTGATGCTTATTTAGGGTTTAAGTGGTCTTAAAATGGTGGAAAAGCCTTTTCATAAATATCCAAGAAGCAAACTTAAAGAAAGATCTTAAGATGGACCCATAAATAATACTTTTGGATTAATTGGTGTCAACATTATTGGTTTCATTCTTAGGTCCATAAAATGAAGTGAAACTGAATAAATAATGTTTATGTGAAGTCATAATAAAACTCTAATGTACTGACTGTGGATAGACTATAGACACAGTGGGCAAAATGAAACAAAATAAACAATAAGCTGAGAGAAACAGACTCATCTATGTAATCTTGCTTTTTGGGTACCCTTGTATAATTTTTATTGAATCTTCAGACAGGTTTTTATTTTAATCTAGTATGTTTAATTGTATTTCAATTGTTTGCTGCAATAAGTGAAGGTCGTTGTTATGATGCTGAGTTGATACTGTAGAATCTGTTTATATATATGTTTTTTTAAAATTTAGCTTTAACTCTGATTACAACAGTGAAATGGGTAAAATGGGGTTTCTTTCATGTAATTTAAAGACACTTTGAGATGAATTTTTTTATGAGAGGTTTATTATGATTATTATTATATTATCTGTCTCTATGTGTAAGCTAAGTCAGCTAACAGCCTGGTCAGTGATGCTACTGCTATGGCATTTGGCTTAAATAATAGAAGAGAAATGAGACGGACCAAAAGATTATAACTTTAGACAAAAATAATGTACACAGAATCAGGTTGACTACATTCAGGGAAAAGGTCTTTCAGTTTACAGGTGATTCTGGTGAACCCAAGAGGAAAGGACAAATAGTTTGAGTGGTATCTGTGGCCTTTAGTTTGCTGAACAATCTACAATGATAACAAGTTGACCAATGACATGAGCTTTGGGATTCGAACCCTTTGAATCTATGTTCAAAAAAACTACAGATAAATGCTGCGTCTGAAGTCCAGTATCTGTCCCCTATGGACACACATGACAGCCTATCTGCTCCTCTGTTGTCTAAAACGCTTCCTTGGAATCTGAAAGAGGTTGAAAAATGATTGCAGGACAAACATTTCAAAAGGTTTGATGGAACTCCTTTTCCTGCTTGCATCCCTGATGTGCATCTTCCAATCACGTCAATCTCCTGACCTAACAGCCCTGTCCACAAGACAAGTGAGTGGGTATGAGCTGTCCTTTCTTTTTAAAAGAAGAGTTTTTGGAGGCTCATTACTTAGCTTAGTCTTAGATATTTTGTCATGTTATATAACAGCTGTTTCTTCAAATTAACTTGGTGATCCATTTTAATCTACTCTTTGGAATCACAATGCATCTGAAAAAACAGTTAAAGGGTCACTTTCTGGAGTACAATATGATTGCATTACTGAACAGCAACAACTAAAAGGGATTTTAGATGAATATTTAAAACACTAACAGTGGAATTTGATACATGCAATGACCCAGAACGGAAGAAACCACACTCTGCAAAAATACTTAAACATTACTTCCAGTAATAATACACTAGATTTGCCCACACTGACCACACACAGGTGCAAACATTAACAGCTGTTAATGTTTTTTTAATGTTAATTGTTTCGAAGTGCTGAGGGTGGCTGAATCAGTGGTACTATAGCCAGAGAGACATAGACAGACAAAAAGGCAGCAGGAGAGGAAGGGTGAGGGAAACATAAGGAGGATGATGAGGACAAGGAAGAGGAAGAGCATCCAGGGATTCATTGTGGCTGAACACATCATGCCAGGCAAAATGTCTACAGTACAGCCAAAAGAAACACTGCTGAAAGAGGGACAAAAACACTTACCCAGACAGAAAATGAATACAGAGTGAGGCCTTATTTAGCTGTAGACGGTACTCACAATTTTCAGATTCTCTACGATTCTGTTCCATGTAAAACGCTTTAAATCTATAATCTATGTTCAGTATTTTGTTGTTGTATTTCTGTTTGTTTTATATGTGTTTTTGATTTGGAGGCTACTGTCTTTACTATTTTTTTACATTTTTTGCGAGTTTTGAATGTAATTTCACTCATTATGTACAAAAAAAGCTGTACATAATGCATTATTTGTGTTTAGACTATTGAGAATATATTCACATGTACGCATTTTAAGGGTTTTTATCAAATGTGTAACAACTGAGGAGAAACAGTCTTTAGTGAAAATCTGTGAAAAGGGGAAACCAGCTGTGGGTCTTCTGATAACACTGCCACAATCTGAATGATGTAACTGGTGCTCATCCTCTGTTGGATGAATGCAATGGTGCAAACAATAATACACTTTGAATCCTAATGCAAAAGAAGGTGCCTCCCTCTGCTGGCTGCAGTGAAGCTTACACACACACACACAAACAAGAACCTGAGGTTTTTTTCTCAGTTGCACAGGCACCCTATTTTCATTTACCTCAATTATAATGTTACATTAACAGTTTCGGTCTGACAAGTATTATAATACTGTCTCCCTTTATGCTGATTTTAGTAATTCCTCTATACCTTATCTATTGCATGCACATTTTGTTAGTGTTAAACAGGTTGTTGAGGAGTTTAGTGTGTAAAGGTCCTCATACTAAATGTAAAAAAATATGTGCACCTCAAATACTAATCCTAGTGACATTAACAGTTTGGAACCTTTCTGTCTGATATACAGGAGAAATGGAAGGTCTAGGCCATAATAGAGATATAATGCATATATCTCATAATATAACTCAAATGACAGTGTAATGTTAAACTGCACAAACAGAAAGACTCAAGCTCCAACTTTTACAGACAGAATATGCTGAAAGCAAGCAACACTGACCTCCAGAAAAATGAAAATACAGTCCCTCTTTCAGTATTTAACATTTAGTGAAAGTCAGTAGTGCAAAGTAAAATAAAGTATATTCCCTCAAATACTGTAGGCTACTGTACAATTTTTATTGGAGGGGATTCACAAGCCAGCAGTATAAGGTATCATTAGCCCCACCCTCATTTTTATATCATAAAAATGCCTTTGACATTTTGACTTTAACATTGGCTTTACAGGTTGACAAATGGGGCTAAAACCAGGAGAGCAACAGCAACACAACAGCAGCCGAGCATAAGATACCTTTTTCAGAAAATATTGATCAAACCATAGCTGAAAGATGTGTGAGAGTCTGGTGGTTAGAAACCAGTTGCTTCAGTGTGTCAGCTGGCAGAAGCGTTAGTTACAAATTAGCAAAACAAATAAAGGTTGTTGGTTTTCTCTGGCTTTGTTTTGCAGCTCTTTGGCCAAAATGTCCCCCAGTAGTAAGTAATATAATTAACAATAGTACATAAACATTATGAATACAAAAATTTGGCAAAGGAAAGATATTTAAAAAAGTTAATTGGCTTGTTTAGATCATCAACATGCCGCTGCAGGCCCAGATCGGCTGTGTTTACATGTTGTTTCACTCAATCATACACATAATAAGTACCACTGTTAAGTAGATAGCTGTACGCAGGTTAACTGTATAAGAGGAGGGATTACTGCCACACCTCTTTGCATTTTCTAGCTTCATTTCCAGGGAGGGTTTCTTCCTCTGGTCAGGTGACAGTGAGCAGATCATCATTTTTAATGAGGTCAGAGCATCTGCTGCTGTTGTAGGTCAGGATAACCCGCAGAGAGGGGCTTCCCTAGCTGTCTGCCAGACAGCAGTCTGTGAACTCTGACTCGGACCTTGTCCTGCCAGTGGGTCACTCCTGCAGAGTCACGGGTCAGTTTAATCAAGTTTCACCGGTACACACAGGAATCGGTTACAGTTACAAAGGAAGGTAATAAATAAATTAAAGATGCCGACAAAAAAGAAAAAAACAAGACCGAGCACAGAGGAGGAAACCAAAGATGTCAATGACGAGGATTCAGAGGATCAGGAACCAAAGCCCAAGAAGAAAAGTAAGCAGCTCAGTGAGTCAGAGGATGCTGGAAGGTTAAAGAAGAAGACAAAGAAGAAGAAGAAGAAGAAGCTAAAAGACAGCAGTGAAGAAGGATACAATTCTGACACATCAGAGCCTGATGTAAGGAGCACCAAGCCAAAAGGGAGAGTTAAAGAAAAGGTCAAAAAGAAGAAGAAAGCCAAAGAGGAGAGCGAGGATGAGTTGAGCAATGACTCACAGAATACTGATAATGACGATAACAATAATGACTCCTAGAGCAAAAAGAGAGGAGAAAAACTCCCTGATGTGATTGAGACCACTAAGAAAGGATCTGAGAAGTCCTTGGTCAAAGACAAGATGGGGGGAAAGGATAAAAAATCCAAAAAGGACTCGGAGGAAGACCAGGCAGCTGGGGATGAAGATGAAGGGAAAAAGAAAAAGAAAGACAAGAAGAAGAAAGGTTCGGTTAGGGGAGATAGTGACGAAGACACCAAAAAGACTAAAGGCAAGAAGAAGAAGGTCGAAAATTACGTTGAAATCTATGAGCGTGAGCTTCGCAACTACGAGCCAGAAAAGGTGGAGAACTACGAGGATGAGTACCACAAAAAGAAAGGTAATTGCAGAAGTTTTATCTCAACCTGTAAAACGCTCAAAAGGCAAGCTGTGAAAAAGAGAATTAAAATACCTTTTTTAATAGAGAGAGCATGTTATATCATTAATTCGATGTAAGTTCTGACATCTGACACCCAGAGGTGAGGTTAATCCTTAATTGCAATTACAGGAGCCTGAGTGGCTCCTTCATTACTGTCCCTATGCTTTGGTTTGATGTAAATGGTTAACATTACACTGAGTGAAGTAGTATCCTTGTACTGTCAGTACTTCAACCTACAGCTATATGACACCTGTCACTCACTAATGTTTCACATCCTAATAAGGTCTTCACTGTCCTCTAAAGTTCCTTTGTAATTTGTTACAGTTTTAATAGAAGAGAGAATTACCCTTACCTTCATTTTCACTCCTTGTTTAATTTAATATATAGACCTTTGCCATTCAAAGTGTATTATTAGCAATACTTCTTATTTAAGGGCAGTAAGGGTTTGATGGTACATTCAGAGGGTGATGGGAGTTAACCAAATTAAGTAGAATTAAAGGTAGTTATTATTTAATGTACTTTATTTTATATTTCAAGTTGTTTTTATTTGATATAATTGTTCTTTTCACATTATCCCTCTCCTTCTTGTTTGTTTTCACATCTGACATCTCTCTTTTAATTTATCCTTC
>NW_023339718.1:13315360-13316541 GCF_004916995.1 Morone saxatilis
ATGTATGTTTGATTGGGTATGGTTTTGCATGCACATATTTATATGTATATATGCATATATATATAGACCCATATGTATCCTTGTGTGTGTTTTTTTTTTTGTAAAGCACTTTGTAACTGTAAAAAGTGCGATATAAATAAAGCTTGACTGACTTACTTACTTAATTATCCGCACAAAAACATAAAAAACATAATTTCTACTGCCTCCAAACCATAAATAAATTCCTTAACAACCCATGACATTAGCACTGACTTTTTATTAAACAATAAATCTTGATTTAAAGCCCCTACACACTCACAGGTGTTTTCACTTACTTCCCTGATAAGACCTCTCTTTTAATCTGACTCCTTAGTACGTTTTTCTGTACTGTGTAAAAGTGCAACTAAAGTAGACCTTAATTATTCTCAGTATTAAATGAGGGATAAAATAAAATTCTCTATGTAAGGTTAGAAGTACAAAAACTCAGACAAACACACATATTATACCTGTATATACAGTGCATCTCCTTTCTAATACACACTTCCATTTGTATTATGTCATTAAACCCTCCAGTGTATGAGGTGGTGACCATCACTGGCGATGAGAGAGGAGCAGGAACCGACGCCAACGTGTTTGTCACTCTGTTCGGAGAATATGGCATCACTCCCAAAGTCCATCTGGCCAGCAAGTAAGTCCTCTTCAAAGATGATTGGAATTTAGATGTAAAGTCATCTGCACTTGTTCGGATGAGGGTAAAATAAAGTGGTTAATATTAAATAAAGAACAAAGATTTAACTTATTTATCACACTGCTCTAGCCAGAGGCCTCAGTTATGATCATAGCTAGTTAGACTGCATATTTGATTGAGACGGTTCTTGTCCTTGAACTAAAACTTCATGTTTTTTTCTCCGCTTTAACAGCACAGAAAAGAGGTATTTATTTCTTAATGCAGTTGTGGTGGTGATGGTGGTTATGATTGAATGGCTGCCAAAACAATTGACTGTGTGCTATGATTTTGGTGTTAAATGTGCATGACATGATTTGCTGCATGATTTTGTCAAAGGTTTGCAAGACAAGGGTGTTTTATTATGCACTGAGAGTGAATGTGGAATACTTTGTTATTTTCCTACACCACCTAACACTTTCTGGTTGGATTCTTTTGCATTTATTTTGTACTAAAGAGTTTGATACGTGAAAACAGG
>NW_023339718.1:13316563-13316781 GCF_004916995.1 Morone saxatilis
CAGGGTGGCTCTCAAATGATAACCATTTTGTAATTTCAGGAGCCGCACAGCATTCGAAAGGGCCAAAACCGATGTGTTCAGAATTAGAACTCACAATGTTGGACCTTTGAAAAAGATAAGGTACGTTAGATCACAGACATTTCATCCCAGAGCTACACAGTTTTTCTTTTTCTTCACACTGGTGAGTATTTGTCAGTATAGCACAGATCATGTATAAT
>NW_023339718.1:13316881-13318656 GCF_004916995.1 Morone saxatilis
CTTCAGGATTGAGCATGACAACACCGGTATGAACCCCAGCTGGTTCCTGGACAGAGTGGTGGTGACGGACGTGATCAGGCCTCACCTGAGGTTCTACTTTGCATGTAACAACTGGCTCAGTAAGGTGGAGGGAGACGGCCTTTATATCAGAGACCTGCTGGGTAGCATGGACCCCATGGACATGCCCAAATGTATGTATAGACAGATAATGAGCCTATAAGTATATATAAAACACTTTATAATATAGTATCATATATTAAATTCAGTATTATTTTAGAAAGGTAGTATTTCCTCCAGTAATTGAGTGAAACAGACCAAACAGGGACAATAAAAATTAATCAGTCGGTTAAATGTATTTTTATTTTATTTACACAGTGTTGACATGCTACTTTGAAGTTTTTGCATTAAATTTGTTTTCCAGATAATAAGTACATAGTGAGTGTTTTCACTGCAGAGGTAAAAGGCAGTGGAACAGATGCAGATGTCTTCATCAATATCTTTGGGGAGTTTGGAGACACAGGTAAATTACAGCACAACAGGTAACACATGTTTCTCCCATACTGTGTGTGCTCACATAATTAACTTTCTCCCAGAGTGAATGCCAGTTATAATGCAGTCTTTCCCAGTTGGGTTTAAATCAAGATTTATCTGATAGACATTGTTTCGTTTTTTAAAGGTGAAAGGCGACTTGACAATGACAAAAATAACTTTGAAAAGGGCACCGAGGACAAGTTCACCGTTGAGGCACCAAACTTAGGCAAAATCAGGAAGATCACTATTGGCCATAATAATAGAGGCTCTTCAGCAGGATGGTTTGTGGACAAGGTACGAAACAGGCAGACAAAACAGATGTTGTTTATGAGACTGTGTTTCTTTTGGAAGCTAGCAAATAGAGAAATGAAATTAATGCTCAAAACAAATGCCCCTTCATTAATTCTTCAGGACTATAAGTAAAGAATTACACATGTAACTTTCAGTTGTTACATCGTGTGTAACTTCAGGGTTTTACAGGGCCTTATCTGGAAACAAAACTCTGTCTTACTGTACCTCATTCTGCTCAGTTCTGCCCCTGCAGAGGTACTTAAGACATGTGATCCTCTTATGTCCTCTCAGTCTTCTCATCTGAGACTGGTGTGCCTGCTACTCCAACACATACAGTGTGCACAGCGGAGAGATGAGTTCATTCAAACAGACGCATACATGCCCAGGCTCTCTCTCACACACACACACACACACAACACACACACACACATACAGGACACACATTTCGTCATTCTAGCCTTTGGGTAAAGGGAAACCATGCCTCATTAAGGGATTGACTTACAGCAAACAGACAGACGAGTCGGTAGATTTGTTGGTGACAGGAGCACAGACACCAAAGATCAGCAGTGACGGCAATAATGAATCATATCTTATTTGCTTTTTTTACATGTTGTTTTTGCCGCTGTCAAAGTTCACACTCATTATGATGATACTGAAATGTATTTGGCTGTAAATGTTGTCTTTTAGCAAAATTATTTTAGCTCTTCTTACACTCTTACCTGCGTAGGCATACAGGACACAGTGTAAAGACACAAAATCATATTTGTTTTGTTTATACAGTTCATGTATTCATTAGCTGCAAATATACAATTATACATTTAAATTCAGAATCAACTAACTAATAAAAAACAACTGTAAACAAGGCAACAATCAAATGATATCAGTAATCACCCTCAAAAATTTACATAAACATGCAAGCAGGCTTTAGCCCTCATAGATAGATAGATAGATAG
>NW_023339718.1:13318678-13319146 GCF_004916995.1 Morone saxatilis
AGATAAATGGATAGATGGATAGATGGATGGATAGGTCTATGTGTGTCAATATGTGACCTATATTTAGTTATATAGTTATAATCTTTACAATCATCAATGTGACCAATCCTATTGACTCCCTCTTCAACGTCATCTCATACAACATTTTTCTTGCTCTTCTGTACCGTTAGGTACAGCAGATTTCCATCAAATTTTGGCTATGATTACTTTCTTATTTTCTTTTTCCAGGTGATTGTGGATGATCTGGGAAACAAAATAGTGTATGAATTTCCAATCGATCGTTGGTTTGCCATCGATGAGGATGATGGGAAGATCCAGAGAGACATTTTGGTGGGGGGGAGCCAGCCTACAGGTAAGAATGCAATTACTTAAGTCTTCAAAATATTGCTTAAAAGATTTAAGACAATAACATTTCCATGGTCAATGAACAGATAATTTGTTATTTCATACCTTCAGTCCAAAAAAGAT
>NW_023339718.1:13319190-13344523 GCF_004916995.1 Morone saxatilis
TGTCCGGCTTGCAATGACCCGCTGTGTGATCAATAATTCTTGGGTCAGACTATCAATATTTAGATCTAGTTGATCCGGTTCCCACTCAGCTCCTTAGGGAGTATGGGTGCCGTGAACCATAGTGACCTGCTGGCAGAGCTTCTGATAGCCTGACATGTAACTGTACCCACCAGGTATTGTGTACAACGTCCAGATTGTGACAGGAAACATCCGAGGTGCTGGGACCAACTCCAAAATCCACATTGTGATGCACGGCTCGAAAGGCATGAAGAACAGTGGCAGGGTAATGAGAAGATACCGTGTACAAGAAACAGAGTAGACAACTTGTACTTCATTTAAAAAACAATAGCTGCAGCACTTGCAGTTAGTTCGTTTTTATTTATATGAAACAGAGTAGATAAAGACCTCGAATTAGAATTTAAATAATTAGAAGTTTAGAATAGGAATGGCTTGCTGCAATATTCAGTTTTACTTGTGATGAATTCAGACCACAGAGTATGAATGTTATTAAATCTCCTCTGAGTGTATCTTTTCTTCAATGTATTTGATCTAGGTGTTTTTGGAGGGAGGAAAGTTTGAGCGGGGGCTAACAGACATCTTTAATGTTGAGATTGCTGCGCTCCTCAGTCCCCTCAGCAGAGTCACCATTGGACACGACAATGAAGGAGTCAGTGCTGGGTGGTACTGCGAGAAGGTGAATATGCGCACACACATGCACACGCTACAATCTGGTAATTTACTGTGAGTTAATTCGCCTGGATGCATGTTTTTTCGCAGGTGGTGGTGTACTGTCCGTTCACAGGGATAGAGCAGACCTTCCCATGTAGTAAATGGCTGGATGAGAAAGAGGGAGACGGGCTGATAGAGAGAGAGCTCTATGAGATGGTCTCACTCAGGCAGAAGAGACAAAAGAGTAAGTTGAATGTCAATAATTATGGCCAGTCAGCAGAAGCAGTAAATGCAGTCATTTTCACTTTTATTTCCTGGCACACTGACAAACATTCAAAGCTCCCTTCAGAACCCCATCATTTTTATCAAACATTTGCATAATGACACAGTCAGCAGTCTACCTTTCTACTTTGTAATGTTAGTGTGTTGTTTTTCCATGCTTGTGAAATAAAGTCCAGTATCTCTTTTAAAGAAAAGTAAATGGTCTTTATGTACTATATTTCTTTTTTTCTGTTCCACAAACATAAACAGCAGCATGTGTGCATTAGTTTATTCGTTCGTAAGTGAGTGCTGCCTTACTTCATTTCCATCCTCAGTCACATTAAGTCACAGTTGGGAGCTGTCCACTGCAATCACAGTCTTCAACACAATGAATTCTGCCCTGAAAACATTGTTTTAACAAGCGAAATGGCCATTACAGTGGCTCCACTGAAATGTTGGAGTAGAAAGAGTAGAGAGAGTAAAAAAACACACTTATTAAGTTTTGTCTTGGCACCACAGGGAAAGGGAGGAGCTATGTTTACCTTTCGTCTGATCTAAGGTATAACAAACCATTACAATGCTCTTAAATCAAACATGATGATTTGATTTGGTTCTCCTCAGAGCACCCCTGGTCCTTGTGGATCTGGACGTCAGACATCCCCGGTGCAGGAACCGATGCAGATATCTCCTTCCAGGTGTATGGAGAGAAAGGCAAGAGTGATGAGATCAGACTGGACAACAAAACAGACAATTTTGAACAGGGACAGGTGGACAGGTTTATGGTAAGTATCACATATTCTAATACACACTTATTAATAATAAAAGTCAGATAATGAGGTGCACTGATGGCCCACCTGGCTGAGTCCTTGCTGCAGTTGTCATAGTTTCGAATCCGACCTGTGGACTGCATGTCATCCCCTCCCTCTCTTTCCCTTTCCTGTCTATCTTCTGCTGTCCTGTCTTATAATGGCCAAAAACAGTATTTAAAAACGAATCAGATAATGAGGCGTCATAGGAAACTCTGTTTATATCTTGATGTGATCTTACAGGTTGAGCTCCCTGATTTTGGAAAACTGACCAAATTCCGTATCTGGCATGAGAAGAGAAATCCTTTTGCAGGATGGCATCTAAGTAAGGTATGACAATCTAATATCTAATAATCTACTATATAATATAATATACAATTACGCAGATATCTTATATCTATCAGTTAAATATGCTCAGTTAATAAGTCAATCATGCATTCTGCCTGTGTTTGATTGACAACTAATAATTTTGTTTTTGTATAATAATTATATAATTCCTAAATATGCAGAGTTGTAAGAATGCTAGAAAACTAAGATAATAAGACAGTTAAGTATCGTCAGTACATAACAGCAATGAAAATGGTTTAAATGTTTCATTCAACCAAAAGGCAGATATAGATTATGTGCATTTTATACATACTTTTGAAGATGAAGAAAGAAATGAAGAAAGAAGAAAGTTCAGAAGATTGAGCTTTGAGTGTTCAATATTTAAACAACGGAATGAAATGATAATCCAGACACCCTCTCACGTATCAAATCAAACAAGCTTTCCAGTATTGCGTTTTCCCAACTAGGCAACTCTGATGAAGACATTAACGAAGGAGAAGTATACGTTTCCTTGTGAGCGCTGGCTGGACACGAATGAAGATGATAACGAGGTTGTGAGGGAGCTCCCTGCCTGCGGAGAGCTCATCTCTGAGCCAATTCCCCGTATGTTTATGCACCTGTATTCACCTTGAGCAACCAAAATCTGCTTTGGGAGAATGTAAAACTTGATTGATTGATGTTATTCTGTTCTTCAGTGATCAAATACAGAGTGACAGTTTGCACGGGGACTATCGGCGGCAGCGGCACAGATGCATCCGTTTTTCTAAATCTAATTGGAGACCACGGGGACACCGGAGATCGATGGCTGATCAACTGCAAAAACAACATCAACAAGTTTGAGAAAGGAAACGTATGCACATTCAGGTCATCGTTGTTAGATTCAAAGCTTAGTGACCCAATCCCTAATCCAGCCCTAAAAAAAGTTTTATATCATCAACTAGACTCAACTGATGAGAATACTGTAGCATTCAGAATGTGATGTTTTTCTTGTTCTTTTCTTGTTCCCCCAGTTGGATGAGTTTATAATCGAGGCAGTATCAATCGGGCAGGTCCGCAGGGTGAGGATTGGACACGATGGAAAAGGTGGAGGCTGCGGCTGGTTCCTCGTTAAAGTGATTGTGAGAGAGGAGGGACAGGCTGAGGCCCACGCTATAGAGTTCATCTGCAACAGGTGCATTAGTCTCAGTGTGAATACAAAAAAAAAAGAAAGAAAAATATGTCATATATGTCTGTGTGTAATAGATGAGACTTTCATTGAATGTGCTCTGCAGGTGGCTGGACCGCAACGAGGATGACGGGCAGATTGTTAGAGAGTTAGTCCCATATTCAGATGGACAGCGCCTTTACAGTAAGTTAAAGGAATCTTAAATAATATCCCCACATTTAAATTTGAACTCCCTCTGACGATGATGATGCTTTATGTATTTGTGTGTGTGTGTCAGACACGGACTATCACATCGCAGTGAAGACAGGTAACATCCCGGGGGGCAGCTCAGACTCCAACGTGTTTGTCAAGCTCTACGGAGAGAAAGGCGACACCAGTAAAATGACGCTGCTGGTATCTGCCAACAACCTGGGGAACTACTTTGAGACGGGCCGTGTTGATATTTTCACGGTGGAAACCTTTGATATTGGACAGGTGACACAGTGGAGGCAACAAAAAGTGTTGATTTAAGATTTAGAAATCATTTATCGAAGGCACACAGTCAAGGATTTTCTAGGTTCACCCATGCAGACACTATATGCTGTCAAGGTGTTTTGGATGAACCACGTGATAAATATTGGGTTATTATCTAGACCACTTCTCTAATATAACTGTTTGAATGTAATTATATTACAGAAGTGGTCTAGATGAGATCTTTACTTTGTACTCTGCATGTCTGAATTTGTAGCATTATTCCTTAGATAAAGTTTGCATTTTCTTTTAAATGCTGGGAACTATGTCCTGACTCCTGATTCCAGATCAATCGTCTACTGATTGGCCACTCCAACGAAGGCATGCGTGCCGGCTGGTTCTTGGACAGCGTTCAGATTATGGTTCCAGTCCATGGAAAGAATTACATGTTCCCCAGTCACCGCTGGTTGGATGAGCGTGAGGCTGATGGCAAGACGGAGGTGGAGCTTTACCCTAGCGAGATCGTCGACATGGAACAACGTAGGTGACAATCTCACACTCTCACATCAAAGGTAGAAAGTGCACATACATAAACACATAGCAGATTGATGCTGACATGGTGACATTCTTTGTAATTGGTCCTGTATCTCAAGACTAATCCTGAAGTTCCATGTTCCTTTAGCAAATAACATTAAGACTCTATTTTAAAATTGAGGTGTCATTTTAATCAAAATTTTAAACATGACATTATTTAAAAAACGTCTCTACTCTAGTCATATTTTCCCGAGGAATATTTTATATTGGTTTACTAATTTTCTCTCATTTACTTCCTTTTATAGACTGTTGAGCACTTTGTAACTACTATTTTAAAATGTTTTTTATTATTTTTTTTATGTACGTACATGAACACACACAAACATTTTCGTAATATATGTATTTCACAATAGCACTGACAAAAAATCATTTGACGTTTGTCAATATGCATTTTACAGTGATTAACTACGAGGTAACAGTAGTGACCGGAGATGTGACGTTCGCTGGCACCAACGCTGTCGTGTTAATCCAGATCTATGGGGACAAGGGGAAGACAGAGGTTATCACGCTTGCAAGCAGATCCAACAACTATGAGCGGAACACCACAGAAATTTTCAAGGTATCAAAGCTTGGAGTTCTTGCTTTCAGTGACTTCAACAAGTGAATGTCTAGATGTTACACATTGAGTTGAAATATTGCAACCAATCCCCAGATAGAGTCTAAAGATGTGGGTAAGATCTTCAAGATTCGCATCGGTCACGATGGCTCAGGAATCGGAGCTGGCTGGTTCCTGGAAACTGTCGACGTCAAACATATAATCATGGCCATGGTGCCAAAGGAGAAGAAAAAGGAGGACAAGAAGAAGAAGAAGAAAAAGAAGAAAGACGAGGAAGATGAGGAGGAGGAGGGAGGAGAGGAGATGCAGGCAGTGGTGTTGACTTACCATTTCCCCTGTTCACGCTGGCTGGCTGGGGGGGAGGAGGATGGTGAGCTGGTGGTGGAGCTGCTGCCTGAGGATGCAGAAGACCTGGAAGGTATGAAATAAAGATAACCAAGTGCAATTTTTTCCCTTGAGGTGTTGAATGTCTTGATTGCCAAGCAAGAAGGCTACATACATTTGCATTTGTGTTGGGTGGCATGATTTAACTGGCAAATACACAAACCAAAAACAGTCTAGCCTGTCACTCCCTGTGTACTACACAGTGAAAATGCACAGAAATGACCTAGGTTTTTTCTTATATTTGAAACATAGAGCAAAACAGTAAATTGCTAACCACAAAATAGATGAAATACCACCCACAGCTCAGTGGAGCTGATGTTTATGTACATATGAATCCCTGTATACAACATGATTCACTGTTGCATGAACACTCTCCTTAAATTATACCACAAAGCACAACATCAGTGACATAAAAACAGCTGGATAACAAATACAATTAATTTTCATGTTAACAAACCACATTTTGATACTATTTATGAGTGGCAATGAGTCTGCCATTGTCATTAATTGTATTTATACTTATTAGTTGCCTCTTTCTATAGTAGTTTGTATTGTCACCTCTAAACCAAAAACCATCACTGTTCTGAATTTAAATGACATCCACATGTATAAGGTATTCAGGAAAAAATGCATTCATGTACAGAATGAAATTCAGAGGACAAGAGTGCATTGCTTGTACATAATTTTCTTTCATCTTGTCTTCTTTGTCATAACCATGTAATTCGATGAATCCTTAGCTTAGAGTAGCTGCTTAAAGAGCATTTTCCTGCTCCCTGTGACCTATGTGTCATTTCAAATAGGACACTGGGACTAGAATTATTCAAATGTACCACGATGAGCCATCGTGAAATCAACCAGAACTGAAATCTTTAGGATTATAAATGTATAAGAGATGGTAACTATGGGATAGCTCTTTCAAGGACTCCCGTCCGAAAGGAGGGCACAGACATCATCATCTGTGGCAAATGCACTACGACCAAACTCTAAAAATCTAAGCAACCTCCTTCCTTAGCGTGAGAATACTATTAATACTGTACATACATACAGACAATTAATTTAAGTTTATGCAAGTGTGTTTTTTTATCCTCCTTGTTATTCTTAAAACAATATTTTCTCACTAGAGCTTCTAGCACCTCTTCTGCCTTTCATCAAGTCTTAAGATTATAAAATAAATAAATTAACTACCGCTGTATCCACTGTGATTAGGGCAAGTAAAACAAGATGAAAGAACACAAACAAAATAAGATTAAAAGCCTGTCTTGTTGGAGTGGATATGAGTCAATTTAAGTGGAGTTTCTTTTGTGTGGAAAATAAGCTTTTAACAACACAGAGCGGGAAACCAAATATGATATTTGTCCAGTGAGAAGAGCATTGTCTTCAGTATTTTTAGATAATACACCTTTGACCTAAAACAGCTCCTAGTGCCACTCCTATGTTTTATCAAGTATTATGTTTGTGTCTTGTATTCAGTCCTGATGTTGTGGACATGCATGGTTTGATTTAACACAGTTTCCTGACTGAGATATGTGACAAGTTAAAGAGGTGTTAGTAATTCATCCCTTGTATTGTCTGATAGTTAACTCCTACGAAGTGTGCGTCTTCACCGGTAACATGGCGGGGGCCGGGACCGACGCCAACGTCTTCATCAATATTTATGGCGAAAACGGAGACACCGGAGAGCGCAGTCTGAAGAACTCTGACAACATCAACAAATTTGAGCGGAGTCAGGTATGATGGGTTAAACAAAGAGATAGCTGTTGCTTTTTAAATCAACTGAAAATAAAATGAAGGAAATTTTGTAAAAATGTATTATTGTAACCAGTGACACTTAAAAATGCTAGGAAAGTCTTCCATTATGGTTCATAAAAAAGGGGAAAACACAGTATTTACACATTTTTATCATGCATAAAGCATAAAAAACAGCATAAAAAATTATTTCCTGGATAACAAAGGAAGAGCTGTTTGTTTGATCCTGGATCTCAAATACATAAACATATTTCTTGGGGACTATTCCATTGTTTTCTGTTTCTTGGAAAGGTGTCCTGCTGAAAATTAACCAGAAGTTAGTCAAAGACTCAAGCACTTCTATGTCACATGAGCCTTGTACCGAGGTGTAGGTGGGAGTGTAGACTGGTAGGATTACAAGATCTCCTGCAGGCCAGCCAGCTGTGACTGAGAGAAGCTATGAGGAGTCCTCTGTGTCATTGAACCTGTCCTACTTTTACTCATTACTTAATCCAAACCTGTGAATTATTAATCTCTACATTACACCATGTCCACAGACAATTAGGTTTATTCCTTCCCACAGATCAAAAGCAACAATAGCCATCATTCAGTGACTGGATGCTTGCTTGTACACAGATGAATAATTTCAAATGGATTACTCATTGAATGCACAATACTGTTACTACAATCCTGGAAGATGGATTTGGAAACTTTTGGAGGCAAAAATAATACAGGAAGCTGAGATATTGACTGAGACTTGACTTTTGAAAACAGCTGCTGACAAAAACAATATCACTACAAGGTCCCCTTAGTTACTGTCGTGGAAAACATAGAAGAAAAAAACATGAAAATGTTCATGATAACTTAGCAAACAATATTGTGTAATACAATCAAAAGCTCCAGAATGGCGATGCGTGGGTTGCACTAAAATCTACTGGCACTGCGGTTCACCCACGTATTGGACAGGTAATAGAAATGTATGTACTAATTAATAGCGGATGGGTGAAATAGGGTTAAGCATCTCTCCATTAACAGAGACGCAGTGCACATTTACACATGAGGCACAGGAGCATAACTTCATTGATTATTTAAATCTCCAACAGGATCGGTCAGGATCTAATGTTAATTAATGTTCTGTGTTCACAACACACACCGTCCATGTTCACACAGTGAAACTGTTTGGAGAAAAGCAGCCGCCCTCCTCATAAATCGTCTGGAGAGATCTGTTCTGTCAAGTTTATTACTACAGTTTTGCGTTTTGCTGCTTAAATGTTCCACAATATTTGCAGTGACATTACTGTGCACATGGAAACATTTAAAATAACTGAAAGCAGCTTCTCTAATCATTAAAGTAAATTGTTGAAGAAAACACTTCCAATGCGGTGTGGGTCTCTTAATTGAAGAAAATTTGAGTGGGTAATTTATGCGCACAAGAGGATTGTTTTTGTGATATATCAGAAGGATTGTCTGTGGGGCGTCCCCATCACCTCGTGGTCTAAGATTCGTACCATGTAATTGCTCCATCCCTATTTGGATTCCAGCTGGGGACATTTGTTGTTTTCAGTATTTCCATTTTGTGATACTTAATCCTTCAACTCCACTGCATTTCTTTTTCTCTACTACATTTATTTGACAGCTTGAGTTACCAGTTCATTGGCAGATCAACATTATCTTCACTTAAAACTATCAAAAGCAACAATGGCAAAAATAATTCTTTGTCTGTAACAGAGCAGTATGTCTGTATATCTGCTGTATTTGCAGGAGGATGTTTTCACCCTGACAGCTGTTGATCTGGGCCCTCTGAAGAAGCTACGAATCCGTCATGACAACACACACTCTCACTCAGCTTGGTACCTGGATCGTGTTGAGATAGTGGACACAAAGGATGATACAACGTATGTGAACCCAACATACTGTTTGCGTGGGTTATTAACACTATATGCTCTAAAGACGAACAGTTTCATGTAATTACAAAACCCATAGTGAAGTAATAACATGTTTTTGAATTAGCGTGCTGATTAGATTAGATTAGAGTGCTGTATTTCTTGTGTCTACAGGTACTTTTTCCCTTGTAAGCGCTGGCTGGCTGTGGATGAGGATGATGGACAGATAGCAAGAGAGTTGGTTCCTGTGGACGAGGCCTTCCTGAGGAAGGATGAAGATGAGGAGGGGACAGGCGCCGCTCTGGGGCTCGAACAGAAATGTAACACAGTTTCAAAGCTGTCTTATGTTTTAGTAGAGAGACAGGATAAAAGGAAGCCCTGTTCAAGTATTTATTATTATTGCTGGTGAAACGTGCAGATGTAGACAAGAGCAAAGAGGGGCTCATGTATTAGTGTGAAGATTAAAAAGATTATAAAAGTATTGACCTCTTAAATTTATCTTACAGCCATGTCTACTACATATACTCTCAAAGTAAAAACTGGAGAAAAGGATTATGCTGGAACCGATGCCAACGTCTTTGCCATCTTATTTGGTGAAAATGACAACACAGGTACAATAACTCACTGGTAACTTTGCATTATATTGTGGCAACCTTGTGCTGTATCTATGACTTCTGAATTTAAAAACCTCACTCACAGGGATCATTAATCTAAAGGCTTGCAAGAACTATAAGATTAAGTTTGAACAGGGGATGATCAATGAGTTCACTGTAGAGGCGGTGGACTTGGGAGACCTGGAAAAGCTTCGAATTGGTCACGACAACTCAGGTGGGGAAAAAAAGAGACCAAATAATAATAACATAAGTAATAAGCTGTCACTCTCATAAGCAGCAAACTGAATGGCATTTGACTGTTCCACTATCAGGGGCTTCAGCTGGTTGGTTCTTGGACTGGGTCAAGGTTGACGCCCCCTCACGGGGTCAGAGACTATGCTTCCCATGTGGCCGTTGGCTGGATAAAGGAGAGGATGATGGGGCGATTGTGAGGGATCTCTATCCTGCTGATTTACAGACTGAATTCTTCATGCCATGTGAGTGAAGAGCCGTGGAAGAAGTACTCAAATCCATTAGTGAAAGGAGCATTGCGCTAATTGAGAAATATTCCAGTAAAAGTGCTTTATTCAAACATTTTACTCCAATGAAACAGTGGAGGCATTAGCTGTAAATATATATTTAAAGTGCTCTATCTGAAGGAGGATGACTTTGGTGCTGTGGTGACCTTCTTTTCTAAATTTAACCACTGCAACAGGACTCCGCTTACACATGAAACAGTCCAAATCACAACACCGCAGATACTGGTGCACCCAAGTTGGCTTGTTTTATTTGCACATTTAACAAAAAACACAAAGATTTTGTGGATTATCGTGTGAGGTCAACTACTGTACCAATGTTACGCTCTGCTCACTACAATCTTCATGCTTGCTTGCTGAACTTCACTCTACAGCAGGAGATCATCATCTTCATCAGTAACCATAATAAATACAAAACTCACAAAATAATAATAAAGAAAAATCTACATTAATTAATCTACTCTTTCAATATTATAGCATTTTGAGAAATATAAATTGACTTTAAACTAACACAAACATTGGCTGTAACACTCAGCCACTGATTGATTATTACATAGCAATTACCAATTATCTTATTTTATTAGTGCATAATATATTTTGTATATAAAACCTTAAACTTCAAAATAACTACTAAGCACAGCCATTAAATAATAACAATGGAGTAAAAGGAATATATGCTATACAATATGTCAAATATTTCTCTCGTTTCAATGCCAATAAAATGTTAAAGTTCTATACAATACAATACAACACAATACAATACAAACATGCTACAGAGCTCCAAAGTCATCAAAAATAATATATTATTTTTTATCTTGTTCACATGATATTAACTTTAACTTTTTCTTTCAATCATTCAGTAGCTCAAAAAAGTGCAAACACTGTACTTAAGTGCTTGAATAACAGCAGTTTAGGACTTTTCACTTCTCAAAGTCTAACCTATGTAACAAATTGTTAAACTATCTTACTTGTGTCAACCAAACAAACCTATCACCTTCTCTGATTTTTCAGTTGTGCCGTATGAGATAAAGATATACACCAGCGATGTGTTTGGTGCGGGAACAGACGCTGATGTGTTCATAGTCTTGTACGGACAAAAGGGAGTGTGCACACAGCAAAAACACCTGTGTGTCAATGCGAGAGAGAGACGTCTGTACTTTGAGAGGGGAGCTGAGGACATGTTTATTGTGGAGGTGAGTGGATTTGGACTATCCGTCCTTTAAAAACAGTGGCTGCAGCTCTGTGAACACTGTGTTGTCCTTTCCCAGCTGGAGGATATCGGTGACGTTCTAGAAAAAATCAGGATAGGACATGACAACAAGGGCACCAACCCAGGATGGCACCTCGACAGAGTGGAGATCAGACGACAGCTCAGGAAAGGAAAGGTAGTAAAAATACGCTCTAGATTATGTACACCTGCATACATAAGTGCATCATTAAAAGTTTCCGTGTCTGTGCCTTCATTAAATTGTTAACAGATTAATAATGTAACACCGTTTGGCTCAGAATTTCTCAGACTCAGATATACTTTCCTTCAGAGTCAGACAGCCTAGTGCAGTTTGGGGATTTGTTTGTGTTTAATGACAGGGTTCGGAGACAACCATTTTCCCATGTGAGCGCTGGCTAGCCACGTCTGAAGATGATGGGGAGACAGTAAGGGAGTTGGTCCCCTCAGACATCATCACAGAGAAGCTCCTCAGGGATGGGAAGCTGAAAACGACTGAAGTAGAGGTGGAGGACCCTTTGGAAAGTAGGTTTACCCTGATTTCAGTGGTGGGATGTAACTAAGTACATTTACTGAAGTACAGTACAAATGTACTCTAAATATTTCCATTTCATGCCACTTTATACTTCAACTCCACTACAGTTCAGAGGGAAATATCTATATTAAGATTTTACATGCAAAACACTAAATTAATTTAAAACATATGATGCACTGTTGTAGATTAAACTAACAGTAATTCAAATAAAAGTATAATACCACAACACATAATATAACACTCACAGGGCAGTTTTTCTGCATGATGAGTACTCCTACTCGTCTAGTAGTAGTTACATACTTTTACTTAAAGCTATTATAATCGATTTTTATAATAACACTATCAATTGACAATTTAATGTGTAAATAAACAATTCATTATTGTCCTTTAATAACTCAATTAAAGTATATGACTACCCCCACCCTCCACTAGTTAGGGTAAAACATGAAGTCCAATGTCAAATATGTTCATAGTTTTGTTTTTGCACATTTTATTGATTTCCAGAAATTCCAGTGCAGGATCAGGAACGTCTAAATCGTCTCAATTTTCTAGTTCAGTCATACATAATTACAAATCTGTGAGCATACAATGACTGAGTCTACTTAATGAATAATTAAGTTTTTCTTCTATCACAGTTCACACGTACAAGGTGTCTGTGCGGACAGGTGATATGTACGGAGCAGGAACTGATGCCAACGTTTTTCTCACCATCTACGGAGACCTGGGAGACACCGGAGAACGCAAACTCGCCAAATCTGAGAACAACAAGAACAAGTTTGAGAGAGGAGAGGTACTTGAGGAAGGGTGTAATACGTTATGTCACATTATGGTTGGTGTCTAAAGGTATCAACATGTTTTTATTATCTCTTTGACTCTCAGGTGGACAAGTTCACTATTGAGGCTGTGGACTTGGGCCAAGTGTTTAAGATTCGTATTCGTCATGACAACTCCATGATAGGGGCTGACTGGTACCTGGACCAGGTAGAGGTGCTGGATGAAGAAACGGAGGAGGTGTACATGTTCCTGTGTGAGCGCTGGCTGTCGAAAAAGAAGGAGGACAAGCGCATAGACAGAAACTTTTTCGTCAAGGTTTGTTAAACTTTGGGTATTGTTGGAGAGAGTATTCTTTGTATTTGATCTCGTAAGCTGCTGCAGGAAAATTTGTTCTGAGAAGGAAATGAGTAGATTATTTGTCTGTTATGTGTCTGGTTCAGGGGTATGAAGGTGAAAGAAACACCGACCCAAATTCTATTAAGATGGCTCAGGCCAAACTGGGGCTGGACAGAAATGCCAACAAGAAGAAAAAGAAGAAAAAGACGGCAGTGGTGCAAGAGGGTCCAAGTAAGGCTACAAAACTATTCTACAAGATGGTTTGAGTATGATGAGAACAATGTTCTTTCTTGCAGCAAAGACAAACATAAACAAACCTACTGAAATATTATCATCAGATCATAAACTTTAGAAATGGCAGCAATATCAACGGGGAAAAATAGTCCTGCATGCAAAACGTTTAAACAAATTAGCTGAAAATGAAGAAACATTGTGGGAAATGTGCTTATTTGTTTTCTTGCCGAGAGTTATATGAGACGATCAATGCCGCTGTCATTCCTGTACACTAAATATAAAGCTACATCAAGCAACAGGTTAGGTTGGCTTAGCATAAAGACTGGAAACAAGAGGAATCAGCTAGCCTGGCTCAGAGCGTAACAAAACCACCTACAAATGCCTTAGAAGCTCTGTCCTTAACGTTATAAACATGTTATTTATTTGCATTAGAAAAACAACAATTTGTGGCTCTGCAGGGGATAATGTTATACATCTATGTCTGGAAATCTCACAGCTGTGTTTGGACGGATTAAACAAATGAGCTAACCTAACCGGCTGCTAGCTACAGTTGTATTTTTACAGAAGTTGTTTTCAATCCATTCATCTAACTCTTGGAAAGAAACCAAATAAGCGTTTTTCCCGAAATGTAGAACTATTCCTTTAACTTAAATGGAAAAAAAAAACCCTCTTCTCCAATTCTTCTCCTTCATCCAGTCATCCCCTATCACTTCACCTTGTCCACGGGGATAGACCGGGATGCCAGCACTACAGCCAGGGTCTATGTCATCATCATCGGCCCCAACGAGGTGGAAACAGACCGACTGTGGCTTGACCTGCCGGAGGGAAAGAAATCCTACGCAGCTGGCACCATGGAGCACTTTGTGTCTTATGGAACTGACGTAGGAGAGATCAAGAGGGTGGAAGTGAGAATATTCGGACTCTCTCTGTTGCTAAATCTGTGAAACTGTCTCCTCTTGGCTGCCTCCTCAGCTGCACTGAATTAAAAAAATTAAATAAAGCTATTCTAACTCAGCAATAATTAATTCTAGCTGTGCCTTCTGGTACCAAGATCAAACAAAATAAAATGTTATATCAATTCCCGTCTCTACCTTCCCCCTCTTTCTCTCTCTCTGTTTCTTCCTCAGCTTGGCCATAACGGTGTCACACCAGAGAGCTGCTGGTTGGTGAATGAGCTGTCGGTTGCCGTGCCAACCAAAGGTATCAAGTACATCTTTCCATGTAAGTGCTGGCTGGCTAAAGACAGGGGAGATGGTCTGACTGCCAGACTGTTCAATGTGCTGGACTCCAGCACGATCAACATTATCCGCAAAGTGAGTCATAAAATCTAAAATATGAAACCATGGAAAACATTCAGTGAATATGTTATGTAAAAACAGAATTTATCTCTGTATCTGTATTATCTACTGTATATTGTAGGTTATCTATTCAGCAACAGTTGTCACAGGTGACACTCAGTATGCAGGAACTGATACCAACATTTTCCTGTCGGTGTACGGGGTCAATGGGAGCACAGAGGAAATGCTGCTGCCCAAAAATGAGGACAGGTCAGTCTTCCGATGACCACTTTTCATTAGGGTTCTATGCTTTGGGAAATACGCTTATTTGCTTTCTTGCCAAGACTTAAAGCAACTATAATTGATAAAATAACAATGCATCAAAGAACAATGTGAAAGGGGTCTCTTGTAGTGAACCTACTACGAATTATTACCTGAATCTGCAGCTTCCCTCAGTGTTATGAAGCTTTATAGAGAGTTTCATTCATTGTTTAGCTGTCCAGCCCACAACTTTACTGTTTTGGTTCACTCTCACCGCTCTCATAGCATCATTTTGGTCCCAGCAGGCAGCTGTTTTTCGGCATAAAAGTACATGTATAAAATACACTACCAGCACCAAACAGTTGACAGACACAGTGGCAGATAGACCATATCAACTAAAATGCCAGAAAATCTGTTATCAGCTGCTGGCTGTAGCTAGATAGCATACACACGTGTAGCATGTAGACAAACAGGAAAGTGACAACTATCTTCTCATCTAACTCTGGGCAAAAAAGCATATAAGCATATTTCTAAAAGTATTTCTTTAAGATAACCATCTCAAGCCCCGATGTTTTAAAATGCAAAACAATATGTTGTTTCCATTGTTTAGGTTTGAAAGGGGTCAAGAAGACACATTCAATCTAGAGATTGACGACATTGCTCCTCTGAAGAAGATCAGAGTTCGAATTGATGGCTCTGGAAGTCGCCCTGACTGGTTTCTTGACAGGGTATGTAAAGACTTGTAGGGTTACTGTGTATGCGAGCACCATTTTTGATAACAGTGTGATAAAAATAATTTGCAGTGGCAGTGTAGCTGAAATTCCTGTTAAGGTCACAGAATGTGTTGTTAACACTGGCCACAGTTTAAATAGTCTGTGAATAATTTGCTACAGTTTGTAAAAGGGGAAGTGTGTCGATTTAACACATCAAAGTTTGTTTATTGGTCTTGGGAAGCACCACTGCATATTAGAAAAATGTTATATACAGTTTGTGGCTCCAGAGGGAGCTGTACTGAATCTGAGAAATTGCCTGAAATAATGTCACTTTTCAGCAACAGCTGGGACTGAAGAATACAAGTTTGAAGATGAGAAAAATCTGGGGCTGTTAAGTTAGAAAGAAGTGCTCTTACCAGACCTCTGTAGCCGGCTCCTCATCTCTGCTTGAGGCTAGAGGCTCGAGGCTATGTTAGCCGCTACTAGCAATACACACCAAAATGTCGAGTTGTACTGTGGCACTAGGTTTTGACAAGGATGAACCAATTTTTATCCTTTTCTTTTAACTGATCATTGTGGGGACAACAATGTTATAGGAGTGCAATGCTAAATCAAAGTACTATTTTAGGTCATTGCCAATCATTTAAGTTGAAATTAAAATTCCTGCTTTTGCTTTTTGAAAATTGCACACTTTCAAATCGCAATTTAAACATAAAACTGATTGTTTTCAGACCTGGAAAATTGCAAAAAGCAGCAGGATTTGTCTAGAAACAAGATACAATTACGATCATGTTTGGTACAGATGTAACTTTACATAAAAAATACAAATATTGGTCGGTTTCTGTCATATCTGCTGCAACTAAAGACTAACATTCATCGAAAATAATTTTACATTTGAACATTTTCGACACCTGAGATGTGGTAAATGAATGTCTCAATAAATGCTTTTAGATCGTGATGCGGAACCTGACCACAGAGGATGTGTATCTGTTTACCTATGAGAACTGGCTCTCAAAGACAAAAGGGCCAAAGAGGACGAAGGTGTGCGAGCTGGCAGCTGTGGTGGATGACGAGGAAATGGTGGATAAAACAACCTACATCATCCAAGTCCAGACCAGTGATGTCGGAGGTGGGTCACATGATTTCTAGTAATATCCTCAACTATCAAAGGATATACTCGTGTATATCATATCTCACATATCTATGTGTGGTTGTTGTCAAATAATTATGGAAAAAATGTCAGCTGGTAATACCACATTAATGAATCTTGACTTGATTTATTTCTTCAAATAATGGGAGTCGAGTCTGAATCAAGTGTTTCTCCCATTTTTACTGCTTGTGACCCCTTAAAATGAACTAATGTCTAGTAGTTTAAATACTTTTCAGAGGTAAAAATATTATGTACTTCAAAAAAATAAGTCTCATCAAACAATTTTGATGTTGCATGTTTTTTCTGCTTTTCTATCCCATTAAAAAGTTCTTGACCCCTCAGATTTGTCCTGTGACCCCTTTAGTTGGTCCTGAGCCCCAAGTGTGAACCACTGAAACACACTCAGTTTGCTCGTTTAATTTTTAAAGCAACAAATGAAGAAGAACATTAGTTTTTAGCCTCTTTAAGTATTTTAGACATACAAAAATACTCCTAAATGAGGCACAATATTTATGTACAGTATCACAATAAATAAGGTCACTGTGTGTGTTAAAATTGCACATGTATTTCACAACTGATTACCCCCTGTGATATATCGATGTTATAGTAGCATCCATGCAACATTATTAAGTAAATATAAAGGTCTGTTTTCATCAGTAAATGTTTCTGATATTTTAGGTGCCGGAACTGATGCCAATGTGTTTTTGATCGTGTTTGGGGAGTACGGGGACACTGGGACACTGCCTCTGAAGGAGAGCACCAACAGGAACAAGTTTGAGCGTAAAATGAAAGATGTGTTCAGATTCTCTGACATGCTCAGTCTTGGCGAACTGTCCAAGGTCCGAGTTTGGCATGATAACAAAGGTGAGGAGGAAAGGAGCGCTGGGTGTCAGAACAGCATAACAGACTAGACAACTAGAGGGATATTTGTTCTGTTTATTTCAGTAGATTTAAGGGTGGTTTTACACGTCTGAGAGCATCTAGTCAAACAAGAAGAGACATGAGGGAAAAACATTTTGCTGCTGCTTTTGTCTTAACATTGTTCTGTTGAATCTGAGAAAATGTCATGGTTTACTTGTTTTTTTAGAGGAAAGTTAAGGTTACTTGTACTACCTGAAATTTGGTTTAAATACCAGAATCTACAATGTTTGAGTACAATTTTCGAACATAAAGACTATTTTTGATATTTTGTGAAATACACTTATTTGCTTCTTTGCTTAGAGTTACTGACACACAACTACTTCCATGTCTGTACACTAAATATGAAGCTGGTTGGCTTAGTTTGTCTTAACTGTTGATTAGTGAGCTTTAGAGGTGCTGATGAGCAGATTTTGTTCCCTCTGAGTCTGGACAGAGCCAGACTAGCGGTTTTCCCCTGTTTACAGTGTTCATGTTGAGCTAATATAACCGGCTGCTGGCTGTAACACCATTACGACCCAAGAGTTGTATTGATCCTCTCATCTAATTCTCTGCAAAAAAGCAAATAAGTGTATTTCACAAAATATCAAACTATTACTTCAAGATGTTCCTCCCTTTGTACTGAAAATCCTACTGAAAGGATCAAATCCTAATGGACTTTGATGTTGTTGCTGTAAACAGGCCCCGCTCCTGGTTGGCACCTGGAGTACATTGACGTGAAGGATGAGACCATGGACCAGACCTTTAGGTTCCCCTGTGACCGCTGGTTGGCTAAAAATGAAGATGACGGGCAGATAATCAGGGAGCTGGCCTGTGCCAACAACGACTCTGTAGACCTCAGTGACAAAACCAGTTAGTAAAAAGTCTGTGGGCATAATTACAAGCCCTCTAATTGTCGGAGATTAAATACTTGCAGTTAATTGCAACCATTTTCCAGATGTGAAATGATTATAGTGTGATAATCTCTGTCTCTCTGCATTGCCACAGAATATGAATTTGCCATAACAACTGCTAACACAGACGATGCCTCCACCACGGAAAATGTCTGGATCTTGTTAGAAGGAAGGAAAGCCCGCTCCAAGGAGTTTGTTATGGAGAATAAGAAAAAGAAGTTCTTATGGTAGGTCTTCAAAGAGAGTCTAGGTGCCTCGGCTCACAGTAAAACCCTATTATGTGGCCTTACATAATCTCTTCTCTTTCACATGTTTTGTTTTTCTACACTTCTTTATCTCTTAGCTTCACTTTCTGTTCTCCAAGTCTGTGCTCTCTCAGGAGAGCTAATCCCATGAGAGGCACCGAAAGAAAAACTCTCTGGCAGACCAGTGAATTAATTTAACAGTTTACTGTTTAGAATCAAACCCAGTTATAACGTGTTTTTTTTTCCCGTCACAGCGGTGCCACCGACACGTTTGAGTTCTCCTCCAAACACGTGGGAGAAATCGCCAGCATCTGCATCGGTCACATAACAAAAGACGGAAAGAAGGTGAAGAATGAAGCTTTCTGGCACGTTTTGGAGGTGGTGGTGACAGAAAAGGAACTGGGAAACAAGTGAGTGGAATCTTGTACATCCTACATTATGTTATATAAAAATGTCACGTTGATGGTGTTGATGTGACTCCAACCATTCCCTCCTGTTTAGGTATTTTTTCAACTGTGATACACAAATCCCCCTGGCAGCCAAGAAGGACCAATTCCTGACATTTGAGTGCTTCAAGTCCATCGAGAGCTTCGCGAGCAAAGTCCGCAAACTGGTCCCTGTCAAGTATGAAATCATTGTCATCACCGGGGATGTAAAAGGGGCTGGCACAGACGCCAACGTTTTCATCACCATCTATGGCGCCAACGGTGACTCTGGCAGGCGTCATCTCCGGCAGAAATTCCGCAACCTTTTTGAGCGAGGCCGAACAGACCGCTTTGTTCTGGAGATGCTGGACCTCGGGGAGCTGCTGAGGGTCAAAGTGGAGCACGACAACGATGGCTCCAGCTGTGGGTGGTATTTAGAGTGCGTTGAGGTGACAAACACAGCCAACTCAGTGACCACCATCTTCCAGTGTGGAAAGTGGCTGGACACTTGTAAGGCTGACGGGCAGATTCAGCGAGTGCTCTACCCCAGATATTAAGGAGGAGGATGCATGAAACAAAGAGCGGGTGAGCATTCCTTTAGAGGCTTTTTCATTGCTTGTGGGTGTTTTTTTACTGTATTTTAGACAAGCTTTGTGAGTAAATAGATTGAAACAAACAGATCTGACCTTATGTACTTTTTAAAGGATAACACATGTTCTTTTTTTAAGTTTGTGCCAACTGTTTAGGTTGTCCCTCTTGTTACAACAGAAAAAGCCATTTGCTATCATCTTTTCTTGTAAAAATTTGAAAAATAAACTTACAACAGATCCAAAAAGCACATAATCCAACACAATAAACATGGTCTTGATTTGTTCTTTCTTTGTTGACCTTTTTTGAGGTTAAGCATTTTCGTACCAGTTCACATATCATGTTACACTCATCTAATTGTCAGTCACTTGATACTTACAGGTGGAAAAGAAGGACAGGAAATAGTCCCACAATCATATCGCCTGCTTTGAATTAGATCATTCAGGTTATGTGTTCACACTGGAAAGGTGACAAAATAAACTATACTCAGAGTATAAAATTTTTGAGTTTGCTGTTCATGGTCATTGTTCTGCCACAATGCAATGCACAAGGGACTAACTGCGGATCGAGGTGAAACAGCTCCAGTAAACAAAAAATAACAATTACATCATAAAGTACATTCTATATGAAGTTATTATGTAGTAGGGAATTGGAACACAGTTCACAGTATCATATCTCATCCATGTGTTTTTACTTTTATGTTAGTTTGCTGTGACTGCAGTTTATATTAATTTACATTTGAACTGTAAATATATATATATTTTTACAAAAAAAGAGACATCTAACTAAAAGCACTAGTAAATGGGCTTGAGACCAGTATTCTCCCTGATGAGTCTTTTTAACAATTTTGACAAAATTCACACATTATCTGAACATTGAACTGGGACAAAGAATATTCTTATTTTATATTGTTTTAGGTTAAAAATGGTCAGCCTATTAAGGATTGATTTAATAATAAAATGTAATATTTTGAAAATATAAAAATATTCATTCATTTTTCAGAAAATTAAGTTAAAGCCAACAGATAAAGGATGTTTGAGGCTGTACAATTATAATGGCCAATATTAATTTTTTATCATTAACATATCAACCAAGATATGCACTGAGCAGGACAAGGATACCGTTTCTAGTTGGCTTCATTGTCCTGCAGTTTCTTGTTAATAAAACAAACTGTTGATTATAAATGTAGCTTCAGCAGAGTATTTTTAAACTTGGTGATAACAGGATGCAAAATAACCCCACAAATTAGATTCGTTGTCAGCATTTTAGGCAGTTTATTTGAAAAACACATACAAAAAGATCATATACAAGACAATAAATAAAAAAGAGACAGAACAGTTTGGGTTAAGCTATGCAACTTTTTGCATCATCATTAGTAATAAATACAGTACAAAATCCACCCAGAGTGAATCTAAAGATTTTCCACAATATTCACTGATCATGTTATTCTTCATTATGATTTAGCTATTGCTTTCATATTATTGATACATACTTCTACTTTTCTATAAAATACTCAAGATCATAAAACATTGCGCGGTTACAGCAAAACAGCAGTGTGTTGTACAAAGATGGCCACTTCCCTTTTTCACTGGCAGGTTAATAATCAACATTTTTTCAGCAGCAAAGAAACATCTGAAATATTCAAGAAGGTACAGCATCATATTAAACACATCTACAGAGCTACTCCCACATACACATAGGAAAACCTGAGAAGGACATGCATTAAAAAGCTTGTGCTTTAAGTTCTACTGTTCATTCCGGTTCATCAGCTTGAGTTAATACTATGGCTACTGTCCAGTTCGCTCTGGAGTAATGGGGTACACTGTGGAGGACATGGGGTAAGGCCAGTGAGAGCACGAAATGAAATAATAATAGTAAGACCAGCCAGCGTCATTCCAATCCAATATATGTTATAATAATTTGCAGGATTAGTAGAGTATTAATAAGAAATGCACACCGAAAACGTAGTTAGCTTATTATACCCAGGTGTAAAACACGCTATCTATATTGTATAACCACAGTACACCAGAAATTTGCTCAATAAGACCAATGGCTCAAGTTAGCATGTTAGATACTTCCCAAAATCCCACACAAAGCAATTGCCAGCGATACATAAGAACAAATAATACAGCTCATTATGTGGGTCTTAAAGTAAGCACTAAATTGAGATCCAGATATGTTGAAATATCATGAACATGGTCAAAATAAAACAAAACAATATCAAAAATTAAATTAAATATGACTGATTATGGGAAACAAAGCAGTATCATATAACAAAAGCAAGCTAATTGTGGAGCCATACTAAGACAAAAGGAGTTTGTACCCCGTCATCTGCTTTCGATCAAAGCAGGGATGATGTTGAAAACACAAAACAATTTTAAAGTGAAATCAAGAGGTGACATGAATGGAATGTAATCCAGATCAACAGCACCATGCTGGCTAGAAAATGTGTTGGGAAACACCCCCTAAGTCAATTTTTCAACAAGTTTCTTTTTTTCTCCTTTGAAAAAGAAAACACAGACGGCATGCAAAAGCATCCCCACCGACCAATGCATAATGAGGTATTCTTTTTTTAATATTTTGTGTTATTTTAAATAAATATATTGATTAAATTGCAAAGTTATGAGATAGAGACATTAAATATTCCACCACGATAGCTAGCTAGCTACAGTTAGTAATAAATAATGATTGTTAAATACTTAAGGCATCTTTAATCACAGCATTCTATGTGAACTAGCAAACCTCCATTTTCATCCATCTGTAGTTTTTTGGATGGAGGTTTCATACAAAAGAAAAAAAAAAACGCAACACAAACAGTCAAGTTACCCTCCAATAATACACAAGGAAGCATGAAAATACTTTTAACTGAATAGAAACACAAAATCTAGGACAAGAAGAACCCACACCACCAAACCAAAAATCAGGCAACTCCATATTATAGTGCATTTACAAAACACAAGCTACATTATAACAATAACAATAAATATGTTTTTGCAGCATTGCAGCTTTTTCTTCACTATGGTTAAAATGGACAAGGACTCGGCATATTAGTACCATGTCCAGATTGGCATGTGAGCAAAAAAAAAATTACAAGTAAAAGGAAAAGAAAAGAAATGAAAGAAAGAAAAAAACAATCGAAATAAAAGTAATGATTACAACAATTGTTTGGTATTTTTCAAATGGATGGCTTTTTCTCCCTTTCACCCTCCTTCAAGTGAACTACGCCGACATGGTTCATGCATGATATAGAGAAAACGGCTTCTATCACTGAACGTATCACAGTTGTTCTAGCAATACCATACACTACTACCATGGGGGAGGGGGGTGGGGGACAATCATACACATTCTAGCACATATCACAGGCAAACTAGATTTGTATTTTCCCTGTAACACCAGACACAGTCTTTTTATCAAACAGTGGGAGCAACTTAGATTGAAATGAAAAGGAGCCGATACACAACAGAGGCGATTCACTGTATATAGAAATCACATGTGCTTGTTCGATAGGCAATAAGGTTCTGGTAATAGGTAATAGAAATGTCCGATTTTATTCACTCTGATGGCAAGACTCAGGCACTGCAAGCCCATGCCGGCCTCTAATGTCATGATCATGCCATGAGCGAGGCAACAGAGAGGAGTTGCAGTTAGACACGGATCTGCTAGCAGCTCTTTGAATCCTAACCTCGAACATCAGGAGAGAAATGCTACAATGGTCCGAGATCGGTGTCTAAGGGCAACTTTGGTCTACTCGGGATGAGTGGGGAGGGGGTGTGGGGAGGTGGGAAGAAGGGGTAATAGGTGCATTCTTGTCCTCCTCTATGAATGAGTGGGATCGTCATAGTATACGGTTCACATGCACAGACACAGTCCCTGTTTCTACTGCTCCACAATATTAACGACACAGCCCAAGCCTGCCATACAGCATGCACATCTGAGGCCTCTGCTCTAGATTATAGAGGCCCGACTACGACACTACACAGATCACTGGAAGCCATGCCTGCAGTTAGCGGGTTTAGCATCAACTCTGATGGCATCTACTAACTGTAAATCCAAAAACCATGTTAGACAAGACAGAGGGATTTTTGGCCTTTGTACACAACTAGCTCTTTCCTCATTGCCTATGATTTAACACACTGAATATTCTCTCCGTTAGAGCTGTGGTCACCCTCTCTGTAGGTTTATTTTTCACAAACATATTTCTCAAAAGGCTTTTGCTTGCTACACAACACTGTTACTCTGTAAATACTTTTTCAGTACTATACTCCATTACACCACAAGCGTTCAGCTACAAGAGTTCACACCAAACAACCTCATGCTAATCATTTGATAATGTTCTGTACAGATGTGCTGAGGGCTTGGGCAGAGTGCAGCTTAAAGGATTTTTCACAGGCCTGGGGGAGAGGGGGTTTAGATATAGTGGCAGAGAAATGGCCTTAATACACCACACTGAGCTGGGGGAGGTTGGTAGTCAGAGTGTCCTCTCTTGGTGGCTGTATGGAGAAATGTACACAGGGTACACAATCTGACAGAATTGTGTGAAGCCTCAGCACATCTGTCCATACATGTCCGCTCCTACCTTTTACATCCAGCAAAGTCCATTCAACCAACCTTCAGTCCAGCCACCTATCAATGCATCAACCCCCATCCCTCGTTGTGTTGTAGGTGAGTGTGCTTTGTTGATCCCTCTGTCACAGCTGTCTCAGAAGGCAGGCTCGTTGAGTGATGCAGAGGGGGGAAGAGGGGGTGTTTGGCAGAGCTTCCCCCAGAGGGAGGCAATGGAGAATTTAACAAGACCAGATCCAAAGCTGCAGGAGTCGACAGGAGCTATCAACTGTCAGGGGTCAGCTGGGTCTCAATGTCCACTCTACAGATGGGGCATTTCCTGCTGGTGGCCAGCCACTGGTCCACACACGCCTGGTGGAAGAGGTGCATGCAGGGTAATCTCCTACAGACACAAAACAGACAAGGTCAGGATTTAAAAATAAATGTAGGACTTAACTACAAGAAAATGTCCAGCAGTATTTATTCAATTGAATTCGGTTTTATTTGTATAGCGCCAAATCATAACAGAAGTAATTCCTGGACACTTTTAAAATTCTTCACAAAGACCCAACAATTCCTGCTTCCCGCTTTTTAATCAAAGCCATTTACAGTTTTGTAACAATCAGGCACAAGAAATTACTGAATGTCTCTTCGTCTTGGAAATCATAATGGGCATTTTTCTTCAAAATTTCTTAAATGTTAAAAACAAAACAATCAATTGAGGACATGATTAATCACCTTAATCCATAATTAATGATTAATCGGATGAATCCATAATAAAAATAATAATTTGTTGCACCCCTAGCCTGCTTTATGAAAAGAATGATTTATAAAGCTGTGTGTCAACCGGTTTCTGCTTTGTAACTCATTGTGGGGCACACAAGCCTCATTTCCACTCCCACAGTGAGCCATAAATGGATGTAAAAACACCCTTAAACATCTGTTTGCACACCGATATTTGTGTTCACTAATTCGACCTGTCAATGAGAAGAAGAAGTACAATTTCACCGATTGTGTTGCATCGGCGAAGGTTCTCTAGCCGCACTAGAACAGCTGTCATTACACATAGTTTTAGCTATTTATAGCACCACTTTATAGCCATCATCTCGGTGATATCTCAATCATCATTATTAAACGTCAAAAGGATAAAATAGACTTTACAAACTACTTCACAATTCAGGATAAAATAAAAAGGCTCAAACGCAATTAAAAAGAATGATAAAATTCATCATCCTTATTTATCGTTTATGATCATCATCCCTGGCAAC
>NW_023339718.1:13344548-13348305 GCF_004916995.1 Morone saxatilis
TTATGATCATCAGTCCTGCAACGTCTCATATGTGTATCTTTGAAATAATACATGTTGTCAGTAAACACCAAACCCCCTAAAAAAGAGTTTTAACAGCTGTATGAAACAGCTGTGCCAAGTTAAAGGCCTATAAATCTTAGATGTGCATGTGATTCATGGGTCCTGTCATGCCCGGTATTCAGATTGTGTCTAGAATAGATCCAGTTGTCTGTCTGTGTCTCAAGTGACTTCTTGTGATCAAATTTTACTTCACAACTCGCATTTAATTCTATCCGTGGGGAAACTGCTGTTAAAAAACACATTTATTCCTTATAACAGAGTTAGAAGAAGGATTTATGTGTGTTTTAGGTGCAATCATGTGTATTTAGAGCAAGAAGCCAAGTGATTAAAAGCCAAATGTGAAGAGAATAAAAAGCACAAGCTCTTCTCGTAGTTGTCTTCTTTAACCTTGACCCTGTGACTCCGAACTAAACAAAGCCTGAAATATAATTAGTGATGAATGCTTGAACAGAGAATTTTGCATAAACAATATAATCACCAGCACAACCAAACTGTATCACTGCTCCATTTTCTTCTTTTAAATACAACCAAATACACCCCAGATCCTGGAAAACCTTTTTTATTTTCACCTACTTTGTTCGTCCTCCCTCCCTTTTCTTTTCCACAGAGTAAAATAACATGCTCTGTCACTTTGCCATTTAGACAGATCACAACACTGGACACACATCATAAGATTTTGTGAAATGCTAATGTTGCCTTCCGGCAGTATTTCCAAGATGAGGTGCTGGAAGAAATCCTCTGATGGGATTTTCAAACCTGATGCTTTGAACTTAGTTGGTAGAACTAATTTAGGGTTAAAAAAAACTGCTTAGACTCTAACTGTGTATCCATTCTGAAGGAAAGCGATTAGGAAATGTCAGAGAAAATGTTTCTCTAAGGTTTAATAAGCAGGGAAAGTATTGTCTGGGGAGACACAAGACCTTAACCAGCTCTAAGAGTACATATTGGTCACAACACTGTGTCTAAGTCCACTGCATTGTAGAGGATGGATGTAAAAACAAATATTATGGTCAAATGAGACATTCTGTAAAAGCGCCACACTAGCAACTCTGTGAGGCTATAATCAGTCACAGCAGTGCTGATGTTAAGCCGCTATTACGTTTATTGTGTTTGCCATTTTAGCATGTTACCATGATAATTATCACTTTAGCTGAGGAAGTGCCATTAGTTTTACAATATAATCAAAAAAATCAAAGTAGTAGCCACATTTTGACCTGATGGTGGCGCTAGATAAAAGTCAGTTACAATTCATCCTGAGGGGGATTTAAATTTCTTTCGGTCTAACATTCTCAGGATATTTCACTCAAAACCACAAAGGTCAACCTGTTGGTGGCACTAGATGAAAAGTTGGTTGACACCAAAGTCAGTAATTCATGTCAGTTCAATAGTTGTTAAGATGTTTTAGTCTGGACAAAACTGGTGGACCGACTGACAACAAATTGTAGCTTATGTTCACATCTGCATAACCAGCAATTTTCCCCTTGAAAAAGCAAAAGATGAGTGTATTGTGTACCTGACATCCTCTCCATCCTCCAGCATAGACAGACAGATGGTGCACTTCTCATCGGTATCCAGCTCCTCATCGTCCAGACACATCTTCAGGTCCTGTGGTATTCTCTGCAGAGAAACTTTCATTATTAAAGTGTGCCTGTGTATTAGGAGCTGTTATGTTTGTGCCACGGGTGTCTCTGAGTCAGCCCATACAAAAAGTCACCTAATCACAATTCCCAGAAAAAAAAAAAAGAGAGATCAGATGGAAAAGACTCAATTATTTCTTCTCACTCACAATGTACCAAATGATCTGACACTCCTTCCAGAGTATTTGGGTCACATTCAGTGTAGACGCTTTTTTAAATTCATTCCACGCACATATCTGCAGACAGCTGGATGAGTCATCCCAAGCCTTGAATTGTGCACACTGCAGACCTGTCTCACTAATCTGCTAACGGAAATTAGTTTGACCTTTGAACTGCTGTGAGACCCTCTTTCCACTCTTGTCTTCACTCTTTGATTCTTCCCACCCAGTGCTGCCATTTCTTTTCTTCTTACATCTAGCTCAACTTATTTCTTTCCCAATGCTTCATCTGAACCAGACCACATCAAAAAGATCTATCGCTTATCTAGCAAGTTTAAAAAATATATTTTTTTTTTTACCTTTTTGTACTTATGGGGAAAAGTGAACCTCTCTATGGTGGTTTGGACCGCTCCACGGTTTACACTGCCCAGTCTATCCTCCAGCTGCAGAAGCTCCTACAAAGGAAACAAGATATGGACATGTTTTTTAATTACTTTAGGTAAAAGTCTGACAAAAAGATATTTCTGTATTTGCCTGTCAAGAAAAACTAAAACAACATTTGTATAATACAATATTCAAAAGCAAAACGTAGCGTGGGACACTTTGATGAAATAAAATAATTGGTCCTTCAAAGAACAGGAAAGAGCCTCCCAGAAAACAATTGCATCTTGTTCAAATGAAAACAAATGTCATGAGATTAAAGGCAGTTGGACCATTTGAGGCATCTGGAACCCGGAGTAATTGGAAATAAGAAAATCAGTTACACACTCGAGCCTGTCCAGAGCGTTGGTCACAGAGGAAACAATGATAAATGAGTGCAGACTGGTGTGTCTGCTGAGGAGAGAGAGAGGGGACGTAGCAGCACGAACCTCGTAGCTCTCTCTAACAGCAGACGCGTGGCGGGAGGGGTTGAGACTTTGCAGAGCCAGCAAGTGCAGCTGGGGATATGGGTAGTTTCTGATCTCATGGACAACCTAGAAGATGACAGATAAAAGAAGCTAGCATCAGCTCTGCAGCAGAAATCAGAAAGAAACATAGGAACAAAGGTCATCCCACGGTTGCTGGGTATCGAGATTAATCTCCAAACCCAGAGAAACCCAGAGGAGAATAGCTGGGAGTTCATCGAGACGAACATGATTGATTGTACTGAGTTAGAGGGGGCTCACCACTTGTGTTGAGGCATTGTTTCTAGGGAAGTGGTGCATCCTAGGAGAGGTCAAGTAGTGCTGATAGTGCTGCGGCAGCGGATGGATGTGATACTGGTGAGGGGGCAGCCCGGCATCCACACTTAGATCCCTGACAGAAACCAAAAACAAGTCAGTCCCTGGCACACAAGTCATTTTTCATAGTAGTTTCTGGCAAGTTGTATAACAGTGGCAGTTCACACTAAGAGCAGTACTTTGGCCAATGATTTCCAACCAGGGGCACTGGCACCGCAGAGGTTACTTCTGCAGTTTGAGGTACATGGAAGGATTGTTGAGTAAGCTCAACTGTTTTTAAAAAGTAGATATTCCAAATTGAATAAAAACACATTTTCACATATTAAGTCAGCTGTAGTGTCAGAACGAGTGAGCAAGCGGGCAGAAAAGTCTAAGCTGTTAGGTAAAAGTGGTGGATAGATGGTTGAAACAGATAGCTAAAAGTAATGGATAGACAGCATGGACGGATTAGAAGAAGCTCTCTTGATACAGCCATTACAAACTGTTGGAATAGTTTGCTAAAAGTAATGGATAAATGGTTGCAATGCATGGTGGTATCATTGACGGGTTACTTGAGTTCATCTGACAGGGCTGTGGGGGTACTTCACACAAACAATCTTTTTCTTCCAGTTGTGCTTCTATTAGTCTCAAGATATTTCTTCAACAATTACGCCGATATCCCCAATTCAATACCCCCAATTCA
>NW_023339718.1:13348364-13354285 GCF_004916995.1 Morone saxatilis
AATACCCCCAATTCAATACCCCCATACTTAGTACAGTTAACTCAGAGTACTTACAGAGATGTAGTATACAACTTAAACAGACTTTATACCCTATTATTTGTTGAAACACACATTTCCCCAAATAATCAGTGCAAACAACAACAAACCTACAATCAAATAATCTCATTTTTAACCCTAACCCTTTCCAGGAGAATTCTCTCCACATCCATGCATTGGTAGATGTGCGGTGTATCTTCTGTGTTTTGGCAATGACAAATCTCAATATTTTCTTTATCATTTTGTTTTTTTTACATCTTTACATCTCTTTAGTTGAATGTTACATCTTGATATTTTAATATCTATAACATTTTTTCTTCACCTTTTCTACTTTTTGTTTCTCTCCAGCATTATAAAACATAACTTATAATGCTCTCCAAACTTCGAGAGCTGCTGTGGGTAGCTCTACCTCTCTGTTACCCCTTCTGAAACTTCTCATGCGTTAATGTTACATTTAGCAAGACATGTTTATTAGTGTCAAATAAGAGTTGTTTTCCCTTGCGCTCTTTGTCTATTTGTTCTCAAACCTCTTTCATCTGGTATGGTGGCCTGGTGCTGTCAAACTTGTTTAAGTTTGAGTATCATTGGTGCAAAAATGAGTATCATTTCTGTTGGTATGAAATCCAAACCTAAATCACAACAACCATTTTTTAAACAAAAACAAACCAGCTGGCATATAGTTTGCCTCAGTTGCACAAAAGAAACTCACTTTATGTATTACTGTTGCATTTTGTAAGATGTGTTCTGTTTTTATTGCCAATTTTAGTGTCTAATATGAGTTGATTTGCTTTGGGCTCTTTTTCAACTTGGTCTCAAACCCATTTAATCAGTTTCTTTTTTAAAAGCACCTTTTGTCCAAATTGAATTATCAGTGGTGTGAAAATGAGTATTATATTATTTGGTATCATTTTAGAAAACTTTGAAGGTATGAAATGTAAATCTATAAGTGTTTGCCTCTGTGGTACATACATAAAGAACTATGTTACAAGAGGTATATTTCTTACCAGTCTGTGCCCTCAGCCAGGTAGCGGGGCTGCTGCACCACCGGCTGAGGAGGGACATGAAGAGGGGGCGCAAACTCATAGCCAGGCCGCAGTCTGTGGGGCTGGTGAGGAACTCTCTCTGGGGTGCGTCTGCTAAGAAAAATAGCCAATCATTTGTAAACATCCTAGAGTTTCAAACAGAAAGGGTCATAAATATGTTATCACTGTGAAATCCCCAACGGTCTGCTTGAACCAAGAGGTTAAGTGGAGACAGAGAAAACTAAACATTTCATCTTTCTTTTCTAAACTTTCCTGCAAACCCATGTGGATACCTGGAGGGTGGCAGGATGTGTCGGTGCTGGGCCTCGAGGATCTGCTGCTGGAGGAGGTATTGCTGGTGTAATGCCTGAGGTAGGAAGGGAGGGGCAGGGATGTCCTGGAACTGGGGAGTGGGCAAGGGGTTGAGGGGCGGGTGGAGCGGAGGGCCATGCTGGTGGCCGGGAGGGGCCAGGTGGGGGTTAATGCCTGACTGTGGCTGCCCTGGGTGGGGCATGGGGAAGTCCATGGGCAGCGGAGCCTGAGGACCTAACTGGAAGTGCCGGCAAGAGGTAGCATGGCTGTGCTGCTGCTGCTGCTGCTGCTGTTGCTGTTGCCGGTTGAAATGGGATCCTGTGGAGGATAAGGAGAACTTGTCAGGCACCTGAGGGGAGAGATTAGCTGGAATTAATTGTGGGTGAAATGTGGTGTCACTGTGTGTGTGATATAGCATGTTAATGAAGCCCTACCTCTTACCTAGGGTGAAAAATACTTCTGTGGGGGGTGGGAAAATGATGGTTACCACAAGTACCATGAACATGACAACCATTTTTGGTCCTGCACACAAAACGCGAGCTTTCATTTCATTAATTGTATTTCCGACCTCTGGATCGACTCCTGGTCTCCTGATTCACAGAACTGGATCAGAACAGATGAAATCTACCAGTACACGGTCTTCGACGCAGCTCAGTTCTTGTAAATTCTACAAGTGACAGTGGGTCAGTGCACTCAATAGTAAAAGCTTTAGTACCTGGCTGTCTGTAAGATATAAATTAAACTGCTTAAGTGCCAAATCTCTGTCTATATAATCATAAAGAACAGTCCCTTCCTTCTTAAAAAGTAAACCATTTACATTATTATTCTGTGCTTCCCGGAAACCTACTGTATCTTTGTGTCTTAAACATACAGCATAGGTCTACTTGTTCTTCTCCCATGTGAACATTCAGGAGTTGAGAGGAAATAGCTTGAATGCTTTTTTTACTCTCTCCAACCACAGCTATTTGGCAGCTGCAGTGAACAGACTGCTGTAGAGACTCAACAGGGAGAAAAAGACAGGCTAACTTGTGCTGTGGTGCAATATGGTTTTAATGCTGTGCTTAAGCCTAAAAAGACCTTTTTGACTATGAAAGGCTGAGAAATTGCAATAATAAATGTAGCTTTGATTAGAAACCTTTGAGGAAATCCTGGCCAGCCCTACTAGGCCTGCAGTGGAGCAGGATTCAATATACTGTGCTCTGTTATGTCCATCTGGCAGAAACTGAAGCAGTGAATTTTATGGAAACCTACCAGTTTCGAGATTAAAATTGTGCAGTTCTTACAGAAGATGTAAAATTCCAGTACGAGGTTCGAGTTTAATCTGCTTTTGAAGTGTGAAAGACATGACGAGTTCTTTAGTAAACAGTGGAAATTCTTTTAAAAATCATGAGGGAATAGGCAAAGTCTACATTGCATTTACTAGGAGTACGCTTGAAAAACACAGTATGGTTTTAAACACCCAGGAAACATAAGCAGTACGACTTTCCAGCAACATTTTCAGCTTGACAAGTCGTCAGTGCAGCCAGGCAGCCAAGAGGTGACCTTGCTGCCGTGGGTCAAAGGCTCAAGTCTCGACTGTGAGTACGTAGCACACTGCGTTTTCAAGCGTCTCAGTGAAAACAATCACCATGAATGACAGCAGATAGACTCATTCAGGCCCTGTGATGGAGGAAGCGTGGAAATTGTCTATCTTTGTCACAGCGGGAAAGGAGGTGGGTGGGGTGGGGGGTGGTAGGGGGAAGGGGTAGGTAGGGACAAGGGAGAGGGAGGACAATAAATGGAAATCAGCAAGAAGCACACTGAAGGTTAGGAAAAACACTATATTCTTTATTGAAAAATATTAGTATATGTGGAATTTGTGTTTTCTTTCTTGTATGTTTGTAATAATAGTATAAATCCATGCAACAAAAATAAACAACATAGACTGAAGGCAAGGCCCACCATGCTCCATATAGGGTTAAAAAGAACAAAAGCGGCATCCAATGAGCAGACGTGTTGGCTACAGCACATGATTCCAGTACAGCAGGGTACATCTTTACTACAGAAAGATTACATTGGATTTTCACTAGTCAATGTAGAAAAACAAAAAACAAAAATTATGAATCATAAATGTGACATGCATTGAAAGTACTATTACCAGAACAAAAGGTAAAGAGAGACCACAACCAAACAATAAAGACGTTATTACTAATAGAGGATCTCTTTAGCAGTGCAGGAAAAATAGGCATCCCTGTGAAATGGATAGCATTTTGGCCTTATGTTAGTGGGGAAAATTGGGAAGTGATGAACCACCAGTGAGCATGTTTTGCTTACTTAAATGTTTAGAGTTTCATTTGCCTGGAAGGGGCAAACAGCCCTGACAATTCAGTGTGATTCGAAGCTTGAAATTTGCAAAGGGAACAAAAGGATTACACAAAAATGGAGACAGTTATGGCAGGTTGTTGTGTGCAGGTGCAGTGTACCTTCAGTCATTTCAAGTTATCACATGACAGCGTTTGCTGAAATGCTGAGTTCAATAAAAATAATAATAATGGCATGCGTACAGCTCCAATCTGCATGCTTTTTTCAATTACGGGTCACTTTAATCGTGTACATTGCACCTTGTGTGAAGAGAAGGAAGATGAGCCAAATTCTGGTGTTCAACAATGCAGTGCAGTATTTAGGATCATGCAAAATGTATCCACTTTACAGGAATTTACAGCATGTTGTCTATCAAGACTGGATGGGAGGTACACAATGACATTCAACTGATATCTAAAAAAAGGAGCTAAAATGTTCACTCAGTGCTACAGCAATTTTGACAGAAAAAAAGACAAAAAAAAAAGGTGCTCTGTTCTAGGTGTTAGCTATTGTTTTAGTCTGCTTTAACATGGAAAAGTCTATGGCTGAATACATCTTGGGAAGGGGGGGGTGCTTTTTTAATACCAATGTCGTCTTCTGATGGAAAGAGGAAATGAAGAAGGGATTCACAATACAGCTAAATGCAGAGAACAGGCAGAGGCCACGCCACACCACACAGCAGCAGATGATCATTAGCTACACAATGGGGGGGACGACAAAGATCTGATAAATGCAGAATGTAGAGCCAGCCTCCATACTATGAAACAGGGAAATAAGAACAGAAATAAAAGCACAATGAAATCACTGACGCCACTGTTGTGAAATTAATGTTACACTGTAGCTTTATCATTGTTTAACACTGACCGCATACTCGGGTCTTTCTTTTGCAATCCGGCAGCTTCAAACAAACAGCTGCTGAATTGCCAATTAGCAAATAATAGAAAAAGGCGACTGATTCATTGATGGCACGGAAAGTCCACGCTCCTCGGGCAATTGGCCATGCATCGATTAGTGCATTGGCCAATTGACACGGATAATAAATTACTTTAAAAAAACAAACAAAAAAACACGGTGGAAAAACGGCGAGCGCTAGCAGAAGAAGGTGATCTTCAAATGACATCATCCAGGCACAGATAAGCTGACTGGCTGCAAAGGCTACGTCTATTTTGCGGTATTTTACAGTGCAAATAAACGAGAGCGCCTTGGGGGGGGGAATAACAATATATATATATATATATACACACACATCGTGAAGCTATAGTAGTATTAAAACCGCACGATTTAAACGTGGCTAACATCAAAATGCTGTCTAACGCGATTGTCTATGCAGGAATGTGTTTTTGACACCGGGTACTTCGGGACATGTGGAATCCTTTGTGAGAAATGTTTCCGTTCCAGCACATAGCCAGAGCCAACGAGCCAGTTAGCTTATCTTTTAGCGGCGGTAGTTGCTTTTAACCGTAATTACAACCGGCGAACTACTATTATTCGGTGCTTTAACGTAATCTGTAATGAATTGCAAATTAAAGCCGGGTAGTTTAATAATAATTTTAACTCGTTAATTTAAGGCTAGCTAACGCGAGCTAACCCGACGGCTGGGCTCGAGCTAGCTAGCCAACAGCTGCAGTGAATATTAAAATAAACAGGGCACATGTTTGTTGATCGATATGAATATTAATACCGTACCTCTGTTTCTTACTGAGCCGAATACAGGAAGAACCAGATATCCGACATGCACTAAGACCATCCTGGGATCCTTTATCTTATGATTCCGCTGGGTTATTTGGAGAGATGGAGGAGTCGTAGTAGCCCATGCGGATCTACATTCAGGCGGCTGCTTGTTGCTGGCTGGTTTAGCACCAAAGGCGAAACCCAACGAAACGACTGTCTGACTCGGTTGGTTGTCGCTGACAAAAGCAGACATGTCATTTCATGTCCGGGGCGAAAGAGGGCGATGTTGCGGCGCTATAACGTTACACACCAAAGCACGGATAACAGCCTGTTCGATATAAAGCGATTGTCACTGTATTAAGATGCTTTAATGTTTAGGGTGAAGCCATACACAGTGGATTAAATACAATAAAAATACAATATGTAGTCCTGAGACTCAGGCTATTCGTTTGTGTATTCTGTAGTGGACATTGTTTTTGGGCTATATCTCTTTACTTATTTTAGTTACCTTACTTTTAAAGTAAAGTAAAGTTTATTTAT
>NW_023339718.1:13354350-13394648 GCF_004916995.1 Morone saxatilis
TAATAAAAAGTCAGCATTCAATAAAATAAAACAAATTTGGAAAATAAACTAAGCCCCAATGAGCTCTAAAGAGGACGTCCTGGCCTTTCCAATGATATCTCAAGTGTTAGGATTGGAAGAGGGGAACTGTTTTTTCAGGTTGAGACATAAAAAAAGTAAGATTGGAAGACACTTTTTTCCTTCCTCAGGAGGATATGTAGTCCTGAACTCATATGAAGATGTAGACTCAACTCCATGTTGCACTTTAATAAAGTTTTAATTAGAATCACTTTTATTAGCCAGGTATGTGCACACACACAAGGAATTTGACTCTGGTTTTACATTGCTCTCAATGCACAAATAGACCAAACATAAATAAACATGACAACAACCTCAACAAAATAAACATGAACTGTGTACAGTTATACATATATAAACAAACAATAACATTTGTAGACATGTATACAATAGTGCAGAGTGCAAAGGATGCTCGAATTAATATTTTATATGCAGGTTACTTTACAAACATGTACATGTTGACAATATATACAGTATATGCAGTATGCACAGTATAGGTAGATGTATTTGAATGATTGTATTTATGTTTTTTAAAAAGAAACTGAATTTCAACAATGATAAATAGTTTACAGGTGCAGTAGACCCAGGGTTATTCTACGGGGACAGATTTAATTTAAATTAATGGTCAAAATCAAAGCAGCAGAAGTTAATTAGACATCCTGACATCCATCAATCACATCTGTATATAAAAGGTGTGTAGAGTGTACTATTTTTTATTACATCTTGTATTTTTCTATTCTATTTTTGTTTAATATGTATTATTTTCTTGTCTATTGTGTGTTGTAGCAAGTTAATTTCCCCCATGTGGAATCAGTAAAGTCTATCTTATATTATGTTATCTTTATTTTTATTCAGGTCAAGTGCTTCAAAAACGCTAAATCCTACATTTCCCATGGTGCAGCTCATTAGTCACCTCTCTCTTACCTCCTAAATGCCAACTCCTCTTAAACACCAGTTTGTAACAAAAAAACAATTATTTTTAAGTTAATCTGATGATTATTGACTTTATTAATCATTTAGTCTATACAGTGTCATGAAATGATTAAACATGTCCATCGCAATTTGAGAGAGCCCAGGTTGACATCCTCAAACTACATTTCCTCTCAAACAGTCCAAAACCCAAAGATGTTAAAAATTACATTTAAATAAATCAGAGAAAAGCAGCAAATCTCTACATTTGAGAATCTGGAAGTTTGACATTTTTGATTGAAAAATAATTAATTGATTATCAAAATAGTTTCCACTTAATTGTTCTTGGCTGGCATAGACTAACCATTTACTCTTAACCCAAGCTGAGACATCATCAGGGTTATTTTTTACAAACTGTGCAAAAGATTTACTTTAAAGCTTTTGAATCTTCTAAAAGGAAACAGGCTTTAAAAACTTTATGTGGTAACATTTAATATGTATATTTTTTAATATTTGTTTTGTCTAAATCAACAGTCCCCTTTGGTTGCGTCTACTTTTGTCTGCATTAGTGTTTAACAGTGGTGAGAAGTAACTACATTTACTCAACTACTTTAGGCTACTTTACTTAATTTCTTCCATTTTCTGCTGTTTTATATTTCTACTCCACCAATATTTTACTCCACTACATTTATGTGACAACTTTAGTTACTTGTTATTTTCCAGATTCAGATTAAATATAAATTATTATATCAATCAATGAGACTTTATTGATCTCCAGGAGTACATTCACAAGATACTCAGCAGTATATAAAGTACTGTAAATGAAAGCCATAACACTCCAAACGCCTGTTTTAACTTTAGCCTGCTATGCACAAACTCTACCTTGTAATAATTACACATGTACAGTTAGTTATACACTGTTTTAAATATTATATATTGCACACTGCATATAGTGTATATATTGTCATTATAGTTTTTATATTTTCTATTATATTTATTATTCTTTATTATATTTTTTACACTTCTCTACTATTTGCACTACATTTCCCCTGTGCTGCTGTGTCAAACTTGAACTTCTCCCACGAGGGATCAATAAAGGAACGTTTTATCTTCTCTAATCCCAATAATAGAATAATAGCACATTATTCTGCAAAAAGAATAGCCTATTTTTACTTTATGGCACAAGTATATTTTGATGCTAATACTTTTGCTTCAGTAAAATTTGAAATGCATTACGTTTACCAACAGAGTATTTCTGCACTGTGGTGTTGCTGCTTTTACTTAAGTAAAAGATCGTCTTCCACCACTGCTATTTAAGTAATTGTCATGGACTATTGTTTTGTTTATATGTTCACTGGCCACTTTATTAGACATGTGCAACAGGATCCGCCTTAAATTATACTTTTATAAGATTATTCATTTTCTGTTTTCACTGACACTGAAACTTGATAATTAGTCACATTAAAGGGTGTTTCTAACATACACATTAACATGCACACATAATATAACTGTGGGGGTAAAAATAATTGCAGTCAGTGTCATCTCTGTTGATTGTTGTTTATTTTATGTCTTGTTGATTATTGATTGTTTATTTTATGCCTTTTATATTAAAATTAATATATGTTTTTTTTTATTGCCTGATTGCACCGTGGGTCCGAGAGGACTGACATTTCATCCATGCTGCATGTCGTGCATGTACAGCATACTTGACATTAAAGTTGACTTGACTTGACCTCCGTGCCGACAGGGGGCAGAGTTAGTCAGTGAGGCAGGAAACTTGTCGAGTCACATAAATAGAAGAAGAGTTCATTCAGCCATTACATTCACTCACAGGCAGGTCGAAGCCGAAAGTGGAGGACAGGTCATTAGCAACCCGAGAAAATGTTATCCGTGAGAGTTGCAGCAGCTTTGGTCAGAACCCTGCCAAGAAGGGCCGGATTTGTAAGTATTGCAGTTAAACAATCTGCATCTGATCCGGATGTTTGCCAGCGAGTGTATTTAATCTGAGTGTGGACCTTGTGGGCGTGAAGGGTAACGTGAACGCCACAGGCCGCTAGCTCACTTGTCATCGACTTATTAACGCGGCCTTTAATGCTACTGCTGCGTGCTGGGTGTTAACTCGCCGTAGAAGTGTAGAAATTGTTGATTTGAACGCGTTTGTTGGAGTTGCCCTTGTGAAACGACAGTCATCGTCCCGCAGCGCTGAGGTTAGCACTGGAGCTACCGCTAGTTCCAAGCTAACCGCTCATTGAGCCACGCTTTGAAGGTCAGAAAGCCCGACAGCGTACGTCGTCTCCGCTGCACCGCGTCCAGCCGGCCCAGTTATCAAAGTGCACATGTAACTGTCGCTGCAGCATGTTTTTAGTGACCTGTTTTATTCCTAATCGACGTTTACTGAAATCCTCCTGTCATTGACTCAGGTGTCCAAGGCTGTACCGGCCGCCTGCATTGGGGTCAACCACCTCCACACACACAGACCATGGCTGCAGAAGACAGGTGAGAAAGCCAATAACAACACGATAGAAACGGTGTCCTCCACATTATGGGTCAGCACCCGAAGGTGATTGATGAAGGTCATCGATCATATTTTGTTCCCAGACTTCGACTTTGTCATTTCCTAACAGAATAACATTGTACAGGATTACACAGTGAGTGGATTAACTATCATTAGTGTTCATAAATGCCACTGTGAAGACTTATGAAAAAGTAAACAAAGGTAGGGAAATGAAGGCACTGTCAGTGGTTAAATCTATATATATATAACCACTTGTGTATATAAGAAAAGCCCAAATCACTGCAATGTCACAATAACTTTGACTTTAAGTTGATGATATGTTACTTTTGTGTTAGCCTGTACAATATTTATTCCAAGCTAATGGTTGGTGATTTGATCTCTGAGGAAGAATCTTTTATTTTTTTTTTGTAGAATGACCCCTAGTGACCTTATGTTAATAGTAAATAATAGTTAATAGCAAAAGTTGTATGCATTTAATTTATTATTTAAATAAGCCCAGGAAGACACAGTATTAGTAGATATATCTGTATTTTAATCAGAATCCTAAATGTCCTCTAGTTTCATTTTGACCTTTATTAAATGAATCAGGGACGATCCAAGATATTTTTTATTTTTTATATCAGTTTTTTCATTGTGGGTGGCTAAGAAAGATTCTGCACGCATGTCGTCTTTCACAGGCACAGCCGAGGTGTCCTCTATCCTGGAGGAGAAGATCTTGGGAGCTGACACCTCTGCAGACCTGGAGGAGACAGGACGTGTGCTCTCCATTGGTGACGGTATTGCCAGAGTGTACGGGCTGAGGAATGTCCAGGCAGAAGAGATGGTGGAATTCTCCTCTGGACTGAAAGTATGTAGAAAAAGACATCAATTGATTTTAACTTGTGTTTTGAATATCATGAAAAGTGCTCAATAAATAAAAACATTTCCCAGGCAACCTTCAACACTGAACTACATGTACATATTCATATACAGTCCATACAGGTAACTTGTCGTCTTGAATCGACAAAACTGAAAGAAAACTAAAGTAAAATGCTCCAGATCCTTAAATTTCCAGCATCTTCAATTGAGCTTTATTTGTTCATCATATGCAAAAGCAACCAGTGTATAACAATCATTCTGTTAATGAATTAATGTTAATTTAATTTCCCTCCAGGGCATGTCTCTGAACTTGGAGCCTGACAACGTTGGTGTTGTGGTGTTCGGTAATGACAAGCTGATCAAGGAGGGTGACATCGTGAAGAGGACTGGTGCCATTGTGGACGTCCCTGTTGGTGTGGAGCTGCTCGGCCGTGTGGTGGATGCTCTGGGAAACGCAATCGATGGAAAGGTAACTTGAGCCAATGTTTTGGGTGGAAAATAAACGTACTGTAAATGAAGTTTTGATTGTTCAGATGACTCCTAACTACAGACTGTTAAAGCAATTAATTTTTCTATACTGTTACCATTTCCCATATCAGCATATTTATATTTTGAGTTAACCACTAAATTGTTTAACCTAGTTTATTCCTAATTAAAATAAAGACTAGTTTAAACCAGTCAATGTCTGGAAAACCTGATATGCCCAAATCTTGTGCTTTTTCTTCTTTAATTAGTTGAATAGAAGCTACTTAACATCAATAATACAGAAACTATAGTCATTGATTTGTGAAAGCACATTAGGTTTGTTGATTGTTTAGATTTGTTTTATCGTCACTTTTTTCCATCATAACTTTTTTAAATTTTATTTTCCCCTCAGGGTCCCCTGGGTTCCAGCACCCGTAGGCGTGTGGGTCTGAAGGCCCCTGGTATCATCCCCCGTATCTCTGTGAGGGAGCCCATGCAGACTGGGATCAAGGCTGTGGACAGCCTGGTGCCCATTGGCAGAGGCCAGCGTGAGCTGATCATTGGTGACAGGCAGACTGGGTAAATACTTGGACATAGACAAATATATTTTACTGCCATTCAATGGATTGATGCAAACTAAAGCTCAGGAGTCATTTTAAAGTTGGTATGGATGTTTTTAAAATAATCCATCTTCGCCCTGCAGCAAAACTGCCATTGCCATCGACACAATCATCAACCAGAAGCGCTTCAATGAAGGAACTGATGAGAAGAAGAAGCTGTACTGTATCTACGTCGCCATTGGGCAGAAGAGGTCCACTGTGGCTCAGCTGGTGAAGAGGCTGACTGATGCTGATGCCATGAAGTACACCATCGTGGTCTCTGCCACCGCCTCTGATGCTGCTCCTCTGCAGTACCTGGCCCCATACTCTGGTTGCTCCATGGGAGAGTACTTCAGAGACAACGGCAAGCACGCCCTGATCATCTATGATGATCTGTCCAAGCAGGTGAGGGCACAGATTAGAAAATCAGAAAAATATCTTCTGTGTGACTATTATTAAGGAAATTGAGGCAAAAATTAAATTTTTCCCCCTCTCCTCTCAGGCTGTTGCCTACCGTCAGATGTCCCTGCTGCTGCGTCGTCCTCCTGGTCGTGAGGCTTACCCTGGTGATGTGTTTTACCTGCACTCCCGTCTGCTGGAGAGAGCCGCCAAGATGAACGACAACTTCGGTGGCGGCTCCCTCACTGCCCTGCCCGTCATTGAGACCCAGGCCGGTGATGTGTCTGCCTACATCCCCACCAACGTCATCTCCATCACAGACGGACAGGTTTGTCCAAGACTGTCTTCGGTGTTTGTGTTTTTGCTTGTGTTTTGGCTCATATAAAACATTCTACAGTACAATGCTGTTAAAATATCTTCATCTGTTTACTGTAGATCTTCTTGGAGACTGAGCTGTTCTACAAAGGTATCCGCCCAGCCATCAACGTGGGTCTGTCTGTGTCCAGAGTAGGCTCTGCTGCCCAGACCAAGGCCATGAAACAGGTAACATCTGAGTTTTATTTTTAAATTTAGACAGCACCCCAATATTTCAGCTCCATTTTAAGTTTGGTGTCAGTCTGGACAGTCAGATAATCTCCAGTATTATTAATGGTCTTATTTCTACCCTGTAGGTGGCCGGTACCATGAAGCTGGAGCTGGCTCAGTACCGTGAGGTGGCTGCCTTCGCCCAGTTCGGCTCTGACCTGGACGCTGCCACCCAGCAGCTCCTTAACAGGGGTGTCAGGCTCACAGAATTGCTCAAGCAGGGACAGTATTGTGAGTGTCAGCTTCTCTTTAGTTTCCTAAGAAGTATAATTTTAAATGCCAAATTGTTATTGTATGTCTTGAAAGTGCAGAATTGGATAAAGAAATGTCTCCCACTGCCCCTCCAGGTCCCATGGCCATCGAGGAGCAGGTAACAGTCATCTACGCTGGTGTCAGAGGTCACTTGGACAAGATGGAGCCCAGCAAGATTACAAAGTTCGAGAAGGCTTTCCTGCAGCACGTCCTCAGCCAGCACCAGGACCTGCTCTCCGCAATCAAGTAAGACAGACTTCTCAGCCACAATGTGGTCGAACAATTTGCCCTGTTTTAGACTGCAAGTATTTAATATAAAATGTTGATTTTAACTTGACCCGTTTTCCTTTTTTTCAGGAATGACGGCATGATCTCAGAGGCATCAGACACCAAACTGAAGCAGGTTGTACTGAACTTCCTGTCCAGTTTTGAGTAATGGAAAGCACTTCTTTTGATCTTCAGTGAGCTTACCTGTCTGTGTCCCCCATTATGCTTATATATGTGAACACACTGAAGGCCAAAACCTCCATGTACAGATTTCTCCAAATAAAATTTTACAACCCCACTGTGCTGTAAAATTCTTCTGGTTGTGCGCTTAACTACAGTACAGTTTAGTGTTTAGGTTGGAGCCCTCTGAGCAGATTCCACCTGTGGCAGAAGAGTAATAATCCATGTGAGTAGAAAGAACACAAAACCTTTCTTTAGACACATCAAATGTGCTTTTGAATTTGTGTCAGAGTATTTCAGTGTACCAAAATATAAAAGTAATGTGCATAACCATGCACATACCACAGTCATGAATTCTGTTCACTGTGCTGTAACAAGTTGTTCATAAGAGCATTATTTCAAAGAGGGGTAGTGAGTGTGTTTAGGTTGACTTGACAAGGGGCTCTTCCTTTCATTGTTTCCAGAGGATTTAAGGTGTGAACTGTAAGCCCAGGGTCTCATCTGTGGTTGAACTGATGGGTTGAAATGTTTCATACTATGGTAATAAATTCAGTGACAAAGTCACACATCAAATCCATCTTGTAGTGTCCTGTCTTGTATCTTAAGACTGCTTTGAAACCAGACTGTGAAATGAGAATACTTTACATAACTCCAATTTATGCATTTAAAAATGAGTATCTATCGAATGGCACCCTGGTAGCTTACCTGGTACCACGTGTCCCGTGTACAAAGGTCCTACAAGTGTACCGAGTCCTCAATGCAGCTGCCCCGGTTTGATTCCAACCTTCGGCCCTTTGCTACATAAAATCCCATTTCTCCCCACTTTCCTGTCATTATTCAGCTGCTCCTGTAAAATAAAGGCAGTAAAAAGGCCAGAAGATATCTCCATAAAAATTTCATAAGAGCCCACAGTGACTTCTTCAATTTGCCTGCTTTGTCTGACCCAAAAATACTAAATTTACAATTTAGAAAAGTAGCAAATCCTCTCATTTGGAACGCTGTAACCAGAAAATGTTTTTTAATTTTGCTTGAAACCTAAAACTGAATTAAAACCATAAAGGTGGTGATTATTTTGTTATGCAATGACAAATCAACTAATTGCTGCAGCTCTATTTCTTTGCATGTAACTTTACACTACTTACACCAGTAGAGGGCCATATATGCATCAGAGTAGACCACCAGACACTTGGGACTTTCATTTGGCTCTAGCTGCTAGAAGGGCCCACAACAGTTCAGTAAATAGTATTTTAATCATCAATAAGTTTAGTTGCTGTTTTTTATATTAACATTTTATGTTAACATTACCAAGCCATCCTCACATATCCTGGCATGTAAGGAGGATGTAGCAAATCCCTTCCTTCACTTTATCCCTACTTTTATCTCCTGTTATATACAATATAGAAGTTCCATTCTATATCTTCTTTAATCACTTTTTCGTCATCAATTTACACACTGACATCTAGAAAAACACACCAGAATAAAAACAGCTTAGCATTTTTGTTACATAAAACTGTATTAACCAGTTAAAGTTGCTATCTTAAACCGGCTATCCACACCTCATTTCTTATTCTTATATGTTCCTCTCTTGTCTGTTTCTTTTTTATACTTCTTGGTTTGTTTGTCTCCTTCCCAACTGAAACAAAAAGAAACATACAGATCTGTTCTCCATCTGAAACACTAAACTCTGCTCTCTCGTTGGTGGAGACCTTTCATGGCTCTATTTGCATCCATTATTTCCTCATTCTTTGTTTATTCACAATTGATACTGTTAATAGGATCCTCTCATTGTTCGGTTCTCTTCACAATTTTCTTATTGTCTCACAGGGGCCAGACAGACCCACGTGTGAGGTTATTTGAGTAGCCATTATCTCAAGAGAAGTGGGCCGGCAAAGTGTGTGTAAGGAACAAAAGTAAGTGTAGTGCGAGGGGAATTTAATTCAAGAGATATGATAATTATATCAGTGCCAGTGCACACTGCATTCTGAGTCACCTCTTTCTGCAGTGCCATCACTGTCTGGCAAGATAAAGTGAGACATGTGACATGTGAGAGTGAATGGAGCTGCTCTCAATAAGGACTATTGTTGAGGTCAGCGTGACAACAAAAGATAGGTCTGTGGAGCAACAGACAACATGATGGGTCAGATTTCAGACGTGGGGGAGGTAGAAGTGATGCTACAGCAAGATGAGCAGTTTTTCGATGGCCAAACACACTGGGAATCATGACCCGATACTTGCAATAGTCTTAGTATAGTATAGTATAGTATAGTAATAGTCTGCATCGAATGCATAGTTTCAAATTAAGTGCTTGGAAGGAGTCTTAAAAATACTTATTCTCACTACTCCCTCTAGCACTATGGCTGTTTGTCCTCTAAAACAAATTTGTTCAATAGGGTCAGCAGAGTTTAGTGAACTGAGAGACAATGGTAAGCTTCTCTGAGGGAATTTCCTAAATTTATAACATCAAGACATTCCTTAATCATTTTACACTCATGCGTGACATTATTTATGAGCTGGCAGTGGAAGATTAAATCTGTAACAGGAATTGAAACTGGGAACAAAACAGAGTTTGACAAGTAACAACAGGGTGAAACAAAGCCAACAGAAATTTAGAGAGTGGTGTGAAAGTCAAGCTAGTATGTGGGTAATAATATATATATTTATTATTATTATTATATTATTATAATATATAGCTGTAAGTGATTTTGCATGGAGCTTTGGAGTAGAATAAAAGTGCTGCTGATTGTCAACTTGCTTGCAACATGAGTCAAAGTGTTCAAGCATTTCATAAATCAACTCCTGCTTATTCATTTTCACTATAACAGACCAAACAACAAGAGCTAGTTGATACACTTCAGTTGACATTGATTGCTCTCCCTCCCTGTGTGTTAAACTTCTCTTTAGCCTCTCAGTCACTGTAATAGGATTTAAACTGTAAAGCAGATCCTCAACCTGGACATTTGCAGCCAAGGATCAGCACTTGTCTGCTAATAGAAGTTTCGCTTGGTGAAAATAAACTGGACCCACTGGAAGCAGCAAGACAATGCTCTGATAGTCTTCATGTACATTGTAATAAACAAACATGTTTTCCCATTAACATCAGAGGTACATTTGCATGCTTGTGGTTTCTATGGTCTGTCTACACAGACAGAGAATGACACACCCAAAGCAATGCTGTTTGGAAAACCTTTCTTTCAGGTCTACATTTTAGACACAATTTGGTTACTGAATCACATGCTTGGTTTCTCTTCCTTGATGCCATACCTTACGCAGCAGTCTCACTTGAAACAGACAAATCAGCTGTTCTGCTGCAGCAAATCTACATTGTCACATCAGCAGCTGCACCGTTGTCCAAGGCTCCATTCACATGCATTATATCTGCGTTGTTTTTTTCAACAGGCAAAACACACAGGAATCAATTCCCCCCTTTGTTAGAAAGGGGGGGGGGTAGCAAATTTTAACTTTCTTTATTTGTCACAAATGATCCCAGTACTGCTCTAAACAAGACTGTTCAAAGCTTATGCACTGACAAAAACATACGAGCTTTATACAAACTGTAAAAAAAAAAAAAAGAAGAAAAAAAAGAAAATTCAATGCATTGTATTTTTCATACATTTAAATTACACCAGGTAAGGGACATAACAGCAGATAGCAGCAATATGACTAAGGCAAAAATCAACATGAAATATATTATTTCTGAGTTCCGTCTCCATTTTACGCCAGGACAGTCCAGGTTTTCTTATTCACAGGTGCCACACTCTCCACAAACCTGCTTGCAGTGCGCACACAGACGCTCATTATATTCTGGGCAAAAGGAATTTCATTCATTCATGATGGCAACAGCAGACCAATATACATTAGAAACCACATTACCAACAAGCTCACACTGTAAAAAAAACTTTTTCTAAGGTAAACCCAACATGCTGTATTTTGTTTTGTCATTGCATAATAAACCATATTATGTTGAATTTACCCAAAAACCTCTGTGTCTTTATAATCAGTAGTGCAAGTCTTTTGTAGTGCACATTTCTTCCTGTAATTAAAGTTTACTGACCACACCAAAGGCAGCAGCTAACGTCTGCCGGCTGCAGCGTTGGCCCTGTGGGGCAGACTATGTTGAAGATGTGCTCAGAAACAGCTGGCAGTTAATATCAAAGACAATGAAGTGTTTTAGGTCCTCCCCGGCCCTTTTAAGAGATAAAGGGCTCTATACAGTATAGTCTTTGATTCCTCAGATTCAGTCAGTGCTGCCATAGTGGTTCCCATTGGAAGGGTTGTCCTGTAAACTGGTGTGTGAGGCTTCTTCCTCCTGTGACACCACCGGGTCCACCGGCTGTTCAAAGAAATTGGCCACACAGAACACCTGCAGAAAAACAAGCGATAATATTAAAACACATTCAACTTTATTATTTTCATTTTACTGTAAAGATGGAGAACAATAAAGTAGGCCAACATTATTGAAGTAGACTTCTGCTTATATTTTCTTTATTGTGTGTCTGTCCAAAATGATTTATTTATTGTTCATGAAGTGTTAAATTAATTATTAATCAGTCTAACGATATAGTTAGGCTACTTTCACCTTTTTGATCACTGACTAGGTGGTAAAAATTAGTGTTCAAACACCAGAACAGAACTTTTAAAATCCTTATAGAGATCCCAAAGTTTCCAAAGAGAGAAAATATGTCAGACTGGTAATATTCAACATATCTTGAATATTTCCATTTGATTTAAATGGTAGAAAGTCATGGAAACAGGTCTTGGGTTTGAATATTTCACTGAAGCATATAGTTTTAGTGAACAGTTGGAACAAGCTGATACAGAATTTATAGTATATGACACTGTTAGTATGGTGTAAGACATAAAAGTTAGAAACTGCATGTTCATGGGTTTAACCTCTGTTTAAAAGCAAGCATGTGCTATTTCTAAATGAACTGACTTGACTTACTGTGAGAATAGCTACTAAACCCCCTTGCAGGAGGCCAGCAAGCACATCACTCCAGTGATGTTTGTAGTCAGACACCCGGGATAGACCCACATACACAGCAGTTGCAATTAGGAAGAATTGGATGGTGGGACGCAGAAGCCTCGCCCATTCTGACCTTAGTCTGGCTTGAATGTACAGCTACAGCAGTCAGAGAGAGACAAGGATTAATAATTGACAAAATATAAAGCACTGGAAACAAAAAATCTGTGGGGTCACATAGTTTAAATTGTTCGAGCCAATATTTACAGTACAGGTGTTGGCAGCTAATGCCTTCAGTGAAAATAGTTATTTAGTCACTTTTGTGACAATGTCATGATCAAATTTAGGTAATTTTTTGAGTGAATTTTAATGCATAAGCTTCGTGAGTAAAGCAGATAACAAAAACTGTACATTACAATTAACACTGTTTTTAACATTTCTATGTAAGCCATATTTAGGTTATAAAAAGGTTCTGAAGTAGAAAATGTGTACTTACTACAAGGAACAGCATGCAGTACATAGAGAAGGATGAATGGCCAGAGTAGAAGGACAGTCTGCAAACAATAAGAGATACTGAAATTAGGCACCACCAGCGTAATCAAGTCACTTTGTGTGACAAATATATATTTTAGATTCATAACGAAGATCATCACAATGACATTTTACTGTATTGATATACATAGAAATAGATTAAAAGGGGAAGAATGCTAATTTTACACATCAAAATCAGTTAACTAGTTGTGAGGAGTCCAACTCAGTGGGGGAAAACAGCTGTATAATTTCGGCTGAGACTTTAAAGGAGCGCTATCTCAGTGATGTAATCAGGGTTATCAAGGTTTGGGCTTTGATACAACACATTTCTAACAAAAGGATGTGGGCGTCTACCAGGTAGGGGGTTCTAACAAGACACTATTAAATACTTTACAGTTATCATTAATGTTGTTGTATATAGTATTTAGAACCTTTTATGTATTTATTTCCATTGCTCATCTGTCAATAGTAGGTGTATATAGTATATACTAGAATTTAAAGTTTCTTAAGGTTACTTATTTATGAATCTGTTTCTGTACTTCAGTTACTGTGACATGTACAATTTCAGTACAGTTTATCTTACTTTATCTTACTGAATACCATTGTGAAAAGTGTATAATTTAGTGTTTTTGGAGGTAAAAGTAAGGATATCTCAGCCTACTGCATATATTTTGATTATCCTCTTTTTAATCTGTCTCTTGCAACTTTATAGAACTGTAATACTGATTCCCTTTAAGGATTGCCGGATTGAAAAGATACATTTTACTATAGTGGAGGAAAACATCTAATAGTTAACTACCTTGTCCACAGACGTTACATGCAAATAACTACCAGGTTCCTCCCAGAGAGACTATGCAACTATTACACAATGCTTGTAATGAACAAAATATGTTGGGATCCCACAGGCATTTCCCCTCCTTGTGGGATTAATTTAATTACTGTTCCCGACCATTACCTGGCTTCATCCACCAGAAACTTTTCTCCAGTGCAGTTGAAGTTCTCGATGTATCCACCAGTTTTGCAGTTGATGCGATCCCATGCTGGTTTGCATACAGCCAGGAAGTTTGGCCGCAGACGTCCGATGGAGTATTTGGCAATGTCTGTCAGAGACTGGCTGGCAGCAGCTCCAAACACATAGCTCCCCACAGCTTTGTACACACAGGCCACATACTTGGTCCCCAAAGACTGGTTCTTGATGCGTGATAAGTAAACAGAAAGGCATTCACCACAGACGATCTGCAACAGAAGAGATTAAACAATAAGTGACCTTTTTCTTGAGCAAGTAAAAGATGCCAAAGGATGTGACAATTACAGGTCAGAGAGCTTATGGAAGAAGACGACTGTTACCACAATCAATGTGAAGGGGATCATGACTCCACCCAGCAGCTGGTAGGATATGGTGTCCTCTTTGAGGGGGTATCTTATGGACTCGTCATTGCAGAAGAAACCCCGTTTGAAAGGGTTGTGTTGAGGGGTAAGGATAAAAAATGGAAGTCCGACTGTTAAAAAAAAAAGAAAGTGACACATGACGACAATAAATTCTACTTCTGTCAGATTTCAGCCTATCTTGTGTCATCATAATGTACATCACGTTCACAAGCAACTGCAAATACTCATGTGAGTCAGATTGAGCCACTGCTACTATTACACAATGCAAATAATGGTACAGTTTCATCACAGGAAACAAGTTGTTGGGATCAGGCGTTTCCCCTCCTGTAAAAAACGCTGGTGAATATTGTGGGTTTCATTTAGTTGCAAAGAAAACTGAGTCTGTTCAAGGGCATACAGTTAAACAACGCTGAACAATGAAGGTAGGACCATCTGAAGAGGATCATTACCACCAAAACACATGCTTTGACTTGCTTTGGTTACTCATTCTTCATTTATCTGCAGCTTTTCTGAGATGATAATAAAGGCATTTGGCTAAAATGAAATCAGTGATGCAATGAGAGGCATTCTTCCAAGTACGATCACTGGCAATGATGCTGAATGAGTTATCACACAGTCACAGAGCTTTGTTTAGGCCTGCTCGTTTAAAGCTACTGCAGGGCAAATTACACTCACTAATGCCTTTTGAAATTCTGAATAAACTAAAATCAGATCATGCAGTTAACCTTTGAAAGTTTCCATCTACTTCAACTAAGACGAGTTTGTGTTCCACGTAAAAAACATAAACTGCAAGGAAGAGAAGGGCAGAGGCAGAGGGGATATGATAATAGTGGAACAATATCCATTATTTAAATATTTTATTTTTTATTAATTTGACTATTTATTCTTTCTTTATTTCTTCTCTGCATTAATGTGTCACAGATTGTTTGTATTTTTGTTGACAATTTGCTGAAATTGGAGCTTTTTGATTGCAATACTTTCTATCTATAACAGTGTGTACAAGTAGTCTTTGTTTTGTTATTAGATTGTGTAATCACTGAATGTGCATTCTCTGTGTGAGTGCTTTTAAATCCCCTTTATGTTGCAGAGTAGATTATTATACATCTTGCATTCAGATATAGTAATAATAATGCCACAGAAATATGAAATCATTAGCTTATGAAACCACTTATAAACAGTAAAGAGATGATGCAAAGATATATATATATATATGTGTTTGTATGTTCTCAATAAATTAGATAAGAAAATTAAATGTAAAGTCAGAAAAAATAATAATTATGTATTATAGTGTTACAACGGATAAGACAGACATTATCAGTCTTATACTCATATTTATTGACGACATTTTAATATATATAAAAGTCCAACATATCAGACATCGTCAGTGAGGGACTGATAAAGTTCTGGATTTATATCGATCAATGTCCCCGGTGTTTACGCAGTCCAACAACCTTTATCAAGGTAGGGAAATCCAATCAATGTCTGACATCAAGGTACTTTATATTGTATTATATTAACTGATAACAGGTTGATGAGTTAAGCATAGAAGACATATTAATGGAGTATTTATATTACTTTTATGCAATGAGATGAAGGAACAGAGTAAATTTACTCAAGTGCTGTACTTATTTGAGAGCTGTAGTTACTTTGTATATTATTTTACACAAAAAGTAACATAGACTAAACAATAAAACTGTATAGAAAAGTGAAATCAGTACCACCTCGACCAACTACAACAATACAGCTGCTTACACACAGTAATAATGATCCAATTTCCCGTTTTTGCATAATGGATAAGCTACTTTTACTTTTGATACTTTACATACTTTTTGCTTATACTTTTACATTGTGGTATTTCTAATTCACTTAAGAAAAAAAGATCTGAATACTTCTTCCACCACAGGAGTGTCCTGAACACACTGTGGAACAGAAGAGTCTCAACTTATAGTGAACCACACTTTTTAAGCTTTTGGACAGAAGGCACGGGACTGGAAATAAAAATTACATTTTCCAGCTTGGATGTTGCTGCCAAAACTAAATGAGAGGATTGGTGCACAGTCAGCAGCACAGCCAACCACAAGACACTGACTAAGCGAAGTGACTGAGTGCAAATTAATCCCAGGAAAATATCTGTGGAGCTTTGTGTGTCTCAGCCTCTCTATCCTTATCAGTCTCTGAACTGGGCTGAGTGTCTCCATTACCGTACAAAGGTTTCTTTAAATTGTTTTATTGCAGTAACACTGCAGCACTTTTAATCCCACGCAGTGGTCCTGTTGCAGCATGTCTCTGTGCTATGATTACATTCCAAACACGGAGCTAAAAATACAGCTTTGCAGGGAAAATAAAACACACAGGGTGGGACTTTGTTGCCTTTTTTTTTTTCCATCTTCCTGGTTCCCCGGTTCCTTAAACCTCAAGCCTTCTCATGTGTATTTATATGACGTTCATGCAAATCACTTGAATGGATTTGCTTAAACAACTACTTTATATAACATGTCTCCAGAGGAGCTGCGCTGTAGGAGTCCTTTAATTTATGTTTGATGATAAAGAAAAGTCACTTTAGAGACAAATAAATAAACAACTCTGATTTTAAACGGCTGGTTTAACAGGATTAGATGTGTACATACCGAGGATAAGACAGGTAACGTCCAGCACGATGAAAGGGATCCCTGAAGCTTCAAACATGTTGCGTCTCCGTCTCCCGGTGTCTGTCTTTGTAAAAAATGTCCGGTGGTGTCGGTTGTCCCGGCTGCTTTTAGGCGAGACGAGACGCAGTTTATCTGCCGCACATGTCTCGCTATTCCAGCACAAAATTAAAACACAGCAGTGTCATTGCGCTGCCACCAAACTCCGAGACACTGTCCGAGAAGCTTAAAAAAAAAACTACCGGGGATGTAAAAAAAAAAACAAATAGGTAAAAAAATATATAGGCTATTCTAGGTGAAAAACACTTAACTATATGCTAAAAACTAATCTAACACCACCACAGACGTGAAGAGCCTCACCCTTTCAACTGCTCACAAACCATCATAACGCGGCAGGAAGATTTCTTCAGCCGATAATACCGTCCTGTCCTCAGAGGAGACATTACCGGTGAGGGACGGACTCAAAGCAGCGCTACTCTACCCGGTTGTGATTCATGCTGCCTTCACGTACAGCCCGGAGGAATGACGACTGTGCTGGATGCAGATTGCGACCTGTGCATGGGTGAAGTTTGGTAAGTGAAAGTGATGGAAGAAGTGCTCAGATTAGCAAAGGTACAGTGTATTTCTACACTACAAGTAAGAATCCTGCATTAAAAATGTTACTTAAGTAAAAGTACAAAAGTATCAGAATCAGAATTTGACTCGAATGAACATTTGATTTGATGTCCCAGACTGCTCATTTAATTTTTAAAGAATGATTTGGGAATAGTCACTACTGGATTAAAGCGCCTTAAAGCATAGGTTCATAACAACAACAACAACCCATATGAACACTGATACAGGTTTGCTGAGATTGTGTGATTGGTCTGTTTTATGCAACAGTGTTTATCTGATGCTGATTTGAGGCTTCAGCAGTTTGAGTTAGACAAACCAAGTGGATATCTTTCAAAGTAACAGTCTTTTTAGCATACAATTTCCTCTTTTTTATCACTATCTAAACACAAATCTGTCGAATTCAGACTGCAGGAGCATCATGTTAACTTCAAATAAACTCTGGGATCATTTTTTGCGTAAAAATAGGACTGTGGGTTTTGTCCTCTATTGCTTACATTCAGAGTGCAGTATGGGGAAGTTTTCCTGGCCGGTATGAATAGGAGGAATAATCGCAGCAAGTAAAACCTGTTTTGATGTTCATATCTGCTTCATCTCCTGATCTTGAGGCCATGTTTTTGAGAGTTTGTTTCAGTTTTGTGCTTTCATGTTGCACACTACTAAATGAATGAAACTACCACCGAGGTAGCATTATGGCATAGGAAAAAGCATACAATACAATACTGTACATATTGGGGGCTCACTGGGGGATAAGCAGCTTACATTGTAGTCAATTAATTTTCTATCAATAGATTATAATCAGTATTCTGACAACTAAGTGTTTCAACTCTATTTGTTATTCATTGTTTCCTATTGGTTCAAATTTATTAAAATTAAAATTATTCTGCTCCTCTGTTAATTCTCTTGGTTTATGCTATTTAATGATACTAAAAAAATACGAGCTTCTGTTTAACATGTGTTATTATATATAACTATACTATTATATAACGTAATTATTGATTACAGTCTGTGATCAACGTTATCCTGACCGTAGTAAAGTCCTGTATGCAAGTAAACAAACTGAGTTGCCACTGTGTGTCTGTGAATTCCTATACTGCCATTGGACAAATCTTATATGGGATATCCGAGGTGTACTTGAACGCAGCACAGGACAGGGGAAGTGGTAATGGGAGTTTCGGGCCTATCGCGTGCCTGTGTTGACGCTACGACAGCCGTCGGCCGATGCAGAGTTGCTCCTCCCTCCTCCAGTGTCCACAGAGGTAATGAGGTTAGATCTCTATTAATAGGACAGAGTTTACTGTCTCCTCATGAATGGAGCACATAACAGTGAAGGAATTTTCTGGTCAATTCATTTCAGCTTTTATGTAAATGTAATATATAGGCTTGTAACAGCTGTAGATGTAGTGTTATTTAAAGCTTTGTAAGGTCCTCATTCATAACATATTTTTGTCATATTTAGGCATTGATTGAGGAAGTTTCGAGACCCTTTAATTAGACTGCTCCAATGGAAAATACTATATTACAAAGTTATTTCATTTCATTCAAAAATAACTTGAATATACTTTTATATTTACTTTTAGTACCAATTATGCACAACTGCCCCCTTTCTAAGTGTTATATTAAGCTATTATATTATTTTGTACTTTGTCCTGCTTCATACTTTTACCCCACTACATTTCAAAGGGCAACATTGTACTTTTCACTCCACTCCCTTACCTATCAGCTGTAGGTACTATTTGGTTTAGAGATGAATTATTTACATACAAAACACATGATAAGTTCATCCAATATGATACAGTGTTATACACTAAAATACCCAACAGCAACAATAGTTAAAACGACCTCAATCCTGACCAACTCCAACAGTAAAATGCTGCTTAAACTCACTCATGCATCAATAATAATAATGTGATATAAAGTTTAAAAAAAATAGTATCACCCAAATCACCAAACTAAAGCTGTCAGACAAATGTAGTGTATTTGCCTCTGAAATGTAGTGAAATAAGTATAAACTTTATAAAGTTTACCTCTAATTTGTACTGAAGTACAGATGAGTAAATGTACTGTGTTACATTCTGCCACTGGTACCGATGCACCAGTACCAGTAGTTATAGATATTGATAGTTCAACAAAATTATACCTTTTGTTACTAGTTTCCCCCATAATACTACCAGGTGATTAATATGAGTACCTGGGATTTTTTGCTGCATGACAGAAAAGGTTTGAGAACACCAGCCTTAAGGTAAACCACATTATAAACTATTATGTAGTTTTTGCTACATACATTCCCTCTATGACTTTTCTATATAAAGAAGTTGACAAATAGATCATACAGGTCATTCTTTTATTGACACAAAAATATCAGCAATTATTTGTTTTCTTTTGTACAAGTTTATGTGTCTACGTGGACAATAATAATCATAGTAAATCATCTTTTGTCTGTAGCTGAACAGTTAATGTAAGTATACATAAATTATCATGAAAACCAGAAGAAGAGCATACATAACAGTGACTAATAACATCACAAGATCCTTATTATCTCAATGCCAACCCCAAGTCAACTGTCCTCATTATGTCCCTCTGTTCTTCTGCTTCTGGGCGTTCAAATGAAGCTCAATCTCCCGTCTGAAGAACAGCTCCCCCAGCTGGCTGTGCGAGGCTTCGCTCATGGCTTTGGTCTGCATGCACATCTTGTACTTGTCTGGAGGGAGCTCGTCAGCACAGTTCTTCTCATGCCACAAGTGGAAAAGGCCTCGAGACGGAGAGCGAATCACCATCAGCTTACTGTGAAGGTACTTTCTGTACAGGTGCACGTCCTCCAACCCCCAACCTTTGATGTTTCGGTCAAAACCACCTGCCAGGAAATGAAATAAGACACACACACATTGAGACAATGAGAATCAGAGTTAATAACAGCATTTTAAAAGAGTGTTTCCTTTATTGGATTTATTTGAAGGAGAGGGGCTTAAAGCAGAGATAAGGTATAAACTAAGTAAAAGAGCTTTTTCAGTCAGGGTGGTTTAACTTTTTTATGTACAATAACTGTAGCAGCATTGGACGATCACTAAAAAGAGAGAAAATAGTGTGTTTTTACATAAAATGCACAGAATAATGTACTTTCATGCATTTATTGCTACAAACAGTATGTGTATATTATACAACTGAGAGTTAACATGAATATTTAATTGTATTATGTCTTTTAAAACATGAAATTAGGGACATTTGTAATGAAACAAGCTTTTCCATTACCTATGTTGAGGAAATCAGACCTGTACTGACACGTCATTCCAAACCCAAAGTCTCTCCAGAATCCAGTTTCCTTCCTTATCACCTGAGGCAAAAGGAGCAGCAGGAAATCAGTGTCTCGCAATCCTGATGACATTTGCTCTTATTCATTCAAGTAAATGTAGCTGTTTGTATATTATGTTTTACCTACCAGTTGTTTTTGAACAGAGGGCAGGACTGTGTGATTACGGTAGATAATAGATGGGTTGTACTGGCTGAAAAGCACTGGATAGTACACTTTCTTACCTAGAGACAAAAACAATGATGATTTATTGATATATAAAGACAGGGACAAAATCAAAGGAATCTCATAAATTATCATTTTAATTTTGAGGTTAGTGCAAGTCCTCATGCGTTTGAGTGTTTTTCACAGCAGACATTTTGACTTGTGATCGTAGGAGAACCACAGGTGTTACTAATAACATGAACATGCAGGCAGCATTTAAGACATCGGGTGTGAGGAGCAGCAGCAGGAGGTGTCAGAGCCGCAGTGGTAAACTTTCATTTTTATCGCATCTTGTTGGCAGAGACAGTCGGATTCAGCCACAACAAATCACATGAAATAGATGCTTATCATTATCTTTATTGTTTATGATGCTGCAGGAACATGTGGTGGTTTTTTACCTGCTGCACAGAGCAGCATAAGCGCCATGAACAGTTTTGTTTGCCAGATTGAAACAGAGAGTAAACCACTCAGTTANNTTTGATATGAAATAGTAGGGTAAACACAGGCATTACCAATGATACTAATGAAGGTTCATTTAGTGTAGCAGAGCCTTTCCAGCGAGATGAGCAGCCGCCTCACTCTGTTTGACCCGGATGGAACAGAAACTTAATTAGTGTTATTGGCAACACCTGTGTTTACCCTACTATTTCATGTCAAAATGACTGCAGTGAAAAAGGTCTTTGACTTTTTTGAAACTTTGGTTTCCTAAAATAACTCCCAGCATAGCTCTGCCCAACCTGAGGTTTGATCAGCCAGAAAACATCTGTGTGGGTGTTTGGCCTTTAATTAATTCAGTAAAACGGATGGCAGTGACAGTTTGCAGTTTAAGTTGTTTCATGCTTATAGAAAGAGGTTATAGTAACAGTAAAGGCGTGTCTGGAAGGAAAACGTGTTGCATGATGTTGAAAAGGCTCCTGGGTAAATGTTTCATACAATTTTAAGTGAAGCAATCCTCTCTCTCACCAGGCTCTGCATTGAGGCGACAGGAAGTTAAGAAATCAGCAGTGAAGTGGATGTCAACATCACAGAAGAAGAGCAGGACGTTCTGGCTCCGCCTCCAAGCCCTGGCACCCACTTCTAAGCCCCGCCCACGAGAAAACTCCTCATTCAGCTGGATCAAAGTGAAGCTCCTGAACCGAGTCTCTCTGATGGAAAAAGGACAGGAGGACTGATTCATCAGACAGGTACTCCGATGCTTCTGAGTGTTATCATTTGAAGAGTAAATTAAAAAACAATCAACCTGCAGACAGAGTTGGGTTATCAGTCTGTTGCACCGTTGCATTTTACATAGTTAACAAAAGCTTATACAAGATTTACGGTATTTTGCTCCCAAAAGCCTGAAGTAAAAAAGATTTTATCCTCCCGGCCTAAACAGGATAGTGGGGTGTGTGTTGGTCCCTGTGGGTCCAGAGGCTCCACAGGATGAGCTTATTATTAGCCTGCAGCTCTAAAACACTGATACTCTCTCACTTGCAGTTTTTTTTTAAAATCTTATGGGCAAAATATCTGCAGTGCAGCACAAAGACATCTGTGAGAGTAACTTCCAAAAGAGCTGAGAAGAAGAAACAGATTTCGATATAGTCTTGCTGTAAGATATTAATTCTTTAAGTAATCAGTATTGCTGCATGTTGCCAAATGAAATTTCCTTGTTGCTGCTTTAAATTATATAAATAAAGTTGTAGATTGAGTATTTGTTGGATCTTTTAAGAAGAAAAGGAGAAATAAATGTATAAAATTGTATAAAAGCAGCGTGTGGGAGGCTATAACTGTGTCATCAGAAGAAGATATTGTAGGTAATTATTATTTAAAATTTGCATTTTACTCTTAATGAGACATTAGCTGATGATTAAGCTGTAAAATGTCTACATTTACCTTGTGGTCTGGTCCAGCATGGCTTTCACCTGGTCTATCTGATCTCGACCAAAGTAGACCACCGTGAGATGAACCCTGCCGTCCTGCTGGATGCACACTTCTCTGAACCAAGAAACACAGAAGGAGGTATTATGCAGATAAACATTGCCCACATCTATCCCACTTTATCAGGATATAGCCACAAATTACCTTTTTACAGATAAGAGCAACAATTACATCCACACCTGTGAAATCAGCTTTATAAATCTACTCTACTCCTTTTCTCTAAAGTTGCGAGAAGTCTCACTGGCTTTCAACCAAGCTACTCTATTAAGATAAGGATTCACTCAGCCTTTCCAAACGAATCACTAAAGTTTGAGATCAATAATGTCATGATACAATCACAGTTAGTGTCTGTGAGTGGGTGCCAGTGTGTTAATTCACTTTCAAATGATACCTGAAGTTGTTGATGAACTGCCTGAATGCGTCTGACCTCTTGGAAAGAGGTACGATGATGTTGATGAGGATGCTGCGCATGTCCAGAGTCTCACTCTTCACCTTGGCCACAGGTCCGAACGGCCTGAAGAGCACGAGCTGTGTGAAGTCCTGTGGGCCGTCGCCTTTAAACATCAGTTCATAAACTGTTCCTCTGTCCCGCTCTATACGAGTCAACCCTGGGACAGAGACAGAGGAAACAGGAGAATATTTTCCTATAATTTTGTAGAAAAGAACTGATATGACAATAAGTTCATAGGAAGGTTCCTAGAAAGGGTTATGTTATTTTGAAACTGGACATAGTGTTTAATTAGTAAATTACTAGTTAATTCATTCCACTTAACTGATTAGTTACACCTGTTTCGGACAGAGGCTGAAGTATTACATAATGTGATATAATGAAAAGTTATTATAAGCAAAATGACTCCACACATCCACTTTTAGAAAAAACTTTTAACTTCAATTAAGTTCTTAATGAGCAGAAATTAGGACTGTATGTTATTGTGGATATTTATTTAATAATTTCAAGCAATGTGAATGCACTGTACACTGCTTTACACTGTAAATCCATCTTGATATTTTAGCAATGGTATCACAATGTCTCAATAAGTCTGGTGTTGTGCTGACTGACGGTCATTTCCCTGGTTGGAAAAACAACCAACAGGTCAGAGTTTTGCAGGTGGGATTCATGTGCCAGAGCTAGAAAAATACTGTAACTTTGTGTCAGCAGGTGTGGATGAGATCGATACAGCCATACACATTGGGTGTGTTCGAGTCAATTTACAGAAAGAGTAACTCTTAAATCTGCCTTTTATCTTCAATCCACATGAAAAACATCAAACTAACTTCTCCTGGAAACCACTTCCACAGCTTGTTGTCAAAATGGTGACTTCAGTGGCTAGGTTCAGGTATAAGGTTGTTATAGAAAAAACTTAAGCTAGGTGTGAATAAACATTTGAATTAACTGAAATAAAAATACAAACTAACTGAAATGATAGTTTTTACTTAAAAAATAATAAAATAAAGATTGGGATGTCCACATTGACTGTGAGTCAATGTGTTTGTATTGTAATAGATATTCTGGACTTCTATTCTGAAAATCTTCAATCAGATAACCACCATATTATAATTTAAAAACTAATAAAAACTCAACTAAAACTAAAACATTTCAAACAATAACAACAATAAGCAAACCCACTCTGGAAACTAAGTAAAATGAAACTGAATTGAAATTATAAACAAACTATAGTTATTATGGATGTACCAATCTGATATGCTGGATCAGTATCTGCACCAATTAGCCGAGCATGGCATATACCCAATGACCAATCTACATTAACTACAATGTCTTTGTCTGTGTTATCATCTTGTAAAATCCAGTGTTTCCACTATCAGTTACATTCATTCAGTCTCTTTGGGCTGCTGGTCTCAGTATTTAGTTTCATGCAGTGAAGTGCACAGACATTTTTTTAAAAAGAGATCCGTGGATTGACTAAATATCCCAAAAGAGATGCATCCCTAAAACTGAAAATGACAATAACAACCCCTCCCAAACAAAAAAAAACATGTATGACAATGTCAAAATGAATAATGACGTGAAATGAAACGGCAGCTGGACATGCATGTCTGCATGTGTTTACCAACTGTGGAGTGACAGCAGTCCACCAAGGGTAAACGTGTGAAGATGAATGAATCTCACCCTCTATGAAGTCTGAAGGGGAGTATGTGTGCTTCCGCCTGGTGTTGTCTGTGTGTTGCTGAGGTCCATTGAGGACGTGCAGAGCTGTTTCCACTGTGCCTATCAGCTCGTCTCTGCGGTCTCTTCTCACAGGCCTCTCCTCCGGATGCCTGGTCAGCCCCATCTCCAGCTGGTACACCCTGAGTGACAGCACAAAAACTCACTTAATGAAGAGGCAGTATTGCATAAGGTAAGATCTGACATCAGAAGTAGGTTACACAGTTACTCCTAAAGGCCCTGCTGGCTCTGCTGTCACACTCACCTGTGCAGGGTGAAAGTGTCGAAAGGAATCACTGCATATTCACTGGGCAGCTTTACACCTGAGTTTACCTCCGCCTGGTTCAGCTGGGAGCGGAAGAACTCCTAGAGGACATGATGTAACATTTACTGCTACATCTATAACTTCATTTATCTCATCAGCAGACATGAATTCAGCATATTTTCTTCATCTGCATCATCCTGTATCATGTTTTCCTACCTTCAAGTCAGACTGCGTGGGGGTTTTGTGCAGACTCTCCAGACCCTGAGGCAGAATCCCTTTTGTTTTAGCTTTATCCAGGGACTCCTGGAGCTGCTGCGTCCTCTCCTGGAGAGCCTCTTTTAGCTGGGCTATCTGCTTCGTCAGGCTGTTGATGTAATGTCTGTGAGAGTCTTCCCTCTCCTGCAACAAGGCCATGTATCCCTCTTTACTGGTGGCCCCTCCAGACCACAACAGAGATTGCTGGCTGCTGCGAGACGTCGGTTTACAGGCCAGGAGGTAGAACAGGAACAGACAGCAGCAGAGGCCCAGCACAATGAGGCCGACACGGGCCAACAAGGCTAAAAGCCACCGTTTAAACATGGTGGATTGTCTTTTTTAAAAATCTTTAAACACTTGAGGCTTATAAAATCATAACTGTACTCTTGTCACGTGGAGTTGCATCCACAAAAAGCAGAGCAACCCATAGTTCCTAAACCATAGATTTGAAAAATTACAGCTTTTAAAGAAGATGTCTTCTTGTTTTCTCATGTCATCCTTATATCTGTCACTTCCTCAGGCAGCATCTTCCCACAATGTCCAAACATTAATTTCTCTTAAATATTGGACCAATGTGTTTGTGTCACAGACCAGTGTAGGACCAGAGATCATCACCAGAGCGCTGAAACTCCCTATAATGACAACAATATACAGTTTACACAGTGTGTAGGATTTAGTCTACACTAAATCCGTGTATTGTTATTCCCTTGCTTCACCCTCCCCTTCCAAGTGCAAAGGAGAAACTACGGTGGCCCCAAAATGCACAATAAAATGGCAGTCTATCTAGAGCCAGTGTTTGGTTTACTGGTTTACTGGTGTGGCTACTATAGAAACATGGCAGTTCAACATGCCGGCCTCTATGGAAGGCGACCCTCTGCATCTGTAGATATAAAAACTCATTCTAAAGTAGCAAAAACATAACGTTTCTTATTTTTATGGTACTTTAGTGAAAACATATTTTTGCTTGTTATATTCCATTTCTGCCAATAGATCCTCCTAAACCGGACATTTAAAGCAGTGGTTCCCAACCTTTTAGGCTTCTAATCCTAATAAAAGTCTACTTATGACCCCTAATTACACGTTATGGACACAAACTATGAGCAGTTCAACCAACAACGTATGTTTCTTTCTTAGATTGTTTAATTTTCAGGATTTGTACAAGCCTGAAGAGGTCAGAGTATCACAAGGAAACAAGAGTAAGAGTCTGCAGCCATGCTAGAGGAGGGTGTACTAACTCAATATGCTAACATGTTCACAATGACTTTGCTAACATGCTGATGCCAGGCAGGTGTAATGTTTATCATATTCACCATCTTAGTTTAGCGAGTTAGCATGCAAACATTTGCTATTTGGCACTTAACACAAAATATAATTTATATTATTTTTTAGTCAACCAAAGCTTAAACAATGAAGATTTTGAGGAGAGGCAAGTCAGAGAATCACCAAAATCATTATGATTCAACCACTGGAAACCATGAATGTCTGTAGAACATTTTATGGCAATCTATCTGATAGATGCTGAGATATTTCAATCTGGATTAAAGTGGTAGAATGAGATAATGTAGATTGCTGACCTTTAGGTTGGTAACCACTGACATTAAATCATTTGCACTAAGACAGATCGAATGTTGTTGATTGTGCACCTAAAATAACAGCAACAGCAAAGAATTTGGCATCACGTTAAACTTTCTTTTAGCATTTTGTCACAAGAAAGTCTCAAAGGACTTTATAGAAAGACTGACACATAAAGAAAATCTTTCTACACCAAACAAATCAAAAGACAACTAGAGAAAGCAAATCAACCAACCTTGTCAGTCCTGTCCTGATGTGTGTGAGCAGCTTATTTCATTAACAGTCCTTCATCTTCTCGTTGCTGTTGGACTGCTGGTCAGGTTTAGGTTGGCTGCTAAAAAATGCACAGGAGGAGAAATAACTTGACCTTACATTCACTCTAAGTGCCACGACGCTGAAGGTGGGAAGTGACAGAAACAAGCATTTCTCTGTGTGTCTCTCCACCCTGTATGTGTGTGTGCGTGGGTGTGTGTGGGTGTGTGTGTGTTTGTGTGTGAGTGTGTGTTGCCATCATCAGTTTATTCACAGCACAGATGGCTCTTTATTGCTCAGGTAGAGGCTGATCTCATGAAAGACTTGCTTATGTTTCCATGTCCACCCAAGTGTGTGTGTGTTTGTGTGTGTGTGTGTGCTGGTGATTACAGATGCATGTGTTCATACCATGCAAACCCTTTTAAAGCATTCTACCATTAAGACAACTTTCAGCCATTTTATTTAACCTGCACACTAATAAAATCCATCCACAGCATCAATTGCCTTTCAGCTTAAAAATGGTTATGGTTGTAATGTTTAATCTCTTGTGCCTCACATAAAAGCCATTCATCTATTTTAAAATGACTGCAATGCTTTCATTTTGCTGTCATCTCAACACGAACACCTTACTGGAAGTAAATGGCAGTGGGTCATCACATTTATGAGCTCTCATGATGAAACTCATTGCAAAAAACTGAGATCATAGGCTGAAATATGTATAACATCACCCCCCTCCAACACACACATAATACTCTAAAAAGTCATAATTAAGGACAGACAGTTTAAAAAAGAAAAGATTTGGATATAATCACCAACTGCTGTGAATCTCAAAGGAAAGTTGTGATGCAATGTCCATCATCCTGAACTGCTCGTCTCTTCCTGCTCTTAATCTCAGGAGTTTCTTAACATGCGTTCGAGCCTAGTTTTGAAGGTTACCTATCCATATCAAACATTTAGTTTGGAAGACAACACAACATTTTGCTGAAGTGGCCCAACTGAACGCTGTCCTGCTCAGGTCTGAGTACCTCTTCTCTCCCCCATTCCTTCTCCTCTCAGTCTCCACCTTTTCCCAGCACCTCCCTCTCTTCAGCTCTCCACTCTCTTTTTCTACATCAGACCCAGTGTTCACTTCCATTTCTGTGAGATCTCACACCATCTGCCCTCATCCTGAATTCCCTTTCAGGTCCAGTGAGGCTCCGCCCTGCCCTTAAATCTAATTAGAAGGCAACCGGAGTAAGGACTGCCCTTCAGACTTTCGATGCTCTGCCACCTGCAATCTGTTGCAGGGAAATAGCTAGGTACCAGTTGGATCACACCAATAGGACGGGGTCTTGCACATTTAATGAGGCAGCATACAGATGGGCCTTGTTTTCATTTGAATGTCAAATCCTGAGCTCTGACTCCTCTAAATGTTGGAGTTTGCTACTTTTGTTGTTATTCACTTATATAGAAGAGGTTTCCCTTTAAATGGAGATCCAGTGACCCAATATGAATGTATTTACTGTAATGATTCATTTATTTTAGTATTAATATTTTAAAAAGTGTGTATGAAAGTGTGTGTTATTGTATAATGGCATGTACTCCTTTTGTTTTCGAAGGAAAAGGACAGAGTGGAGCTATTTTCTGTCTTAGTGCAGCACTTATTGTAAGTATAATATTCTTTTATTCATTATTATTTTTATCCAACAGAGGGACACTGATAAATGTAGATCCATTTTGTCTCAAGCTGAGATGGAGATGATTATTATCACACTTTTAATGCATCCTGTCTAGAGAGCTGTAACTCACATGTGAGACATCTCTGGATTGTTTAATTTCTTGTTTTTTATGTCTTGCTTTTGTCTTTTATTGAGCAAACAGCCTTATTGGTGTGTGATATAAACACACATTTAACTAACTAATAACTACAGTTTCACATTCACATTGAGAAGTGAGAATGTTTCTAGAACTTCAACATTTACCTTCAGTGTTATGTAGCCTTGCAAATAGTGTTAGAATAAATGTCAGACAGATTAGACAGCAGACTAGATTTGGCCCTTTAAAGCCAAAACATCTTACTTAATTAACACTTACTGGATATCAATCACTGGATAATCAATGCCTACAACCCTGGAATATGTTTTGTGACAAATAAGGCTAACAATTTCTATTATAGACAATCAAAAGAATAACTGACAATCATACATTAGCTCAATCAATAACCATTGTCTCGACAACACATTTACAGTACTCTAAAACCTACTCATATTAGACACAGGTTTGTGGGTACTGTTCGGCTTTAAAGGGTCACAAGACAGAAAGGTTGAGAACCATGTGATCCAGATATAATAATATCATTTTCATACATTATTTCACCTGGTGATGGCGCCATACACATGGCTACCAAGAAATAAACAAGAGAAGCTGAGCAAAACAGACAACTGTATTTATTACTGTTTCAAGTTATTTACATCTGTTGGATTACAAAATGTGGAATGTGGCCCGAATCAGAGTGAACGTTTCTCTGTCTCGTGTTGAAAATGCAACAGGATTTGTTTTTTCTTTTCTTGGCACACGGACTCATGTGACTTCAACAGCCTTACGTGTGTGTTTGGCATTTAATTTCAGTGCAGGTGCCTTTTCTATCTGGAGAATGTGCTTTGTGAGTTTTGTGCTCAATTTAGGCAGTGTTTTGCTTTCTGAATCGTTGTAATTCACAACAAACTAAAATAAAAACAACCTACGCCCGAGGAATGTAAAACAGAATCACCAGCAATAATGCCACAAAAATGCTATGTATGAAAGTGAGATTCAGTTGCTTCCCAGATGGATTCACATAACAACAGCGAGGGTCTGTACTGCTGCTTCCTTTATCTTGAGATGAAGCAGCATCTCTGATACTTCATAGACTTTTATAAAAGATTCACCACACCTGAAAACAAGGGACCTGCTGTGCTGCATCCAAACCTTAGTCTAACATTTGTGAAGAACAAAGGCATGGAAATTGTTTTTTTTTTTTTTTGTGAATTCAAAGTGCAATATCAAAAAAAAAAAAAAAACATATATATCAACAAAGAACCGAACTGTTACAGCAACAGGCAGGAGGTGTCAGTTCCTTCCATCTACATTAACACAATAAAACATTTCTGAACAATAAAACATCCCAGTGGAAAAAAACACAACTGGAGCATGAACATACATGATATCACTGTAGAGGTGGGCACCAAATATGGATTTTTACACATCAGTATCAGTTCAACGCATCTGCAAAAACACTGATTAATCTGCTACACATGGACTACAGTTTGAGCTGCTTCTTCTAAGTAACACAAATAATCTAGGTCTTACTGATGAGGCGTTAATCCACCTTTTCAATCATTGTTTTTTAACTGGTGTGACTCCAATTTATAATCTTAGGCCAAAGTTTTTAATTTCCTTGAAGGCAGTCTTAATCAACCCTGTCTGTGCCTTCGCTACAGTATTATTAATTCTCTACAGGCCTTTGTTTCCAGACAGCTCCAGACACTTTTGTGAAACCCTTCTTCTACCATTTTTTTAATTTAATAAACTCTAGGAATCTACTGTTAGCACTGTGTAACTCATCTGTGGCCCAAAAATTCTTCTCTCGAAGAATGTAAGACCTCCATCCATTTTTCACGAGAGTTTCAATAACCTCAGCCAATTTTGATATCTCATATCAGTGACCACCATGGCATACAACACTCATTCATGCTGAGAGGGGATCACTACTGTCATCCTTTAACACTCATTTGTTCACATCAATGTGAAAAATGCAACTGTGTCTCCTTCACTTCAGTGGTGCCATTAACCTCACTCAAGGCAACACGAGAAGATGTGATGGAACGGGTGAAAAGGGGGATGTTGAAAGAAGAGTGGTGGAGTGATGTGTGGGTGGCTGGAGAGAATCTCTCAGACACTACAAGGTGTCGTGTTGCCATCTCGGAGATGGTTGCCAGGCAACAGCATCCTTCATAGTCCTTTTTCGAGTGGTAACTAGGTTACCCCAACTTACTATCATCATGTTGCCGCTTTGCTGTGTTTTAACAGCAAAAACAATGTCCCTCTTCCTGTTGGTCGCTAACTTTTACCAGCTGGTTTGGCCGGGCGCAGGCGTCCCACCCAGGCTGGTAGGGGGGTGAGAGGTTACACCAGTTCGTCCAGCAGAGTCCCTATGCTATGGTGCTGCTCAGGTGGGCCAGCTATGGGTTTGTTGCACATGGGGCAGACGCAGCGCACCTCCAGCCACTTTACCAGACACCTGTGCAGAAGAACATGGACAGGAGAGACATTAGAAGAGAAGCCAAACTGGGACCCATTTCACCAAATTTGCAACATGAGAACATGAGACACTTTTTTCTGGTCAAAACAAACGCTGTGAGTAAAAGTGGTAACACCACACTATAAAATCCTTTTAAAAGTCACTCCTTTATTAAGGAAGTTCTTGCTATTTCTTCCTGCTTTAATTTTCTCCAATTGCTTTTCCCCGCAGTCAAAGTCTCTACGTTCACAATTCTGACGTCACCAGATCTGACCAATGTTTTTTCTGCCATCTTCATATGGATCAACAATGGAGTCTAATCACTTCAGTCTTTCTTTTCTTTTTAATAAATACTGTTATACATTTCCAAATGATCTCTCCTTATTAAACTGGTATTTGATCGGGAAAGTATTTAAATTTGTTTCAGTCTTGTGTCTGCCAAACTGTTTCCTTTCATTTCAGTGTCTGAACAATGTGACGCTCCTTCACCCCATTCACCTTCACTTTAATCAGAACCGGCACCCAGTGATCCTTCCACTGAGATTCCACTCCACATCACATCCGTCCAGATCTTCAGATATCGTTCTTCACTCCTTCAACAATGCAACCAATATCTGGAGTCTTTGGGGGGGATATTCCTGTACCGTTTATGGCTCGACTACCTAAAAAAAACCCTTCCTTACAAGATCATAGTACTAGATTGACCTGCCATCTACAAGGTGTCCTCTGCGATACACTATTGCCCTGACAATTCCTTCCTTAACCTGAATAGAAAGAATCGGGAAAAGCGAGTGAACGAGAACTCCTGAGGTGCCGTGTTGTAGTCGGGAATACTCAACCGATACTTCTGTGTTATTCCTGATGACTGGACTTCACATCAGACATGAGCATTTTCATTTTAACAAGCCCAGGCTGGTGCAAAGTGGTAACAAGAGCAAAGAAAGACTCCACTGTGCTCTCCGGTACTCACTTCCTGTGGAAAGCATGTTGGCATGGTAACACTCCCAGCTCGTCTTTCACTTTGAAGTCCTCCAGACAAACGGCGCACGTCTGCTGTGAGTGACAGACAGGACAGAGATAGGTCAGTCATTCGATGATATTATCATGCATTATGTTTCTTTTTTTTAGTGTCACATTAAATAAGTTTTAAGCTCTGCAAATGTACATCTATAGTAAATCACATCCTTACCCCATGAAGACTCAACTTTTTTGGATCTCCCTTTAGTACCACCTGTAGGAGTAAAAAAAAAAAAATAATAATTATATTTAGGAGAGATTTCATTGATTTATACCTTAAAGTGTGCTAAATATTAACCTAATTTTTACCTCTCTGTATCCAAACCGCTCACTCTGGGCTTGGTGTCGTAGTTTGCTGTGGATGAAAAGAGAAACTTCTTGTTACTTAAAGCGGTGGAAGAACTATTTACATCCTTTACTCAAGTACAGTTTAGAGGTACTTAACTTATTTTTTTCCATTTCACCATACTTTCTTATTCTACTGCACTATTAGAGTTACTGGTAACGTTGCAAATTATGAATTTACAGACAAAACATGTCGTCATCTTAGAAGATATTTGTTATAAACTACCCAACATTAGCTAAAATTAGCATCACCTCAACCAACTACAGCAGTAAATGCTACTTATACATGAAAGCAACACAGCTCACAGGGACTATTTTCTGCATAATGAAAAATATAACTACAGGGTTATCTGTAACAGATTATTTATCATATTAATTTAGAAAAGAAAAGAAAAGAAAAGAAAAGAATCTAAATAAATCTTCCCGAAGTAAAAAAAAAAGTAAAATAAGATTATCACATAAATGTACTTAAACCTGAATTAACAGACTTTTTGGCCACTTGGGGGCAGCACAAACAAGTTGTAAACACAACAATGACACACTGGTGAACTTGTTAGCAAACTTTTTTCTATTTACTCTGCTATTACTAGCAGACACAGAGACACATTATCAATTATTAGGAGTCGTGTCTGTGACGACCTTTCAGCTCTGTTTTGGTCACCACTAACTCCTTATGGAAATATCTGGCTCTGCTAAAAGCTCCATTATATTCACCAGTTTGCAAACAATGTCTGTCTGCTGACTGATTCTGGACGGGTAGAGTTACGGTGGGTTTGTCAGAACTGTAACCGGAAACACTGATGAGACCTGTGAGACTGAACAAATACGACAAAAACAATGGGCTGAAAGACACTTAAGCACTTTGTAAAGCTGAAGGAAACTACACAGCTCGGTAATAATTCTTTGTAGGTCTGTCATTATGAGTGACCCCTTTAACACTACTCACAGTCATTTAACCTATTGTTCATGTAAAAACATTGATGAGGTGCAGCTTTAAGTCAAAGTTCATAAGTATTATCAGTAAACATACTTAAAAATATTGAAAGCAAAACTACTTATCATGCAGAGTGGAGTGTTAAATTTGTATATTTTACATGATTATTATTCTTGATGCATTAATATCTAGGCAGCATTTTATTATTGTTACTGATCTTGGCTCATTGTAATTACTTTATATACTTTTGAGTAGTTTAATCCAGCGAATTTTCAAACTGGGATCCAGGAACCAACTGGGGTCCTTGAGTGAGTTGTAGGGGGAGGAATAAAATATTTTAACAAATTGTTTAGGAAGTTGCAACAACAAAGGAAGAGTTAGGGTTGTGATTTATTGTAATTTATAGTGATCCCAGTTTGATCATTATTTGACTATGAAGACTTAAATATAAAAAATAAGATACTACCTTAAGACAAAATGCTCTCCAAATGGGGGTTCATGGTCTAATGTGGATCTATTGTGGGAAAACTAAAAAATGGAAAACCCTGGTTTAATCGATACATATGCATAACATCTTCATAAATTGATCATACATTTGGTACGTAAAATAATAATCTGCAAAGTAACTCGTAACTATAGCCGACAGATAAATATAACAGACTAAAAACTACAATATTTCCCACTGAAATGTAGTGGAGTAAGTACAAAGTACGGGCATTAAATGGAAATACTAATTGTATTTAAGTATAGTACATCAGTAAATGTACTTACTTTCCACTTGTTTATTAAGAGATAAAGATGTCTGTATTTATTCAGTTCAACAGCAGGTCATTGGATTCAGGCTCAGATTTAAGTTTGTGTGGTTAAATTATGGAGCTTTGTGTAACAGAAGCTGTGTAATTGCAGGGTAAGCTCTGATAATTAACTGTCTTTTGAAACAGCCACACTGGCCACACATCTACAGACAAATACATGTTCCTCTGCAAGCACACACACACATTGTTCAGAAGTGATCATGTAACTACACGCAAATGCTAACACACAAACAAACTTATACACAAACACGGCTAATGAGTATGTTGCCTCTTTGAATCCCTGCACCGCCCCCAAAACCAACAATGGAGAGGAGATCTTTATCACTTGGCGAGCTGAGTCTGTTCAGGCAGTTATTTTTGGCCTCCTGTTTTTACACAACTAAACATAGACTCAAATGTCTATCACTGTCTGTGATTTGAGCCTGCAACTAAACGCAGTGAGAGCATCTGAGATGAAAGGTGAATGTTTATTTGTGAGCTGATCCGCCTCAAAAACAGAAATAAATCATATCTCTGTGAGTCACTGCTTAAAGTAAGGAAATTACAGTTATTCGCTGTTTTTGTCACTTGGTTTATTGTTTACACTGATTGCCGCTAACAATCTTCCACGTAGAACAATGTGAGGATACGTGTTTTACATGTGCTGAGGTTTCCCATGCCTGGAGAATGATATGAAGTGGGTGAAAGGGGGGCATGACGTTTCAGTTCAGCTATTGTGCCCAGTCTACAAGAATAGAAAATCCTTATAGAAATACTGTACTGTTGACAATTTCTTATTGTATGAAGTAACAATGAACTCAACAGGTGTAAAATATATAAGGATAGGTGCAGAAAACTTAAACAAACTCAACCAAACCAATACTGTTCCATTGTAGAAGTGATAGGCTTAAGTTAAATGGAAAAAAAGACACGTATTTGGAAAATAATTTAAATTAAAACAATTGGTTTATTAATGCTTTACTAATGTGCCAAAATAAAGTAATGTTTTTTCGGTCAAAATATCTTCATTTGGGGGCTTTCCCAAGCAAATATATGTGATTGTTTGCCATTAAATCAGCACATATTTCTGCCACCCTCAGGCCACCTAATAAATAGTTTCCTTGACATCAACTACTAGATAATTTACATGGTTGGTAGCCTATGATTAATTTGGATGACTGATCAATTATTTGAATTAGCAAAAAGTAACAACAAACAAGTTTCAACTTCTTAAACGTGCTTGCTATCAAGGAATATTTATATAGTATTCAGAAGATGTAGAAAATTGTCTGAACGGCTGTTCACGGCAAAAATTGACAGCAATCATCCCCAACCTCCAACTCTCTGAGGTCAAAGATGCATTGAAAAAGCTTAACAATAAATGTCTCAAGATCGCCAGCTTCTGCTCCTTTCTGCAGGCTTAATAATCCAATGTCATTTCATCTCCCACAGTTTACATTGTCCAGGAAAACTTCAACTGTCTTTTTTTAAAGTTTCAGACTTCATCAACTTATGTGTTATATGTATTATTGATTAAAACAGACAAACAGACATTTAGAACAAAGCTCAATTTCTCTTCTCTAAAGTAATATGGTGAGACAGATGTTCTCATCTTATCATTGCAAATGACGAAACTAAATACCTGAATCATTCTTTGATTGTGTATTTTTAACATGATTTTAGACTTGACAGTATTTTTACCATATTTTTAACATATGAGTAGACTGATGAATTAAAAACTGTGTAAAGATAATTAATTATGCCAATATGAATTCAAATAATGATCTAATAACTGGATTTCATAAAGAAATAGCAGAATCTATTTGAAATAGGAAGTTTATTTTTTCATTATTCCATATGGTAAACGTGACTGCGTCATATTTGCAGTCACATTCATTTGTTTCCTGCTTTGACATTTACAGTTTCCATTTTATGATCTCTTTAATTTAGAAAAGGTATAAGCAGAGTGCCACCTGAAAATTAAATTAAATCCAATACACAGAGCAACAGCTGGAGGTCCTGCTGCTTTTTAAATAAATCAATTTACTTACTAATTAAATATGCGTCAGAACTTGTTTCTGGATAACTTCTGCTTCCAGGTAAAACTTAATCAGGGTTACAGAGACACTCTTTATATGCCCAATCTCTCTCTTCTTAGAAAGAAACAGATTTAACTAACTTATTAGTGTCTCTGTCCTGATAAGCTGCCATCCCTATTGCTGTGTTCATGTGTTGGAAGATGATCTCCAGCCTGTCATTTCTGCTGCTAAACTCTCTTTATTTTCACAGTTTCCATGTGCTTTCCAACTCTTTGTGGATAAAATAGCACCTGTGTGACCATTACCGGCGTTACAGTATGGCAAACACTTGTAATTATAAGAAGTTTTGCAGACTAACCAGTCATGTTTCCTGTTGGTTAATGAACAACTGTGTTTTTTCTCCTCTGGGATATGGACCCGCAGGGAATTTGACAGGTCCAGTCTAAAGGATCTCTGACAGGAAATGAGTCAGTGAATGTATCCGGGGAAAGCGGCGCTGGTTGCTTAATATCTCTAAGTCACTTTATTGTCTGGCTAAAAACACCTTCAGCTTACCCTTGCACCTTGTGCTTCTCATAATATCTCTGACTACTGTAGCTGCTGTCCTTAATGGAACCACAGACCTGTCGCTGTTATAGCAGATTGGTGTATAATTAAAAGCTGTTATATTTTTGGCTTGTGCTTTTAGCACCCTTGTGGTTTTGTACTCTTGTACATTGCAGTCACTGCTGTGTACACCCCCACTTTGAGCCACTATTAGAAAAGCAACTGTCTGAATATGAAGGCTGAAAGGATTGCGTGTGCTGAGCAAATCTTACCCAGATCTCACCTTTTCAGAGAACTTAATATAATTGCTTTGTATGATTAAAGGAGGACACCTAACATAGACAAATTGAGACAGAGTGCAATTTTTCAGTCATTCAAGTTAACATCACAAACTCCCTGACATACGGGATTTATGAGAGCGTGTCTGAGAGAGATAATAGGAAACCTGCCCCCAACAGCGAATGGCATTCATCACTCAGTATTCATCTGGTGAATCATCCAGTCTATAAATGAATTCACAATCACACTCCTACCCAAGACTACCTTCAGCATGTTAATGGGGCCAAAAGGAAGTGACTCATTGGTTATGATTCATAGGTTTTAAGAGAAACAGGAAGGATCCAAGGTTTTCTGACAGACTTGATTGTCAATTTAGTGTTGAGTCCAAGCCAAAAAAACATTCATGATTACAAAAACGTGGTTTTTGATAATTGCTCGCTCTGTTTGATACTAATTGACTTATTTATGCAAGATTTTCTTCCTCTCTAGGTAATAACTACAATGTAAAAATATCTCAGAAATTTAAAAAGATGTAATCATTTCCTTTAGGTTTGCCTGAGAGTAGAAAATAAATCTCACAATAATTCATCTCCAAATGAGAATACAAGAATAAGTTTTGGGGCTTTTGATAGGACAGCTGATCATAGACAGGGAAAGAGGAGAGAAAGAGAGAGAGAGAAAGAGAGAGAGAAGGAGAGAGAGAGAGAGAGAGAGAGAGAGAGAGAGAAGAGAGACGGCATGCAAAAATGGCAACAGGTTTGGAATTGAATCCGCCCACTGTAGGAAGGACTCAGCCTACATGGGGCATGCGTGTGAGCTATAATGCGCCCCGAAAACAAGCAACTAATTCATGCTTATCACTTTCTGTTGATATTGAAAAAATAATCTCATCAAATGTCCACTGTTGAGTAGCTCTGAGGGCTGTATAAGGGTTTCTCATCCATGTTGGATTAAAGGACCATTTACATTTACCATTGTTTGTGACGTGGATTGTGCACTTTATGCTTTCTAGACAGACAGCACGTTGGCTCTGTATGTCTCCAGCCGACACACACAAGTTTTTTGTGTTGTTTGACATTTTAACACAGGCAATTTGGATGGCAATTCAGAATCACATCCAACTCCAAAAATAGCACACCACATTATAAGATGTCAGGTAATTTACCAAATACAGATGCTCAGTCATCCAAAGAGAGCTCAGGAAAAAACAAGATCCTATTGCAGGTGTTGACGTTTCCTAATGGGATTTTGTACACTGCATACATCCGTGTGTGGCGTTTTTGTGTACTCCCACTGTGTGCTCTTCAGGCCATGTTTATTCTGAGCAGAGTTTCTCTGCAGTTTTCCTCACTGCTGTCCTCACACATTGTTACGGGCTGCTTCCTGTTGCCTCATATCCCGTCCTTCAGACACAAACGTCCCCTCAGCTCATCAGGGAGTTCACAGTCAACAGCGGGAGAGGTCACCCTGTTCCTCTTTTTTTTCTCCTACCTCCTTCCCTCCCTCACTGTTTCTCGCCTGCACACATATACACACACACACACAAACAAACACACACACACACACACACACACACAATTCTCCTGTGGGAGAGTTTTAAGGATGGCAATGTCCACCCACTTTGGTTCAGACTGCAATCTTCAACAACTATTAGATGAACTGCAATGACAATTTGTGGCATGCTAGCACACTTCATTCTTATCAATATGTTAGCCTTGACAAGACAGCTTCACAGAGATGTCTGTAGACAGGAGGTGTGTTTTCCCCCTTAGATCAATATGTTTGGGCTGATTTGAACATAGAATGTACTCTGGTGCAGAACAAAACCACCACACAGAAACCCTTTGGAGGAAGTGGTCTCAGTCTGATTACTGTAGCTGTTGGTTTGTGGTGGGAACACAATCCAACTCTAAATGGTTCCCACCAGGTGCATTCCGGGATGAGGGTGAACAGTCGCTAGCAGCTAGCTGGAGAATGAATCAAGGTCTGAGCTAAAGTAGCAACAAATAATGTTGCCTTCTTAATATTTGGGCAGGACCTTCTTCCTGTGTTTACTTTCCCACTCCTACCAAAGAAACATCTAACCAAAGAGCAGAGTATGTGTTCTCACATGGATTTTACTGATGCATTTTGGTTTGCTTGAATTTTGTTTGGGGGAAGAGAAAATGGACCTACAGGAAAATGCAATTTTACCACCTTGTCCACTGATTATAACCAGAGCAAAAGAAGTATAGGTTTGAAAACAACCCTTGTTTTTTTCCCCAATTTCTTGTTTTTAATCACATGATTCTGTTTCTGTTGGCCCTCACCTGATGAAGTAACAGCAGAAGATGAGGCTAAGGATGAAGACAAAGATGCCTGTCCCAAAGATGACCATGTAGATGTTGAGAGGCAGGTCCTGGAAGGTGATGGGCGGCATGGTGCACGACTTGTTGGAGTAAACCAGTCCCAGACCACAGAAGCACCCTAAACAAAGACAGATGGAATATTTACAGGAAGAGTATAGTCAGGAGTGGAGACGTATGCAAAATATGTCTCAAAACACAACTGAATACAACTGTACACATATTTCTTTATAGTGCTATGAACGGGCCTATTCTGCTCTTTGTGGGAAGCTTAGGGTCAGACCTGCAGCTGTGTCCACCTCTAATGGAAGCAAAAATTAAAGCTTAACACTAACACGCGCACAGACACAAAGAAAGAGGTTGAGAAAGATGGCCACTGCACTTTCCTGTAATGGTAAATTAGTCCTTTTCAGTATTGTACTTTAACATTTAACACACAAAAACACTCCTAATGCGGTATCCAAGCAACATTGTTGTATGTATCTCTTAACACAACAGATCTCGGATTTTTCTGTCTGATAACAAGTCAGTGGTCCGAGAGTCAGTGAGTGCAATTTGATTACAGTTTTTCTCCATTGGTTT
>NW_023339718.1:13394748-13399494 GCF_004916995.1 Morone saxatilis
TCAATGAGAAATACAATTCTGTTGTGAACAATTGCCAAGTGGTTTGGAGGTTTGTCCATGTTGTTTTGAGAATGTAATTTCTGTTTCAAGAAATTAGTCAAACCAATGGAGAAAAACTGTAAAATGGTGGCGTAAAATCTCAACAACAATTGTTTTGTACAGGAAGGTGAGTCATCCATATAAACTTCCAGTGACTGTAAAAGTACATCACAAACACAGAAACATAATGTCTTCATGTCTTGAACTAAGTGCTTTTTCGGGAGAACTTCGCAGTGTGCTCCAATACAAACAGATGGTTTTTCTATTAAAGGTGCCCTCCTTTGTCTCATCCTTCTTGCTACACTCCTGTGTGTGTGTTTGTTTTACCGTGAAATAGATTATCACTGTAGCACTGCTGTCTGCAGTCAAGGTCAGAGGTAGATAGGTGGGGGAGGGTGGGGATAGAGGAACAAATGTGGCATGACATTAGACAGGTTGCAGCAATGTGCACAGTTTACAGTACTTGATGGGGCGTGTTTATGATGTTATTTATCATGTATAAATAAACTGAGAAGACCCGTGAATTCCCAGATTACAAGCACGAGAACCAAGGGAGAAACTAACACAGAGAAACAGTTGCAGATTAGACAGACAGAGACAAAGAGATACAGAGAGGACACTTGTGTTTTGTGCGTCTGTATGAGTAATGAGAAGTCAGTATCTGCATGTGAGAGGGGGCTTTGTGAGATCGGGGTCACACTAACCCAGTGAGTGATAGTGAACCGGAGCTAACACAGGACTCATCGCGGTCTACTGATAGAACAGGAACAGGAACAGGAGGCTGTGTGCCACAGAGACAGGCTGCAGGTTTTCATTTTGATCAAACACTACAGCAGCTGATTTCACTGATGATTTCACTGAAGCAAAACTTCACCCAGAGACAAAGTGGTAATCAGCGAAATCAGCTTGTGTATTGTTTAATCATAATGGAGAGCTCCTGACTCTTGGCCTCCCAAGCCACACGGCAGCAACTTATCTTATAGTAGAAACAAACTGCGCTATATGAAATTGAAGTCCTTATTGTGTCCCAAGAAGGTACTGGCAACCTGTCTTCAGTACAATTTGCCTCTTGCCCAGTGCATGCTGGGATAAGATACAGCCCTGTATGACCGGGAACAGGATAACATTTTTAGACAAACAAGACAAACTAAAGGACAGATTAATGGAGAAACCGACAGGCGGAGGTTGGATGAATGATGGACAGATTAATTGGTGGATGGAGGAACAGGTGGACAAAAAGATGGAAAGGTAGAAGAATGGATGGACAGACAAATAGATGGATAAATGGATGTATGGATGGGTAGATAAACAGATGGACAAACGGATAAATGGATTAATGAAAAGACACACAAACACATGGATAGACAGACAGATGGACGGATGAATGAACAGACAGATGAAGGGATAGATGGCGTTGGGTATTGTTTTCTTGGGGCACAGTTTTTTTTATCGATCCTGGTATTTCTAGTCACTCCTGCGGCCAAAGTGACACATTGACATTTCTATCTGACATTTCTCCTGCCTCACAGTGGAAATTGCAGTATGAGAGGATCAATACTTCCCACCTCGTAGTTCCACTCTGAATGAGCAGTGATGCTCCATTTATCGAAGCTTGTTGATGGCTACACATTGAAGATCCACCACTAAATTACTTCTCTCAGTGAGCGCCGATCATTACCGACCCTTGACATTTGCCTCATACATCAATTTAGTCAACATGAGTGTGTAAATTAAACACAAACTGATTGGAGGACATGAACAGGGCAGTAGCCAAAATTTTACAATGAGTCAAAATTCATTCAAAGTTCTAGTTAAATTCTTTAAAACTTACTAGACTAGACGCCAACCAAACCCTGTAAAAATGTTTAGACAGAAAACCCAAATTAAATATTTAATTATTTTTTGTAAATCTTATTATTATATTCTAGTCTAGATATTCAAGCCTTTTTAACACTTTCAGGTATGTAACTGTTATGGAGAGTGAAGATGATTTTGAATTCTGGTTTAGGGATTGCCTAAAGCATCTACTCCAACACAAAGTAACTACGCCACTCCATTTTAAAGGGAAATGCTGCCCTTTTTATCTATAGTTACTTTTCAGAATCATATTTTACAATAAAAAAACATTAAAAAGATTAAACCACTGGTTCCCAACCTTTTTGACCTGGGATCCTTTGTGATAAATCAGTGTCAGTGGTGGTTTGTGACATTTCAGGTGTCTATGAGGTGTTAACAATGATTTACCCTTTAAATCTCTCAGATGGTTTCATTTAAACAACGTAGATTATCCAATATTTCATAAAATGCACATGTCTGAGAAATCTGTCCGAAAATGAATTCAAATTTGTGTAACAGGACTTGTTTTGTTCTTCTCCTTTCCCATTAATCAGACTCAGACTACTACTCACTACTCTCTGGTGGACAAACTGTAGAGTGGTTTTAAAACATATCTTTGGCATTTCTGTACTTCAAGTTGTCGTCATTTATCTGCTGACATATTTACCAATATGATATTCTTGTAATGAGCTAATATCGGTGGTACTCGATTAGAAACCACTGTACCAAACTTACTGTATATAAAAAAGTTCAAACAAGCTTCACCTCAAACAACTATAGTTGTTTACAGTTGTTTATGGCTGTATACAGTAGTATGTTATCTAAGCGTTGATGCAAAAGTAATAAAAAAAGGTCATACAATAATCAGTCACAGGGCCACTTTTACTTTTGATACTTTAAGTAGAGTCCTGATAATACCTCTGTACTTTTATTTTTGAATGAGGGACTTTTCCACTTAGACAGATAGATACTTTATCCATCCCCAAGGGGAAATTCAAACTTCCTCATATACCTTGAAAGAAGGTGAAGTTGTGTCAGACAATCCCTACTGATGAGTGGTCAGAACGAGTGTAGCAGGTGTTATTGTACAAAATGTAAACCCCTTTATATGACATTAGCTCCTCCATATTCCCAGAATATAAATTAGGATATAACCTCATTATCCACAATGGTAGCTGGAGACACATGGAGATGTAAACATAACAGGTCTAATTTTCCTCATCATCTTTACATTTGTCAAACAATCAGCTTCACAAAGATCATCAGCAGACAAAGACACACACATATCGAGGGCGTGTGTGTGGGGGGGGTTATATGTCTCTTTTCCTGTATTCACGTCAGTGCACAGCTGATGGCACAAATCACCTGTAAAGCTTGCACAATCCAAATCTGGGTCATTTGTATTCGAGTCTTTGTGTGTTTTTTGTTGTATCACAACTGTCTGTCTGGACGGGCACTCGAGTCTTCCTCCTCCACCTTTGTATGCGTGGAGAGCAGACAGCTATATGTGGTATTTTGCTATGGGTGGAGCCCCGCATGACCACTGACCTATATATTGGCACACTCAGGAGGCACCCCGTTGCCATGGCGCCAAGAGTAGCAGATGCAGAAAGAAAGAAAGAAAGAAGAGATGAAGGCTAGCTAGTGAAAGTTCTCATTTTAAACGACAGAGAGATTCTGAGTCAGTCGTATTGAGTTTCAGCTGCCAGAAAAGATTCTCATGCTGTTGTTGAAAAAGGCAGGAAAGTCCCTCTGTGATTTGATAGAGCTGTAAAACACCTCGACTATAGCAACTTCCCTGACAGCTCCTACGAGATGCCTGGTGGGGTTTTGTCCTATATACGCCGTGTTCACACAAAGCTGCCTCGGCTGCTGCTGCGGCTTGCACTAAAGACAGAACTTGCCATCAAATATTCAACAGTTCACATGGGGGGAAACACTCAAGCCTGCCTGCATGACTGCTACTGGTAGAAAGTAGGTTGGGCCCACAAACTCCCCATCACATGCAGGAATCGCTACATGTGTCATGCATAAACACAGGAACAAATAGGCGTGATCACAGTTACACTGACACACAAGAGCAGACGCTGAGCTGTGGCTGCCTGATACTGCTTCATTTTTCCAGCAGAATGTCACTCTTTGATACTGTGTGTGTGAGTGTGTGTGCGTTGTACTATTTCCCCTATGAATAGCAGGGGAGTTGCAGCACAAAGGGAGTAATTGTTCTTGTCTGAACACCACCAACAGTCCACCGAGGAGGCTGCTGTGGCTGCTGCACTCAAACAGGGAAAGTCAGAGCGAAAAAGCCCACTAATCCATCATCTTCACCAGGTCTCACCGTGACAATAAAGCACTGACACAACATTTCACTGCAATGAAGGCGTTCATTTTGTGATGCACTTCCGGACGCAAACAAGAAGTTGTTCAGACTTTCTCGGCTTTTGAAGATAATTGGTTGAGGCCAAGAAGAGTGTAAGTGAGAGACTGCAGGACAGTCAGCGTAAACAGGATTACTCAGAGGGGCAAAATGTTATATAGAGAGGACAATGACTGGCCTTGTGTGGCTCTCAGTTCAAGTTAATTTAGATGGAAATAAAGGATTCTATTGATTTAGTGACCTGTTATTCTACCAGTCAATACACAAATTGATTAAATGTTCAGATAATCAGTGTTTTAACGTGTTTTTCATCACGTTCCATTCCAAAAATCAGTCCATTAAGGAATTTAATTAGAATATTAGAAGTATATTGTATATAACTTAAAATATAATTAATAAGTGGGTATATTATATATTATAAGCAGTATACAAAACATTTCATGAATGGCTTATCACACACTATAATGCACAGGGCTGCAACTAAGTATTATTTT
>NW_023339718.1:13399582-13399790 GCF_004916995.1 Morone saxatilis
AATCCCCACATTTGAGAAGCTGGAATAAGGAAGTTTGTGGCATTTGATGCTTGAAAATGACTAAAATGGTTAATCAAGTATTAAAATAGTTTCTGATTAATTATCTGTCAATGGATTCATTGACTGATAATTGCAGCTCTAATGATGTAGGCTAGTTGTAAGCAGATATACGGAGATTAGTGTGTATTAATGTACAGTATTTGTCAGC
>NW_023339718.1:13399890-13400233 GCF_004916995.1 Morone saxatilis
AATCAGCCTATAAAGTATATCAACCATATGTTGGTTTTTAATTACAGAATATAAACTTCCTTGAGGTTATTAAGTGCACAGAATGTACAAAATGAACCCCCTAAAAACACACCCATACACTGCCTTTCACTTAAAGATCCATCCAGATCTTTAACTACAAAGGCTTTAAAATGACAACAAAGTCCGATTTTATATATGCAAATAAACACTTTAATAGCAATCAAAGCATGTACAATAGGTATTAGTAAAACATCAAGCGCTGGTGCAGAAACCTCTCCTCTCCTCTGAATCAGCACACAAGTGGTTGAAATCAAGCTTTTTTGTTTAGAGGCCCAGCTGGGAG
>NW_023339718.1:13400260-13400509 GCF_004916995.1 Morone saxatilis
CACTCAGAAGAAGTAGAGCTGTTCATATCCTGTGAAGTTTGCAGCGTAGACAGGCGTGTAGTTATAAATCAGTGATGAGGCCTCTTCCTCAGGATTGTCAAACTGATGTAAACTTCTCCTTCCTAAACAAAGCAGAAGTGAGATACATGTGATTACAAGAGAGAACAATAGAATACAACATAATAGATGGATTATCTCTATGGGGAAATTGGGTAGAACAGTATATTGATGTGTTAAATGTAATGTTCG
>NW_023339718.1:13400534-13403614 GCF_004916995.1 Morone saxatilis
AGGAGATTACAAGTGCACCAGAGGACCTTGCCGGCGGGACCGATTCGTGTTACAATCAAGCCGCACCGCCCGACAGATGATGACCGCAATACGCAGTGCTGACAGAGCCAGTGACGGCCAGCAGCTGGAAAGGGAACCACCACAATAGCTCCTATATAAAAAAAAAAAAAAGACGAATAAAAAGGAGGAAGAAATGCGTTGTCGAAAAGTTGAAGCGGTTGTCACATTGTGTTTTCGCGCTGGTTGATTCCGTGCTGATTGACAGAAGGAGAAAGTATGTAGATTTCCACCCCCTATTTCTGCTCGCTGTGGCTTTTTGACTCTTTTATTATTAATAACACTGACCCAGCAGCAGCAATCTGTTGTGACAGAGAGGGGGAGGAATAGAGCAGCACGGGCTCGATTTTCCCTGCTCCCGCCCCCCGCAGACGCACTGACGTGCGCGGGCAATCGTCGGGATCGCCCGGTCGCTGTGTTGGTGACGCCTGCTTGTGTTTCTAGCGTTCAATCAACATTTAGTGCGCTTATTACTAATATGTCTCTAACGGGCTAATTACTTAAGAGCACAATCAGTCCAAGAGTTAAACATTGTCATAGAACAAGTCCTCTGTCTGACAGGCGGATCACCCCCTCCCCCTGAACCTGTGACCTCCACACTTTTTATGCATTGTTAGGTCACACTGGAAAACCCTGAGGTTAGTTCAAATATATTAACTCCAACAATTAAGCATTAAAAAAATATTATTTGAGTACAAGTAACTGTTTATGTTTTATTGAAAGTAAATTAAAGTTAATTTATTAAAATTAATAAGGTAGGCCTAATTACATTCAAATGCACACTTGTCCAAACTATTTAAAATGTGTTACCACTTCAATTTGAACTTACAGTTTTTATTCCATTAAAGCAACTTATTACATACATGTACCTCAAAATTCAATGCTGTTAAAAAAATGTTATATCAATATATGATACAAATGGTAGCCCAATTAATTTTGGGCTTGGGTTACATTTTATAATGATATGAATCAACTTAAAAAAATGGGTATGGAACAAACTGGAATATACACCGATCACCTATAACAGCGATAATACAGTCTGACCACGACAAGAGTGAATATATTCATGCTCCTGTCCGTGGGGATATATTAGGTCACAACGACATTTGTCAGCAAGTTAATGTGGTTAGAAACAGGAAAATGGCAGCGTAAGTATTTTAGGCAACTTTGACAAGGCTAAATTATGATGGCAATACAACTGGTCAGAGCATCATCCAAAACAGGTGTGTGGGTGCAGCTCTTGTGGTGTTCCCAGTCTGCAGTGGTCAGGACCAAGGAAGAAAGAACCGAGACAGGTCATGATGCCAAGCCACTACATTGGAGTGAAGTGGCCAGTGTGTGCCCGATCAACAGACAACACTGTAGCCTGACACTGCTGAAAATTAACGCTGGTCCCTGATAGAAAGGTCAAACAAAACAACGAGTACTTCAACAGTAATTTTTAGTTGAATTAATTCATCGGAATGAGTGAAAAAAACATTAATCAATAATGCAAATAATCATCATGTCGTCTTTAAAGTGGCGATTATATCATTTTGTCATATAGCATGATATATTTAGGTCACCACAAGGGCTAGTAAAGTAATAACTCAATAATAATTCAACTTCATTTTCGAGCTCAACCATTCATTGTCTCCTCAGTTGGGACAGAAGATGGATACATTTATTTTTTGATGAAGGCTGTGAAGCAATGAACGGCCCAAAAAATATTCATTTTTGGGTAACACTGGTTTTCCAAGGTCAACATCCCTGCTCATTTAAAATTGAAATGTTTAATTGTACTGTGGGCCCCCTTTTGATAATGTCAGTTAGGCATTTATATTGCATCATATTGAGCTTTAGTGGGGCAAACACAACAAATAAATTCAATACCACATACTAATATGGCCCCATGAATAAACCTGAGGCTTTTGGACCCTTGATGTCGGAGCCCCTTTGTCAACTTGACCAAAATAAAGTCCTGAATAGAAATCGACCTCAAAAAATTACATTTAAATATATTAGTGATTCCATATCAACTCCATCGCTGATAAACCATTGGTATGATTGCAAGCCCAGAACCAGCTTCTAATTGACCTTGTGGTGAGGGTGTCACATCAGTTCTTTAATTGGCCTACAGTATCAAATGTGAATATTGATTCTAAAATATAAATAAATATAGAATAAATAATCCTGAACCAGCCTTAAATGTAATCAACCATTATTTGGTGTTAATTACAGAATAAAATTCCTTGAGGTTATTAATGCACAGAATGTAAAAAAAAAAAAAAAAAAAAAAAAAAAAAAAAAAAAAAAAAAAAAAAAAAAAAAAAAAAAAAAAAAAATGAACCCCTAAAAACACACCCATACACTGCCTTTCACTTAAGAAGTCCATCCAGATCCTGATAACAAAAGGCTTTTAAAATACAACAAAGCCGATTTATTAATGCAAAAACATTTATAGCAACAAGCATGTACAATAGTATTAGTAAAACATCAAGCCGCGTCCAGAAACCCTCCTCATCCTCTGATCAGACACAGTGTTGAAACAACCTTTGTTTAGAGGCCGGGGGCTGGAAGACAACTCAGAATAAGTAGAGCTGTTCATATCCTGTGAAGTTGCAGCGTAACATGTGTAGTTAAAATCATGATGGGCCCTCCTCAGGATTGTCAAAGCTGATGTAAACTTCTCCTTCCAAACAAAGCAAAAGGAGAACATGGATACAAAGAGAACAATAGAATACAACATAATAGATGATTATCTCTATGGGGGAAATTGGGTAAAACATAATTAGTTGAATTTTAATGAATTCGTATATTTTGATTTTGAGCATAACTGGATTGAATTATAAAGTTATTTCCCCAACAGCATCTTTTAATTGTTGGTCTGTTTTATAAACCTCATATGTTATTCATGTTAATCTCTTCTCTTTGTCTATCGAAGCTGAATTAATTATCTCTTTGTGTCTCTGGGTGTTGAATTAAATTATAATTTCATATTAGTATATATCGTGACATTGTGTTGTAAAACCTTGTGTTGTATA
>NW_023339718.1:13403639-13408904 GCF_004916995.1 Morone saxatilis
AGGAGATTACAAGTGCACCAGAGGACCTTGCCGGCGGGACCGATTCGTGTTACAATCAAGCCGCACCGCCCGACAGATGATGACCGCAATACGCAGTGCTGACAGAGCCAGTGACGGCCAGCAGCTGGAAAGGGAACCACCACAATAGCTCCTATATAAAAAAAAAAAAAAGACGAATAAAAAGGAGGAAGAAATGCGTTGTCGAAAAGTTGAAGCGGTTGTCACATTGTGTTTTCGCGCTGGTTGATTCCGTGCTGATTGACAGAAGGAGAAAGTATGTAGATTTCCACCCCCTATTTCTGCTCGCTGTGGCTTTTTGACTCTTTTATTATTAATAACACTGACCCAGCAGCAGCAATCTGTTGTGACAGAGAGGGGGAGGAATAGAGCAGCACGGGCTCGATTTTCCCTGCTCCCGCCCCCCGCAGACGCACTGACGTGCGCGGGCAATCGTCGGGATCGCCCGGTCGCTGTGTTGGTGACGCCTGCTTGTGTTTCTAGCGTTCAATCAACATTTAGTGCGCTTATTACTAATATGTCTCTAACGGGCTAATTACTTAAGAGCACAATCAGTCCAAGAGTTAAACATTGTCATAGAACAAGTCCTCTGTCTGACAGGCGGATCACCCCCTCCCCCTGAACCTGTGACCTCCACACTTTTTATGCATTGTTAGGTCACACTGGAAAACCCTGAGGTTAGTTCAAATATATTAACTCCAACAATTAAGCATTAAAAAAATATTATTTGAGTACAAGTAACTGTTTATGTTTTATTGAAAGTAAATTAAAGTTAATTTATTAAAATTAATAAGGTAGGCCTAATTACATTCAAATGCACACTTGTCCAAACTATTTAAAATGTGTTACCACTTCAATTTGAACTTACAGTTTTTATTCCATTAAAGCAACTTATTACATACATGTACCTCAAAATTCAATGCTGTTAAAAAAATGTTATATCAATATATGATACAAATGGTAGCCCAATTAATTTTGGGCTTGGGTTACATTTTATAATGATATGAATCAACTTAAAAAAATGGGTATGGAACAAACTGGAATATACACCGATCACCTATAACAGCGATAATACAGTCTGACCACGACAAGAGTGAATATATTCATGCTCCTGTCCGTGGGGATATATTAGGTCACAACGACATTTGTCAGCAAGTTAATGTGGTTAGAAACAGGAAAATGGCAGCGTAAGTATTTTAGGCAACTTTGACAAGGCTAAATTATGATGGCAATACAACTGGTCAGAGCATCATCCAAAACAGGTGTGTGGGTGCAGCTCTTGTGGTGTTCCCAGTCTGCAGTGGTCAGGACCAAGGAAGAAAGAACCGAGACAGGTCATGATGCCAAGCCACTACATTGGAGTGAAGTGGCCAGTGTGTGCCCGATCAACAGACAACACTGTAGCCTGACACTGCTGAAAATTAACGCTGGTCCCTGATAGAAAGGTCAAACAAAACAACGAGTACTTCAACAGTAATTTTTAGTTGAATTAATTCATCGGAATGAGTGAAAAAAACATTAATCAATAATGCAAATAATCATCATGTCGTCTTTAAAGTGGCGATTATATCATTTTGTCATATAGCATGATATATTTAGGTCACCACAAGGGCTAGTAAAGTAATAACTCAATAATAATTCAACTTCATTTTCGAGCTCAACCATTCATTGTCTCCTCAGTTGGGACAGAAGATGGATACATTTATTTTTTGATGAAGGCTGTGAAGCAATGAACGGCCCAAAAAATATTCATTTTTGGGTAACACTGGTTTTCCAAGGTCAACATCCCTGCTCATTTAAAATTGAAATGTTTAATTGTACTGTGGGCCCCCTTTTGATAATGTCAGTTAGGCATTTATATTGCATCATATTGAGCTTTAGTGGGGCAAACACAACAAATAAATTCAATACCACATACTAATATGGCCCCATGAATAAACCTGAGGCTTTTGGACCCTTGATGTCGGAGCCCCTTTGTCAACTTGACCAAAATAAAGTCCTGAATAGAAATCGACCTCAAAAAATTACATTTAAATATATTAGTGATTCCATATCAACTCCATCGCTGATAAACCATTGGTATGATTGCAAGCCCAGAACCAGCTTCTAATTGACCTTGTGGTGAGGGTGTCACATCAGTTCTTTAATTGGCCTACAGTATCAAATGTGAATATTGATTCTAAAATATAAATAAATATAGAATAAATAATCCTGAACCAGCCTTAAATGTAATCAACCATTATTTGGTGTTAATTACAGAATAAAATTCCTTGAGGTTATTAATGCACAGAATGTAAAAAAAAAAAAAAAAAAAAAAAAAAAAAAAAAAAAAAAAAAAAAAAAAAAAAAAAAAAAAAAAAAAATGAACCCCTAAAAACACACCCATACACTGCCTTTCACTTAAGAAGTCCATCCAGATCCTGATAACAAAAGGCTTTTAAAATACAACAAAGCCGATTTATTAATGCAAAAACATTTATAGCAACAAGCATGTACAATAGTATTAGTAAAACATCAAGCCGCGTCCAGAAACCCTCCTCATCCTCTGATCAGACACAGTGTTGAAACAACCTTTGTTTAGAGGCCGGGGGCTGGAAGACAACTCAGAATAAGTAGAGCTGTTCATATCCTGTGAAGTTGCAGCGTAACATGTGTAGTTAAAATCATGATGGGCCCTCCTCAGGATTGTCAAAGCTGATGTAAACTTCTCCTTCCAAACAAAGCAAAAGGAGAACATGGATACAAAGAGAACAATAGAATACAACATAATAGATGATTATCTCTATGGGGGAAATTGGGTAAAACATAATTAGTTGAATTTTAATGAATTCGTATATTTTGAGCATAACTGGATAATTAATAAGTTATTTCCCAACAGCTCTTAAATTTGGTCTGTTTTAAAACCTCATTGTATTCATGTTAAATCTCTCTCTGTCTATCGAAGCTGAATAATTATCCTCTTTGTGTCTCTGGTGTGAATTAATATAATTAATTAGTAATATATCTGACATTGTGTGTAAAACCTGTGTGTATAAAGAAATTCCTTGATCCTTGATTAATAAATATTCTAAAAATGAAAATCAATTGAGAAACTCTTTAGAAATACAAAAACTACCTCAAACCATCAAGTACTGCATCATAATGGTGGAATAATAATGTAAGAATAATATATTTCTAGAAAGCATAAATAGCAAACAAAACATCTCACCATATACATCATTAGCCTGTCACAATGCAGTTTTTGCTCTTTCTCTTTTTAAAACCGCCATGTGCATAACACAGACAAAGAGGCAACGTCTGTATGATATAACCAATAAAAACTAAAAGAATTTCCATTTTTCTTTTTCATGTCTTTTTATCATTATTTTGTTCAATAGACCAACACCTGGATTAATTACAATAATTACAATTACAATAATGGGACTTTCTTTAATAAATTGGAATTTTCCCACTCACAATACCCCTGAATGTACGCCCAGGAATGAAGTTTTAGGTCATTTTAAATGTGTATCAGTATATATTTCAGTTAGCAGAGTCCATTTAATACTGTATACCATGTTATCCTAAATATCAACCCTGTGAGAAATGGCTCTTGTCAGTGCCAGGGTTGGTCAAAATGGATAAAGTCTTCAGTCGATCAGTATAGATTGTGATATAGAACACTTTATGAAAATTCAATTGAGAAACTTTTTATAAGTAAAATAAACAGCAGTGCATGAGTGTTTGTGTCTCTAATCCAGTGTATATAGTACCTGAAACATCACATTGATGCAAACCTCCTAAGTCCAGTATTAACATAATCAGTCTGACTCATTGACGAGCTACTACCCACTATGGTCTGATACAAGATATAATGAATATTTATTCAGGGAAAAGCTGCCTCACAGTCTGTATCTTCATATCCCACAACCATACTTAATACTTAATATATACTATCAGTAATTATTATTATTGATAATGTGTGTCCTACCTTCTTCAACAAAAAACTGAGCCAGCAGAGAAGATAACTGAACAGCATGAGCAGAGTGAGGAAAGTTCCGCTTTCTGTCCCACTGAAAACGGTTCACCTCTGGGTGCCACTGTGTTCCATAGAAGGGATATCTTTTACCTGGTAAAACCAATGAATATGTATTGTTTTTATTACAACTCTGTTACAGAGCAATGATTAAATAAATAATAATAAAAAAAACAAGCTTGTTACCTTCTATGGTTGAGACAAAGTGGGCTCCGTTCTCAGCGACGTTTGTAGACAGGATGGAGAAGAAACTCTGCAGCTTCTCATTTTCCTGGAAGGTCTGTAAGAACATTTATTTATTGGTAGTTTTTATTTAAGAATACCTTTAAATATATTTTAATGCTCCATATTGTAAATGTTAATCTATGTTTTTATTGTTATTTATCTATAAAAAAACATTCTTGTGCTTTCTTTTGATTCTGGTATCAATTAAGTAAGATTCTTTTATTTAATTATATTCCATTTCTGCCAAAAAAAAAATCCCCTAAAATGTTAGCATAACTGGGCCCTTAAGCGACTGATTAATGTGCTGGGACAGCTGCAGGGACAAAAAACATATTTCTCGTACCACGTGGTACAGACTTCCTTGTTTTCTGAGATATTAAATAAGTTATTCTATGTGGGTAATATGATTAAACACCAAAAATTAAATGACAAATATACAATATATAAGATTCATATCAGCTGAGACTTAAATTATTAATTAATCAAATTAACATGAACTAACTGTACTTTATGTCTCACTGAGGTTGAGTCAGAAGTTTCAGTCCTGTCTGACAGAAACCCTGGAAAATACATGTCTTGATTGTCTCTGATCTTATTTCTCAGCACCATAACAAGACAAAATCCCTGAGGGGAAGCAAAGCATACAGTACGATGAATATGGTCAGTAGAGGGATTTAGTGTACCTTTACTGTAACTCCATAGTGGTGAAAGTTGCCAGTCAGAGGTTCTTGGGTCAGAACTTTCATAAACTCGCTGGGGAAACCCTCAAACATCTTACTGGTGCTGGCCTCTAAAGACAGACAAACAGCAGGGGGATTTAAATAAGTAAATAAATGTTCTATATATGTATATAGAATATACACACACACATGTAAACATCCTAACTTAACCTAACTTTTATTTAATAAAAAAAAATGATATTATCATTGATTTGTAACTTGTTTCTACTGACACCAAGTGGTACAATTCAGTACATGCCAGAAAATGCTGCCAAACAATTAATTAGA
>NW_023339718.1:13409004-13412535 GCF_004916995.1 Morone saxatilis
CCTGCGGTCAGGTTGAGGGGCAACGCTATGTTCTCAGCTGTGGTGTTTGTCAGCAGGTTTTCACCGGCCACCAACACAGTCAGTTGCTGCATGCCCATGCATGTACCCCAGATGGGGAAGAAGTCCCCTGCATCATTGGCCTGCAACACACATAGAGTCAGAAGTTTTACTTGTTTGTGTCGGAAACAATATCACAACACTGTGGCAACTCCTCTTAACAATATTAGGAGAAAAAAATCCATTAACAGTAAATGTTCTGCATTAAAATGTTCATGATGTTAACAATAAAATGCAATTTAATATCAAATATTGAAGTCTTCAGTGCAAAGCTGAGTTAGTATTTTAATGTTGGAGATAGTTAAACTATTCCATGTCCGTTGGTTTAAACTTAAGCATATTTTATGAGCTTATTGTTTGTTCTGACCATGAAAATCCAAGAATTCAAAGATAGCTCAATAGTTTCATTATTCATTCATTCAGGTTAAAAACCTTTAGACAGGTGTACTTAAACACAAATTCACTCTGTTTTCTGTCCATTTAATAGCCTCAAAAGACAATATAATAAACAGAAGAAGTAAAATAAGATACATAGACAGCTAGACACGCAGACAGACATTCAGATTGAAGGCCAAAGTGTGAACAGCCATAAAACAAGTCACACATTTGTCAGCTTTTTTGCAATGTGACCTCATTGTGGAAATACAGTCATATCAGATTTCACGTGCCTTTTACGTGACTAGATTGACACTCGTCATGTGGCCCCACTTCAGGACCGTGATCTGTTCACACTGGAATCTGATATGGGTCACATTAAAATAGTAATGTGAACAGCCAAACAAAACAAAAAAAATCTGATTGAGCCAATAAATCAGCATTGAGTGCAAAGTCGTAGTTTTACAGCCCTTTAAGGGAGAAACAAAGTCCTGCTGTACAAACCTTCAGAGCGAGTCTGTAAAAGATTTTCGCCACCCTGGCAAAGTCTGATGTCTCCAAATCTGCGGCTCCCCCGATGAGAAGCAGGCTAAACACACATCACAAAGTTAGCACAGTGACAGTTGAGTGAAGACTGAGAAAAAAATACAATTAGTGTATGTATTTAATTTATAAATGTAATCTGAATTGAACATTTATAATAATACAGCTCACCCATTTATCTGCCTGAAGATGTTTTCATATTCATCTGTAGTATGAGTCAGCCTGTGGAAGGCGAACAAAACAAAGAATGCTTCCTCACTGCATATTTTACATCGTTCAGACAGCACACAGGGGAAGACAAAGGGATACCATGTGACAGAAAAACTTTTTGCACAAAAGCAGCAAATATCAACAGTGATAAGTAAATAGCAAACAAAAGCACAGGTTAACAGCGTCAAACTAATGTCACTATTGTTTCAAACAGGCTACATTTAAGTAATATCATCCTTAACTCTGTCTAAAGAAGTCCTGTATATAGTTTTATTCTGCAAATTAAAGAAGTGGGTTAATTATCTTCTTATTATTGTTATATGTTAATAGGTAGGATTATTTCCCATTACATGCTCACTAGAATAAACAGATCATATAAAAAAACTCCAGTCAATTGTATGATATGGTCTATCTTTAACTGTTGAATTAACCCACCTGATAGGCATCACTCTGCTGCCCCCAGACTCAATGTATTTGACATAGGAGGCAGGTATGTAGGTGCTCCCAAATGGTTTCATGACGTCGTCTGAAACTATCTGAGTCAAAATACCTGCAGGACAAAAACATAGCAGCTGTGAATACACAGTTGTTTTTTTTAATGTTTGTGTCACATAAATCTATCTTTATGTCTCTGTTTCAAGCCTATAGTAGTTGTAAGTTTCACTTACCAATCACAGGTCTGTTGTTGAAAGTCTCCTGGATGAGTTTAGGCGGCATAGCTTTGCTGCAACAGAAGCAGCCGGCAAAAAACAAACACACAAATGCTGAAAATCCTGCGCTGGACATGTTGTCACCTCAGTTATCGAAGACAAGGCTTAATTGAGCATATAAAAAGGCATGAAGCTGTTAGAAAGTGCAAATTCATGAAAGAAGCAGCAGCAGACTTATATATGTTGAACTGGAAGAGGATATAGTCAGTACAGGGAAGTAAGGAATGTCCAGATTTACATGTGATGACTCCTCTACTGCACTTGCCGGTCGGACAAGTTGACTGCTGAGGTAAACATAAATATTCTGCTGACAGCACGGAGTTTTTGGTAAAATTCTTATAATTTGTGTGGTGGGAAACGATGCAGTTTCATGGGTCAGAACAGGGTTTTGCAATAACGTTCACAGAATTTGCAGGGGAGCATTTAAGAAAGCAGCTCTGAATTCACACGGCTCAAAGGAATCAAGGTGCAGTCAAACAGTTTCGATCTGAAAATGAAAGTAGGTTTTCTATTTATAGGACTTGTAAGGTAGGAAGCTTATTGCAAAGGCTTGGACAAACTCTGAGAACTGAGGCCAAACTTTCGAAAAGGGCACCAGTTCGTACAGGTTCTGCTGACTAAGACTCTCGAAAGCTCCATGGTTATCACTCCAGTGGTTTCTGTTTTAAATAAATGAATAAATAAACCTTTCTCCAGTAATGCTGTGTAGACATTTTTTGACAAAATCTGGAGCAAAATGAAATCTCACTGATGCAATACTTACAAAAATAACACTGAAAGCACTGCAGTTACTGTAACAGGCAAAGTTACTACACAGATTGGGTAACACAGGGAGACAAATGTTGAAAGGTAGTGAATGGACCTTGAGATAAGGTGCTGTCGAAGGTGTCTTATGGTGTTAGAGAGTAACATTAAGTGAAAAGAATTCATTTCATCCTGTATGTCGGTCCTGAAACTAGTGAAACTTACAAAACTCGTGAAAAACACAAAACGTCCTGGAGCCCGTGTTTGGTTTGTCCCTTCTGGGCTACTGTAGAAACTGTGGTTCAGCATGGCAGACTCTGTGGTAAAGACCCAGCTACGACTCAATTATTCAATTAGAAATCAAGCAATAATACTTCTTTCATTCAAACCTTTCATACTTCCATTCCCACAATTTTCACTCCACATAAGTAATTTATACATACAAATGTAGAAAAAATTGTGCCAGTTACAAAACATGACTTCAGAATTGACACATTTGGCTCAGGAAGCCTCAAAGCAACAGGAGACCAACCCAGTGACTCCCATATTAAGTGATAGCACACATTTTAGGAGGGAAGTATTAAACAGACGGTTTTCTTACCTGCTCCTATGCTCACATTTTTGACACTACACACACAAATTTAACACAATGTGCTCAGCAGCGTCTCCTATTTCTTAAAATGTTGCCATTCAGGCAATAGGAGTTATTGTCTTTAAGGAAGAAGCAGTCTGTGACGTTAGACTCTAAATTTTTCTCATTCTCTGAGCCAGGAGCTGAAATAGCAGTTATCATCACCATGGCAACCTTTGACTGACACACACACAACTCATTGAGATTAGTTAATTAGTGCAGTCTAGAGACAATTAGTCAGACATACACACACACACACAC
>NW_023339718.1:13412565-13415347 GCF_004916995.1 Morone saxatilis
GCAGCAGCAGCAGCAGCAGCACTCGGACATCCTCATAATTTTTCAAGTCTTATTTGCTCATTCATATGTTCAGATAGAAACGATATTCAAAACTTAAAATGTACCACATCTTTAATACATTATGTGGTTTATTCACCTTTTCATTCCCATTCGTACTAATTAGACCCTTTCCCACTTCTCCAATTCTCCATACTCCTTCTGCTGCTTCCTCTTCTTCAAACAACGGCGAGCCAGCTGTTGTATGCAGCCAGATTTCAAACAATGCTGTTTAGTTCCTAGCCATTATCACTGAGGCAAGGTGGAGGTGTTGGTAGGAGAAAAAGGAGAAAGAGGAGAAAGGAAAAATACACAGAGGGAGATAAAAAAGATAAGGGCAGTTAAGTGTAAAGTTCAGTATGTCCCCTGACCTGGTTCCTTCTGGCCATTTTTCTCCACATCCCTGTCTCGTACTGCAGATCTGGATATTTTGGTTTTGACTTGCGTACAAATGGTGGTTCACATGGCAACCTAGATGAAAGAGGAACCGCTCCCTCTGTAGATTTAAAGATCTCATTCTAAGGTAACAACAACAAAACAAATCTTATTTCTGGGTGATGATACACTACTGAACTCATACCTATGAATATTATATTCCATTTCTGTCAAAAGATCCTCTTAAATGTTACACACTGGCCCGTTAACACCCTTTAAATAAAAACTAATTGAAAAAACAAACAGAATCAAAGGAAAAAACACTTGTCCCATCTGAAAGACTATTTCTATCAGTGTTATAATCTTAATAATTAATTATTATTAAAGAAAAGAAAAGCCTTAACTCTGTAAAATGTTCACAAAGAGTTGAACAGATAGATGCAGGATAAATCAATGAACTGCTGGGAGTTCAGATTATAGTCTTAACCTCCTTAACTCTCATCTCTGCAGCATAACCTAGCCAAATAAGGTTAAGCTATCAATATCTAGAACATGGGACAAAACATATTTTGTCACTTTACCAGATTTATTTGTCTGCATAGTCACAGATCATACTAGCAGCCATCCTCCGCTCTCCGCCATAAAAATGTGTTTGTTTTTTTGTTGCATTATCAAAATAGGGGCAAGAATTTAAAGCAATTCAGTTTAGCATTAGGTTTTCAACAAAGCTTAAAATATTCTACATCAACTTTCATACATTTATAAAGGCAGCAGTGTCTTTCAGTATCAGCCATTCAACATCTTGCATTTACCTTCTCATGTATTAATCTTTAGCCTACATTTGGGAAATATTCTCTATTAGATCGAGGAAGTTACAAACATCAGTCTGTCTCCTGGTGTCACGTACATTTGGTAGTAAAATGTTGCTGTATGGTCTGTTTATATATACAAGGTAAATCCAGGAGCATCAGTGCTTCCTTCTGAGGGTGCTGGTAGAGCACCAGTGCAAATAACTCAAGCGGAACAAAACCTTGTTCTTCCACACAACTGGTGGTAAAATCCTCCACCCCGTACAACATTTGACCCCTTCCTCTTTCTCTTCATATCCAGATCTAGTCCTTAATTCATTAAATATACTGCAAGCATTTACCCCAAGGCTGGATTACCAACTAGGCAACTGCCTAATTTACAGACCCCCAGGGGCCCCAAGAGTCCCAGATTAATGGAATGTGATTTGGGTGTGGCATCTCTTTTTATTTTCTTTTCTTTTCTTATATGTTTAGGGGCTTTTATTGCCTTTAATTGTGACAGCTGAAGAGTGACAGGAAAGGGGGAGAGAGAGAGGGGATGAAACACAACAAAGGGCCACAGACCGAAGTTGGACGCTGCAGTAAGGACTCAGCCTTCAACTCAGATTTCTTCTCACATTCCCAAAAACATGCACTAGATTGGGCACACTATTTGAACAAAAATTTAAATTCTCATTGGCTTAATGACAAACAAAAAATGGTTGGTTCAACATAAGTGTTAAAATGTGACTTTCTATTGTGAGTGTCTTTCCTCATCATTAGCTGATAATTAGTAAGCCGAACAGAAGAGTGTTTCCAGTGTATCAGAGTGAACCACCAGGTGGAGACAAATTGCCACTAATGGTTCAGATATCGGTCAACTGTTGTGTTGCAGTTTAAAACAAAAAGAAGAGAGTAAAGTCTTTGATAAATCACGTAAAACAAAAATTTCTGCTCACCAAACCACAGTATGCAATGATCACTGTTTAATATTTGTAAGATTCAAGTCTTTTAAACTGATCTTTAACAATGATGCACACTTTATGTATTTGATTATCTAGAGTTATATATACACATCAAGGTTATATGTATATGTGTAGTGAGATAGAAAAAATGTCAGACATTTGGAACAAAATCCTCCTTGCATTATTAAAAACACTTTAAGACATCACATCAGTCGACTGCATGTCCTATATTCAACATCAACCTCATAAATTCAGAAACACTGTATACATTTTGGTTTCCCAGAGGGTATCCTAACTTTAAAATACTGTCAATTACTGTATTAGCAAATACATCAGGTTCACTGTGATCCTTGTCGATTGTTTCATGTCTCCAGCTGGACTATTTCAGATGCTACAGCATCATCCAAAGTTTAGCAATATTAACTATTGTATTATATGTTACATAGACATTAGAATATTCTTAAAGACTAAAGAAACTCTTGGTTTGGTCTTTTCAATTACACATTAGTCCAAAAAAATGAACTTTCCTGACAGCCATGGGAGCAGCAGTCCCGTCTTCAAAAGGTAAACAAATAAAACTCGTGGCATTTCAGTCTTTCTCTGCAAACAAAGTACATA
>NW_023339718.1:13415411-13419267 GCF_004916995.1 Morone saxatilis
TAATTCAGGCTCATTCACAAAGGATAAGGAAAACACAAATTTAGTAGAAAATTGTTTGATTTGTCTTATGACTTATATAATTTGTTGTTGATGTATTGTATGTAATAGGTCTGTCTCAAAGGTAGGAGTAAAAAAAAACATGAATTATGTCTTTCCTAAAACTCCTTTAAAACCATTATTATCTACACGTTACAAGGCAACTTTATCCCAGTACAAAACTACATGATAGTTCTAGCAGGTTTTAAGTATGTAGTGTGCTCGCACTGAAAAAGTTAACCATTAAAATGTCAGCGTGCGTACTAAACAACATTTGTGAGTGTGCTGTGGATGTACACTATTGTCCCACAATGCAATGTACCAGGCTAATCTAAGGACAACTCACAGCTGCAAACATTTAAATAATTTGCTCCAGAAATATTTTATAAACTATAAAATGCAGTAAATCGTTAGAAAGTTTTTATGGCAGAAGACTTGAACACAAGAAACATTGTCTTAATCACATCCCAGCTTTAGGCAGCTTACCCCTGAGCCTTTCTATTTCCTGACAAACATCTTTACACACAGCAGCCAGAAGCTCTTCCTTTGGCTTCAGTCCATCCAGAAATACTAAAAAAAACAGATGTTGAACAAATAAGCTTAATTTATTTTATTATTTTACACTTGTACATCTGCTACAGTGACAATAGATTTAGTTTATCATCATTTTTCAGGTCTCAAACACATTAATACCCCATCTGCTCCAATAAATCCCAGTCTTTACCGCATCAGCGTCACATGCTAAACACATGGTATCTTTAACTGGACACTCACCAATTCCTGACACCATCTTCTCCATCTCCTGACGGTTCTTCAGGTACATTGGCCACACGTGTCCTTCAAAGTAGCCCGGAGGATCAGGAGGCGTGTACACCCTCGAACTGTTAATCAAAGACAGCCTCATAGGTAAAACATGAAGAAACAAACTTTTTCTCTTGTTTTTTTTAACTCAATCATTAAAAAAATGAAATTAAATGGAGACAAAACTTATTAAAAAGTAAAAAAGAAAAGAGATAAAAGATCAAATCTGACACCTTCGTCTCCTCTTGCAGACATCGTAAGGTATTTCAATGAAGTATCTTTTGTCAAATAGCTCATTCAGAGGCCTGGAAAAGTAAAACACAACAGAGAGTTAAAGCATTTGTTATTATTAGGAGATACATTTTCACATCATTAAATAAATCCTAGGTAACACTTATGGTCAGAAATAAACCACAACTGAGTGGTTACTTTGCAAAAACAATAACAATTTAAGTTGAAATCTAATTCTAGATCCGTAAAATAAAATGTTGAAATGATAACACAGTAACTTCACTAAACCCTCCCTCGTGTACCTGTAGTTGAAAATTAGGAAGCCTTCCACTATCAGCACAAACACCTCACGACCGGCTGAGGGTGTTGTGCGCTCTGGGTCCAGGCCCCGCTGCCTCTGGAACGTCTCAGGATCTCTTTGCCATGAGTCAACATCGCTCATCATCGTGTCCATGTGGAGAGCATCAAGTACTTAAACAGAACACAATCAGAAAAGTACAAGACTGATAACTGATTAACCATTTAAGTATTTTATCTTTGTTTTGGCCTAATAGAAGTCAGTATTAAATATATTGGGAATAATTATTTTTCCACCATCTGCACAAAACTCCCCAAATTCCCAGAAAAAACACCAAGGACATGACCTCAGTGTTCTTAACGGTGGCTACTCCCTTACACTTATCCATCCATACATAAATCTATCCACCATTTTCAGATGGATGGACTACAGCTGCAGTGAAAATGTCTTCACGTGACATGATGTGATCAAATTGTGTAACTGCAACACAGTAGTGGGTCTAAATACTCACAGTATATTTCCAACATCAGTGTTAAGAAAGGATTTATTCTCCTTACTGTCATATTGCTTAAACCCATTGCTGTCCTCTGGAACCGCCGAATCATCCTGAAGAATAAAATCATCCGCTGTTATCACTCAAGCTCTCAGATTTCCTGCATGACTTCAAAAGTGTAAAATGCAGTGATAATATTTAAAGAATCTCTTACACTCTACCTTAAAATATGAATCCTGTGCAATGATGCAGCTGTTGGGTATCTGCTGGTGTAGACTACTAGAAAGAGTAGATTTCCCTCCATTGGTCATCCTGAAAGAAAACATATCACTAAAAACACCTTTTGTATATTTTAGAGCTGCACCACTTAAACAGCTAGTGGTGTAGATGTGTACTCCAGGGCGTGTCAGCACCAGAGCCTGACTGAGCAATCAGCCAACATTTAAAATGTCACACTCAAGTACATATTTTGGCTAAAATTGTTTAAAAGACAAATGTAATGGTTTTTTAATTAAAAATGTGTTATGAAATATGAAAATAAATATGAAATACCACTTAATATATATATTTAGCAGTTTTTTTAAACTCTCGTTTAAGCCTCAAAAAATTATGTCAGTCAGGATGTGGTCGGTACACATCTGTGTGGTCTGAAGTGCAACACACTTGAAACTAGAACAGACAGTGAGTTAATATTTGAACACCAGTCCCATTAGAAAATATCTGAAAAGGAAGTACATAAATCCTGCACACAGACTGTGAGCAGTATTTAATAGACCTTCGCCAGGCATCCTGATTTCATCTTTCTACGCACCTTTCTGCAGAATGTGCAATTAATGTCAGAAATAATAAAAAGCTCTTAGCACTGCTACAGAGGCGCATTATCTCTTTTCTCTGTAAAGCAACCATCTCTTATCAGTCTCAGATGCCACATGGTTGTCACATGCTGTATTGATCTGATGGTGCCCCTGCTGCTCCCACTCAATGTATGTTAGCCAATATTAACATGTAATCCAGTAGTATTAATTCATGTTCTGGTGTCTTTCTGTAACCTGCTGTCTTGTCACTTACACAATAAAACACCAAGTGACACGTTGAATAAAGGCTCAACTAAAAGCAACCTGTGTTTTCACTTTGTATCTCTTGTTGCATGTAAAACGTTAAGCACGAAAAATACTATCTGAGGTCAAAGCCTATCTGGATGCAAAATCACTCAAGGAGAACAATAACAAGCTTGTTTTGTGGGGGAAGTCAAGACATCAACACATTAATGTTTACAATCCTTTGGACTTACCCGCCAACTCCTACAACTAGTGTCTTCATTTCAGCTTGTTGGGGCAGCTCACTGCAAAGTTTTTGAGATATAAAACTGGTAATATTGAATTAACAGCAGTATATATGCAGTAGTTACTTCACAGAACTGTGCTATGTGGCTCTGAGGCTCCCTCACTCTTTTCCGCTATTGGACGCTCGTGATTCGCTGTTGGAGCTTCTGCGTCATTCACGACCCAGCTCATTGAGAAAAAAACCGAATATATGGTACAGTAAAATCAGTACAGCGTTACAGCTATACCCGATCAAAAACACACAACATTAAATTATACAGCAACTGAATGAACAAATACCATCAAATTAAAATACATTGCACGTAAAGTTCAGGTTTAACATACAAAACACAAAATCATCGAAACATAAAAAAAAATCTATGCAAAGAAAGTTATGTTTAAAATTAAATTAGTAATAGAAAAATATGAATAAAAAGTTTTTTAAAAATTGTATTATTATTTTTTCAATCTAACTTCAACTTAAAGTTAACTTTAAATTAACTACAGTAAAATTAAATAAAAAAATGTAAGTACTGAGTTAACATAGGTATGGGTAAGCTAAAAAAATGTTAGGAAATAAATAGCAATATAAAGTAACATATAAAATGAAATGAAAAATAAAAGTAAAATAATAAAGTTTTTTTAGGTTAAGTTAAATATCTATCTATCTATCTA
>NW_023339718.1:13419292-13430139 GCF_004916995.1 Morone saxatilis
GTATTCTGATTACGCTTAAAAGGCTTGCGCATGCGCAGCCGAACTTTTCCGCGTTCCCCTGTAGTTGTGCTGCACTCCCTCATGTCAGTGATAGTCTCAACCACTGCAGCGACCGTCTCTGTGAGTAAACACAGCGCGTTTCCTTTATTTTATTTTTTCTTATCTGTGAGCCTCGCAAATGTCGAAGCCTCCTCCCAAGCCGGCCAAGCCAGGTCAAGACTGACGCTTATGAAGGGTTTTTAAAAGTTTAAATTTAACCCAAAAACTTCAGCTCTGTCTCTCTCGCGAGGACAGCACACCTTGTGGCGGGTGCTCTCACATCGCTGATTTCTGCCTTTTATCCTGTGAAAAACGTTCATCAGCAAGTGGAAAGAAAGCTCATAAAATCTCGATTAATAACAACATCTGTTATTAACGAGCGGACCCAGATGCAAGTGCGGTTGGTAAAAGTGCCTCCGTGCCTTTCACTGCTGATTGACAGGGGGAATCCAGTCTTCAGCAAGCAGGCCTCTGTGACTTCCCCATTTCCCATCACTCATGCAAGGGGGGAGTACTGTCATCCAGTGGCGGTAGTCGTAGGTTAAGAGCTAATGATGAGTCTAATTTCCTGGCAAAGCTTCAGTCTGTGCTGGATATTTTAAGTATACTGCCTAACCAGAAGAAAGGGGAAATGTGTCTATTACTCACAGATAACATCTTTACTGCACGTCAAGTTCCTTGTGGCATGCGATGGTTTTTCTAAAAATGTGAGTAGATAACATGTTACCCCTCTCCTGTAGATTGGGTCTGTGCAAGCAGGTGTTTCACCCTGGTGAGAAAGCAACAACAAAAAACGTATATTATATAAATATATTTTAAAGTAGTAAAAACACTTGTCTCAGTTTATAAGGTCATGCAGTGTGCAAAATACACACATACAAATCTTTCATCTCCCTCCAAGGACTTGCAAACCCTGCAGGAATGCTTCCTTAAAATGTTTTAAAAGTGCATTTTGTCCTCGTAGCGTAGTCGTATTTTTCTCTAATGTAATTAAACAGAGATTTTTAAGGACTCGCCGTTCTATTTCTACAGTTTGGGAAGTCCCTGGGGAAGTATTTTATTAGGTTTATTAGTACACTTTTTAAAACTTAATGCCACTCTAATACAACAACCCGGCAATTTAATTCCAAACTTTAAGAAGGATATTAGTGTTGTTTGTGTTTGAAACTGTTTTACAGCTGGCGTTAATTCGACTTTATTGTGATCCGCCAAATCTTTAAAAAAAACAGATGCATTCTTCATCGTTTGCTTGTGGCCCAGTGTCGATAGTACAATTATCCGCTTGTTGTCAGAATTAGGACATATTTTGGTCCTCCGCCTCATTGGAATAAAAATGAAAGGGGGTGAGTGACAAATTTAATCCCACAGGGCTTAATGTGGGGTCCTTGATGGATGAGGGGTCCATTCAAATCGGTAAGATACATGAATGAAAAAGGAGATAGGAAGCTGGTTGCTGAGCAGTGAGGAGGACAGATTATCGCATGTTTCTCTGGAAGAAAAGCTTTGATGGGGATTGTTGTTCCAATTTTGATGCCAGGGAGGAAGGATGAGTGATGCCTGTTTGGGGTTTTTTGTCAGATTAAGTTATGCATCGGTGTAAGATATGAACACTCGTTGGCAGTGACGTATGGTCTTGAACAAAAACTATGCTAACTCCGATCCTCAGAGAGCATAAGATCATTGGCATTTTACAACATGGTTTGCTCTCAAGTTCAAGTTGGGATATTTTGCTCTTTTTTTTTGCTGGCTGTGATATATCTCATATACAGCATTGTTTCAGCACGGATTCATGGGCCAATGGATATGTTCAAAAACTGTAGCGGCATCCCTAATGATCATGAAGGGATGAACCTGGACTCCGAGGCCGTGACTCAGCATTTGTAGGATCTTAACGGATTAGTGCGACGTTGGCAGAAATAGTCGCGAGCACTGGACAAGAGTTGTGTAGGATTGGTTGCCTCATCTTGCTGTCTTTATACAAAAGATGGGGACGCTTGCTGTCCAGTGCTTCACTGTAAAGACATATAGACAACACGTAATCACTATCACAGTGCCAAGTACAAAACATACCACTCAAAGAAAATGCAAAACAACACGAAGTGAGTGAAAACAAGTGATCACAACTATAAATGCAATTAACATAAAACATAGAAGAAAAGCAAGACCAGCACACACCATGTAAACCGCCGCGAGCATGTTCGTACATTCACCGACTAGTCGCCCTTTATCTTTTCCAGACAGGTAGACTCCTGATACTAGTGTGTATTCGAAGACCGCGCGTTGAGGCCACAGCGCTCATTTTATGCACAATTCATTCTTGGCAGCTGCGAGCGGTCGAGCGTTGATCTGACTTCATGTGCAACATCCACACACAGAACTATTAAGGTGTATATATGTGCGGCAGTAACTATATATAGACTAAATGCTACCAGTACATATATATATACCTTACTATATACTCCCATCAGTCACAAGAGTCAGTCACCGTTCGCCTGCGCTAGAACAAAACTCGCATCTATGGCCGGTCATCTCCATATCATTCAGCGACCTTCATGGCTGTATTCATGAGTCGCTCCATGACAACGTCCACCCTGCGCCATCCCGACATACCCAGGCTGACATCTCTGCGTCCTTGCAGACGGCCTTGGTCTCTGGCCGTGGCGAGCCGTCCGCTCTTACTGGCACGAGTCGTGCCTCAGTATCATCACGAGCTGATCTATGCACGTAACCTTCCAACGTGGTAGACACACACCACACACACACACACACACAACACACACCACACACACAGCACACCACACCACCACACACACACACACACACACGTGTGAGAATGAAAGTCAAGAACATCCCAGAACTCAATTAAAGACTCAACATCGCTTGTTTTATGGTTTTGGTCCATCTAAAGTAATTTTGAATGAATCTGTTCCTGCTCCAGGACTGCTGGTCCCTAACTGTCCCTCTGATGGACGTTTTGATACAGAATTTCTAGGCAAATATAATTTTTTTTAGTGGGTGCTTGAAGAGATGTTTAACATTACACACATGCTGTGATAACTTTTTTTTTTTTTAAATGGTGCATGGGCACGTAGACCCTGAGCAACCTACTCATATTAAACAGGACCAGGCCTGTGAGGTTTTTTTCCTTTACAAGAGGAATATGTTTAATCAAGACTTAAGAAGGCAACACTAGCGAGCAGTGTGTTTTCTCTAGTTTAAAACATTATTTTCTGCACTAATGACTTCTGGTGTCATATTGTGGGAGACTTGGATGGTTTTTTGGTTGGGCTTTGAAGAGGAATGGGAAAGTGAGCAGGAGCAAGACCAGAACTGTCTGATTTGCTTTTGCAATTAAAAATAACACAGCTGGAAATCATCACAAACCCACAAACAAATAAAATATACTGACAATGTTTTGCCCACACTGAGCTTCAGACTTTAGCTAGAATAAATCTTTTTACGTGCCTGAGGTTTTAAAACGCAGAGAGAACATGGACTAGTCAGCACAGGCTTTTGTGTGTTTTAAGCGACATGACCGGGCCTGCAGAGTAGACATGCTTTACCTGAACAGAGTTGCACTTGTGCAGCAGCTCAGCCCCGCTCATTCTGAGACACTGAGACAGTGTGTTAGCTAAATAGAAACCCTGAATAACGGCAGAGGGGAGTTTCTAAAACCGTCTAACATTTAGGCCTGTTAGCTAAAACTAAAGGACGTCCAGAACAAATTACCAGTAAATATACCAGTGTGACATAAACACATCATGAGTCAACATGAGTTGTTGTCTATTTATTGTTTAACAGGAGAAATACACATAAACGTTACACAAAAGTAACAGTAAAAGTGAAAATATCAGATAATACAAGCACTATTTTTTTTATATATATGTTTATTCAATTTTCCTACAAGCACGATTTAAATCATGTTTGTTTTATAAAGTGACAGCATGTAGGTAAAGCAGCTTTTACTCCCTGGTTAGACGTTCAATCAAACAAACCGGTGAAAACCTGTTATGTAACATTGGTGAAACGTGTTGTAAAGTTTGTAATGTTTTAAAGCATGTTACTGACATATTCAATACGGGCATGTACAACAAGACAAATCCTTGGAATGGAAGTCAGTAGAGTGAAGCAATGTTTTATCTACAAAGAATTACGTCACATTTGCAGTATTGCTGAAGGAGGTTGGAGTCTGGTTAATTAAAAACAAAAGCTGGTTTATGTATGTAGTAAATATACAGCACATACTGTACATTATTTCAGGGATTCTTTAGTCCCAGAAATCAATAGTTGGTAGTAATATTAAATATGTAAATGCGTCCCTGTTTCTTTCAGGTCTTTTTGTGGGTCTCTGTGAACTTGTTCAGCTGTCAGCTAAGGCCACAACCACTCTGGTAGCATTCCAGCAGCAGAGCTAACGCCAGGCTCGACAGCGAGGGGGCAGTTACCTCAGGGCTGCACACACAAAGACCAGCTATGCGTTTTTTGTCCCTGCACTGCACGTACAAATGTGTATTGTTGTTGGCTGTAGCAGAGTTGTTTAAGTGAATGCAGGCAGTGAAAAGCAGACACCAGGAGCTGTGTGTCCTAACTCGTAGCAGTTATATATTTAGTTTGAAACAGGTTGCATTGCTCAGACAGGAATACAAGCAATTGGCTCTTAAGGTGATAGATGATGTTACTGATTTATTGCTCTTATATGAGAGTAATTTACCACATTAAAGCCACATTCTGCACTGACATGCATGCTCATAGTAGTGATTACACTATCCTGCAGTGCTGTGAAGTGGCAGCATGTGTGGTTTCACTTCCCTGTTTCTGTGTGTACTCTCAGGTACAATGTGCTCTGTTCACCACTCTTTTTCATACAGGGACGAGATTAACTTTCCACAAAAAACCTACAAATACTCATCTAACATGCAGCCTGTGTGTTTTCTCTTTCCTAGGCCAAGTCAAAGTGTTCAGAGCATTGTTCAACTTTGACCCCAGAACGGTATGAGCTTTTTGTTGGTTAAGATAGATTGTTTTTCTAATATTTGATGATTCTTGAAGACCATTTTTTGAGTCCTTTAAAAAAAATAATTTTGGTAATCTGTGTGTTTGGTATACCTCTTCCATGGATTTCAATGTATGAAACAACTGTGGACTCTCATATGCAAGCATTTCAATTAATTTTGGGCAATATACCAGATGAACCGGTATACCAGTTTTATCCTGGATATCTCAGATATAGCTTATCTTCTTTTATCTTTTTTCTTTTTATCTTCGTTGCAGTTTGCACAATAACAATTGTTTACATTCTGACACCATATAGTAATCAAAGCCTTAACTATGTACACAATGACATAAAAAGGTTATTATATTGTATATACTCATACTCATAGTCGTGCAAAATTAAATAAATACTGTGATATGCCATGAAACCGCCAGAATACTGTTACAAATTTATACTCATGTCAATTTTATTTGTAGACTTCAAGGCACAAAATGCTAAATCTACAGGCTCTTGAGTTTGCTGATTAGTTAAATCACATATTTTCGTACGGACCTTCAGTGGCACAAAATTCAAATATGGCTAAAATAATATAATGAAAAGGCAAAATTGAACATGCAGACTGTACTTAAGAGTGATTTTAAAGATGATTTTTAACACAAATCTGGAGAACTTCTTACAAATAGAACAACTTAAACCTGTCATAAAACATCTCTTTACTGTGGAAATATTAATTGCACAAACCAGTGACAAGTATAAGCGTATGCTGCTACATGGGGAAAAATGGATTAGATCATCTGATAGTAGTAATGATAGTTTCCATTGGTAGTCAACAGGGCAAAAAAAGGGGAAGAAAGGGGGTGAAACGTAACAAGCCAGTGTTGAGGTCAGATTACTGTGAATGCATGGAACTTCCTGAGCCACTGTGGCTGACATCGTGACATCGTGACATTTTGACATTGTGTTATTTTTTTATTTTTCAGCCAGACGAGCTGTACTTTGAAGAAGGAGACTTCTTGTACATCTCTGACACAGTAAGTAAAACCTTGGAGAGATTTAGCTGCCAATCTCGCACTTCAAGTCCTCATGTCCCATTCGGTGTAAATCTGAATTTCACTTCTTCCTCTTTCTTTGGAATCATAGTTTAGCATTTTTTGCATTTGGTGTCGCCCTTTTGTGGTAATTCCCCCCCCACCCCTCTTCCACCTTTAGTCATAATTTCCTCCCTTGCATTTACACTTTCATTTCACAACTATTTTCCCTGCATTGAATTTGTGTTTGTTTTGTCTGGTTTGTCTCTACTCATTTTACTATTATCCCCAGAGTGACACTAATTGGTGGAAGGGGACATGCAGAGGAAGAACAGGACTAATTCCAAGTAACTATGGTGAGTAGACGATACAGGCGGAATAACTTTGAATTTCAACACATGCATGTGGTGCCCAACATTACTTAATACAGACATTTGTAATTGTGAATAATGCACTAATGATGATGATGTTGGTTTGTTTCAGTGGCTGAGCAGGCAGAGTCTATTGACAATCCAATGCACGAAGCAGCCAAACGAGGTGCGACAAATATATGCATATTGAATTTTTCATTCATTTGTGTTTGTGCCAGGTCTGTACTGTGCAGACAACTGTCTCTTTCTGGAGACAGTAAAGGCAACCTTGACCTTTTTAACATTTGTTTTGGTTCTGCTGAAGAACTAAACTAGTTAAACTAGTTGTGTCTATAAACAGGCAATCTGAGTTGGCTGAGGGAATGTGTGGAGAATAAGGTTGGAATCAACGGGCTGGATAAGGCTGGAAACACTGCCCTCTACTGGGGATGCCACGGCGGGCATAAAGGTAACACAAATTGTGGTGAATAAAACACAAAAATGGCAACTTCTTTTAACAAAGACACTAAATTTTGAGACTGGCATCAGTGCTGTTTGGATTTATCAAAAGTTTGGGTTGACTGATTGCCTCCAGTACCCTGTTGAGGCTGTGGCTGAAATTAATTTCCTAAAGCTTAAAACTATGACATGATATATTAAATGAGAAGTGAAGTACACAAAAACAAGAACTTGTTCTATGAACCTGTTCCAGTGTTTCTCTGTTGTTGTTCCTGCGTGATGTTACATGATGTTACATGTCATTAAATCTTAAATCCCAATCCATCACTCAAAGTTCTCTCTTTCTTTTTTTCTTCTGGATCAGATGTAGTGGAACTGTTGCTTAGCCAGTCCAACGTGGAAGTCAACCAGCAGGTGAGATGAGAATTCACTAATGGGTTGAAAAACACCAACATTTATTTATCCAAAAACTATTTTTATAGTTGTGATCACACACTATTTTTCCACTTAGATCGTCATTGGCAAAATATTTACAACACAACAAAACAACAACAAAAACAAAAACATTGTCGATGGAATTATTTGCTATTATGAGCTACAGTGTATGTATATATATGTATGTGTGTATATATATATATATATATATACACTGTAGCTCAGGATACTAAGATGATTTTTTTCCTACTCTCTCCCCCCCATTTCCTTATAATAGCTTGTAGAATTTTACCAGTCATCCTCCAAGATTTCAACGTGATCACACACAGTTTAATAATCAAGCTTAATGCTCCTCAGGGTGTTTGTCAGTGATGATGATGTTTTGTGTTTCAGAATAAACTCGGGGACACTCCTCTGCACGCTGCTGCCTGGAAGGGTTATTCTGACATTGTGGAGATGTTGCTGAGCAAGAGTGAGTATCTACCCACATCTCTTATTTGGTTTCATAAAAATAAACTGGCAGTGGGTCATCTTTATTTGGATGGATATCACAATAGAGCAATAAAAACACAGAGAGAAATCTCCAGAAAGATTTGATTTAAGATTTAAGAATGTGTGTTCCAGATTGAGGGAACCATAGCCAGTACATAATTTTATATTTGTGTCAGATTCTGTGTCTTTCTGTGTGTATTTTCCTGTTTTTTAGTGTGAGTATATTTGTTTCAGATCCAAGGACAGACATCCGGAACAATGAGAATAAGCTGGCTCTGGATATGGCCACCAATGCCCAGTGTGCTTCACTTCTCAAAAGGAAGCAGGGAAGCAGTAAGTACAGCTGCCACTAGGGGGCACTCACACATACAGTATCCCAAGACAGACCACACACTCATACAGGGAACAGAATAATATGCTTCTTCTTTTTTTACTTAGCTCTCCACTGGGGTTGGCTGTCAGTAGAAGGGGATTGTCCAGCAACAGGCTTAGACAGTCCAGCTTGAGATCAGCACCAGAGCCTGAAACAAAAGTCACTCAATAGAACAGTACAATAGAGCAGTAACTAGTATATAAGTACTGCATGTTATGCTCTCTATTGCTTATTTTCAGAAGCTTCAACCAGTGAAACCTTAACAGAAACCTTTAGCAACAGTACAGGCTGCAGGATCCAGTAAGCTTGAAGGACATGTTTTTATTAGTGTATAATCACCTCAATAAAGGAATTGGTGTGTTTTTGTTACCTTAACAACTTGTTAGAATTAACTGCCATGTTTCTTCAGTAGCCCAGAAGGGACAAACGAAACACTGGCTCTAGATAGAGGTAGCGTTAGCCTTTTTCACTGTTTCGCTGCCGCTATAGTTTCTCCTTCGCGCTTGGAAGGGAGGGGTGAAGCGAGGGAGTTGCGATCTGCAACTAGACTGCTAGATGTCTCTAAATCCTACACACTGGACCTTTATAACTGTACTTAGCCTCTGCACAGAGCTGCAGACAAAAATAATATGTATATGACTAAATATACAGAGCACTATTCAGTAAAGATTATTACATTTTTCCTGTGAATGCCACTTAAGACGAGCCATAATTTATAATCCTGTGTAAAAAGGGTCACGTTAATTATCTGCCAGAGCTTATGGGGCTATTAAAATGAACAACTACTTATAACCACAGCTTGGTTTGCTGTAGACAACAAGGTGCCTATTCATATGACACATTGTCTTATGTATGCCAGGGCGGCTGTGGCTCAGAGGTGGAACAACTTTCTACTAATCGGAAGGTTGTTGGTTTGATCCCCGGCTCCTGTCGAAGTATCTTTGAGCAAGATACTGAACCCCAAATTGCTCCTGATGCTGATCGGTGTGTGAATGTGAATGAGTTAGTTTCTGTCGATGGACTTTGCGATCTCTGTGTGAATGTGTGTGAAAGGGTGAATGTGGCAAAGCGCTTTGAGTGGTCGGAAGACTAGAAAGTCGCTATACAAATACAGGTTCATTTACCAATTATTCCTGTGTGTAAATGGCATGAAGTAGTGTTTTTGGTTGTGCGCCATGTGTTGGCAACACAGGTCCTCATTAGCATGAGGGGGAAGAGATGGGGAGACAATTACACTGAAGGTTCATTTACTTTACTATCTATTATTTTTAGTCCTTGAATTAACTTGCAGTACCTCGCGTGTGGTCATTACATCCAGATTGGTTATTCACATAATGAGTGAGACTCTAATACGGGGGTAGTTATTGCAATCTGTCTAACATTTGACTTGCAAATCAATATAATCATTAACTGTCCATTTGTCTTGTTTCAGACATCACCCGCACACACAGCAACGCTGAAGAGTATTTGGACGACGAGGACTCGGACTGAGCCGGCCCTGATGAAACATTGTCACTGTCTACCATTGGGTTTGGGGGGGGGGGGTTGTAAAGCTCAGAGAAATTTATTACCGACCTAAAATGGATTTGCTGCTTTGTTTCCAACTGTAACTCCATTTTAGTTCTATTACTTTGTGCAAACACCTCAGTTCTCAGCCCTCTGCGTCATGTTTGTGTAAATCTCAAAGCATTGAATTACTGCGTTTTTTACAGTTTGCCTGCTTTGCCAAGGGCATTTCCACATGTAGTGAATTTGTCTTGGAGCACCCGTTGCAGCACACTGTAGACTGAGGGGGCAGAATATATGTAGTGGTGGAAAATGGACCAAAACTCTAAGAAACACATTCCAAACATACAGATTATGTTCAACCCATTTACACTGCGCATTAAAGTGCCAGTGCAGATTAAAAGATTGATCTGGTCTGTGTCTAGTGAAGTTTTAATACTCCATTTAAATTACTGAACTACAAAATCACCCCCAAAAATGAATTGGAAACACATCATCTCTTGCAGCTTGAAACTCTGTCACAACTAGGCACAATTTAGATCTGCTTATGTACCCTTATGTACCCTTTAAATAGGGTGTACTGAGGGGCCCAATGAGACATTTCCCTGTGTTAGCTGCTTGGTCACATTAAGAGTGTCAGTAAATTGACTTAATATAAGAAAAATCACTGTCTTGTATGTAAGTCATCTTCCTTCCCCTCCTTCCTAATGTCATGAACCTCGCCTGTTACTCTCCATACTGCATGTGTTAAAACATTTCCACTGCGGTGAAAGACCTTCTATTAGTCCACTGTAACTAAAAAACATCTTCCCTTTGTAAAACTTTAAATCACTCTTTGATCTATCAATCTTTTGATGGTTTGATATCCATCCTGGGAGCAAATTTCTGGTTTTATTTCTGCTTTCCAACAAATTCTATATAAAAAAAAAAAAAAGTGCCTTAAAAATGTGTAGAATAGCAAGTGTGTCTTTGGTTATGTGTCAATGTGAAAATGTTTTTCTCTTTTGAGGTTTTGAGTTTCTTAAGATGATTTTGTTCTAGATTTCTATCGGCTCTGTTCTCAGTCTGCAATAAAAGATTTTTAACTTAATGTCACACTGAGGAGACATTTTGTTTGAAAGCTGACAATAAAAATCATAAATATGTAAGTGTAAGATTAATAAATACTAAAA
>NW_023339718.1:13430207-13438794 GCF_004916995.1 Morone saxatilis
TGACATTCCAAAGAAGACAGAAAGGGCAAAAAGTTGATGCGTGGACAGAAATACAGCGAGTCTTTGATGAGGGATTCAGGTACATGCTACATAACTGCCTGAGCAGAGAAAAAAGACTAACAAAGCAGAGTAAACGGCTCCAAACTTTGAAATTATTTCCTTTCCTCTAAAACTCCTCCCTGACTTTTCAACATAAACAGCAATGGCTACTTCAGGTGAAATAAATTCTTCTCCCTCTTTACATCTGTTCGATGCCAGAGCCAAAGAAGCAACCTTTACCAAAACATATAAAACTCACCTCTCTGTACTTTGAGTGCGGATACAGCAGGGGGAAACGGAAGCAACTGGTATTTATCACGAGTAGAAGTGCTGACCAAAGCCATTTCTGGCTTTCAGGTCATTTTTAACGAGTTAGTATTAAAAAAAAAAATAAAAGGACACTGTTATTTCTCCTCAGTCAGCATCCATGTTGAGAGAGCTTGTATAAAACAAGAAATCTTGTCACTCTTCACCGAGCAGATGCAAGGGAGGAAGTGGAAGCTACTTTAATATTTGTGAAATATGTCTTAAGCTGGGTTAGCCTGAATGCCAATGTGGGGGGCATCGTGCAGCAGTAGTACTCAGTAATAATGGTAGCATCTTCAAAACCAACTGACCTCTGTGGGGTTTTTTTCTTTAGTTACACTGAGCAGCAAACAGCAGCTAAATGGTGTCTGATAATGACTATGTGTCCCTTTGGGGGTTTTCATTGTTAAAGAGTATCAAGATACATGCCTTGAGTTTACAGTACAAAATGCTAATACATACACTACCCTTCAACCACAATGCTCACTCAGGGAGCAGAGGATATAAATGCTGTTATTTGTGGGTGGGGAAGATTTAAAGGAAGCAGCACTGATTTATTGATAGGCCTCCAGAAATACAAAGACGGTTCAGCATACTGAACCACACACACACACACACACATAAATTAATAACACACTGTCACACATCCACACAGACATGGTCAAAACAAAACAATGCCATTAGGCTCCACTTTTAGTTAGAAGCTCTGCTGATTCTGCAATACTGTACGTTTGGTGTGTTGTGCTACAAAATCTATGATCCGACAAAACAAAAAAATACAAACTTGATCGCAGGACATTAAAACAAAAGGTCAACATTTGGCGGAGTAGACAATATTGATACCACTCACCCCTACTGTATGTTAAATATAAAAGTAGTAATACATCTAAAAGCTCACTAATCGGCCAGTTTTTATCTCTTTTGTTTAATATGTACAAAAGCTGAAGTTTAAAAACCACAATTAGCCGATTTTAGGAGGACTGTGTGGACTATTTTGTGGCTGGGACCCGTTGCCAGGCAACCAGCAAACAATCCAGGAAGTTACAAGGTTAGAAAATAGTCGCCCCGCTCATACACGCTGTAAAACTGAGCAGTGTATTCACTTTTTAAACATTTCTGAGCAGTAATTAAAAAAATTACAATATAATATGTTAACGAGCTATAGAAGCGCTTGTAGACGGATTTTGTTCCCGCTTGACAGACCCAGGCTAGCTGTTTCCCCCCGTTTCCAGTCTTTATGCTAAGCTAAGCTAAGCGGCTGCTGACTGTGGCTAACCGCTAGCTAGCTTCATATTTAATAGACAGACAGGAGTGGTGTTAAGCTTATTATCTAAAGCCAAAATGGTGAACTATTTCTTTAATGTGCCAGTGGTGAAATAAAGGGTCATCTTAAGACACAAGACAATAAATGAATCACTTCCTTTGGAGAACAGATTTTCGCCCCAAATATGATGCTAAATGAATCTCAACAAAATCTTACCAACCCAATACACCGAATTGGGGAATGAAAACTCACACCAAAACAAGCATATCACAGTCCAAAGGACAATCACAACTTACAATGATTCTGAGTCCCCCCAGTTATACAGTCTATGGTTTACCCTTCATCCTGTAATTCATTTTCATTGATAAAAGCAGTAAAGGATGAAGATGCCGCCCCATCAACAAGGCACATTTGTGTGTAAAACTTAGCCATATATTAATAAGGCCTTTTTAAAACACAAGCCATGGTTATCATCAAGCTTTTAAGGGAGACTGTGACAGACAAAATGATCTCTCAGAATCATGTTAGTAATGATTGCCTTTGCTCAACTTAAATAAGAAATACAGACATACATATACAGACAGCCTTGCACGTTTTCTTCATATGAGTTACAAAATGGTGAAAAAGATCAGCTTACATATTGCCACTGTCCTGTGTCTCCAAAATGTCAGAATGTAAGATAATCAGCTCTATTTTTAGCTGTAACTTTGCAAAAAGATAATGTACTTGGTTTTTAAAATGGTTTATTCAGCTTAAAAAGTAGAATTTCTCAATCCCATAAAGTAACATTTGATCCTTCAGTTTATCTCAAAATGTTCAAATCACCAAAAATTGGAGATACAAGTTTTTCACTGGACAGAAACAATATATTGCACCAATGTTTACTAATTATTCAGAATAGACATACAGTATCTTTTCATAAAAAAGGTCAATAACGTGGTTAATGCAGTAATCTTAACATAAAAATATGTTGTATATAAAGCTAAAACCTCGCCAAAGTGGAATTTCATAAACTTCTGAGGATTATTTAAAATAAACAACAACAACAAAAAAAACATTATTAAAGAAATAATCAGGCACTGAACAAGAGAACTTGGATTCTCGGCCATCTAAGCCCTGTTCTGTTGACTGAACATCACCTGTCATTCAAACACCTGAACACAAATCCCTTCTTTCAACCCCTCTCTGAAGAAATAATATCAGATATGATGGAGCACTCGAGTAAAACAGTGCAATGGAAATTTCACTCTGGCTAATCAATGATATGATATTAATTACAACTTAAGGATGAGGGTGAGTGAAGGGAGGGAGCATTTGCTGGCATTCAGACCACTGAAATGAAGTTGGGAAGGTCAGACAGTAATACTGACAGATTGATACACACTATCTCACTACCATGTACATGCATGCACTATGAATACATGATTAAGTTATTGCCCTATTGCACATTCAGTAGCAGAGCATGTTTTTATGTGACTGGAATCCTTAACACATCTGTTTATGGATGCTGAAAACCTTTCTACTGATCTTTTCTGGCATAAATACATTGATTACATTGCACCAAAAATGCCAGGTGTATTTTTTTGTGTTTCTGTAGGCTCAAGTAGAAAGCGTTCTTGCTTTAAAAGGACTTAAATATGAACTGACCCTGGTCTGAATTCCAGTAGATATCGTTTTTACGTTGCAGCAGCTCAGATTGCGTCAGTTACACGGATCAACAACTTTACCCGAACTTTCAGAATCAGATCAGAAATGGCCGTATAAAAGACATACAGAGGTATAAAAAGCCTTTTGAAAATATTTGAAATAATTCACTTCATTTTACTTGCCAGGCACAAATTTCAGAAGTTGACGAACAGTTTCATCACTTCGTGCGTGTGACTTAAACTCTAGATAAGCGTAAAAGTTCATGCTGGACCTCTGAAACAGTTTGACAAAGTCTTAACTCAACCAGAGCTCTCAACTGCATCTCACGATCTGAAAAAACTCATCTTCTACAGAAGGCTGAGAGACAGTTAAAAGCTCCAAAAAAAAGCTAGTAAGTAGACCTTAGGTTAAGATTCTTTTGTGAAATCACATTGATCTTAATGAGTCAGAAAGAAACCCAGTCGTACTGACTGCCATTTCAGTCTGCTTCGATCTATTTAGTGTCATCTCTTCTCGGCTTCAAAAACAAGGTTGTGACAAAATGAATTTGGGGCTGCATTTTTCTATTTCATGACACTTTCTTTTCTCCATTTCCACTCTGCCTTGACCTCTATACAACAAAAAGATCAAGGGAAAGTTGCACAAAAACAAAGATTCAGATAACTTAAACGCAGTCTGAGATTCAAAGTGTGTGTGGAAGAACAAAGTCACATCGTAGACAGTTTTCTCTTGACTTCAGAGCCCACTGCCAGGCTACAAGTAAGGTATAAAATAATGGAACTCTTTGTTTAAATAAATAAAATTCTTAGGATAGTTAAAAGAAAACAAAATAGAATAAAATGAAATAACTGGGATAAAACACGTCTTGGACAAGCAGCTAATAAAAATTCCCTCCCAGAAAATAATTTCTTTAACTGATTTTTCTCTTTTCTCTTTTTTTTCCAAAAATGAAAATATAGTTTTTTTTTTCAATGTTCTTTGCAAGTGTCCATTTAAAAAAAAAATTATAGTACCAATGAGTCCTCTTTGAAATATATCTACAGCTGTACAATAGGTCTTGCAAGTGAATTCATGAAAAAAACATAAAATTAGCGCATCATTTTACATAAAAAAGCCTCTTTACAGATATGGGTTAAAAAGGGTCATAATAAACAATATAAAAAGAAGATAGAAAGACAGCGTTTGCTAATGAGATTCTTCAAGATTCGTCTTCTCTTCGATGGCCTGTTTCACTATTTCAGCCAACTTCAAGCGGTCAACTTTATCGGAGAAGGCTCTTCCTGCAATTACAAAAATCTGGTGGTTAAGAACCTGATAACTACATGAACAACAACAACTGAGACATAAATGAGTACATGATTAAAGATCTGGAAAAGAGATCAAGACTTTATTCCTTTACAAATCCACACCAACCTATTGCATGTTTTTATTCATATAATGCCGTTATCCATTAAGATTTAACCTTAGAAAATACAATATATTAAATATTGTACTGAACAATAGAGCAATAATTAGGGCTGTACAGTTATTTTGGGTTATATTAATCTGCTGATTATTTTCCCATTTCATCATTTGGATAGAATGTCAAAAACTAATCAAAAAGGCTTTCACAGTTTACAAAGGTGACATCTTCTAATTGTTTGATCAGTCCAAATCAAGATATTCTTTACAGTTTCACAAATAGTAAAGTGAATATCTGAATCTCCTGTATTTGCCTTGTGAATCACAAGGCAAACAAAGATATTCTCACATCTGTAACTAAAGGAACGTTTGGCATTTTTTTGTGAAAAATTTCTTTAAAACATATCAATTGTCATATTAATGGCATTCATTTTATGTCAGTTGAATTAACAATTAATGAATGAATCCATCAGTACTCAGTCATTTAAAATAACTTAGAACTTAAACCGCTTAAAGTATCACTCACTGTTTGAGCTGCAATGTAATGTTTGGTCTTTCCTATTGATTTGTTGATATGGACAGCTGAGCTGTGTTTTTGTAACTGCAACTGATTTGTTTTTTTGGCAGGCATTACAGCTCAATCAATATACGGGAAAAGAAAAAAATATTCAACAGTTATGTTTATGACAGATAAATTAACAATGAATGACACGAGGAAGACAACTAACAGCCTTTAGATGTCAAAAGGTAAAATAGTTGCTTTGCTGTTAATTGTGTAATAGAAAGGATATAGACCAGATGAAAGGGTACTGACCGTCCCAGCTGAGCCCCTGCAGGCCGTCTCTCAGCAGTTTACAGTCTCTGTTGAACCTCCAGGCGTCGTACATCACCTCATTCAGCTTCTCATCCTCGTTCTCTCCTGCACAAACAAAAATATTTATAATGCTGGTTGTTTATCTTTTTTAATCCAGTTAGTTAAAATCTCTGTGTGGGTTTACTGACCAGCTTGTGGTAGTATACACTGTGCAATGACATCTCGTAATTTTTCCAGCGCTACGTTGGAGTCTTCTCCTCCATTCTCTGGGTCGTGAATGAAGAAACCATCACTGGGCTTGGGGCTGCAACATGGACACCAAAACACAATTCAGACCAAAACAAAAATATAAGGATCCCTGAAATACATAATAACAAAGACTATAGAGTACATGTACGGTCAGAGTACCACAATAGTAACTGAAGAGAATGAGAGTTTAGTTTAGATTAAACACGGAGTAACACACTGTAATAGGAATGCAGAAACATCAGAATAACATTCTCACCGTACCCTCACTGAGCAACTGTACCATAACAGTGCAATAATCAGTTTAAGTGCGTATCTATACTTCAAATAGAAAACATATGAAAAGTTGACACAAAAACCTCAACAAAAGCAATCATACCCCAGTAGTTTCCGCTTCCTGAGGATTGGGTTGTTGACAGAGTTTAGGGGCTTCAGACTGACGTTCAGATCCTGAATTCTCATGTTGGCCAGCTGCTCTGCATGGGCCTGCTGGATACCTGCAACTACCGCCTGGACAGGTAAGAGGACAGACCATAAGAAAAGGAGGAGGAGGACGCCAACATACTGAATATTATAATAAGTAAGCTGACTGATGGTCAATTCATTCAGAAACAGCAGAATGAAAGTACAACATTTGTGCAATGCAAGATATTGCATATTCTCACTCACCTTGTCCATCATCATCTGGGCGGAGGGCAGCACGTTGTCGAGGGCCTCGGTGCAGTTGAGCCAAGGGTGAGCCAAAACTCCCTCAATAGTCAGCCTCTCCTCCGGCTTCACCTTGAGCAGCCTGCAAGGAGCAGACGAGGAAAGAAGGGAGTACAAATTATTAGACAGAAAAAAGCTTAATGAGGAAGTGTGAAATTATGTCACAGATCTTTTTACATGTCAACATTAAACTGTTACACAAGCTAATTGGCCGAATATGCCGTTCAGCTGTTAGAAATGAGAGGCATGCTGCAAAGAGGGCAGTATAGCAAGATGAGGTAACCAGACCAAAGCACGCAAGAAGAAGAAGACTCACTTGCGTACGATGTCCTTTGCCATTTCAGAGATCTGACTCCACTCATCTTCGGGGAAGTCAAAGCTGCCTGTCATAATCTTTTTCCTCATGTCCTTGGGGATGGTTCGACTGTGGTGCTTGGAGTAGAACGGAGGGTAGCCACACAGCATCACGTAGATGATCACACCGAGAGACCACAAGTCACAGCTCTGAAGAATGATATGTAAAAATATTTCGCATTAGACAGAAGATATTCAGCAGTGGTATTTATAGGAAACCTAGCAAACTACATTGAATTAAATTTGAGGAACAATACTTGTTACTAAGCCTAAATACTTAGTTCAACAGGTTTGGGTCTCACCTTGTTATAGGTATAAGGAGTGGGTGAGGTAGGTATAATTCCAGACTTTTCCTTCTGGTGTCTTCTTTGAGCCTCAAGTACCTGAACAGAAATAACAGCATGATGGAAACATAAGCTTTTATTATTGCTGCATTAAAAAAAAAATCTGTGTGCGTGTACATTTAAAAAGTATTTCTGGCTGAATTCTACGTTCGCTTTTTACCTGAGGTGCTACGTAGTAGGGAGTGAACTGAGGGGTCATCAAGTCTCCTTGATCAATTTTGGCAAAGCCAAAGTCACACAACTTCACAGGTGCGTCCTGCGGGAAAGACACGATCAGAGGGAGCAGCATGAACGCTGAGCGAGCACAGAAACATATTTTAGGATCATTTGTTGGGGTCTCTCAGTGGTTTTGACTTTTACTTGACAAAATGTTTTAAAGGGAATTCATTTAGTTTTTAGGGGAATCATCTAAGGTGCTGCCAGAGTAAAGGTTGGGTTTGGAAATGTAGCACAGCAAATGCAGATTAGATATTGCTCCACATTACTCCGATTTCTGCCAAACACAGCCAGTACATTTCCCTCCTAACAGTGTCTCAAAAAGTAAAGCAGTGGCTGCAGCCTTCCGGCAAAGATTCTTTTCCCTGGTAGTATATACTGGATGTTGTGTGATTAATTAGTGCAAAAGCATCAGCAGTTGCATCAGCAGTAGTACACTTTTAAAACCTACCAGAGAGTTATCCTTGAAGAGCAGGTTCTCTGGCTTCAGGTCACGATGTGCAATATTTAGGGAGTGACAATGTTCCAAGGCTTGACTGATCTACACAGAGGGAAGAGACATCAGACTGAGACACCACTTTATGTGTGTGTGTGTGTCAAAGCAGCCTTTAAACACACTTGATTTGAGCTGCTGTGTGTTGCTTCTTTTGACCATGTGTCTCACTGTTCAATGCCTCATGTGCTGCTTTATCCAAGCAGGGGGCTGCTAATGACATGGGGAGGCTGCGAGATATGCTGTTACACACAGAGGAAAAGTGTTTCACACAAAGAAACACGCAGACAGACACTAGTGGACAAAGACTGACTGACCACAGTTAAATATCTAAAGAATTACATTCAGAGAGCTAAAAACAGCCTTGTGTGCTGGGGTATGTGTTTGTGACTGTGTGCATCTTCACAAACCTGTTCAGTGACCTGGCTGGCCATCTTTTCAGTAAAGTGCCTGTGCTGACTGATTCTGTGGAACAGCTCGCCACCCTCCATCATCTCCATAACAATCAGGAGCCTTGCTCTGTGAAAAAAACAAGAGGTTCTGACGGTCAGAGGAAACAGCAAAAGAGAGGAGATGGATTGAGGCAGTTTAAAAAACACACACAGAGCTCTTTACCTTGGGCTGGACTCGTGTGGGAACTGCACACTGTTGGCGTAAACCTCCAGGATTTGCACTATGTTCGGGTGGTTGGCACACATCATATGGAGACGCACCTGCATGGAAGGGAATCAAACTCTGAGCTTACAGTCATTTAC
>NW_023339718.1:13438892-13447472 GCF_004916995.1 Morone saxatilis
ATAGATGAAAGAGCATCTATTGTCCGTGAAGGTGTTTCCCCTCCTTGCTGTATCTCATTATGGATGCCCAGGTCATGTAGTTTTACCAAGTGGGCAAGTCAACTAATAATACGAACTAATAGGGGGGTTGTGCAATATGAGTAACAAAAAGACATTTTGACATGTAACATGTAGCTACTTCAGTTTCAGGGTCCTAGTATTGTGCACAAAGTCATGCAGTCATGGCTAACTGGGACACATTTCTATTGCTATGTTATTGGTAAAAATGCCCATTCTACCACGATATATGTGCTTTCATATCCTGATATCAATATCTATGGTTGCATTGTAAATTCCAGTTACTATGTTTCCATTAAAAAACATGTGTCTAAAACACTTCCTGTGTGGACAAGTTGTAACAGAAATTCAGGAATATCCAACCTATGTACATTACTGCTTGAGCGTTGTTTAGCCTAACCCTGTCTTTCTCTGTGTGTGTGTGTGTGTGGTGGCGAGAGAGATGAACACCTGGAAACTCAAGTTGGTCTAGTACTTAGTACAGGAGCTGTGACACGAGAACCACAACAGAAATAGGTTTTTACCTTTACTGAGATTCTACAAATAGAACTGAACTGCAAATTACGCAGCCAACAATAAGGAGGCTTCATCCAACTAAATGATTGCAATGTTGCAAATTATACAGTGCAGACAAAACAAAAGCAAAATGCAAGACAGACCAAGACGGTGTTAGTGAACTCCTCATTATCGTATATTATTCAGCAGCGACTGCTTGTGTGAAGTAAGCCTGTGTTGCTTGTTTTGACTGCATGTCTCACTGCTGTATAAGCTGCGTGATCAAAACAGAAGTCTGCTAATGACATGGAGAGGCTGCTACATGCACTGTTCACCACAGGAAGACAATGTTACGGACAATAAAGTCCATACAAACAGGCTGGCAGACAGACGAAAGCATATTGATACAGCCAAAGACAACAGACATTAATCACAACTGCAACAGTGTTTCCTCTAACCTCATTTCGGGCCTTGGGGCGATCAATGAGGATCTTCAGGGCCAGGCGTTCCTGAGTTGACTTCTTCACACAAACTCTGAACAGGAAGAAAACAAGAATCAACAAACATGATAACCCAATCTGTGTCACAGATGCGATCATGTATGCAAAGAATCAATAAGGTAGTTTCTAGACCCTTGTCTGCAAGATGTATTCACTGTGTCTGTGTGTAAAATATACAGCCAGGCATTTTGCCAGCATTCTTGTTTGTACGGTAAAGAAACATGATCATTATGAAGTCAAGTCTACTTTATTTATATAGCCCAGAACCACAAATTTGTCCTAGAGGGGATCAAATGTTCAATAAAATGCCAGTCGGTCTCCAGAAGTACATAACACAGCTGGACCCAGTGTGTAGGTTAATAAAGTTTGGGAGCTATGATCCAGCGTGCGGTTACGCTCTGCTTTTCCTCGGCCGATGTGCGGTCACCTTTGCCACCAGTAAAAAAGGTACAATGTTCAAGAAATCCATTGACCCCAAACCATAAAGTATTCTCCTTTGGTTTCACCTGAAATAGCCTTAATGTTGTTAAAATGATCTTGTTCGGCAGTGACCGGATCATGTATATTCTATATCAGCTTGGTCCCACTCTTGTTTGAAGTCATGTTTAGGGATCAATTTCCTTCTTTATTCCAGTAGCTTTTAGCTTTATTATCAATTTCTATGTACAAGAACATGGTTTTTAAACTGTTATACATTTACACTCTCTTAAAGCCTACAATATGTGCTGTGAAGTTAAATTTGGCCTGACAAGACATCAGCCGACTAGCTAGAGTTAGGAACAGTATTTTGCCAACATCACAGTTTGTTATGGGAAATATAAATCTTGTCTGCATCTCTGTAAAACCAAAGAAAGCCACCTAAGTCCGTCATAAAATGTTCATGTATTCATATTCATGAATGTCTCTTGGCAATGGTTTTCTTCAGAGTGCATCTTAGGACTGCAGCAGAAAACACATGAATACAAAAGCAATTTGCAAGACAGACCAAGACAATGTTACTGAACTCATCCTTATCGTGCACACAACTAAAACATAGCATGTACCAGAGGAACACCCCTATAATAAAAGGTTGATAAAAGAGCCTGAGGAAAATGTTGTTTAGTGGTCATAATCTGTATTTGCTTGTCACAGTTCAGCAGCGACAGCTTGTGTGAAAGTGTGAGTGAAATATTGAAATGTTGACTTCATTCTCTAAAAAGTCTGAACTCCTTTCTCCTTCCTCTGAGCAGCAAGGACTCAAATATTCACTTTAAACGGCAACCTCTGGCCTGTAAACTCAGATTACACTATTAAGGCATTACTGCGAGAAACATTCTGCTTCGGCCAAAGTTCACTTCACTGGAAAGCAATACCAACCTAATGAATCACAGAGTCAGACAGAGGGGGGCTGGTACATTAAAAGACAGAAGTGTGTTATGAGACAGAAAGAGGGAAGTGGAGGAAGGAGAATAAAAAACGATTCCTATTAGGCACACATCTCCATGAATCAGAGTAAAATACAGAGTATTAATAAAAGACGGGGTAAGGAAGATGTGCTCAAAAAGAAACATAGTACAGCATGAATCATCAGAGAGTGATTACATGGAGGGCTGATGAGTCAGTTTCTCAGTGTTTTTGTCACTTGAGGCCAAAACTACACACGTTAGGAAATAACATGTTGCTCCCTGCTGATTCAGACCCATGATAGCTTCAAAGTGCAGAATGGGCAGGAGGAATCGGTGACACACATTGATATATTACAGCCTGTGTTAAAATATATCTATATACCAATTAGTAAGAAGAAAAACTGAAACAAAACCACTGAAAAGGTTTGCAGTAACTGAAAAAATCTAAAGACAAACAATGAAGGGATTATACCAGTAATAGCTGAGGCAGTGAGGGCAGAGGTCAACATTGTTGACATACATGGGAGGAGAATACTGCTGCACAGTTTAAAAAGGAGGAAAAAAATGCACCCATCACTGGCCAATGCTTCTGGAGATATTGATTCAGGTTGGAGGTCAATCCAGATTGACATCTCTAGTGTTTTCACGACAAAAGTCCTGTTACCACGCCTGATGGCCACTTAAATCTGTCCTTTAGACTCTCCGCATAACTTAAAGTAATTTCTTAATGGGTTAAATGTAAAAAAGCTGAAAAGTCATTACTGCGCAGTTAGTATTTCAGAAATAATGTGCTTTCCTGTGATATATTACTGCTTATGTGTGGAAAACATTAGAGAGAAGAATGCAGAGGGGAGTGCACAGATAAAGAAAACTGCTGAGTTTTATCATTGATCTCTTGTGCATCCACTATTCGATCTGAGTGCAGCTTTTTAAAAGAAGGTTAGCTGTTTTGCACAAAGTTTCATTTATAGCATGTGGACTAAAACCTAAAAAAGCAAAGGAATTAGATGTAAACACACAAGCCATTTTCAACATGTTTACATGTATTCATTTGCACAAGAAAACAAAAAGGCTAAGATACTTCCACTCAAGAGTGTTAGGTTGGTACAACATTTTTAGGTTGGATTCGAGCCCAGGACGCTGCAGTTACATGGATTGTGTCTGAGCCAAATGGGCCTCCACCAACTACAACAAAAATGGTACCGGTGCCAAACATCTCTGTATTAAGCCTCAAGTTGTGGCGGTGTTACACACTAGTAGTCGGTCCAGTATGTTAAAGCCTAGACAAGTGACAAGCATCTGGCCCTTTAATATTCTCAACATGTGTTAATGTGTGAAGGATAAAGTTAAACTGTGCTGGTGAATTGGTTCCACAGTAAACACGATGCAATAAAACCACAGGAGAAGTAGTTTCTTTCACAAAAACTGTCACCAAGTCTGTCCATTCGACAGCCCAGTTAGCAAATAATCAGCTCTGACAACACATCATAATCCAGCTGCAACCACTTCAGGTTCATATGAACATGAACCCTACAGCAGTATTCACAACCGGGCTTTAGCAATGCAAAAGAATATTCTGAGTCACGCTACACTGTTTTCAGATCTAAACAAAACTAGAAAATCACTCTCACTTGACCCTGGCTCTGCTCACAGCTGGGCTCCACACTGCACGTCAGATTTCTCCCAGTATAATCAAAAACGATGCTCCACTGACACAAGCAAGACAATTCAACAAATGATTCCCAATAACAGACGCCATTATCATGTCTCCTGGTGATGGTGATAAAACAGTTCGACTTGGATGCGATGCAGCGCAAGCAAAGTCAAATCAGGACAAAATATAATATTTAGAGACTGGAGAGAAACCTTGGACAGAAGTACTTCTTAACACACTCTTTCTCAAACTCACCTGACAGGTCCACTAATGCCGGCTCCCAACTTCTGTGTCCAGTTTATGTTGTACTCGTCTAGAATGGAGGTCTCCTGTTGGGAAGAGAAAACGCACCAAACAATAAATCAGACGTTTAAAAAAAAAAAAACGAGAAAAAGCTTTGTGCAGCTGGTATGTTTTACAAACCTAGGATTAAGTGCAAATGAGCAGCCCACTTCCACACACCCCCATGGATACAGAGTATCCAGAGCAGCAACTGAAAGTGCTGTTAATTGTAATATAGACTTTATTTTCCTCGCACTGGGTTGGGTAATAGCCATCTTATCCTTTATCACCTGTCTAGTTTCACAATAGTGCTAATCCTTAACACAGATTATACTTTAAAAAAAAAAAGGAAATAGACAGTTTGGCTGCTATAAAACACATACGTCTGGGTTAGCTTGGCAACTGCTGCCTATAAAAGGATTATAAAAGAAGGATGAGATGCTATTCAGGAAGGAGTGAAGCACTGGGAGACGGCCTCTGTAATCATTTAGTTAAATTACTGGGATGGAGTTCTTCAGACTGGGATTTGAATACATATTTGTTTTGCCAATAGTCCCAACTTCCTGCTGTATGAAGGTAAAGGCTGTTAAATGACCCATCCTCCACTTACACTTTCAGTTACACAACTTAAGATCAGAACATGTTTTGGTCTTAGCCAGCACAAGGAGTTTAATTGGGTGCCAGTGCCAGCAGCTACCATAATGTCTCCTCCCCACCAGCCTGGCCAGTCCAATCTAGGATTTGCGGTGATTACTTAACATAGGACGAGGGGCTGGTCTTTACTACACAACTACCAACGGGTCTGTACTTCATCTCTGTGAACGATCTTACTGCCCTACACCCAACATCGGCCCTGGATAATGGATCTAATGAAGCTGGTAACCAAGTAGGTCTGTTAATTCTAGGTTTACCAGTCCAGCTTTGAGCAGGTTCACGTGGAAGAGGCAGGGTTTGTAAATACAAGCCAACCACGTGCGTCATCAACAGATCAGGAGCAACATATAACCACACAATATAACTGTTGAGTCATGTGGAGCAATGTGGGTACGCAAAAACTACACAGGCTGTTTACACTCTCGGATCCAATTCTCTGAAGTGAACCTGCAGCGTGCAGCAAAGGTTACTACGATGACTTCTTGGTGCCAGGCTCTTGATACCAGAGAGCCTGGGTAAAGCCCAAAGTTAGCTGGCTAACCAACTTATCGTTGTCAACGGCCCAGTGTGTGTGTTCCAGTTCTCAGCGCCATCAAACCCAGTCAACCCAGCATTAGATACATAGCGACCCAGCTGCGAAAGTGGGAGCCAGGGCCACTTGAGATCACATTTTACTGCTGACATCAATGCCCGGGCGACACATTGAAGGGGAGCAGGCAGGAACAAATCCCAGAGCACAGGTGTACAGAAGTGTTGCCAGTTCATGACCATGTGGGATAGATCCAAGCTCCACCAGTAATGTTTATCAAGGGTAAAACTTTCCACAACGCAATATTCTTCATGATTCACATGTCTGCTATTTGTAAGCCACACACACACACACACACACACTTGTGCAGTCAGGGGATGCCATGTTACAACCTATGACAGTCTCACAGTATCAGATTCAAGTGTAGTTCTTGGTGCAGTGTTCACTGGAAGTGGAACCATAATTAGAGCAATTAGCAATTAAGATCATGTCCATAGAAGTAGCAGCTAAATCATGTGAACGTTCAAACGCCATTAAATAAAGACCAAAACGTGATTACTATCATGTGTTGAAATTACCTTGATGAACTTGTCTGCGTTGTTATCCTCCGACATGGTGTTCTGCTCCGGACAGATAAAGTCTGTATGATCTCTGACAGTGGAAACAAAAGCGTCTTTCTCTGACCTTCACCAAGTTTCGGTCTCGCAACCCTGGACTGGACCCAAGACTCGTTACACTACTACCGATGACAGGACAAGGCCATTAGAGCAAAATGATATTCGGCCACGGATCAGCCAGTGCAGGGTTTCGTCCACTCGGAGACCTGAAGCCCACCGGCCCGTACGATGTAGCGTCAGATCAGGCCAGCTCGGCTCACAACCCCGGGGTCCGACTCGCTCTTCAAGTCGTCTTAAATTCACTGTAGTGACCATGTAGAGCGCCAACCCCCGAGCAAGGTGACCAGAGAAGCCGAAGACAAGTCCAATATGGACTACCCCACCACTTTTGGAGGGGCACTGAGCATGGGACGTGTATTTTTAGCCGGCGCAATGAGAGCAGTGCTCTGGCTGAACGCTGCGAGGACGCTGGGGACCGGCTAAGTTTCTGTTAGCTCGCCTGCTACCAAGTGAGCTGGTGCCCGCCCATCCCACGGCCAAGACAACCGTGATACTGTTATCTACACCAACAAAAACCACCGATACTATCCTCGATAAGCGCTGGGTCGACCGACAACGAGAGCACACCGTGTTCCCAACAGCGGAGCCTGTTGTGTCGTCGAGCCGAGCCTGCTAACGCGCTAGCAAGTTAGCTCAGGTGGCAAGTTCGTTTCCCGGCTCCGCTCAAAGCCACAGACGTTATCATTCCTCCGCAACACAGTGGGATAAACAGAGAAACAGGCGCAGTAACACCACTTTAGTGACGGGAAGGGTTAATGGAGAATGTTTTACAGAGGTGAGCAGGGAGACACACGCATCTCTGGAGTATTTTGTTAATCCCAGAGCTTCTTGTCGAGAGGAAAATACACAACGCAGTAGCAGTCCGAGGATACCGCCTGGTGGGAATGACCGACTCGTTTTGTACATTTGGATCATATGTCGAGGGGTATTGTTTTTCTGTCAGTAAATGATTGTTTTTTATGCGTGTGTTGGTTTGTATTTTTTTTAAACAGAGCTCTTTAAAATTTGGATAAAAAAAATGATTTTGAGATAGCCAGAGCAGGCTCTGATGGGTCCTTATAAGGTCCCGGTTTTCTTTTCCTTTTTTTATATATATATACTTTATTAACCATCTTCTTTATGTACATGTTAAAATACTGAACACATAACAGACAAAAACAAATATTTAAACAAGTAAAAAATAGAAACAAATATAAGAGTTATTGAGCGTATACAATTTTAAAAGTCCTTCCCATAAAGTTCAAAGCAGCAAAGAAGGTAGATAGTTTTCTCTAGAAGAGGATGAAGTTTGGACTTGTTTTCTGAAAAAATGTTCCAGCAGAAGAATGGGGTAGAGTTAAATAAAAGCTCTTTATTATTGAGTACAGGAACAATAAATATATTATCACATGAAAAGATAAATATCGTATAGTTTCTAACCAATCATCTGAATGAGAAGAAAAAGTCTGCAATTTTTATAACTCTTTTACAAACAGCTATCTGGGCTGATGAGCTGAACTTGTTTTTCAACAGATTTGACAAATGCCCCCCCAAGCCTTAAAAGAGGGCTGCAAAGACTGTACTCAGGAAAGACTTCAGGACATGATAGCATGAGCATGGATGGTGGTGTATCATACATCCCTGGTCTCAGTACCCAAGAAGCAGCACACAAAAGTCTTAAATGACAAGACCTGTGGCCCATCAAACATGATGATAACCCTTGGAGAGACTGATTACCACCTTCAGGCCCTGGTCAGAACAACATTGGACCCCCTGAAGTTTGTCATTTACCTGCTTCGACAAGGTTATTCCCACCTGGACCAAACTGGGTGCACAGTGAGGATCATGTTCTTTGATTTCTCAAGTTCTTTTAACACCATACTGCCTCTGTTGGGAGACAATCCCAGGGTCATATAGCACTCCACATATAACAAATTATCTAATCGGCAGGCCATAGCTTGTAAAACTGAGGATCTGAGTGTGAGGAACTGTGATGAGTAACAGAGGGGCCACTCAGAGGACTGTCTTCTACCACTTCCTGTTTACTCTAGGATATACACCTCTGACTTCAGCAACAGACTCAGACTCACAGATTCATGCCACCTGCGGAAGTCCTCTGATGATTTTGCCATTGTGCGTTGTATCGGGGGCAACAGAGGATGAATACAGAGGCCTGGTTGATGACTTTTTGTGGGTGGTGCAGCTGAGGAGCCGATTGTGGACGTCCGCAGGATTAAGCCCCCTCTAACCCATGTATCCATCTGTCTATCCATTCTTCACCTACAGGGTATCAAATATAGCTTGTAAGCAACTTTTTATTGGTGGATTTAGTGACATCTTTTTTAAAAAGTATTTTTTGGGGCTTTTA
>NW_023339718.1:13447572-13476535 GCF_004916995.1 Morone saxatilis
AAAGTATTATGTATGTATATATAATATATACAATTAACAGAATAAAATTAACAGTAGTGCGTCTGTTTAAATGGCATCTACAATAAACAAATGTTTTACTTTTCTGCCAGATGCACAACCTTTGATCTTTTATTAACGACATCATCCATGAGTATTTGCCTCATGATTTTGCTGTTAAGGCTATTAACCTGTCCAACCAACTCCCTGTGTCTCTGTTTCCACATCAGGGTTGTTGCAAGATGGGGATGCCTCAAAGAAAGAAGTCATCTTCATCACGCTAATCGTCCTATCGCAATGTCTAAGTTTAGTTTGCCAAATATGCACACACAGGTAGAGTGTGAATAACATGTTTCTATGCATGTGCGTCTGTGTGTGTAGTGTGTGTTTGCCGGCTCACGTGGATGCCACTGAACAGCCACTGAGCGTTCATGAACTTCCTGAAAATAGTGCCATGTTGTAGGTGTATTTTTAAAAATAAATTAATCCATATATATTTCTAGTGGCGCTCCATAGTCAATATAATCCCATTCGTCCTTTTAGCGTGTTCACGGTTGTCAAAGAACACAGCGCAGGATATGTGTTGTATGTTGTGAGCCGTTACGCCTTTCATATATCCCTCCGCGGTTTTTTGTCCCCTTTCAGACTGTTTTGGTCTTTTCGCTGTTAGCAACGGAAAGAAACCCGAGATAGCTGTAAACCGTATTTTGAGATAATCTAATTTTGTTGTTAGGACTACATAAGAAATCGACAAGAGGTGTTACATCCATGTTTATTTCGGAAGAGTAATTGGCGCGCGTTGTCTTTTTTAAATATTGTTTATTTCTGTTTTAATAGGAATTGTACAGATTGCTAATCCAGCTAGCGACTGTTAGCCAGCTAGCTTCATAGCATAGCATCTCCCTCCAGAGGCACGTTGACGTTAGCCTGCGAGCTGTCACACAAACACACACACACCGTCTCGTCGTCAAGAAGCTGCGGTGTGAAGCTGGTCGTTTTGAGACGCTGTCTTTTATGGGATCACAATGTCAATGAAGGCCGGTGGAAATCGCAGCAAGCCCGGCGGCGGCAACACCGCTGGTGCCGCCGCCTCCGGTGCCGGAGGAAGCGGCGGGGGAAGACAGAATCTGGGCAGGTCTGTGAAATTAAAACGCTCACGTAGCGAGTTAAAAACGCAGCGGTGGTGGGTTAATGTGGCCACTTTTCAGCACTTGGACACAGTCGCTTCCAACCGTGGCGGTTTCGAGAGATGACATTCCCGTTAAGGGGTCCAAAAAGTAGTACGTGTTCGTGGACGGTATGTGGGCCTTGCGACGTGTTGGTCACCTACCGTAACGTTATGCGGTGGAGCTAGCGAGGCCTGTCTGCTGGCTCCAGTGCTGTTGCAACTTCGACGTTACGTTACCTCCTCTTGCACGTTAAATGAAACACACACTGGTCTGGCCCCCCCTCGCTGTGCATTTAGACATATTTGCGTGGACATGTAAATGTGTTTTTTTGCACATGTGCGTTGCAGTGAAGCCGCTTGCCAAGTTGCTTGTATCGGTTTACTATCAGCCGGGAGTCGATGTGAGCTAGCGGTAATTAGCTGTTTGACAGCCCATGCTTGTCATTCAGTGCACTTGCCTCATTCAGTGTTATATCGGCTAGCTAACGGGGCAGCCTGGCGACTTTTCCGCCCAAGAGACCGGCTGTGAAGCGACGGTGTTTGTTTTCATCTCACTATCACGGTACCTCGCTTGGTTACCGCAATATTGCTGCAACGGGTTTGCCAAGAAATTGATATAAAGCGTGTGGGCGCACGATAGAAAGGGGTGGGTGTGGAGACGATGGGGTGAGGAGGAGGAGGGAGGGAGGGAGGAGAGAGATGGGGAGAGGAGGAGGAGGAGGAGGGGGGGGAGATTAACGCTACAGACCGACCGGGCTTTCAACCTTGACGTTTCCGTCGCTGCTCGTGTGAAATTGTGTCCTTGAAAGCATGACATTTCTGTACATGTCGTCCTGCGATACAGCTAACACACACACACACACACACACACACACACAGTCAGTGCAGGAGCTGCGTGCGGATTGTGCGTTTTAATGGCGTTAATGTGGTCCGGCTCCTATTCACCGGTCACTAGGACAGCACGGCTCATTCATTGCGTAGGTTTCATCTGTTAAGGCCGTGTGAATGTATTGTAAAGTGAGACTGGACGAGGATCAGTTCGACAGGACTTGGATTGGTTTTCGTTTCAGTATTCAGGAGCTGAGTGTGTCCAAGTGAGCCTGTTACTCATTTACTACCACTGGTATAATGTAGGGAATGTGGCCATTGCCTACGTTGAATCAAGTGTGAATTTCCTGGCGATGTGCCAGCTGCTGAACAAGGTGCATTTTAGGACATGCTTGGGGTAAAATGTAGGCTACTGAGTGTTTGTCTGGCAGCCTCCTGAACATTATTCTAACCAGCTAAATATATTGTGGAATCTGTGGGAAATCTCAGAACCTACATTGCATTTGAATATGTAATTAATTTACACGTGGAAGACATTTTAGTGTCTTATTAAATTGGATGTTTCATGGTGATGATAGATGGATTAATTGAAAGATTTACTCCACCGCCTCCTGAGATTTCTGTCATCCAGTTATACAGTTGTCCTCATCAGAGAGCGCTTTGTTTCAGTCTGCTAGTAAGAAATTCAGCGCTGATGATGATGATGATGACGACGAGTTTGACACCAATGCTGTTTTTTTCTTTCAGAGGAAGACACAGTGGTAAAGGTCCCGCAGCAGTAAGTAACCGGTTAACTCTTATAAGTCATTGGAAGATCAGTAGAAGTTTGGTGTACCTGAGTGCTGTACGTTATCAAAGAAGGGAAGCTGCTTTTTGAAACCTCACACACTGGATTGATGCTTTACTTTTGGTTCATTCTGTGCAGAGTCACTTGAACAGTGTCGTGTTTCTGTAAGGCGTACAGTTTGGTTTAAAAGTTGCACAGAACGGACCTTAGATAAATCACACATCCAGTGGGTGGATGTACATTTCTTACAGTTCAGCATTATGAATGAAACAAATGTCTAATAGGTGTCAGACAGCCGTGAGAAACTATTTAGCATATTTTTAACTGTGTTCTTTCTTTAGGTCAATTTCAATGGTGTATATGCAAATATGAGGATGGTCCATGTCTTGACTTCAGTGGTGGTATGTTTACTGTCTGTCTTGTTAAGTTTTTGACATGATGTCCCAGATATGTTTGTCTTCTGTGTAATAACAATAACGAACAAAGAAATAAGCAGAAACAAACAAAAACAAATGTTGTGTGAAACAGCACTGTGAATCATGCTTACTTTAAATGAATTTGTAACAGCAGTATGTACCGCAGTCTGTCTTTCACCACATGCTGGTTCTTCAAAATGTCTACGCTGCTATAAACAAAGCCTGTGTGATTTGTAGAGACAGCTGCTTGCATAAACAAAGCAGAGATTGATCAATCATTTATCTGTTTCACAGCAGATGGGTTTTTTGAACTTGTTTTTTGAATGTGTAAATTGACATTGACACCACATACAGTGAATAACAATAGGCCTATTTATTTATAGGGGGCCAAGTGTGAGCTGAAAGTGAAAAACGGAGCAGTCTATGAAGGAGTATTTAAGACATACGGTCCAGAGGTAAGGATCAGACGCGGTGTGATGTTCGTTATAGGTGCTAATATGGTGCTCGATCTGTGATTTCCTCAGTAGCAGTACTAATGATTAAGGTTAACTGTGCTGGGAGGATAGTGCCCAGCCAGCACTCAATAGCAGCTTCACCCCTGAGGTGGTTTAGACAAAGATCGCCCTTTCCATCTTTCCTTTTATGGAAGAGAGGTATGTGGCGCTTCATGTTGCCTTTTAGGCTGAAGTATTCCCCAGTCTTTCTCCTGTGGGGAAAATATCATTTTCACAAAAATTAAAAGCTTAACCTGAGCAATGGAAGAAGTCTCTGTCCAGAGCTTCGTTTTAACTTCAGTTCTAAATGGGATGTTTGTAACATACATTATTCCCTGTTCTCACACAAAATATCAAGGTTGATACTCATGTATCTTGTACCTCCCATCTCTTTTATAAGGTTGTGTGACTGAAATGTGAGTAAGGCTGGCAGGATACTCCTGAAGAAATTGAATTTGGTGTGGTTGCGAAGGCAAACGCACCACTTTGTTTTGAGACCAAAACAAAGCACCACATTTGGCTTTTATTACCACAGCGTGTGTAAGCTTAACAGTCAAACATGCTGAAATATTCACACAGCTGTATTCACCACTCCTGCTGTACACTGTCTCTTAGTAAACAATGTAATGTTTGGTTGCAGGGCTTATGTTTTCCATTTTCTTCCACAGTATTAAACTAGTTTTAGTACTTCTTGTTTTTTTTTTTACAAAAGTAGAGGTTGACTCTGCTCCCACTGCAACTCACAAGCTCCTCCATCTGGCATGGCTTCCATTAAACAAGCAGAGCTCAATTAATTGATGTCAGTCAGAGTTTTGTTTATATATGTTGTCAGCCAAAGAACCTAGAGAGGTAGTTTGGCTTTAGGCAAGCATATTGAGCCAAGATTACAGGTTTTCATTCCAGTGAAACACACCAAGTGATGGATTGGTTTATCTTTTCTCTGGTTGTGCTCATAGGGATTATTTTCATTAGCCATTTATCACTTTTTTTTAATAATTGATTCAAAGTTTATTGTAGAGAACGTCAGAAAATGGTGTAAGAGGTCTGCTGCAGTTTTTCTGAGCCCAAGGTGACCTCTTAAAACAACATGACAGAGGGGAACAAAGCAAGAATGTTTGGCATTTTGCTACTAAATGTACTTAGATTAATTACTAAAATGGTTAACAACAGATTTTTTGCAGTGGATGATTTGGATGAAACAATGGTTCCCATGGTTCCTCATATTTTTTCTGCAGACAGTTTAGGGTTTTGCTGTATTTCAGATTCCCCTTTCATAAAATGTAACATAACTTTCTCTCTCAGTGTGACCTGGTGTTGGATGCAGCCCACAGAAAGAGCCCCGAGCCAAGCATAGCCCCCAGGAAAGAAGATATTGTGGAGAGCATCATTTTCAAGGCCTCAGATGTGGTAGTGGTGACCTTCAAAGATGTGGACCTGAATTTTGCCAGGAAAGGTACTGAGGACGTTTGTGTTGAAATATTATTTAGGTACATAAACGGCAGTCTTGATATACCGAGGCTTGTACACACTAAACACTTGTGACAAACATACACAATGTAACTAGGTTAGTTTGTCATTTTGTATTCATTGCACACACAGAAAAATAAACACATGCCACAGTGAATGCCCATCAGTGCATACAAACAACATATTGATCTTTTTCAGTCTGTATTCACTACCTTTATGTCACAGAGGCTTTGCCATGAGTTAAATCTCATGTGTCTGCTCTGAGTGGCCGGTCATTGAAGACTAATGTGATCTATTGATTGGGCCGAAGGTTGCCCTGGCGCAGCAAGGACACTCAATAAAGGCCGAATGAGTCTTCTTCATCTAATTCATCTTGACCCATACAATTCTCCTTTGAATGATAATGGACTGTGTGGGAGGGTATTATTTAAAAAAAAAAAGAAATGAACAGGTGAAAAAGTGAGCGTTGCACCACATGATGCAGGGAGATGGTGCTACACATTGTTATCCTGTTAAATTAAAAATTGTAGACTGATTGGAAATTTCACAGTGACTACGCTTACATGTGCAAAATATTCCGCTTTTTAAACTTATTCCAAAAAAGACAATGTTCCTAGTTAGGTGTTTACATGCCTAATGAAATATATATGAATATTGAATATAAATATTCCACTAAATGTCCTGTTTAGATGCAGCTGTACATACTCTACCTACTACATAAATGTAACTGTTAATTATGTATATTCTACAGAGGAATTTCCCTCCTTTTCTCTCTGTCCTTTTCCTTCTTTTCCTCCTTTTCAAACTGCAGTCTTGTTGCCCCTGTGGTGAAAGTGGAACAGCTGGAGCTGCTTGAGCCGTTTTGGCTTTTTACGTCCACCAGTGGCAGACTTGTTCGGCCGTGCAAACACAGCCTCCCACTTTCATTCGTTCAGCCACGTTTTTTAAAAGAACGGCTTGCGATATTTGTGCGTTTCCTAAAAACCTCTTGATATCCAAGTCTTTTTATAATATTTAAACGTAGGTATGTTTCTTCTTCTTCCATCCAGAAACGTGGGATCTTCTTTTGTGCATGCATCTCCACTCCAGCATTGCAAACTGTTAGTGGCTAGATGGTTTGTTTAAAACGCACAGGGCTGATCGTAAACAGGGGAGAGGCTGTGTGTCTCAAACTGCAGTAAAAACCTCAAATGAGACGCATGTTCCAAATGCGCCGTATACATGCCCAAAGAGTGCTCCTAAAACCCGAATAATATCTGCATATCCCACACGTCTCAGTTGGAAAACTCTGCATTCGGAATAACATCTAATTAGGAATATCCAAACAGAATGTGCTGTTTACATAACCTGTATCAAATGTGGAATATTGTCATGTTTGGAATAATAGTGGAAAATGAGTGTACATGTAAATGTTGTCAATTTGCAAGAAAGTGAAATGTCTAAACCACCGTTGCTAATGTTGCTGATCTTATGTTCCTAAGTCAACAAGACTGTTAACTGATGATTATTTTTATAACAGTCAGAAATGTATATTTTTGTTTAGAAGGTACATGTGTTTTTTAATCTAATAGCTAAAATAAGGGGAGTTTGCTAGGCTAAAATTATGATAACCACACTTAAGTTGTAAAAAAAGGAAACAGAATTCCCCTTTAAATGTTGTAGATTGTCCATAACTTAAATTGTTGGATAGGAAGTCAACTGTTGGTGTGATCACCAGTCAGTCATTGTACCTGTCAATCCATCTTTTGACTCTCTGTCATCTGTCTGTCTCTCCTCTCCAATGGTCTAGTCTCCTCTGACACAGGTAATATATGGTTGTTTTCTCCTCTCGCACATCTCTGAATGCACTCAAACAAATTTGTGAATCTCTTTGGCTTGGGCCTGATCTGTTGCCACCTATTGCTGCATTACATTGCATCACTGCTTTTCATATAACCTAAAAGAATTAATCAAATATCTGACGCAGGTCAGTCTTGCTTCATTTTTTCACCAGATTCTTTGTTATCTTAAGACTGGATGTTGCTTTCGGTGGAAGAATTGCCACTTTCCCTATCATACACTGTTTAATTAAGCTTTAACTTTAGAGGTCAGCAGAGGCTCAACATTTAAGCCTATCCTGGCCTTATGCTTAATTATGTGGAATCTACAGTGTGAGAGTGATACAGACCTAATAGTGTAAAATGTTTAACTTTACTAATACTTGTTTTATTTGTTTTTAACAATAGTTTAAGCTGTCATTTATATTCTAAAATTGAATATATAGTTTTATTATGGTTTAGGCCCAAGCACAAAGCTTGTACATAGATGGCCAGCCAAGGCACTCTTGCAGCAATTATTTTATTTAACTAAATATGGGCTTGATTTCAAATCGTACTGGACCCAAGCTAAATTTAAAATCCGAGCTACAGTAGATGGGAAAGGGGAAATTATAAGCATTATGACTGATTCCACTGAAAGCAACAGATTGAAAACTCATCTCAAGCACTTGCACAGTAATCTCTTTTTCTGAGCATTTTATTAAAAAAGGAGTGATATCAGGATGTTAAATTTGGTTTGGCCCTGAAGTGCTTTGAGATCATGTAATTGACTGCAATCTAAATGCATGTTTGCTTACTCCTCACTATGCCTACATCTTATTTGTAAATGTTTCTTATTGTATGTATGATTCCCTTGGACAGTGTGCATAGAGCATACCCACCACCTCTACTATAATTCAGTTAGCCCAACTGTCTGTATGGTGCCAATCTCTAATATTTCTGAACTTGCTCTCTTCCAGAAATGCTTAAATGCACTTTGTATTGTGGGATGAGTTGGGATGACTGAGTTATGTAACTCCAGGTGGCTCATGCTTTATGCATATAGTCCATTAATGACAATCTTTGGCTGACATGAGATTAGATTTCCTTTCAAATATAATTGGGGGTTTTCTTTGAGCATGCCTGTCCCTGGTTGTACTTGAGCCAACCAAAGTATTCTGTAAGTTTATTTGAATATAGTGAATGGCCCTGAAAATGTGGACTATTACCAGCTCTGAATACTATTTTACAGATGTGAATGTTACCTTTCAAGGTGTTGCCATGGGTGATGGGTAATAAATGAAGCAGTGGAAAAAGTCAGGCATTGTAGACACTCTGATATTTAATTTATCCGGCTGAAAATATTGTAGGACCTTACTTCTTGATTTAATTAGTTTATTTTGTTAGAGGCTGCGGGAGTGACTGGGGACTATCCTGTCTTTCCAATGCTGTTTTCATATTCTGGCTCACACTGCCAGAGCCCTTTATACTTGTTAGCTTTACAAAGGCCAGCTCAAGCAAATAGCTCAATTTTTTTGAAAGGATTTTCCCCCCCAATCTAGTTAAACCCATGTCTGGTTGTGAGTAGGTGTGCCTGGTGAACCACCACTACCTCTATATAGACCTTTGCTGTGAGAGCTTGTGGCAGAAGCTCTTGAGGCATGAGTGCTTCCCTGCATAAACAGTGAGAGTGCTGCCATGTGACTGTATACCATCATCAGCTTCTGTGTGGGTGTGTATGGTATGTGTGTGTGTGTGTGTGTGTGTGTGTGTGTGTGTGTGTGGAAGTCTGCTGTACATGAATATGTATTCTTTGTGTGTGCCGCAGACAACTTCACAGATGCAGCAGTGAGCAGTAGGATCAATGGCGAGCATAAAGAGAAAGATCTAGAGCCCTGGGATGGAGGAGAGACCCACAACTCTGACAGCCTTGAGTCTCTGGATACGGATGTGGTAAGAAAACCGACATAAACACAACACGAACACACTGATGCTGCACTTGTTGTGAGTACATAGAATGGAATCTATAATGGCCTTCATAAATTTAACTGTGACAGCGGTAAGCACATGTTGTGTCATCTGATCCACAGCATTGATAATTTGTTTATAAGCCTTCTACCTCTTTCTCTCTTCATATCAGTCAAACGGGTGGGACCCCAATGACATGTTCAAGTACAATGAGGAGAAGTATGGAGTGTTGTCTACATATGACAGCAGCCTGTCCACATATACGTAAGCTTCTCTATGTTCTGAATATGTTCTCCTTTGTATCACCTTTTCCTGCATATAAGCAATCTACATGTTTATTTAAAATTAAATGAGATAAAACAAATATATGTTTTAATATCTTTGGTCAGTGACCTATGCTGTATCACTCTTTAAATACTGTTTAGTGTGACCACACATGACAAAAGTAAAAACTTGAGATGAGACTTACTCTAGTCATCCATCATCCTGCTGCCCTTGTCTGACCTGAGCTTGTTTCCCAGGGTCCCCCTGGAGCGGGACAACTCAGAAGAGTTCCTCAAGAGGGAGGCGCGTGCCGCCCAGCTGGCAGAGGAGATTGAGGCCAGTGCCACATACAAGGCCCGTGTGGCCCTGGAGAACGATGAACGCTCCGAGGAGGAGAAATATACTGCTGTGGTGCGAGGGGAAAGGGAGACTCACACACTTAGCAGGTAAGACCAGGACACACATGTACTAAACGTAAGATAAGTTAACAGTGCATACTTCTTGTGCTGGCGAGTGTGTGAGAGTGCTGACCTTGCAGTTATGTTTGTGCCTATCAAATTTAATTTGTTCTCATTGTTTGTAATTGGCTCTTGATGTGTGCTACGATGCCAGCTGCTTTAAAACGTAGCAGCACAACACAACACTGCAACATTTATATTTCCGTTGTGGGATTTAGTTTATACTTCTAAATATTATTTTTTTAATGTAAGTGCAAGGATGAGAGCACAAGTACATTTACTGTACGTACATATTGCTTACACGTGGTGTAGGTGTGCAGTAGAAAAGCTCAGGCATAGGCTTGAGAAGTATATTTGAGCCTTGAAGGGAGACAAAGTAATTCCAACAAATTCACTAAGTAGACAGCAGCTGTTCCCAGAACAAATACTTCCTTGGTAATTAAAGAAAACATGCTCATTTTGGCTGATGATAAGTACTTAGTTGACTGTAATAGAGTGTATAATTAATTCCTCCCCTTTGTTATCTTGACTATTGTCTGTGTGTGTGTGTGTGTGTGTGTGTGTGTGTGTGTGTGTGTGTACGCAGAGAGAACAAGTACATTCCTCCAGGTCAGAGAAACAGGGAGGCGATGTCCTGGGGACCGGGACGTCAGAATTCACCTCGTCTGGCTCAGAGCTCAGCTGGGCCCTCAGCTCCTCGACCAGGACCTCACGACTACAGTCCCAGCTCTGGAGCCGACCAGAGGGTGGTTAACGGAGGTGCGTTTATTAAATCACACACAACTTATGGTGTTTCTTCTTCTGAAATGTACAGATGTGCATTGGTTGGTGAGTGAGTTGCTCAGTATAATGATAGAGATATTTTCTACCGATTAGCTGATGTTGCTATTTGTTGTTGCTGTTAATTCATTTTATTTACTTATGTCAGTTAAATCATTTTATTCCTACCTTGCCATTCTTCCTCATGTTTATTAATCTCCCCCCTCTTTTTATTCCTGCCCTACCTTTGTTTTCCCCACTTTAACTGGTTGTCATCCTTGATCATTTGTCCTTCCCTCTTTTAGGTTCATCCCATTGGCCCTCACCCTGTCCGTCTCCTTCCTCCCGCCCCCCCTCTCGTTACCAGTCTGGCCCCTCCTCCCTGCCTCCCCGGGCGACCACGCCCACCAGGCCACCCTCCAGACCCCCCTCTCGACCTTCCAGGCCTCCCTCTCATTCATCCCACCCCTCCTATCCCTCCTCCTCATCCTCCTTTTCTCACCATGGGCCCACGTCGCCAGCCTCTACTCTGCCCAAACGCATGTCTTCAGAAGGTACCCACATCAGTGTGGAGTAGACCTGGGCAAAGGCATGAGTTGAAGGTGGATGGATTGAGCTCAATATGGAAATTAAATTCCCATATTGAAAGCTTTAACAAATGTCACAGTTAAATAAGCAAACTACTTTCAAAAATAACTTTGCCCAGGTCTAGTGTGGAACAACACAAATAGGTGAAGTTGCTTCTTCAGACTGATTTGGGGTCAGATTTGCAATTTCCATGCAAATGGACATTGTGAGGATTTAGTAAGCCACAAAGCTGGTCCTTTGTCAGTGTGTCAGGCAGTTTCACCTTGGCATGTGGGTGCACCACGTTGTGTGCTGTGCTTTCTGTTTAGCAAGAGTTACGCCACTGAAAACACCAAAGCAGCGGTTTTCTCTGTATGTTTTCCGATAGAGCAGTCAAGAGGAAGAGTAATTTAACACTTATCATTGAACTTTCTGCCATTCTGCCATTGACCTCTTCTGCTTCAGTGTTTTTAAGTGTATTGTGTCTCTGACACCCAGCATCACTGTTGGCCAGAAGTGTGAACTGTTGTACCGGTAATGACAACCTAACATTGTTGCAGTGAGGTGAGAATATCAACTGCAAAATTATTTTAAAACATGTTTTTGTGGGTTGTTGACTCACCACTGTCACCACACTGATGCTCTTTGTCATTGTGCGAAATTTGGAGGGACAAATGCATTTGTAAGCGATCCCTTTTACCTCGTAGGCCTTTCGTGTTAACTCCAATGAGCTGGAGTACTGAGCTAAAATAACACGGTGCTGCTGTCCAAATGCTTATGACTCGTGTTTATACTTTCCAAATGTTTTTTTCCAGTGAAATGGAAAAGTATTTAACTAGTGTTTAGTGTTTACACACTTCGTTAAACTCAAACTCTGCTAAACCGTGAATTCTTAAACACAGATTTCTACCTCACATTCTTTCCTCTGTTTCCCTGTTTATCATCTCTCACTTCACTTGTGTGTTTGATAACTACAGGATTATCTCCAGTTTCTCCACTAACACGCATGTCACAAAATAACATTACTGTCTGATGTGACATTTAAACCTTATATTAAGATGTAATCAGTGCAGAGGTTTGGGGTTTTTAAAAGCTTTTGTGTGACACAGATTCTTCACAACAGGTTGGTAGGAAACGCAGGCTGTTGAGTGTGTTTACCTTACCTCCACTCTCTGTTTATGGAGTTCTGTCAGTCTTCATCTGTCCTTCTTCATCTACAGGTCCACCCAGGATGTCTCCAAAATCCCAGCGGACGCCTCGTGCTCACAGAGTGCCACCCTGCCGGACCACTGGAGTCCCTCCAGGAGTGGATTTAATTTCCCACAATGCCCCTGGAGAGGTCCCAGTGACTCCACCAACCAGGAGCAGCTCCTCTGGAGGGACATGGTCCTCGGTGGTTAGTGGAGGTAGAGTAGTTCTTTCCTCTTTTCTTAACCCTAGTGCCACTGGTTGACATGTTTTGAAGGGCACTTAAAATATTTAACTTTTTCCACCAAAGAAGCACCTTATAGTGTGATGAGTGCAAAAATAAGTGAAAACCTAACCTCTAATGTTGGCCAGTAAATCAACATGTTTGTTTGAGTTAACTTAAACATTATGTAGTCTCCAAAATCTCTTTTATTCTTCCCCTCCTCAGCTCACAGACCTCGCTCCCCCCGGCAGAACAGTATGGGTGGAGCCTCCACTGGCTCCTCCTCCCTCCCGTCACCCCAGACAGGAACAGCTCCTGTGGAAACTGCTGCTACACCTACGTCGGCTTCCTCTCCTACTGCTGCTAGCCCCGCCCCCAACATGGTTGCCTCTCCTTCAGGAGATGGTAAGCTTGAAGTCACACTTTCACTTGGTTTGACTGAGCGAATAAGGAATGCTAAGTATGATATGAAATACCTGAGTAAACAGACTATTTTTCTGTTCTGGATAGCAAAAGAGTGTCGTGTCCAGGAGACAAGACAAACATCACCTACGGCAAACAAGGAGAACATCAAGCCCTTGGACAGCTCACCTAGTATCACCAGACCAGTCTGTAAAGGTACGGTACACACTAGACTGTAGTATTCACTAGAATCTGAATCCGTTTAGTAATGAATAAAACCCTCAATGATGTCTCTCTCTTTCTACTCACCTTACAGGACCCCCTTCTATGGCACCAGACCACAGAAAACAAATAGATAATTTAAAGAAATTTAGTGTAGATTTTAGGGTAAGTACCGCTTTCATTTGTACAGTTTAAAAAAAATGCTAAAAATCTGACATAACAAACTTTATTTTCATGAAGCTGCTCTTCTAACTCTTCTTTCCCTCTTCCAGTTGCAGTCTAGTTCAAACTCAGACGCTGCCTTTGACCAGATGATGACCAAGCCTCCCAGAGATCCAGCAGACAAGCCTAAAGACCTTCCCCTGGACAAAGCCTCCACAGCGGGGCGGGAGGGCTCCGAAGAGGGTGTTGTGATTGCTGCTGGTACCTCCGGTGGTGCCTCTGCTCCATCCAACGCCACCACAAACACCAGTAAGCCTGGCAGCCCCGCTGCACTGTCCCCGTCTCCTTCAGCCCCAGACCAGAAGAGGGCGGGGCTTGATGTGACATCGCAGGGAGTTCAGACGACAGCGACGTCCACATTCAGTGGACCCAAGCATGAAGAGAAAGAGGAGAAAAAGGAGGCAGTACAAGAGTGAGTGAAAGGTTGAGAGATGAGACTGTACATATTTGTGCAAGATAAACAAATCCCATTAGAAGACCAAAATTGATCTCAATCATAACAAATATCAATGTGCTACATCATTGCACTGGGTTACATGTTCTTTCATCACCATGAACATGGGCACTGTATTTTATTCCATCTTACCACACACACGTTCTGCTGTAAATACTCACTAAAACATCAAATGTGTATAAATCTGCTGCTGAAAATAGTCTCCAACAAATGAACTACTTACTCCTGTTAAGAACCACAGTGCCCAGCTTTTTTTAGGAAATAACTTGACCTTTTTGTTGACAGTAAGAAAAATATAATGATGATGGTAATTTCAGGCTGATGCTTTTAAATGTTAACTTTTTCACCGTTTGCTCTCCTCCGGCAGTCAAGTGAGAAAATCAACCCTGAACCCAAATGCCAATGAGTTCAAACCCAGGTTCAATACGCAGGTCAGTGTGCCCCGCTGCTGACACTCTACACAATTTAAATACCACAAACTGAGATTGTTGGTAAACTCATTATTCTCTGTCTGTCTCGCTCCTTCATCAGCCCAAACCAGCCAACACCCCGACGCCTCCCCGGCCTCAGGGCCAGCCCAGCCCCTCCATCGTGGTGCAGCAGCCCACGGCTGTGTACGGCCAGACAGTCTGCTTCCCCCAGATGTATCCCCTCACACCAGTCAGCCCCGGAGTGCAGGTGAGACCCACACCTGCATGCTGAAATGCAGATCACACAGAGTATTACATTGAATCAGTATGAAATGCAAAGTTCATTAAAAACAAATTCTTAACATCACCGTAAGATCTCACAACATGTCTGCTCATGTTTGTCCTTTGTTATTTTACTATCTTGTCTTTGACTCATCTCTAATGCATTATTTTATTTTGTATAGGCTACATCTTATAGTTGTTGTGGTTGTGTTTTCTTTTTACACCTTCATACACAGAGTATGTGTATCCTTCATCACTTTTCATTCCATTATTCTTTCTTCCAGACACTGTTTTTTATCTCGATAAGTTTTGCTAAATTGTTTGAAAAAATGTTTAGGTAAATATTTGGAATAACAGACTTAGAAATGTTTAAAGGAAGGTGGAAATATGTGAAATTTATATACAGTATGATGTCAAAAGTCTATTTTTAAGCACTCTCAAAGCGCTTTTTACAGGTTTTTAGTTTATTTTTGATGAAAGATGTTAACATTTGTAGCCATGAATCAATAATGTTTTCCTGTGTTGCTTTAAGAAAAACTTGGTGATCCAACATCAGACACGTGTAAACGATAAAATACCTTGGTGAACAACTAAAGAGTGGTTCTCTTTTCCTTTTCTCCCCCTCCTCCCCTCTCTCTCGCTCCATTAGAAAAGCATAATATGGAAGGTTTGTGAATTTTTTAAATCCTTTTGTTTTTTTAAGCCCAATCAGTACTGAGATGTTTTGCTTGCTTGTTGAATTAATGCCATCAGATGTTGGTTTGCCAACTTCTTATTGCAATTCATTTTAAACTGTCACCACAGATGGACTTATAACGTCATCTTATTTCTATTGGCTTCATCTGTTCACCGAACAAATGGCTGTAAGCTAATAGGAGTTTAAGCCTCTTTGTTTCTGCTGCAGTACTGTTTGTAATACAAGTGCATGGTGTATAATGTTAAGGAGTTAAGGAATGGGAGATGACAAGCAGTGTGTGGGTTATAGTCATAAAACACCCTTTTCTGCCCAATGATAGACAGGCTTAGAAAATGCATGTGGTCACAGGTAAGAGACAATTCCCAGTCTCACATGCACATTTGTCTTTTTAAAGTATGTTTTTCTATGTGTTGGGTGTGGGATTAGCTACTAAAGCAACAGTTTAAAAAAGCCCCACTGAAGGACACATAGTCCCACACAAGCAATAATTCAACTGTTTTTAGTTGAGGGCTGGTTTTCATTGTAGAAATTATTCTGAAGTGCCCTGAGAAGACTGAGTATAAACTTGTGTTCTTCATCTGCCATCCTCCATTCCCTTCCTCACTCCAGTCTCCAGCTATGTACCAGGTTCAGATGCCTCATATGACAGTCAGCCAGTCTAAACCCTACAGACCAGGTAAAGGTGAGAATAACAACTGTTTTGTCTCATTTCTGTCCCACCTCTCTCCCCCTCCCCTCTGAAGCTTACTATATACATCTAATTGGACATATTTCTGCATTGGCCCTGAATGTAAGATTTTTCTGATTATGTTTGGACTCGTATTATATTCCAGGTATTCACACAACCTAGATTTGTAGGTATTTGCGACAAAAGTGTTGTCCGTGTGTTACACAACATCAAGAAAGAGTTGCATCAGGGTTTTATTTATTTACTTTTTTGTAGCTCTACTGCAAGTCCATTGTGTGTGTCCTTTTAGAGTTAGTCAGCCTTTCAGGTGAAATAAGTTCCGAATGAATGAAAACAAGTAGAAAGCATCTCCTAAAGTCTTTATTACAGAAGCAGACAGAGTATTTCTCACCTCCCTTTTACAATAGAAAAGACTGCTGTTGTCTTGGGACTATCCTCTCTCTGGACTGATCAAGTGTTTCTTATAAAAAAGGGGGACATCGGTAGTAAGTGGTCTTATATTCGGGCCAATTCTGTAAATCATTTGCCTCTTTCAAAAACCGGCAGTACTCTTCCTCCACGATTCAGTTCAGTTCAGATTTCGATGTTAAATGAAAGTTCTTCCCAATGAATCTCCAGTACCCAACATGCCCCAGCAGAGGTCGGACCAGCACCACCCCCCTGGCACGCCCACCATGATGCACCCAGCGACGGCAGCAGGTCCACCTATTGTAGCACAGAGCCCCGCCTACTCTACCCAGTACTTCACCTGCAGCCCGCAGCAGTTCACCAGTCAGCAGCTGGTCCAGCCCATGACACATTATCAATCACAGGTAAGATTTACATTACCAGTTCACAATAACAATACAATACAACCTTTAGCAGCTTACTCAGCAGTGCTCGGCCCGGGAGGCCCCTCTATCACGAACCACATGTAACCATTACAGTTACTCTGGTGCCATCAGTTAGTGCTGGCAGTCTCTGTCCCTCCCAGCTGTTCACTAGTCAGCCATTTGTCTGACAGATGTCTGCGGTACAGCAGCTTGACAGGGTGCCAGCATGATGCTAGTGTTTCATCACTTCTGTTTTGCGGAGCTGACTGCAGGCTCCTGCCACTTAAATCTCAAGTTTTGTTACCTGTTTGCAAGCAGGCTGTGATAGAACAAATGAAGGAACACAGAGGCAGTTAGGAAATTGGCTTCAGGGTGTTTAAGGGTAATAGAATGACCACGTATTGATTAGAGGCTGGAATTTCTTTCATTTTTATTTGCTTTTATGTTGGTGAAGAAGAATTTATTCCACATAATGGGATGAGATGATGAAAGAGGAAGACAAAGAGATGAAAACTGAACTTTATTAGGTACTAATTTTACTGCAGTTACAAAAAAACACCAGAGAAATCTTCACTAATGTGAGAAAACCTACTCCAGGCACCAATGAAATGAAAATGATCAGGGTTTTTTTTTATGTTGAATAGTTCTGGATATTGTTAGAAATGTTTATTCTAACCAAATATTTAATATAAAATAAATCTCCAAACACTTTTTATTTAACAAAGGAAACCAACCTCTTATACTGTCTGAAATTGGCAACTTTTCAATGGTAAATCAGGAATATTTGAGCAGAACAGGCGTGTCAGCTTTTGGTATCTGACTGTGCTTGAGTGCCCAAAAGTCTGTATTTGATGTTAGTAATTGACTGTTAAATCTATGATTTAAAATGACTTTACCACACGAGAAGGGCCTCCTAATAGTGACGTCGTCTTTCTTCTCTCTGTTCTTGTGTGTCCTCCAGCCGCAGCATGTGTTCAGTCAGGTTATGCAGGGCAACGCCAGGATGATGGCCCCTCCTACGCATGGCCAACCCAGCCTTGTCTCTTCCTCAACTACACAGTACCCAGAGCAGACACACACCATGTATGGTACGTCGGCCCACCCACTGGTGTATGTTCAACAAGAACAGGACGGGCAGGCAACGTTATGTGTGCTCTTTAAATACTTCCCATCCTTAACTAATACTGACTCCTGTCTCAGTGTCTCCAGGGCCGATGCCTCAGCAGTACCCCCACCCCAGCGCAACCTTGCACCCTCACCCACAGCACCCCCAGCCCTCTGCCACACCTACAGGCCAAGGCCAGCAGGGTGGTCCCCCACAACATGGAGGCCCTCCTAGCCACCCAGCTGCCAGCCCAGTACAGCACCAGCAGCACCAGCAGGCAGCAGCAGGTGAGTACATTTCCTGCCTCAGACAGCAGTTTAGAGCCGAATATTTCCAAATGGAGCACGACAGTATTGTTCTCGTGTTTCGTAGCGGCAGCAGCAGCCCAGGCCCTCCACCTGGCCAACCAGCCCCCGCAGCAGCAGATGTACTCTGCTTTGGCCGCCACGCCCCCCTCCATGACCCCGGGGCCCAACCCTCAGTCTCCCCAGGCATCGTTCCCCTCTGCCCAGCAGACTGTCTATATACACCCACAGCAGGTGCAGCACGGCTACAACCACAACCACATGGCACACGTGCAGCAGGTAGGTCACAACCACAGCAGCTCCAGCCAAGTAATCAGATTGGCAGTGTTTCCTGTGAGGGGATTTTGAATGTGGGAGTGAATAAATCTGGGATCACTTCCAGCAGGTGTTTAAGTTTATGAATGGTCATATTTAGGTGATAATGCTGCGAGTGCAGTGGATGGTTGTTTGGCAGTCTGACCCAGTTCAGGTTAGGATGCGTATCATTTCTCTTCTTGTAGGTGAGTTTTAGTTATGAGAGGAAGAACAACGCTTTTTCATTCAGTCCAACCGTGTTCTAATAGATAATAGATGCAGTGCTAACTCTTTGGTAACCGTGGAGTTGTGGCCATTTTCTGTCAGTTCACCGCTCTCGGAAATACACTCATTCGCTTTGGTTAGAGAGTTAGATGAGAATATCTTTACACACAGACACAATCTGTGTGTGTGTGAGTAAAGTATGGACTTTGACTCAGGACGGTATGATTACACACTAACGTAAACATACCTCTGAATATTCTGTTTCTGCCAACAGGGCCTCCGAAATGTTGAACACTGCACCTTTTTAAACGTTTATCTTTGTTTAATCTGCTCACAAACAGAAGCGTAAAAGTGAAGTAGTGACTGTGTGCAGCTCCGTGGAGTCTTTAACATCACAGTGTGGTTGTCAGGTTTAACACCTTAGTTCCTGTACAGAGACCCCTTAGACCAAAACCTGTTCCCACGAAAGCCACACATTGCACTTTTTACATTTCAGTTGTGTGTAAGGATTAAACAAATGAGAGACATCATGTGAATTCATGTTTTAGATTTGTTAGTAGTAAGTTGAACTTTTAGAGAAGGCCAGACCGGCTGTTTTCCCCTTCCTCGCACTGTTACCGTATGCTAAGCTAGCTAGTCTAATTGCCTCCCGACTCCAGCTTCATACTTAATGCACAAACATGAGACTAATATTGATCTCTTCTCACTCTCAAAGAGAAAGCAAAATAGTTTTGCTCAAAAAATATATCTATTTAACAAATGCAGACTTGTTGGCTGAAAAAAATATATCTGTCAGCAAAATTCCTAAATAGTTCTGCATCATATTAGTCATTTGTTTGGCACAAGCATGCTCTACTCCACGTCCCCCCACACCCTGGTCACAACCACAGAGGCAGGAGCTGTGAACGCTGTAACACCGAAACCGCCTGTTTCATCTTTTTAATGAACTTGTCTCTCTTCCTTCCGTCTGTCTTCCGCTGTCGTTCTCACTTTGTGTCACACTTTTGCCCTCGCCGTCACACTCACTGACACACACTTTCTCTCACATCCTAGGCCCCATAATCGGCAGTCCGGCTTCATGGGTGCCATCCCCTCACCATCCGGCCGCGCCACCACCCACGGAGTGATGCTCGATGGCGTACCCCAGGGTCCCTCGCAGGGGGGTCCGCAGCCACCAAATGCCCAGACGGCCTCAACCCCCGATACACCCGTTCGCTCCACCGACACATTTCTCCTACCTGGCCACAGTCCACAAGGTTTGGTTGTATTTTACACAACTGGCACACTCCATGCGGGGTCGGGGTGGTGACCGGGGTGTCAGGACAGTGGTATAGGGGTTGCTCGTTTCCGCTCCTTTTCAAATGAAAGGAAATCTGCTTGAGTTAAGCAGATTTTAGTTGCGGTTTTTTTTCCCAATGCTGCGGCCGCTGCCAAAGGTTTCTAGGGTGTTGAGTTGGTCCCTGGAACTCCAGGGATAGCTAGCTGGGAACGTGGGCTCATCTTCGATAGCCCAGCAAAAACTTTGTCTATGCAGCAGGAACGCGACATGGGGTCAGTTGTGCTGGCCGAGTGTTGTGTTTTTCACGAGTTATACTTATCAGGAGGTGGATTGCTACGGCCCGGGGCCGCTGGAAGATTAGAACAGGTGGGTGGAGTTCCCCTGTATACAGTTCGTTGTCTCTGTCCGCTAGCTATGACACTAGCTGTTCGTCTTTTTCTTCAAAGATAGCTCGGATACTGGTGACAGTGCTGCTTAGTGGGTTCGGCTTGTGCTTTTCTTCATATTTGTGGTCCGCTTACTCTTTTAACACTGGAAAGCCTGCGTTAGGTTCAGGGGAGAAGAGGAGAAGGAAGAAAACGAGTTACAGGCAATGTTCTACATTGGAACACTGGTGACTTCTGTGTTTTTCGAGATGCGGCGGAACACCAACCAATTGAAGACTGTGGACAATGCTGAATCCAGAAGCTTTCACGTTTTCCCCCATTTTTGTCTCGTCTCTGCAGTGCAACGCTTCATCGATGCAGCAGCACGCTGTAGATTAGGGAGGCGCTCCAGGCCGGAGCTGAGGGACCCGCTCTGCGTGGTCGCCGCTGTCTCAACCGCAGGCCTTCATACCAGGGCGATTTGCAATGAGGAATGGGAGACGCCTCCCTCTCCTCTCTTTCCTTCTGCCTCACCGAGGGACATGCTTCCATCAGCTTTTCTCTTGCGGCCTCCCGCCTGCCTCTGCTCTCTCTGCTCTCTTCCCTCCGCTCCCCTTCTGCCCTCCGCTCCCAGACGTTAGGGAATAACGAGAAGTGTAACAGGTTGATGCGCAGTGACATGTGTTTAACAAGCGTAGGAGAGTTTGTTAATGGGACGCGCAAGACTGCTCCAATTAGGGCCCCGGCAGACATCTGCAAACACAAACGCGCAGGCACAGGGGCACACTCAAACAAAAACACCCCGCCACAGGCACACGGAGGTCACACACAAGTCACACACACCAGACACACACACACACACACTTTCAGGGGTCCCAAATTGCAATTTGAGTCAGCTTGCCAAGTAAGACGTGAAAGAGAGAATGAGAGTAACTAATCAGTGAGACTGAAGAAGAAAATTCAACTGGAACTTGTATTTTGTCTGCACCTTGTTATGGAAAAAAAAAAAGAATCTTCCAACCTTTAGACAGTATTAATCTTACTGTTTATTGTTGCTGCTATGTGCTGCGTTTGTTTCCAGACTACATGAAAGGTTTCTAACCAAACTAAAAACGAAACATGACAAGAAGCTTCCTGTGAAATAAACACGTTTTGGCAGCCAAGAGGACGGGAGGAACGTTATTTATGAAATTATAATGGCTGAGGTGATCAGATCCCACTTCTCACCCGACCCTTATGTAACTTTTAAGTTAAAACTTTTACTTTGTAGATAATATAAATAATTTAAAAAATGAGCAAAAAAATTTAAAAACAATAAAAAAGTTTTAAAAACTGAATGGCTTACTGTGGTTGCATTGCATTGTGGGTTTCTTATCTGTTTATCACCGTGAACATGGACACTGTAGTTTTTTTATCAGTCCCACCACATACACACTCCTGCTACTGTAAATACTCATGAGTGCACCATTTTTATTTCACTCACGTCTCAAATATGTATTTAAACTTTATTCAGAAAGTCTCAAGATCTCTTATAAGACAACAACTGAGGATAGATTACATGTTTAGATCACAACACATTGAAACATAAGTTGATTTACAGTAGAAAGGTGCAGAATACAACACACTCCTGTTTGCTACAGTTCACAGCTGTCAGAAATCTGAATGTAGATTTGAATTGTTTTTAAAGTAATGATCTCTACGTTCTCGTTCTTTGGTTCTTTGGCCGCACATACGGCCTTAAGTGGTAACTGCAGGTGTACTTTTGGACCTCACTTCCCAGAGATCCAAACATCTCGTCTGTATGTTTACTCACAATGCTAGCAGAGACTGCAAAAGACAGCACCTTGCTTCACGCCGAAGTGAGTTGAGTCACCATTGTGTTACCTCATGTGGTATTAGTGACTTATCTGCCAATATTTTAATTGATTAGTTATAATGTGATTTATCAACTAGAAATGCTGACATTTGTTTATTCCAGTTTTTCCACTGAAAGCATTTGTGTCTTTTGTCATATATGGTAATACACTGTCAATGTGACTGTTACGGGCTCGTCTTACAAGACAAGCATTTTGAAACCTTGGGCTGTCTGAAACTGCCATTTTTACTATTTTCTGAGATTGACCAGTCCGAATGAGTAACTGGGAGTATAATCAGCAGATTATTGTGTTATGGGCTTGAAATCCCAATAAACAGTGTAGAAACTGGTAAGAATACAGTGTTTCGAAGTGTATTGCTGCTACGCCAGAAAAAAGATTATGACAACATGAAATGTTTGTTATAACGAGATGACAACATATTTCCACTTTGTTACGACATACAATTATCACATTATAACAAGTAACATTTTATATTCTAACAATATATTCATAACATTGTTACAATGTGTTATAATGTGAAACGTTTTGTTACATGAAACCTTTCACAAGATAAATAATGTTATAACATGAATTTTTTTGTTTTAATATGGGTTTGTATGTTGTAATTATGCACAAATATCTTATAACATAAAATTTATTTTTAGAACATAAAAAACAGCTTGTCATAACAATAAGCTTTTCATGTTACAACATCCATTTGACTTCTTCTGGTGTGGCAGCAATATGTTTCCATAAGTCTGCGTTTCCAGTCTTTATGCGAAGCTAAGCTAACCGGCTGCTAGCTGCAGCTAGCTTCATATTTAACATGAAGCTCTCTGAAGGAAGTGAAACTCCCCAAATATTGAACTACTCATTTAATGTGTAATAATTTCAATCAATCTGAGAATATATTGTAATCTTATTTTGACTTTTGATGGTGGAGATCGACAAAACGGTAAGTACCATTTATCTGCAACCTCTCTAAACTCCATCCATCACCTGAATATCTTTCACTGGTTCATCACATGCTCATCTCTCTCAGCATGTTCTAGAAAAACAGGATGACACAAAGACGTCAAAAGTCCAAGTTCTTTTTTTTGGTTAGGTTTATTTTACAAAAAGTCAAATATACAGTTGATATATATATATATATATATATATAATATAATTTAGATGCTTATTACTGAAAGGGATGCAAACACAAATTTCAGATTCTTAAAAGCTGTTGAGGGGATGTTTGGTTGAACTGGAATGTTTACAGTGCTAAGTTAACAAACAGAATGAACAGTATTGAGAACATAATACATTCAGCAACTGGACATTTTAAAATAAACACAGACTAAAGGTGTTGCTGGAGCGGATGTTGAGGATTGAAGACACCTGAGGTACATGGGGATGTTCTAAAGCTCTCGATTCTTGCAGACAAATTCGAGTGAACCATGAAACAAAAATTAGAAGCCATGAAGCGACAGGAAAAAGTGGTAGCCCTGGTTTTAAATATAGCATTTATTCTGGGAAATTTGGCATTTGTCAAATACTTTTTTTCCTTCAGTCTATGAGCAGGTGCAAACACTGAATTCTCACTCACTTAATCTATCCATCCAGAAGCCTCTGATCGCTCCCTACATACATAAAAAAAAAAAGGTGTGAAGCACTGAGCATCTTTCAGATATTGCACTACACAAGTTTTGCACCACATCACACCCTGAGCTTTCAGGGAAAAAAAGGGGAAAAGCAACAGCAGCTTTCTGGCAAAGGCACAGTCATTCTCCCTAACACAAAAAAATAAACAATAAGTCAGCAAAGAGAGGGGACTGATAGTCAAAATAGTTATTGTTACCGTTGCTTTTCTTTAGCAGGAATGAAACACAGAGGTGGCGAGTGATTTGTTTAGACTCGGGCACATAAAAGGCAGGAGGACCAACCGTACTTTTGCCAAAAACATCCTTGTTTTTGTTCCCCTTATAAATACTTTAAAGATGTCAGTCTTGATCATGATGATACATTAACTTCACAACCATTGTAAAAAAAATGTTCCTTTGGTAGACGAAGCTGACTTATTGCGTAACGAGAGGAGTATTCACAGCGGACTTACTCTGGTCATGTTCATGAGGAAATGAAGCTGCGTTTATGCGTTTCTCTTAAAAAAAACAACAGGAAACTACAACGATAAAGAGGGCAGACAGACAGAGACAGACAGACAGACAGACAGAATTGGGTCTAAACCATACGTTAAGCAGACTTTTACTGAAGGTAAATGTTAATCAAGTGCTAAAGTTAGTGTTAAAGCAAGGTTAGAAGACAAAACAGACAAAGTCCTAGCACACTATTTCCCAAAGGCATCCCGCAGCTAATGGAAGTGAAGCTTCAGTTATTGAAAGAGAATTACAGAAAACTGGACATTTCAGCTTTGGTGTGTCAAAACTACTGTTTTTAGGTGAACTATCTATTAAGGAGCTATTCTGTAAGGAAAGACCAGTTTCACGAGTCAGAACGCGACTGAAAACTAATCTGGTTTGGCCACAGGCTGATCTGGAGACGGAAACACCATAAAGTTTGGATGGCTTTGGGTTAGAACTGAGCTCTTTCAGATGCTTCTGAGGAAACTTACTGATGGTGGATGAGATAAAATAAACTGGTTATTGGATAAAAATGCTTGCTTTGGTCAAGGCTTACTTTTTTGGATGTATTCCTAAATAAAAACGTAGTACGTCAGCTCTTGACAATGAACCTGAGATGCCAAACCTTCCTCACAGAGGCTCTCATTTAAAACAGAGAAGTTCTATTAAAAATGATGTATAGTGTAAAAATACATTATTTTCACAGTCCCTCCTCGGTTTTTCAATTGGCTGCTGTGGTGAACAGAAAATACTTACTACACATATTTAATGCTGAGTGTGAAACGTCGAAGACATGATGCTGTTCCCAGAGTGGACATTTGCCTGATGAAGCTGTGAGAAAATAAAAGTTCATATCTACAGAGGCACTTCAGTCTTTCAGGAGTTACATCATATCACCGTCTACCTTTAAAAGCCCTTCACGGGTTTATTGTTAGATTATCAAACCACGACGAAACTAACTTGAAAAAGGTGTCAAATGTTTTAAGGTTGGCTTCAAGTTTCCAGCAGTCTGACCCTCACTGTTGTCAAATATGTGACTGCTTAGATTCAATGACTACTTTGTTTTGGTCTGAACGTGCGTTGTTTTCTCCTCTTACGCTCTTTGGAGTCAAGTCTTTTTTATGTTTTCTACTGGGCGCCTATTTCTACTTTATGTGTACAAAATTCACAATTTTAATTTTTTTTATGCCACAACACCAATAGAAAATAGAGTGGCATTATTATAGTAAAATAATGTCACACCTGTAAATAAATAAATATATATATATATATATATAAAACAGGGCAGAAGAGCACTTTTTTTAGAAATTCATTTGGTGGCACAAAATACTTTTTGTGACTTGAAACTCTTAACATGTATCCGGGAAACGTGACTTTGTATTGTTTGTAGCACGCAGTGCTGAAGGTTGCAGGACGACAAATATATATAAATTATATTATTGTATTTTGCATTTTCTTGGTTTTTGGAGCAGAAATGACTTCTGTAAGACCTTCAAACGCTCAAATTGGCACATTCATGCTGATGGACTAAACTTTCAATCATCTCACATACACCGTGACAAACACATCCACACACACACACCACAAACAGCAACAAGTTCCCACTGCTGTTGGTAAAAACAGTGCTGATGAAGAAAGCTGATCTGGAATCCTTTCTGTGGCTCTCTGTATTTGCTTCAGCGAAGGTTTTGAAGGAAGGTGGAAGCAGATCGGTTATAGCTTCCCAACTGACTTTAACCACTTTTTCCCCTTTTTAATTACATTTTTGTAATTTTTCTACAAAAGAATCTGTGTATATAAAAAATACACATTGTTTCCAAAGTGCACTGAAAGCATTGTACACTTAAATATATAATAATGCGCAAGGAATATCTAATAAGAGTGTACAGACACTCTGAAATAGAGTGCTTTTTCGTTTGTGTATAAAAAGGTGGGAGTGTGCTCCACACAAAGTTTTGTGTGTGAAGATTAAATGTCTTTTAAATATTTTAAAGGAGCACTTGATTTAAACAATGTCACAGGCAGTGCCTCCCCGTCAGATCAGGTTAGGTGCCAAAGAAGTTAAATCAAGTGCACCTCAATGAATTCACAACAATAGAAACATTTAAAGATATTTTTTGCCTGGGCTCGAGGACAGCAACACATCTGGCTCTCCCTCTCTCACACAGAACCTCAACATCAATAAAACGAGAATAATCATCACGGTCAACACTGTTATTAAACTCCCAAAAATACATTCACTGTGGACACTCAGGGTGGAGGTTGTGACGGTCTGACGCTGGTAAACACGCTCCCAGCACAGACATAGTGAGTGTGTGTGTGTATGTTTAGATATACACACTGCTGCGTGTCAACTGTTCGCTGCAGTTCATGAGTCTGCTATAATCCTAATAGCATCATGAGCTCTGAGAGTCTCACACACCCACATGAAACTGGGTGGGGGTAACAAAATTTGTCTTATGATGTGTGCACAATCACGTGTGACTACTATCTGTCAGAAGTGATGGAGGTGTCTGACTCAACGGGTCAAAGCAACATGTACTGGTTGTCTATCGCCCGCTTGCGACCTCGCTCAGGCTCCAGCTCGTAGTCTGAGTCCCGCTGAGGGATGTGGGGGCGATGCAGGGGTCTCCTCCCTACCGATTCACTCCGACCCAGAGGAGCGGGGGCTGACGAAGGAGGGTCTGGGACGGGGTTGGTGCGAGTGAACGGGTGGTTCCCCGGCTGGGACACAGAGCTGGGACTGGCGCTGGTGGTGGTGGAGCAGGAGGAAGGGGGATGACTGGAGCTGCGAGCCAAGCTGTAGTGAGCCAAGCTGGGCTCGGAGCTCCACCGATGGAGGGAGAAAGGGACGAGAAGAGCGCCTGAGAAAAAAAAAAAAAAAAAAGAGGAGATGAGAATTTTGGTGACTACATCGAGCAAAAACTACAACTTCCTCTAATTTCTGCTGCACACCTGCTCACCATTACACAACAACACAGGAGTGTCATTTAAGGATAATTCTCTCATTTCTGAAATATTAACACCGCACCCACCGAGTTCATCTAATGGGACCTACAGCAGTTGTCCTAGTTGTGCACACAGTTCTTCTTTTGTGATCCTTCATGATAAGTTTTATATGTCCATGAAAGTAATGTATATATTTTTTGGTGAGAAAACTATGTTTTTGTTCAATACAAATAATCATTTCTCAGATTTATCCGTTGGCGTGTTCCCAGCTCTCAGCAGTTAATCATTGAGTGCAAAGTTACCACAACCAATAAAAAAGAAAACTACAAAAATAAGACCAAAACTGAAATCAACATGTTTATGTACAAGTCAAATTCAGCCATTGCTACAAACACTCAATCAATATGTTTTCTGTTTCACAAAGACACATGACATGAGTCTCACCTTGTGATGGAGGGCTGGAGCTCGCCACTACGAAGCTGGACAGTGTGACGGCACCGGCGGCTCCGCACTCCAGTGGGATGGGGAAGAGGCGGAAGTGACTGAGCATGTCCATAACAGAGGGGAAGCGCAGGTGCTGTACCCTGCACTGACCCCATTCTGTTAGAGAGAGGCGCAGGTGCTGCAGAGACAGACAGATGGAGACGTAAGCAAAGAAAAGTATGAAAAGTGAGTCTGACCCGGAGCGGAATGGCGAGCACCATTTCTTTACCCCGGTGGTCGGCACCAGTTTGATGTATGCACGCGAAAAGAAGAGCGATGTGGGTTGGGGGAAAAGTGTTCATTGATGTTACTAAATTATTTGGTGAACCACTTCCGGATGTGAACTAAAACGCTGGTGTAAACACGTTTTGCTGTATCAGACATCGTGAGACGTACCTTTGCTTTTCCCTGGTAGTTGAACGTGAGGACGTAGTCTCCTCTGCGTGTCTCGCTCTGTCGGACCAGAAACACTCCGTGTCCCTCCGGTCCTGAGCTCTGAACCAGGTAGGCTGCCTTGACGCGGGAGATGGGGCCGTGGAACCAGGGGTAGGAGATCAGGAATTGATCAGCCTTCTGGACTACCTGCTCCGGGAGGGCAAAGGTGACGGGGCCTGGAGAGGTGAGAGAAACAAAATGGTTTAATTTTTCAAAAGTGGCAAGCTCACAATGAACTCTGCTGGCCCCCCTTAGATCTGGTGAACACAGGAACATTTAGCAGCTAATGCGTCAGATATTTCTCCCAGGAGTTGGTGGAGACTAAAACGGAGCTAAAAGATGAGTGAGTACTGGACTTACATTCATCAGGTGGACACAAACATGATTTCAAATAAATCGTTGCTCCATATCTGATGGATGTATAAGTAAGCAACTGTTTATCATATTATCACCATTTATGCATTTATTTAAAGCAGAGAGGCTGTTTGAGAAGACTTTATTCCAGACAGAAGGCACATGGGGACAACATTATCTGGGTTCATCATCTACACCCTGATTGTTGAAGTATTTTGCACGGAAGCCCCTCGTCTCATCACTCACTTTGACTTCCTAACTCTGAGCTCCCTCTGCGATTGGTTGGAGCCGAGCTGTCGGTTGGGGACGGGAGTGGCTCCAGATCCACACTGCCGGACCTGAAGGACAAGAACAGATTCAGATTACACAAACTCTCCAACACACGCATGTTAATCTGACTGTGGAGCACCTGAAGCGGAAAATTGTGTTTTCATTTGTGTTTTATCATCTGTCTTATAAGAAAACGTCATCTCAAGATCAGAATCTTCTTTCTCTCTTGTGGTGAAAAGATATTTAAGTTCCATATATATATTCCAGTTTCCATTTAGTAACTGTGATTACTCCAGTGTCTGGAGCACAAGCAACAGAGATGGTAAGAATGAAAGAGAGAGGTGTGTGTGTGTG
>NW_023339718.1:13476563-13476818 GCF_004916995.1 Morone saxatilis
TGTGTGTGTGTGTGTTGGTGGGGTGAGTCTAGTGAACGTGGAGGAAACAGCAGGCTGAAGGAACACAAAGACACTGAGCACAGACAGGAAGTGAGTCCAGTTCACCAGTTCAGATCTGAGCTAAGACTGTTCTTCTCTTTCACTGCTCACACATAGCCAAAAAAACTAACGTAGACACACACACACACACACACACACACACACACACACACAAAAGACATACAGACAGTATGTGTGTGTACATACGCAGATGAG
>NW_023339718.1:13476918-13479076 GCF_004916995.1 Morone saxatilis
GTGTGTGTGTGTGTGTTTTCTTCTATCTTCGTGAGAATCATTTCACGTTTTACTCTAGCAAAGAACAAAGTGAGGAGATTTTGCAAAGCGAGTACTTTTCAGTCAGTCAGCAATGCTTCAACGATTAGAGTTAAGGGCTTAGGATGCTTGAAACAAACTACACCTAACACATCTGACCACATCTAAAAGGAAAAGTGTTTATACCCGTTCAAAATGTCCCCACTCGAGGGCAAAGTGAAAAGCCTGCCATCACAGGATCTTCCTGGCTGGATCACACTGCCTCCTGATCGCTCTCTTGCAGGTTTTTGTAGTCTCGACATAATGAATCATACAGACGGGATAATGGTACAATACTAAGCAAGCATGCACAACATTTAGTATTTACATTGTGCTGGCCACGTTACAATGTCTCTCAATGAGCATTCATGCCGTTGTATCAAGTTTCACACACGAAAAGTAGGGCTGCATTAATCTAAATATGACTGAAATCGAGTAAGTAGAAAGTGAAAAAGGTCAAATGTGTAGTGTAGTGCTGCAGAGACTACCTGGTGGACAACTCTTGTTCTCCAGATTTAAGAAAACATGTAAATGATTAATCCATCTGATCGTGAATCATATCGCAACCGCAATATCTGTCTGAATAATCACAGTATGGTGTTTTTGCTGAACTGTGCAGCCCTAACAAGTGATGAAAGTAACTGTGAAGAATGAGAGAGTTTTGAGAGAAGTTCAAACACTGCCTACTTTCATAACTGTGCACACCTGGCAAACCGCTGTGTAAAGTGGTTATGACTGTTGGACTGTTACAAATATTGTTGATTGCTGTCCTAATGTTGGAAAGGGGTGGCAGAGGGGGTTTCAAAAGCTGTTAGCAGACCAAAAAGAGTGCTGCATTAGTGGGGTGTGTTGTTTAAGGCAGCGCTGAATAACATTAACTATGATGACTATGATGTCAATCGTGGTATAAAAGTGCAAAGAGAGAATCAGTTTCACTTCACACAGGAAATATTCATTGTTTTACACAGTTTATAACCTCAGAAATAAAAAAGAATTCTATCATTTGATAAAGAAAATCTGTTTTGTGGATTTCTGAGTGTATTATTATATCCCCAGGTTATCAGATGCCAAAAACCCTGCACACCGGCTTGTAATCTTTCAATGACAGTTCTTCCTCTGAAGCAGAATTCAGTACAAATGAAGAGACTGTTTTGAAGCTCATATTTCTTCTCCTCATTCATATTCACATCAGCCAAGAAGAAAAAATTGTGCGTGAACCAAGCCGGGGTTCCCAAACTTTTGTTTGGTTGGATTTTGTCTTATGGAAGCCCTTCTGATGATTTTATTTTTAGGTTAAGATAATAAAGTCTTCACAGTCAGTCAATGATCAAACTAGGACCGTTCACTTGCTGTTCCAACCTCCAAAATATGTGATAAAAGTTAAAATATTTGATTCCTCTTTTTGCTGGGGAACCACTGCAATAGAGGTAGGCATATATATATATATATATATATATATAACCTCATTACAGATATATTGGTATCTGCTAAATGTCGGCTGATAAGTAACAGGACATTGCAGGACTGATACGCAAACTAGGTTTGACTAATTTAGAAACAGTTTCACCATTACATAGTTTGTCCACCAGAGAGCTCTGACAAGTAGATTTTTCAGCTGTGAAATGTCCCACTCAGTGTGTATCCTGATCACAACAGGAAAACTAATCTGTTTTTACTATGTCTAATATATGTTGTTATCAGACTTTCCTAAACCCCCAGATATCAATATCAGGCAAATTCAATAATTGTTGGGTTACAGGGTCAAAACACACACACACACACACACACATACACACACACACACAGATACTGTACACATACACACACCCAGATTCTGTGCAAACACAGCACACTCAGCACTGGAGCTCAAATGTACAGTGCACACACAAAAGAAGGGAAAAAACAGCACACACTGCAGTGATAAACACATACACACATGTGCAAATACAAAAATACACACACATATATAACCAAGATGTCAAAAGTGGAAGTGGACCGACACCTCCATTGTGGCTATAAAAGCAAACCAAAACTCCCACATCCATTTCTTTACTTTACAGACAGGTAGTCATCAAAAACACACCCACACACTCTCACACAC
>NW_023339718.1:13479176-13483764 GCF_004916995.1 Morone saxatilis
CACACACACACAGATACTGTACACTGTATACACTTACTAAATATATTAGCACATGCACTTTAATGAATTCCTGCGCATGTTTTAAATGTTGATAAAAATCAGGAGAAGAGAAATATAACACTTGATGAACACTTCACAAGTCTCATCTGGCATCTGAATAAACACTGAATTCAAGAGTGAACTTTGACCTCACTTCCACACTGGGTGAGTGTTCACTGTACTCTGTGTGTGTGTGCACGTGTGAGAGTGAATAAGAGCATTCCAGACATCTGCAGAAATGAGAAAGGTCCTGAGATTCTCCCGAGTCTCAGACCTCCCCCACACTTCCTTTCACAAAGCAACACACACTTGCACAAACACACACACAGATATGTACGCTCTGAAACATAAGGTCAAACTTATTAAATCTGTTTTGGGCGTAATCTTAATGTCTGCTGCTAAAGATACGGTACCGTTTGTCAAACGAAAGACAGAAAAGAAGCATTCTTCTATTTTATATTAGTATTACGAGGAATTTTATCTTTCATTTCTTCTCCTCAGTAGTGTGTCCTTGTAGAGTCAGTTTCACTCCAGCCTGCAATAGTGATGTTTTATTCATTTTGTTGATATTTTTTAATCATAATATTACTATTATGTAGTATTTGGTAGTCTAATCTGCCAAAACAGCTTGATGAAACCAGCACAGTCATCGCGTTATTATAAATTATGATGAGTAAGTATTATTCAAGGTGGGCAGAAGAGGAAAATCAGAAATGAAGCAGGGATGTTGTGATCACAGCATAAAGCAGGCACTCCCACAGCAACACTACCACGACTCCCACACAACTCTCTTTACGTTTACACAACTTTAAGTTTAACCAAAAAAAAATTCTGTTCAAATTTTAAAAACGACATTTATTGCAGAGGCCGTAACAGAATGCTCTCCACAGCAGATGTGTTAGCTCTCAAAGGTTTAGTGTAAATATTGAGTTGACTGATGAGTTTGATGAATGATTATTTCCAGGAATACTCCAAATATACCGATGCTCAAACCTGCTTCAGTCCGTAGAGCCCTCAAGCAGGTACGTTTGCATTTGCAAACACATACCTAAGCAAAAGTAAACATCCAGCACGCCCACAGACACTAAAAACAGCCAAAGTCCAAGTGTTAAATATTTCCACTCAGAATCTCAAGGAAAAAAAGCAGCGTTGGGGAGACAGCTCTGGATGCAGGCTCTTGTTACATACTCTGTGTGTGTGGGTGTGTGTCTGGAACCCAGCTGGCTCGGACAGGTTGAGCTAAATTATTGATTTCATGAATAGGTTTTGAGTCAGACTCAGATTCACATGTACGATGCTGGAAAAAACTCTGAATTTATAGTTTGAACATGAGTTGCAACTTCAGTCTTCATTACGGTTTGTGCTCACAAAAAACTAAATCTCTCAAAAGTAGAATGAGTTTGAGAATATAAGTTTGGAAACAGACTGGGTTCAAATATTCAGGTTTCGGGTTGCACGAAGTATGTGTCTTTGTGTTTCTCACCTGTTGTTGATACATTCTTTTAGCTCTGTGGTCCAGGAGCTGACCTGCTGGTCGTTGTCCGTCTCAAATATCAGACTACCTCGATTAACCTGCAGAGACAAAGATTTTTTCTAATTTATTATCCACATTACATAAACGCCGGAAAGCACTACTTTGAGGAAATGCCAGAAATAGATGGTAGACACCGTTCGAAGAAGAACTAACAGGATACCTAGAACTCAATATTGCTATTTGGGCAGCGGCTCAACTTTTTTGTGAGTTTTGTAGCTTATTCTAATGAAACAGGTGTAACAGGTAAAAAAAGCTTTTGAGTCAACTTTACTTCATATTTGGTAGGAGTTTCGGGGAGCTCACAGTGCAACAGGATGGACCAGACAACATACACACCATCATGTAAATAGACATAGAATAAACACACAATATAGCTTTAATAATTACACAGAAAAACAACATGTAGCTTAAAGTACCATGGGGTTAGAATTAGAGTCAAGTAGCCTTTTTTTTTTAGCCAGATTTAAAATAAGGTTGTTTGCTAAGAGGGAATTCCCTCAAAGAGGAGATAATCTAACAATATTTGGAGCCAAACTGTAAAGAGAGACAGGAGGGAGAAGTCAGAATTGGTTTTAATTTACCTATTTGTCTCTAATGCTATCAGATACTCACTGCTGTGACTTTGTTCACAATAAAGAAACAAACTACAAAGGTTTTAATTAACTTGGATTCAAGTCTGTTACCCTGGATTTCACAGCCAAACAATAATATACATCCTTAAAAAGGTTTTCAAACCACTTCCGCAGTGCAACAAAGAAGCAGTGTTTTTTTATATATATTTTGGTGAAACGAGGGTCGATGGAGCAGCCATCTTTCAACACTGCAGTTCGTGGATGTTTGATACTCGAGACAAGGTTTGGATGGAATATCCTTTAGGTTTTAACCAAAGAGGTCTAAATGAAGGCTGTTTGGTGAGTATTGTTATGAAATGATATGACACAATGATTGTCCCGTTTCCTCTTCATGTTGGATTGAGGGTTGGAGATCTAAGCAATGTGGATGTAAATAACACAGCGGCTAGAGTCTGCAAACTGTAGAGTTCTTACTTCCATTTAGCTGAAAATATCTGTATACCTTTAAAACAAATGTGTTTAAGTTGTCAGGCATCTCCAGTCGGTTGCAACGACGGACTTCTTGGATATCTGAGCAGTGAGTCGTCAGCTTGGGACTGGAGGCCTGAAAAACACAATAAAGACACGATGACAGTCGGTTAGATCAGACGTTACCATCATGAAAGGAGACACAAAAAGGCACAGAAACAGGAAGTGATAGTGTGCTGTGTCCTGCAAGAGCGTTAACCTTCCTGATCACTCTCCATCTCTCTGGTTTGTAGAGATAATAATGAGACGGCTGACCATTGCCACATTCCCTAAACAACACACTGAACAACATGCTTACAGGCTGGTTTATGGTATTCTGAGAGGAAACTCGAAGGTTTGGGGCTTTTAAAGAAGTTATTCTGAAAATGGGACATTGTGAATATTAGATTCCATTTCTGCTAGCAGATCCTCCTAAATGTTACACACTGGACCTTTAAACTACAGATACCACACTACACCACAGACATACATGTGTGCAGCACATTTTACTATTCACTATGTCATGTACATGTAACAAATGGGAACCAGATGGTCCACACAAACCAGTGTCAGTTTCTGTCAGAGGGAGACACATTTGTGTCTGTACTGTTATGTTTATTTGAGTGTATGTGTGTTTCCACATCTGGGCTTTTTGTCCAGTTAAATCAAACTTTATTTTGTCCATTGGTTCAATTAAATCGGGCAGGTGTGAACACAGTAATCGTACTCGAGTGTGGACCTAAACAATCGCACTAAGACCCTTGAGAGGAGTCTCAAACGAACTCTGGAGCGGTTTGTTTGTTGTGGGAACGTGATCCTCGATCCGACCCAACTACCAGGTGTACTCCACAAGTTTGAGCTAAACAACTCCTCTAACCAGGTGTGCTTTGCATTCTGGGATGTGGCAGAGCACCAAACTGTACCAGCTTGCATAGTAATAGCAGCAGCAGCAGCAGCAGCTAGCCAGTGAATACACCAAGGTGTTGCATTGCAATGTTTAATCACTTTCTTAGAAACAAGACTATGTCAAAGCCTTCTATATAGTGTGTGTAATGTTAATTCCTGGATAATAAATGTTCATCTGCAAATCTCTGTAGTGGTCCTAATAATATTTGTTCTTAAGCCGTATGGAAGCAGATCACATGAAATGGTTAAGCTACATGTGAGTCAAAAACTGTTATAGGCTAAATTCAGTTGCAAGAACAACAGTTTCTCACTCCTATCTTAAGATGTCTGATTTAACTTTCCTTAACTTACTAAAACTATTCTATTCAGCCAAAAACCCGACAGAACAGCGAGGCGGTCAACAAACAGGAACATCAAAATGCTAAAAGTTCACCAACTAATCAAGTGTTTCGGAAAAAAGCATACATACTATAGGTGTGAAAACGCCTAATGTGTGCAGTATGTGCATATGTGTTGTCCCTATATGTGTATGCATGTGTGAATGTGAAAACTCTGTGCTGCTGAAACTGAAGCCTCACTTAGAGAAAGAAAACGCAGGGAATTGTAGGAAGAAGAGCATGATGGGAGCTCTGATGGCAGAGCTCCAAGGCCGACTCCACCAGGACAAACTGTGTATTTGAAGAATGTTAAATGAGATATACGAGGGGCTTCCTGGTGGCTCTTTTACCTGAGGCACACTGCATAAACTCCTAAAACTGCGGCTTTGAGTCTGTCGACCGCCATCTAGAAAACATCAGTCACCCGGATTTGTATGTATTAATAAAACATATGAGCTCCTTTCTACAGGTGTAAGGCCGCTCTTTAAAGCCCGGTCCCTTGTAGGTTGACATGAAACCCACTAATAAAGCGATGCAGAGCCTTCGAACCCTCAGATACACACAGGCACTAACAGAGCCACAGGCATAAACACACACACACACACACACACACACACACACACAAATATATATACACATGATAAGGTGACCAA
>NW_023339718.1:13483864-13484535 GCF_004916995.1 Morone saxatilis
CTTGGCTAATAAAGCTGATTCTGACTACTTATTGCAGCTCTACTTAAGTATTCACAATCACATTGAGCAAAGTTTAAATTATGTTTGTTCAATAAGATACCAAAAGAAAATCCAATAATATAGTACGTTCTTCTGAATCTACTGTAAGATCTTACACTGTGGCAGACTGACTATAAACCACAATATCTTTGCTTCATCATAATATAATTAGAGGGAAAGATGATAAAATATTATCACCCAGCCCAGGAAAATGAATTCATCTAATCTACCAGTTATTATTGTGAATCTCACTACACTTTCTCCCAAACAAACACAGCACACAGTGGAAGCTAACAAGCTACAGTTGAATCAACATCCAACGCTATGGGACAAACATATGCAACAGAGCAGAAAAAAAGTGGCGTATCGNNGGGGGGGGGGGGGGGGGAGTAGCATGAGAGAGCAGAAGCAGCAAAAGGAAACAGACGAGACAGTGAAAGACATGGCGTTGGGTGGGAGAGAGGGGGGAATGAGGAGCAGAAGAAAGAGCAGGGAGGACGGATTCCAGCGCTTTGTGCACCGGATGAGTTTGAGTCTATGTGACAGTGTGTGAGCCCGAGGAATGTCTGTCTTAATCCTACACACATGCATCAAAAGAATAGATTAACCCCCCACTCGACCAATTTCCTCAG
>NW_023339718.1:13484552-13485727 GCF_004916995.1 Morone saxatilis
TCGCAAGGGACGTGAATGAACCCTGTAACTCGTAACGAGCTTTGCTTTAACCACAGAGTATAATATTATCAATAAAAAGCACTGTGACGCAGAGATGAGAGGGATGTGACTCATTTAGAGAGATCTAAGTCAGTGAATGAGGAACTGACTAAACATGGCCAAATTGCTTTGACAGCTGAATTTTAGTTCAGGATGTTCATAGAAACGTGTTCCTTCAGATTCAGTTTAAAACGCTCAGGTTTTCTTATAACTGTCCTGCGTAAGAAAGATGCAATCAATGTATTCTCAGAGAAAGGGTGTTTACACCAGAGACAAGAGGCACACACTTTGAGGAAGACATTACCCAGAACTAGGGATGCATGACACATCATGGCCTCTATATCATCAGCCATTAATGAGAAAATGGAATTACTTTCACTGTTTCAATGATGTTTGAGCTAATATTACATCAGATAATGTGGAGTCTTTAACAATAGCTGCAGACCAGCTGTGCCACCTCTAACCTGGCTGTGAACAGGGATCAGTTCTCCTCTGGTGACTGGTGTCATTTATGCTTGTGTGTGTTAAGAATTTCTGGTGTTACTAGCAAGAAAATACAGCCCTGAAATTCAATATTGGGGTATCTCTCTATTCGCACAAACATTTGTGCTTTTATTGCAATTTAAATGCATAAATATACAACTATAGCTGAAACAATTAGTCGATTAATCAATTGGTTGATAGACAGAAATGAATTGTCACCTATTTGAATACTTGATTAATCGTTTGTCATTAAAATGCCAAAATTATCTTGTTTCAACTTCACAGTTAACTGAACATCTTTGGTTTTTAGGTGGATAAAACAAGAAGATGTCATCTTGGACTTTGTAACAGGCATTTGTGTTTTATGACATTTTATAGACGATTAATTGAGGAAAAGATTAATTATATGATAATGAATGTAGTATGAATAGAGTTGCAGCTCTACATACAACAGATTTGAAATCTAAAAGATTTGACAACTCATAACCAGACATTATGATTAATTCATATGTCAGCATCAATTTCAGCCCAAAACACAAGAACAAAGAGACAAAGGTAAGGGACGCAAGTCAAAGCTTAACCATCAACACCATAACTATTACACAGGATGTGCGACAACTAATGTGATCTAGTATTGTGTGTGTGTGTGTGTG
>NW_023339718.1:13485773-13486065 GCF_004916995.1 Morone saxatilis
GATGAGCATATGAGCTAAGAGTGACTCATTGAGAGGAATTTATTGTGAGAATGTGAATGAGTTTCTGACTAAGAGCATCTTTGAGGAACCATATGCGTCTGTGGAGGGAAAAAAAGAAGAAAAAAGAAAAAACAGGCAGCAGATGTCTGACTGGTTGAGCAACAACATAACAGGCCTGATTTCTGTGAATCAACTTCATCAGGGGAGCAAGTTCAAGCTTACAGCACATTTTCTATTACTGAAAACTGTAGTCTGTAATATTCCCTGGAGAACACGAACACACACACACACA
>NW_023339718.1:13486142-13488456 GCF_004916995.1 Morone saxatilis
ACACACAGACACACACACAGCGCAGGCCTTTGCCCTTCTTCTTCCTTTATTTTCTAATCTGCATATAACTTCTTTAAGATTATTTCCTCAAACACCACCACCAAGCAACATGTGTATGCATTCATGTTTAAAAGCGTCTCAATCTAGGGCGGGGCATGAAGCGTGACTAAAAAGAGACGCGAAACGACCACAAAGAGATGCAGAACAATCTCAAAGACACCTAAACATCCACAAAAGGACGCAAAACTAGATACCAAATGTCTAGATACACATAAAACAACCACAAAAGGACGCAAAACGACCAGAGACAGATTCAAAATGTTCAGTCTTGCTCCCTTGTAGGAGGCCTGGGGGGGCTTTTACATGTCTGTGTCCTGGGTCGTTGTTGCCTCCATGGCTAAAGGCCATTTGAAGTTAAAAATAGCAGCTATTTAATGATATTATTTCATATTAGAATATCTAAAGTTGATCACTTGGCATTAATTTTTTCCACTGAATAAACAATGTCACCGATAATAAAACACTTTATTATTGCCAAGAACCAGGGCTGCAGGTGTGTGTCAGACTTAATCCTTCACTTCAGAGACTGCCAAAAAACAAAAATGTAACTTCCTCTACATAAAAACACACTCTACAACGAGACAGATTCAGGCACAGCCACAGAGAGTGAGCTTAATGAGTCTGTAAACATACAGTAAAATGCTTAGGGAAGCTTTTCATTAACGTCTTTAATTACTGCTCCTCTTCGTCACAAACAACGGAAGCACTGAGGTTTTACCACATCTCCAACAAAGGCTACTGCATGCTCATAGCTTCAGTGTAGAAATAACAATGTATCCAGAGCAATACTTTAACATTTAATGTCTCCTTCAGGGGAAATAAAACAAGGACATCATCGCAAAAATGTTGCCCTAAGTTAATTATTGATGGTTTAAAGCTGTGAGCGTAAACCTACTTTAAGAGGGATCTGCCACTCTGCTCTGCTTTATCAGTTAAAAAAAACGACAAACACACAACAACAACAACAACCTTCATTTCAGTGGTGGAAGTAGAACAGGACGTCATACGCTAGAGGACAATTCCCTTTATTTACTGCTGATTGAAAAGACATATCCCATCATGGAACAGCACAAAGGAGGGTGGTGAGTGAGTGGTAGAATACAGCACTGTGTTTACAGCTTGTTTTATGACTGTGTGCCTGTTTACATGTAACAAATTCCGGTTTTACATACCACAGTAACGACATCTTACTAAGATGACCTATTTCCACTAGTAGCACATGATACACAAAAACTGCAAGATCTCACTTCCCCTTTAAATAACTAGAAATCGTATTTCTATAGATTTTCCTTATCAGCTTGTTTAAGCGCTTCGTTGAGGCCAAATTATTTTTATTTTTCTTTCATAACCGCTTGACTAACAGCATTCAGCCTACTATGCTACTGTTAAATTAGCTAATAATATGCTGAATATACCAAATATCAGTGGGCTGATAACTGATAATGATCATTATTAAAACATTAAGTTGATGGTGATCTGTCTCAGTAATATTATGACCCTGCACTTCTCAATTTATACTCCTAGTTCTTTTCAGATTGAGTCAACTTTCACTACTATGTTTCAGCTTCACACACAAGCATGCACACGTAGCACTGATATTGTGAATGTAAGACACAGATATGCAACACTCAATGAATCGCCAATTACTTATTCACTGAATATCATCTGAGAAGTCTTGTGGCTGCACAGTATCTCTAACGTGAGGATCTGCTGCATCTATCTGTTTTATAACACCATCAACCGGATTTGAGATTAACCGTGAAAGACTATTTTTACAATGTTTTGACATTTTATAGACTAAATCAGCTGATTAATAAACAGTACACAGTAACATTTAGGAGGATCTATTGGGTTAGGTTTAGGTTTCCATATCGACCTGCTACGTAGTCACACTCATGCATGTAGCACACACATAAACCAATGATTAGTTGCAAGCTGAAATGTGATGTCAAGATAGTAAGAGGAGGTCAAATTATTGGTTCAAAAACACTGCAATCGTGGATCCAAACGGGAAGTATTGGGAAGAGAAGTGTGGACCAGGAATACCCCTTGTCCACCGAATTAGCTCTGGTTCTTGAACCGGTTCCATTCAGGGTTAATTTAAAGTTTAAGAAACACTGACTCAGATGAATGAGCATTATCCCTGTCAAATCAACAGATAAAATAAAAAATTAACTAAAGCATATAGAAAACCAACAGAAACTTTTTCAGCACTGAGACTTCACACGGGTTTACTGTACACACACACACACAC
>NW_023339718.1:13488556-13491434 GCF_004916995.1 Morone saxatilis
CACACACACACACACAGGCATAAACAGTTGATGAAAGTAGCTCACAAACAAACAAACAACACACACGGCAACAGATGCAACCATGTGACCTCTCACCCACACAGTCACAAACACATCTACAGTTTGAGCGCACACGCCCACACACACGGGTGACACACAGGATGTTTGGAGTCCAAAACGATCTTCCCAGGGTCCCTCTCTCAAGGCCGTTGCCGTGGCAACTGACTGACACTCAACATTCCACTACCCCTCCGAGGGTCGCCGTAGCCAACGCTGTCCGGGGTGCATGAGTGTGTGTGTTTGGTGTGTGTGTGCGTGTTTGGTGTGTGTGTGTGTTTGGTGTGTGTGTGTGCTGCACTGAACTTAGGCTGGTCTCTGGACAGATTTTGGAAAGTGTGTGTGAACAATTATCCTACACAAACCGACGTTTTAAAGACTTACAGCACCACCCATCAGGGCCTCATCAGGCAGGGGAGGCCTTGACCGACACATCTGTCTGTGCTTCCCCTGATTTCAGGTTTATTTTCCTTGCTGCATATAAGACTGGTGACATTCTTCATTTTTCTTATTGTCAACGAAAGCCATGAAAAGACCCATATCAACACTAAAACTAGAACTATCGCCAAGATTTTGGCATAATTAGCATCAATTCTTTGTTTGTGTGTGTTTGTCAAAGTCATTTTGCGGTCAGTCAGTGACCTTTGACCTTTGAGTCAAGTGTCACCAATTCACTCTCTCTCCAATTGTGAAATATGGTCATTAGTTCATAGGTTATGGCCAAATATCTGTTTCATGATGTCACAGTGACCTTGGACCAACAGAATCTAATCAGTTCTTCCTCGACTCCAAGTGGACGCTTGTGCCAAATTTAAAGACATTTCCTTGAGGCGTTCCTGAGATATTGCGCTCACAAGAATGGGACAGACGGGCGGATGAAAGTACGTACAACCCGAAAACATAATGCCTCCAGTATTGTTTGTGTAGTTTGTGGCTTAAAAAGCTTATCATTTAGCACCACCGAGCGCCACTGTTCCCCAAATACTATTAAACACATCAATGAACCACACTAGTCAATGCAAATTAACAGTATGAGAGGGCGTGATTAAAAGAGCACAAGTCAGACCTCAAAGGAACGGAAACAATGTGGAAAACGCCACGTTGGCTGCTCACTTGCCTGATTGGACGAGTGGTAAAAAGTATGAAACACATGTATTTCATCTCACATATTATTAAGTTTTGTGTCGAGTTCCACTTTTATGTGCAAAATTATGAATGGATAGGTGGATGGAAATGCACAAATTGTTGCACTGGGTGAACAAAACTCACTTTAGTTTGTGTGTCTAGTTTTGAGTCCATCCCACAAACAGCCGTAGTGCAGGTGAAAATGATCCTCAAATATTACCTTTAATCCAGTTTGAATAACATCTTATAAAAAAACTAGTGTCCTTAAATAAACTATTTAAACTTACTTAGAATCCAAAATATATTTTTGTGACCCATGACTCAAACAAAACAGAACAAATGGGCCTTGTGTTGAGTGACAGATACAGGCTGGACATGTTGGAAAGTATTAAGAAATGTTCTAACAAATCGCTGGTTTGGATCTATGCATGAAATTTAAATATCTAGATTCTGGATACTGTACACAACTTCTTAGCTGTAGCTAAAACTATGGTGATCTGTAGCAGCTGGCATTGTGTTCACCCTTCTACTCTAGTGCCATACTCCACCACCTGTTGCACAGACAAACACTCCTGAGGTGTTCTTCCATACTTGGTGGGACAGAAATAGATTCTCTGCTTCCAGCTCACTACACCATGCCAGGGTGGCTAAACGTTTCTTCTTGCATGCAGCAATTAATAAGATCTAAAGCGTCATTTTCAAATTGTTCAAATCATTGTCGGCTCTGGCTTACGTCAATAGAAAGCAGCTGTGATCGCATAAAACAATAATGCATTAAAATGACAACAATTATGAAACCGATCTTGCATTATATTACATTAAAATCTTTATGATATGACAACTCATTTACAGTAAGTTAACATAACTGTGAAACTTACTATGAACGTTTCGATTTTTTTGATGTTCATTGAGTATTTTCTTTTCAGATCAGCTATTTCAGTCAAAAAAATAAATAATAAAGTTTAAAAACATCCCTCCACTCAGAAAAACTCTTGACTTTCACTTTTGAACGCACTGGTTTCTGCTACGTTTACATAGGTGGAGTATAGGCAGCCAGGAGAGATCACCAGAACTGATCACATTCACAATCAGCTCTATCTGTGGCATCATGGAGGATGTGGGAAACGTACACACACAGACACACACACACACACAGCACTATTTGTGGGGTTACCAACACTGATAGAGATGAGTGTGTTCTAGGAAACCTGTCAGAAGCTGTCAAAGACGTAGTCTTCAGTAATGAATAAATGTGTCAGTTCACTGCGCTGCCCTCCTTGCATACTTCTCAGAAATACTGATATACAAGCCAAACAGGCAGAAGTTAAGACAGCACACTCAAGATTCACAGAACTGACTGCACTTCCTTGTAAATGAATTAGCTGTGGTTTTCAAACAAAAAAAGGCCAATTAGTAAGCCTGACAGAGCATAAAAAAGAAGGAAAACTGGTAACATCTGCTTATTTCTTCTGATAAAGAAGAAGTTGTAAAAGTAAATGTTTTTTATCACAATTTCTTCCTTATTCAATGCAGACCAATTCTGACAAACCCATTTCCAGTAAGAATGTTACAGTGCCGCATAGCTACAACAACATTTCATGGTTTTAAATCATTGGGAGATCACTCAGACGCTGTCTGCTCTGCATAGTTTAATAATTCTGTATATTAACCTTCATTTTCTGTGTGTGTGTGTGTG
>NW_023339718.1:13491534-13507409 GCF_004916995.1 Morone saxatilis
ATTTTGTAAAACTACAATAACTGACTTATGACACAGGGAGTTGGGAAAGAAAAACTCTCTTGTCCTTCCTTTCCCTTCTGCCCCTGTGCCACACCATTGTCTCTGAAAAACCTTACTGTGCAGTTTTGCCTCTTGTGACTACAGATCCTGGTACCACTGAGCCAGAACCAGGTTTATATAGGGAAGGAGATCTAACCATGATAACATTTTCCACACAAGAATCAAAGCAAAGAAAGACTTGTCACGGCCGCAAACTCTAAATGTTTATGACACAGGATCAAAGGTACAGTTTGCTTAGTGAGAAGCTACAGCCCAACTGACAAATCATCTCAGCTGGCAACAGGATAAAAAAAATGAGTCATTTTTTTTTTTTTTTTTAGGGGAAACTGAGAGGCGAAGATAATGAATAAATGTTAGCTGTGTTTGGCCCTGTAATGGAAACCAGGCTAAAGACTTGCCCGGAGAGAATCCGAGGAGGGGGCTTAGCTTTATTCTGAGTTACATCTCCAACCATGCCGAGTAGAACGGAGTAAAAAAGCACGGAGAGAAGAGGATAAAGCAGAGTAGAGCACAGAAGATATACAGAAATATACACAAAGGGTTTCTGCACCACTTTAAGCCTTCGTACAGAGTGACATTTAATGTCTTTTAAACAGTAAAACTGGTCAAAGTTTGATGACAAAACTAGTCGGTAAATTAAGGCCTACATTTATTTATTAAGTAGATTAGGATTGCAATTAGCAAATATCTTGTTCATTAATCTGCAGAATCTGCTGGAACCAGAAAACATCTTTATTTAATTTATCTAACTGCTTCCCAAAAAGAGAGTCTGTCGCCAAGGAGCGGCTCTCGTTCAGCGAGCTAACCCAGTAGTTACCCAACTCTCTGAACTGAGTTTTTATTTTGACCAAACCAGAGTTGGTGATTGTTGGAATAGTAGAAAGACAAAGACATTAAAAATGACAAAGACAGAACTTTCCTGTCTTGTCATTTTGTGAGTTTATTTTGTTTGTGTGGGGTGTGTATTAAAAATACAGACCCTGTTAAAGTTGTTTATGAATCAGTTCGCAGGTGGAAGGTGAAACAAACTAAGTTACCCCCACATACTGCAAGCGCACACACACACACACACACACACACATACATTTTGCTCAACGTTAAAAGAGTGTTATGCTAGTTTCCAAATGATAGTTGAAGTCACTCTTTCCATGTTATGTCACCTCAGAGTTTTCTTTCAGTATTACACGTTGAACCTGATCTTCATGATGCTACTGTGGTTTACTCTTGTGGTTATCAATATGAAAATACTGCAATTAAAGTGTACTATAAGTGGTTCATTCTACGGTACCACCAACAGAGGAGCATGTGCAAAGATGAATTTGCACAGAGAAAGCACAACCAAACAGTAGCCACGTTTAAAGCACAGGAAGTTTGCTTGTAGCGTTGAGAATTTTCGTAAATGAGAAACAATTTTAGAGCACCTCTCTAAAACATATTAACCTTCATGAAGGGAAAAACTTTAAAAACAGGATCATTAATAAAAGAGTCACAAGTTGGACTACGTGCGTTTGGAGCACTACAAACACACTTTGATAATGCAAATAAAAATCAGTACTCTATATACTTAATGTTACTGCAATAACGCTTACTTACTAACATGAAGTGTTTGCAGGTGTGTGTGTGTGCGCGTGTGTATGGGGACCATAGAGGCCAAGAGAAAACTGTTGGGTGAGGGTGTTGCAGAGCTTTGCTTTGGGGGCTTTCCACATGCAACTCAGCAAGGTCATGTGCACTGGCACTGTGGTTGTAGGTTACACACAGACACACACAGACAGACACACACAGACACACACACACACACACACGCGATAGAGTCCAACAAAGAGGTTATGACGAGGGAAAGAGCACATGCTTCAGATGCAAAGACAATTATGTATTAGTCACTAAAGGTAAACTGTGTATTGATTTACGCATACTGAATATTCGTTAGTGCAGGCAGAAATGCGTACAAAGACAGCATGACAACCTGTTCTGCAGAAAAAGAACTAGAAAGAGACAGAGCGAGAGATCTGACAAACATCTTGACCACATGACTCTAACCACTCTACTTCCTTTAGATGTTTCTATAGATTTTTGTCACACTGAAACACACACAAGCACACACACAAGCAAACAAAAAACAAAAAGCACAAAACTCCTCCCACACTTGCACAGGCATTTTCAACACTGTATGAGGAGACGAAGGTTTTTCTGACACCTTTAGATTTTATTTTTACAAAATGACAAAAAAGTTGCCTCCTGTAAACTGTGCCAGCTGTGAGCTTTGTTGTTAACCACATGTTAACTTCCTCTGCTTTTCAGGCAATTTTCTTTTTGATATTAACGAGCATTCGCCCCCCGACTCACACCCCAATTTCGAAGAAAATGTGTGTATGGTGCAACGATGAAAAACATGAGATCTTTCATCCATCCATCTTTTTCCCATCTAGTTGAAGAGGCAGCAAGCTCTGTGAGGCAGCCCTGACTGCTTCTTCACGGCCACGTTTTCCAGCTCTGCCTGGGGGATCCTGAGGCATTACCAGGCCAAGAGGGACATCCCTCCAGCATGTTCTGCATCTGCCCCTGGGTCTTCTACAGGTTGTACTTGCATGGATTATCCCCACAGGAAGCTTTCAAAGCAGATGCCTGAACCACTTCAACTGGCATTATATAAGCAAAGGGCAGAACTGTAACTATTATCTCTTTCTATCCTGAAAGGGAAAACTATCTGCTTGCGAATCTGCTTGTCAATTTCCTGCTCCTTCTGACCCTTACTTATGAATGAAGACCCAATAACTTTACACATGCTCACTTGGGACAGCAACTCACTTCCAACTCAGAAAGAGGAAATTCTGGTGTATCATGGGTTTAGATTTAGAAGTGCTGACTCCAAACCAATCACCGCCTCACACTCAGCTAAAATCCTCTCCTGCCACTGTCTGATTAAACTAGTAAGAATGAAATCATCTGCAAAAAGCAAATTGGCAATACTGAACCAGTATGCAACAGTACTCTTGTCTTCTCTGCTACATCTTGACATTATGTCTATTAATCAACAGAAAAACTGAATTTGTGATAAGCCAAATACGTTGGAGGAGCCAAAGACCATCCAAGAACATACTAGACTTACTGCTGAGAATACAGACACAGCTCTCACTCCAGATATTCTAGGATACCAACCCAAGTAACCTTACAAGGCATATGCACACTGAATGGTTAAACACCCACAATCCCATTCAGTATCCTTGAGGCTGAAGAGCAAAAACGATATCAGCATTGATCCCCCTGAAAGCTGAGGTTTGACCGCATGCCGAAGCTTCCACTCAGCCATCCTGGCTGGAAAAAGCTTTCCTTGAAAGGCTGACCATTGTTGTTGTTCATAATTGGTACCCTATTCTCTAAAAAGGCACCAACGTCTGCAAGTCCAAGCATGTCAGTTCACTTCAAATGTTCCTATATCCCCAGTCAAGGTCAGCAGTTTTCTCCTGCTGAGAACAGTGTGGGCCCCTGGTTCATGTAAACAAATTCGCTGAGCTGGATTGAGTGTATAAACTTGCAGATTCTACCCACAACATCAGCTTTTTAATCACAAATCTGTTCATGGACCATCATATTATATCTCTTAATACAGCACAGGACATAACACCAACAGTCAAGAAACCAGTAAGATAAAAAAAGAATATGTCTTTGTTTTGTCTACCTATACCAATCATAGCTGACAGAAGTTGAAGAAAAATAAGGTTATCTAATGGTTTGCTAGTGATCTATGTAGTGTAAGGCGTGTAAGAGCTTCTAGTTCTCTGAAACCTTTGCTTATATTATATTGTCAAGTGCTTTCCTTGGAAATTTGAAGTTTTAAGTTGGTAGAATTTCTCTATGACTCACCGTATTCCTGAGCCATGAGTGCTACTTTGGCTAAGAACTGTTTTTTTCACTCCTTCTTAATCCCTCAAACCCACTTTCATGCAAATGTGGTGTGTGAGGACTTTAAATTAAGAGGGATAAAGCTAAATTATATACAAAAAATAATGAATATAGCCTGAAACGCTAGTGGCAAGTGTCCAATCCACCTCCAACCATCTCTGAGGAGCGCACATATTTTTTACTGAAAACAAATCAACCTGCACCTTCACCATAAACATACATTTAGATAATATCTGTGAAAGTGCTGAAACGATTAGTCAGCAAAGCTATGTTCTTTAAAGAATTTGATGCTTCGTGTTTTGAAAGGACAAAGTAAACAATATGACGCCACATGATGTCACATTGGGTTCTAGAAAACTGTGTTGAGCATCTTTAACTGCTTTCTGAAATTGTATAAACGACAATAAAAAATAATCAAGAAGTTAGTTGCTGCCCTAATCTGTGCATAACCAACATCCCAGTGACCTTCACAGCGGTGCCAAACATGGCTGTTGGGTAATCAAGAATCTCATGCAACTTTGCAGACCTGTTTCGTCAGAGATCGGGACAAATTTAAGGAAAGGACAGAGTCACAGTGGGCTGTCTTTTCATTTCAAACAAACCACATTATGCCAACCAACCAAATATACTTGCCAGAGGGATTTTCAAACTCTGTCAACAGGGTGGCTGCCTCAGGATTTATAGATGTTTTGTTGTCCTAATTTTCCCTCAGATCTCTGTGATCTGTACAAGATAAAGATCTGATGATGTAAAATTAGAAGGAAGGGGAGACAAGTTGAGGCAGGTCTGTAAAGAGAACCTAAAACGAACCTTTGTGAGCCACAAAAGAAGTTCCAGTTTAATGAACCAAATAAGACTAACAGGAGAACATCTGTCACACTTTAGCATTTATCAGAGTTTTATAATCTGTCTGTTCAGAAGAAATGGAGTTGTTACATGATATTCATCGAATATACACATGTGGTGAACACATTCAGTGCATGAATACACAAGCATGCGTGTGCACCTACGCACATTTCTATCCATTACATGACTCAATCAGTAACTTCAAGGCATAATATCTAGGTTTCATGAAACTCAATCCCTGGAAAGAGGAAAAGATTTGACTTTGTGGGTGAGATACAAGACTGTTATGATGTAAAATGAAACTAAAATCTTGCATCTCTCTGAAGAGATAAACTCTGCTCAAAATACTGGTATCAACAGAGGCCGACTGGCCATCTGCACATTTCCACAATTGGTTGCTACTTCCAGGATGCCTATCTGCTGTCCACTTGTCCTTGGCCAAATACATATTGTTACAGACCAAAGTATTATTATCATTATTGTTACTGCTTCACAAAGTGAGAGCAAAGCAAAGCAGGAAGCTGGAAGCAGCAATTCAATTTTATTAGTGCTGCAACTAACAATGATTTTCATTATCAATTATTCTGCTAATTATTTTCACAATTAATCGTTTGGTCTCTACGGTGTCAGATAATAGTGTAAAAATCACAATTTCCAATGTAATGCCTTAAAAAGGTCCTGTTTAGTTCAACTAACAGTCATTATCATTCGTTACAGTGTAGTGTAGGGTTCAGCCCTAAATTTTAGTGCAAAAGTTGATTTAAATTTTCACTCAAAGTTATGTCCTTGATTGATTGATGGTGAATTTACGACTGTTGCCATAAAAATAAAAATAAAAATATCAAATAAGGATGCATTTAACCAATACGCATATTGGAAAAATATGCACGTGTGTATTATCCAGAGGTACTGGAATTCTAAAAATCTTTTTTCAATGCTTTAAGCAGCAAAGATGAAATTAGATTCAGCATGATTGTGCTGGGTGAGCTGCAGATGCACAGAGGAAGATATTTCAAAATTTGGTATGGTTTAAAGTGAGAAAATATGTATTTTGATTGATTTGATTTGGATTAGTCGATTAACAACTACAGTGTAAAGCCTAAAGTGAATTAGTCACAAGTCAAACATCTCTGTGTGCACAGTTACGTTTACAGGTTTACTGGTCTACCGGAAGAGCAAAGAAACAGAAACAGAATCATTCTGCTGTTTGTTTGGCGCTGTTGCCAATGGCAACCCATAGACCCCGTGTGTGTTACTGTAATGAAAAGTTTTACTCCTCACTTGGATAGAGGTGTGCTTCAGGATCCCGAAGATAAACTGGAAAAAACATTCACATTGTTTTTTGTGGAACTTTATACTGCAGTGCTAGATCAGCTAGCGTTAGCTTTCTTGTTACACGGAAGCTCATCCTGCTATGTGGTCCTGTTGCTGGTGTGTATGTGTGTGTGTGTGTTTGTTGCTGCTCTATGTAAATTTACTTGATAGATATGCCCTGAACTTAATAATAATTAAAACTAAAAAATAATTACGATGTGCAAACTTCTAATGATATCAAACACTTATAAACAGACCTACAGACACCTTGATCTTAGGCTGTCTGTCCTCCTCTTTGCTGGCTTGTCAACCCAACTTTCAGTCTGTCTTTCTCATGTCTCCTGCTGTTGCATTTCCTGTGTCTCTCTTGGTTGGTTTCATTCTGTTTCTGGTTCAGCTGACTGGGGCCCATGTGTTCAGAGCTTTAGTTGTGGTATGCAACGAGAGCCAAATTAACGCTGCATGTTGCCATATGAGAGACTGAAGTACAACAAGTAACACAGAACAGATGGACACCAGAGTCTGGTTGTTGGAAAAGTATTTTCCACTGATGTTGCACACTCCTCTCTTACTGTCAGTGCGAGAGAGAAAAAACGTGCACTGAAAGAAAAACACAGCAAAGATGGAGGGAGAAGAATGTGTAAAAATAAACGTAAATACAAGAATGCATAAGCACATATATTTAAACGCATTTTGACTTCAACCATGTAACTCCAATTATCTTGGTTTAATGAGGCATAACTCTACATTTGGCTTTGGAAATTCTTAGATTTTCTTATTACTGAGGGCTGAAGATAAGGGATCACATGACCCCGACGGGACGAAAAGACGAGGACAAAGCTTTTACCATATATGCCAACATATATAAAAATATGTGAGAATGCACAGAGAGAGAGAGCACACAGACAGACAGAGAAGGACAAAATCCAACAGCAACATGATACATAGTGTAGGCACACGTACACACAAGCATGAAATGAAACCATGTGGGAAAGATTAAGAGCTGGAACAAACATGCAAAAGCACAAACACACACACTCACACACACAGCTGAGATGAGAAGAGAGGGGTGTTATTAAGATGAAGTCTACAGGAGGTCTGAGGAAACATATCTGCCATCAGACTGTAGCAGTCTGTGGGAACTAACTCTGCAAGACAGAATACCACGATTTTCCTGGCAAGACGCTAACCTTGTCTGTAACCTTGACTACTGTACGTCAGATGAAAGGAAAACTAGGGCTCGGTGGTGTAGAAACAACTACCTCGGTTAAGAGAAAGTCAAAGCTGAGGAAAGTTACAAGATAACTCAAAGACCCGAGGAAAACTGCTCATTAAGATACTGAAACGTAAGCCATATACCAGAACCAGTGTGACGCATTCCTGTTTTCTTCCAAGCTTAAATAATATAAAGTAATGTTGACTGTTTATGGGTTATGGTGTCAGTTTGTCCTCATCCAAACAGTTGAGACTGAGACAAGATAGAGAATTTAAGGTTACAGTCGTCACCGAGGACATTATGGAGACATCTGCTCATTTCAGCTGACATAACAAGATTCACTTCTGCAATAAAATAAGCGTTACATTGCCTTGGCTATTTTTTCACTTCAACTGCAAACAGAACAGACATAACAAAACAAAAGACCTAAAACCTGCTTATGTAACTGTTAGTTTAAGAAGGATGGAGGAACAACACAATTTCAATAATTTCCCCAACAGAACAAATAGATCATAGGCATGACTGCATCGACTAGATTGTCATGGGGAAGACATTTTTGGTGCATAATATGTTTTTTTTAATAGAAAATCATGTTTGAACTATGCATGTCATCTCACGATAACATCACCAAATGTACTATTTCATAACTTAAAGCTTGAGTCATTATTGCCACTGCCATTCTAAACACTATAAAGTGTTAAACTATCACAGGTGACAGCATAATAATATTTTATGGAAGCATGAGATAGTGTCCTCGAATGAAAGCTATAGCTTCTTACAAAGTTAGATTGTGTATTTGTTTGTTTCCAGTGTGAACCACGACTGTAATGAAATCTTTTCAGTAATTTGTCAGTAGTTATTTCGCAATCATTCACACAGAGTACAAAGATGAAAAGATACATGGAAGCAGTTTGACGCTCTTTTCCTGCAGTTTCACCTCAGGCTCCTATTAAAAATAGGGAGTTGTTGTTTGGTGCATTCTTAAGGCATGCTATCACCCTCGGGCTATCTGAATTAAGCAGGTTAAAGCTGCATTTAGACTGACATTACCACTGCGTCAAAAACCCTGGCTCAAGTTTTGCCATGACAGGGCTCTGCGCCTTTACTGGAGCTTTCTCACGCGAATATATTATCAGTTTCCATGCAACTTCCTCTTTTGTGCTAAATTAGCTCACTGATATTACTGCTGTTTCTCACACATGAGGAGACACACACACACACACAGACAGACCTATAAGAATACATATGAACCCTACCCATGTATTGGATATTTTCTGTGCAGCCGATATACGGGTGCAGCGTGCAGGCATGCATGCTCACACACCTACACAGTCTCAGAAAGAGGCCACAGATGTGTGAAACCCCAATTTACATCCACAAAAAAGAAACTGTACCAACACAATATATAACACAGCAACCCCAACAAGTTTGTGTGTTTAAATGACTTCTTTTAGGGTGTGAACACGTGTGCTTTTTCTTGTGTACGTTAAAATGTGTGCATGCAAGTCCACAGCTCTCCTTCCTTTTAAGGCCATTCTCAGGGCCTTAACTCTCTGCCCTGCCAAGATTATACACACACACACACACACACAAAAGAGAGAAAGGGGGAGCAGCTAAGCAGTTAACTAAAGCAGCATTGCAATCAGCCAGGAAAACCCTGCCAATGCCTTCCCATCCTAATATATATGCATGCACGTACACACAGGCACACACACACACACACACACACACACACACACACACACAGGCACGCACACAGACACACACACAGACACCTCTGGCTCTATCATCAACTGAATTACCTCACGCACATGGTTAGGCTGCAGCTGGCTGAAGAGCTGAGGGCTGCTAAATATAAAACAAGCACACATGCATGCAACGTCTTTTTCAATGACCTCCGTTGGTGCCAGAATACACACTTGCACACACCCTGAAGAGACTGAACTCTGCTTCCAGTGACCTTACAGATGACAGCGGCTAGGACAGCAGTCAACCTAGCCACTCTGATTACTGGTTTGGGGATCTTGGGGGACTGGGTGTACAAGCACATGCAGCCTTGCAGCTGGCCTCATCTGGAAATATTGCAGGGTTTTATGCCATGAGGTCTCATGTGGGGAGCCAAGCATATATATTAGAAAGAAAGAAAAAAGACATCCTGCTGTACTGTGATGAGCTGTCAGGCAAGGCCAGGGAAACACAAGCTGATCTTTCTTGTCCCAAACTTACAAAGGCAAGTTACTCAAACAAAAATATTTCAAATGTAACACTTCCATATTTTGTGATTGTTGAGTTGATGTATTCATAAAGTAATAAGTGGAAAAGATGTGACCGGCTGAAGCAAGCCCCAAACAAACAGGAAACAGTGTAGGAGGCATATCAACTCACCAAAGAGTAAAAGAAGACATGAATGTTGCACATTCTTTGAGGTAGCTGAGAACAAAAATGGCTCACTCTGCAAATGCCGTGCTATGTTGATGCATGAAAATGTCTGTTATAAAGAAATGTGTGACAGTAATCCTTCAGTAAGGCACAGACAGATTACATCTATCTTCTCATACAAACAGTAGCTCCACTTCCTCAATCTGGGTAAAAGTGCAAACTACCTCCTATCCTATCTTAAAAGGTTATCAATGTGAAACGAATGATGGCGTTTTAACAGTGACACTGCTACTCAGCACACAAGGCAAGAGCAGACATGATGCTCTAATTAGTTTTCATTAGTTTGAGCTCTGACCAGACTGTCAATGTCAACTGTTGGCTTTTTCAGCTTGGTTAAAACCAAAGCCTGCTCAACATCACAGTATACTGGAGCTAAAAAACAAATCAATCACTGGAGGCAGAGATGTGATGAAAACCACTAGTACAGCGCACAGTTTTCTGAGACAAAGCTAAATGTCATCACAGCTTTGGTCTTGTTTTGTCATGTGGCAAACTGTACACCAAAAGGAGCTTCTTAGATGCGGCAAAACATCATTTATGAAAACAAAACAAACAGAGAGAAAAGAGATGATTTGAAAAAGGAGGGGGGGAAACCCCTGTAACTAAAACAGCTGGAAACAGGAAATTACTTTGTGCCTATGTGTGTGTGTTAATTTAGTGTATGTACATACATGTGAGATGCAGCCAGGCAAACTGACTTTAACCAACCGTTAAAGGCTTCTGTGGGTTTCAATCTTATTGATGAACAGAAACACATCTACAGAATTTTCTATCTTGCACAAGCTGAGGAACCTACCAGCTGTTAAAAGTTTCAGTGCTGTGCAGAGTTCTGAGAAAAAGCTAAACAAACATTTTCAAGAACTGTAGACACACGGTCCTCTGAAACACAGGATGACATCCTATGACAGCAGGTATCTGCTCTAAGAATGAAACAACAGTAAGAAAGTGTCATTGATTAAATGCTGCATACAGCTACACTAAATGTCAGTAACTTAAAATAAAAAACCTTAAATGTTAGAAATGTACATTCTGGGTTTCCAATTCGTTTCACAAGTAAATCTACTACTACTTGATCACAATTGTATAAGTTAAAAAGTGATTATGTCACTCTTCTTTGACACGGTATTTAACACTGACACTGCAAAAACTTGAACAACTGCAGCCACTTCTGGGGAACAATCATCGCTGCCGTACTGCAATATACAGTTTGAAACTGAAATCCCTATTTGGTTTCTATCTGAGAGTGAGATCAGAAGATACCACTCCTATGTGTGTGCATTCACTATGGAGCTAAAGCTAGGATGCAATTAGATAAGCATAAAGACCGGAAGTGGGGAGAAACAGCGAGTCTGGCTCTGTTCAAAAGTTGAAAACAATCTATATGCCTACAAACACTTCAGTTCAGTCACACAAATGTTGGTTTCAGTGTGTGCTTTTAGGTGCAGCTGCATGGTGGTACCATTTCTTGGTCAGATAGTCCCAGCAGGACACAATAATTAGACATATTTACATGTATGCAACATATATATGTACACATACATACATACATATATATGTGTACATACATCCAATAATTGCTTGGTTTATATAAAATATGTGTATAAATGTAAGCATGAGCAAATGTTTCTACCTTTGGAGGATCATAGAGCTCCAACTGGTACCTCTCCCCTCCTCCTCTTCCTCCTCCTCCTCCTCGAGCATCCCTGATCCTCCTGACCAGCAGGCGGCAGCGTTGCCAGCGGGGCTGAGAGTCTGAGATATTGTCATCCACCTGCAAGTACCTCAGTTGGCCCTCTTTACAGCAGCCGCTCACCTCTGACCTTCTCTGCCTCATGCTTCTGCTGCGGAGCCAACGGATAGGATCCAGAAAGTGAGAGGCGACCCCAGCGAAAGACACAGGTGAAGAGGCTGGGGGCGTGGCTTCAGAGTTCACACAAGAGGAAGAGTGGGAGGATGAGGAGGAGGAAGACACTTCCTCATTCGTGGAGGAAATCCCACCCACTCTGTCACTATTATTTTGGGGATTGCTGCTGTTGGTGGGGTTGGGGTTGCTAGGAGACAGGTCCTGGGATGTGGGAGGGCTGAGGGGCCGTTTCTTGAGAAGCCGGCTTATGCTCTGATGGATTTGACTGAGAGAAAAATGTGTGACTTCGGCGTGGCCAGGGTTGGAATTTGAGGAGTCCGAAGAGTACCGTTCAGATACCTGACGACGATCAGTGCCGGAGACGTCCTCATTGCTACTGCTACGAATCAGCAGTGACCCGCTGCCGATACTACGAGTCGACCCTCTGTGCACCAACGGGTTTCCTGATAAGGAGTTTCCCGCCGCACATCGCAGTGGCTGCTCCTGTTCCCGACTCACCACAACAGGCTCCACTTTTGGTGACACCACATTAAAGCGAGCAGCTCCTCCACTTGGCCGGCCCGCTTCCCGATAGTCCTGCACCCCAGACAGAGATGCGATCGATCGCATACGACCGATCACAGCCTGTGATGGAAGCAGAGGGGCCACTGGAGCGGTGGAGGAAGCGCTACCGGTACCGGTAGAGCACGTGTTCTGGCCGAGGGGCGTGCCATCTTTGTCGACCTCACAGCAGAAGTGCTGCTGGAAGAGGTCAGTGAACTGCTTGGAAAAGGTCTCTGGTGGGAGCACGTCATGTTGTGGCCGCTCTCTGGCGAAGCTCTGGTAGTGTCCGGCCAGCTGCCGGGCTGTGGCGATGGCATGCAGCTCGCAGAATTCCCTCCAGCCTCTCGGTGGCGCTTCCACGCCTGGGCCTCCTCCTGCAGTTGTGGTGGTGTTGGTTGGATGTATAGTGTTACCATTCATTGCAGTAACCAGACCGGCTGAGAATCACTGCTGTGAGACAAGGGAGGTTGAAAAGAAAGAGGAAAGGAGAAATGGATGGTTGGAGAGGAGGTGGGGGGTAAAAGGGTCGATTTGGAGACAAGGTTTAGAAGAGAAGGAGAAAAAAAAGATGATTGAGGGACAAACAAAAGAGAGATATGGAAACGCAATTAGAGGCAAATCAACATAATGTGAAATGTTGTGCAAGAACTGGAGCACTAAAGATAGAACTGGCAAAACAGTGTGCAGCATTTCTTTAAACTACTTGAAAGTTAGAAACAGTTCAAACATTGAGAAAGGACAGCCAAAAGTCTGATTTTATCTGTACTCAATCTTAAACAGTCCAAATTAGATTACACAGGCCTGCAAAGAATCTCTGGCAATCAACCAGTCATACAGTATCTTAATAGATAAGGACGGCCACAGTTCACTCAAAGGACGATAAGTAACCATTCGATTCGTGGAAAAAACACAGTCGATTGAATCAAGAGCAAAAGTGCATATAGTGCATGTATTTAGGGAAAAGAGAGAAGAGAAGAGAGAAAATGAGGGACGTTTTTTATTGGAGCCAATAAAGATGCCTAAATCAGTTCCAAATTGCACTGACATGGAGGACAGACACTGAATTGTTTGAAATGAATGAAAACAGTAATATGTCATTTGGACAGACACTGAATGAGACCGTGACTGAGGAAGTACGGTAAGAAAATTTCTCAATCGACCGCACTGCCTGTTGGACCATCTGTGTGTTTGTGTGTTTACATGTGACCTGCTTCAAGGTTCCTTCTGCTTTTTTCCCCCAAAGATGAACTCTACATTATGTCAAGACTATTACATGGACTGTGATTACTTGCACTTTCATGCCCAGTTTGTCTCTTTCTCTCTCCCCAAAGAGCAACAACGTTGGTGATAAAGCTTATAAAAAGGCCAAACAAAGATCATGTTCACACCTGGCCTGATTTGAATTATACTGATGAAGTCTATCCTCCGAACTCTGATTAAAAATATGAAAATGAACCAGTGCTGGTACCGCAGTAAGCTCTGTGGATTAGATTGTTGTTAGTTGGGCCAGGGTCAGATCATGTTCTCACTCCATATGCAACAGATGATGATGCAACATGCTTGTTTACCTCTAAACTCTGCTGATCCTCTGAATATCTGACTCGCGAGGTGAATCATTTAGAATAAGTCACTGTCCGATCGGCAGCTGAATCGATTGTTTAGTTCATTAACGGCCAAAGGTTCATTCATTTTTCTGGCTGCTAAATGTTCTTTTTTTTTGTATTTTTTGGTCACTTTTGGTGTTGGAACAAAGTTTCTGGCATCCTGGACTCGTGTCATCTTGAACCCAGCGGCTACCAGGACGTCCCTTCTATTTTTCTCGTTTTTTTGGGGGGAGATTTTTGAAGCGACACCTTGCCTGCTCTTACCTTTCCACCACGGTAAACTAACTGCTACTTTTGTAATTAGAAAGAAATGAGACAAAGGTTTAAGAGTTAACCACATAGTTTCACAGAAAAGAGGAAACAGGATGCATTCCTAAGCATTCAATGAGAGCCTCTATCCCCATCTTTCATCTTTTTAAACACCCTCTTGCCATTCCCTGATGTGTCTATACGCTGCTGACCCCGAGTACAGCTCAACCCATACTTATAGATGATTAGCAGGAGGAAGAACACATTTTCAAAGAACCACAACAGGCCTGAGCTGATGCAAGAGTGAAGCTTCTGGGTTTATGCAGACAGCCCATAGATGATACAACATTGTATAATCAGCCACAGAGTTGCTAGAGCTTCACATTATTGTCATGTAGCAAAACAATAACATTTATACGTACTTAAATTAAGTTTCATCGAGATCTTTCAGAAAATAACTTTAGCATGGCAGGATTTTGCAGTCTTTTTGCCTGCAATGGTTTCAACAAAATCTGTCAAAAGCAGGTAAAATATCTCACTTACTGGCAGAGAAACATCGTGTGAAGAACCTAAAGATGTCTTCTAAGATTCCAACATGGATTATATAATAACTGCAGCTAATGTATACACTACTGTAACCCATGCTTCCCAAAACTGAGGTGCTGAAGAGTTGAATACACTCACAGTAAGACATCAGCTACAGTCATATTAACAAGGGTTTATCATTCTGAAACTACATGTGCCTACAGTACATACCATCTTCTTCCAGTGCAGCAGAGAAGGGTCTATTCTAAATACAGGAAGTACGAGTGAGTGTGTGAGTGTGTGTGTGTGTGAGTGTGTGTGTGGGTTGGTGTGGGGGGAGTTATAGACTGTGGTCCAACAGATCACAGAAAACCACAAGAAATAGAAGGGGGGGGGGGGGGGTCGTTGTGGTTGGGCCAAACATGGAGCAACATGTCTCGTTATCTCTCGGCTAACATCTCCCTTCCTCTCTCCGTGTCCTGAACGACGACATTCACAGAAGAAAAGTGGTGCATTCTTGAAATCGTGTCATGCCACCATTTTTTTTTATTAGTATCATCAAACATAGCAGGGGACACGTACGTCAATGAGGGAGTGAAAACTTGGCAATGTGAAACATTGCGTCACTAAAGTTCCTGGATGTGTCCTGTCACAACAACTAATTCTCTTCCTGTACTTTTCAGAGCATGCTCAGTGCGTGCCCCCCTTGCGCCCCTCCAGCTGGCCCCCCCAGAAGTCTGTTTCTATCTGCCTAGCCAGCCCAGCGATGACTCAGCACTGACTGACTACAGAACATGCACACACACGCACACATAAACACACACATATACAGACACACACACACACTTCCTCTCGCCGTATCCCTCTGGGGGCTTGGCTGCCTCTGTTCCCATGGTTTTCCCTTTCTTTTGATCCTCTGTGTCCTCTGCTGTGAGGATCTCCAGATGTGTTTGGATTCGTGCTTCCTTTACTTTCACCTTGACTGAGGGCCTAACAGGGTCACGTTCAAGTTGTGAGGGAAAACAAAAAGGCTAATGCAGTTTTGTGTCTCGTTCCTCCGCTCTCTCATCCAGGACCTCCTCCCCTTAACTCGGTGCTATCCTATTATTGTTTTGCTAGACAGCATTCAGCAGGATGACAGAAAGAATAGGCCAATTCAAACAAACAAAGTTGCAAATGGAAAACATTCCTGCACATTAGAGTCAACGTTCCTGCATTCCCTCTTTTCTGTCTTCCTCACCTTACTCATGGCTCCCTCCTCCTTCTCTTTCTCAATGCCTTCATTCTTCACTGTGACACACACACACACACA
>NW_023339718.1:13507561-13507866 GCF_004916995.1 Morone saxatilis
TTTGTTGGCAAGAAGAAAATGTTATGGTTTATATGCTCCACCTGTGACTGAGACTACCGAGGCTGCAGCTCAGCCGCTGTTGTTTAAAATAGCAGACAGACAGCGACATCTACAACATTTGCTTTTATTGGACAGATGCACGAGTCAAACAGGTGCAAAAAAAAAGAAAGTCTTCCAGGAAATCGGCTTGCGACTGACTGAGTTATAGAACAATCTCTTCATCTAAACCTCTGACATGAAGTCAAATGTGAATATGGAATATGGATTAGTCATCAACAGTTAATTAATCAGCAACTATTTTGATA
>NW_023339718.1:13507920-13514427 GCF_004916995.1 Morone saxatilis
ACATTCTCTGCTTCCAGCTTCTCAAATGTGAGGTCTTACTGCTTTTGTGTTTACTCTCAGTGTACATTGAATATCTTCACGTTGGTCAGACAAAACGAGAAATCTGAAGGACAAAAAACAATTATTCCATAAACTAATTAGAACAGATTCAATTAATGATGAAAATAACTGCTCCAATGCACTCCCACTATGACTGTTAGAGGGGTCATCTCCTCTGCAACTCAATCGTGTACATTTAGGTTTTGATTTGAATTGTTTACAGAATCAATTTTAAGACCTAGATTGGTTAAAAAAGCCGTATCAGCCATATACCGAGTCAGGATAAAAGACAGCAAATATTGGCTAGCAAATCTTTTACCTTCCCGTCATAACTGTGTTGCTCCCGACATCAGAAGTGGAACTGAACTAACACTTTTTTTTACTAGGGACAGCCAGAAACTGATTTTAATCAAGCAGGAAGGAAACAGGATGCGTGAAAGACACACGTGAATTGATCTTGTCAGCATGAGTAACCTCATGACTTGTGTCAGCTCACTGAGCTGATTCTTAACACAACACAGGCTGGAATCAACCTCAGGACATATTATGGGGGTGAATGTGTGATGCTGTGGCGTGTCATTCCCGCTAATCGGCCAGACACCCAGAGAGAAGAGCGAGCAGTGTGCCCTTGGTGGCCCGGGTCCTGGTCTCTGGCCTATTGGGAGCAGAGCCAAAACACAGCTGAAACCAGCATTGCCTTCCAAATACACACGCTGCCAACCTTAATGTTAGACTGCACTGCCAACACAAACATTTCCACTACAACACTTCAAAAAAAAGAGGAGAGCTGGCATTCATTTTTGAGCAAAGAAGAAATTAAAATGTACGACACACAAGGACTGAGGCTTATACAACACGTAGAGAATTATCAGTGCTGCTGGTGGAAGCCCTCTTGCAGGGAGGTCCTATTTATATCTCAAGAGCTTGGTATCAGCTCTCACACACCACTGTGTGTTCCCTGTTGTCCCCAGTTGGAAGCAGCTCTTGTTTGATGCAACACACACACACACACACACACGCACACACAAAAGAGATCTCTGAGCTTTCAGGTCATGTATTCATAGCAGCCAACAACTGCCATGGCTACATACTAATTCCAGTGCAAAGGTGGCATCAGGTGCAGTACTTCTAATGGCCACTGGTTGTAAACAAAGGTGGATGGTGGGTGGAAATCGGTGGAAAAGACCACCATGTTCTTAAGTAATGTACCAGATGTTTATGTTTTAATCGCTTAATTCATTTCCTGTAAAGGTGCGTCTTTGTGAATTTTATACTTATTTCTCCGTTAAGTTTATGTTGAGTCTTAAGTGTGTGCAAAGGAGAATTAGTGAAACTGCTTGTGGTAGCCACTGCCACCTAGAGCTGAAATTATTCATCAGTGACAGAAAATTAATTAGCTACTAATTTGATTACCTGTCATTGTAAGTTGTCAAAAAAATAAAAAGTTACTGTTTTTAGGTAAAATATCCAACATATTTGATGGTGTTAGCTTCTCAAATGTAAGATACATGTGAAAAACATTTCCATTATTGTAAACGAAGTCACCTCGCCGTCGAGTAAACTGTGGCGATTTCTGATGTTTTAGAAACCAAACAATTAACTGATTAACCAAGAAAACCACTGTCAGATTAGTGAAACACACGACCCCTCAGCTCCACTGCGACATTATGAGGAGATTCAGGCTATAACATCTGACATCTGAAGCGTCTCTTGCAGAAAACCATGCATGACATCAGACCCCACCTCTGTGTTTTTATTATATTTAAACAGACACACACATCTCACTGTTTTTATCTTTTCACACCCACATGAAGAGACAGATGCGTAAACGAGCAACTGGCCTGAGAATGTGTGCAGATGTACGCCGCTCGGTTGTTCATTGCTACAGAAATAGGATGTGCTCCTAATCGTCATAGTCATTATATAAAATGCAATTTACAGCAAGCCACATCCTTCTGACCTTTATATAGCACTGGCCTTATTACGGAGATCAGCCGGATCCAATCTATTGCTTACGACTCAATTAGTCTGCATGGCATCAAGGCTCTTCGAGACATCAAACACTCCAGTTTTCCTGTAAAAACTGTAGTGGAAAAAAGAAATCAACAGGGGGAAAAAAACAAAAAAATGCAGCAACATGTGCATCACAAGGTCTGGGATGAAAAACAGATTTTGTTACCACCTTTGAATTTTCATTGTCTGAATCACTGAATGAATCACAGACAGGGCTCGGGATATATTTACAATGCAGAGAGAGAGTGAGTGAGTGTGTGAGTACGGGGATTAGGGGGTTATTAAAAAGAGAAGGAGTCACTGAATCAAAGGAGAAAAAGGAAGAGGAGGAGACAGAGAAACAAAAGTCACCGGGAGAGACAGAAAGAGGGGATAACAAGAAAGCAAGCAGGAAGTGAGAAAAACGGAGCAGAAGAAAGGCGCGAGGCAGGAGGCGGCGCCAGGTTTGTGGGTGAAGGTCCAGGTGGTAAAGCCAAAGAGGAACAGAGACCAAAGGATCTCTGCTCGGCTCTGCCTGGGCAGCAATCACAGCAACAGGAAGCCCTGCCCTGCCCTGGCAAGCAGTGAGCAGTGCACACATGCAAAGACACTGCACACACACACACACAATACCAAAGTGCACTCATGCATCAGGGGTGGTGAAGGTGTTATTCTGGGATATTTACCAAATGAATGTGAGACAATGATATATGAACTTTGATAAAAGAAGACAAGCGGGACAGCTGCAGAACACTGCTGTAAACATTTCTTGAAAAAACAGATAGCAGCAATGCCTATCAAACTGTTGGACACGTTTAATCTGCAGAAATACTTCCTCAAACACTGCCTGGCAAAAGATTTAGCTACACCTTTAGGAAAACACACTTATTCTCCTTCTTTTAGAGAGATAATATGTAACACTTCCACATTCAAACGTCTAACAACAACTAGATCTGTGTTGTGCACTGATGTGTTTTCTCTGTAGGCTCAGACCATCAAAAAGCCACTGCTGAGCGTACGCACACTGCTTTAACTTACAGGACGTCTGGCCTCTCTATAACTCTTTGAGTGACATATTTAATACACATTTACGGCTTTTACATGAAAAAAGAACCACTCAATTACAATAATTATAAAACCCATAGCTGTAAATGATAATCAATGATTATCTCAATGATTAATCACTCTTCCATTACAAAATCATGTGACTGCATTGACTTTGTTTTACACTACACTTGCCCTAATAAAAGGGAGAGCATTAAAAACCTGCTTCAATCTAATTTCATTAACAGTGGAAGCCAAAATCATGATTTTGTGGTGTGTTTAAAGCCACATCCATGAGTACAAACCTACAAGCAACTATTATGTTGTCAGTTATCAGAAGAAAAAAGGCCATGAATTCATAACAAAACAGTTACTATCCAATATTGTTATGACAGGGCCGAACAGCCGGTTTCACTGTAAGCCAACACACACAAGTTCACACAAACTGACACCGTGTGACCTTTTTTTAGCCCCTTCACTTCATGTTTCACTTCACTCGAGTGCAACAAGCTGCTGTGTATCAACCAAAAGTGGCACAACCTGACAACAGCTAACTCCACGCAGCTAAAAGTGCGAATTGATGGGCTACATAAAAGAAGAGGCTGACATGAAAAAGATGTGCAGTTGCAGGGATGGGGATTGGCTCAGTGTCAGTGTTCCTGTTTGTGTGAAGTGAGATGTGAAAGAGCTTTGATAGTGAACAGAGCAGAAAGCGAGACGCACACAGCTTACATAATTGAAGAACATATTGTAAAGGAGGAAGTAGCTCTGAAACATGAGATAACCTCAGCCTTAACTTCCCATCGCCTGAGGGAAAGAATCAGCTGATTCGGGGTAAAACAAGAGAGGGGGGCAGCCTGCAGCCACAGTCTACAGTCTACTGCACATACATAAAGTGTTTGTTCTGAATGCATCCATATTACAAATACTTGGAAACGATTATTTGTTTAAAGCCTGTTGTAAAAGCTTTCATGAGAAGAATCGGCACAAGATATTTGGTGTAACACCTTACGTAAAGAAACAGAAATCCTGCTGTGCTCACACTGCAGTGCATAAACAAAGCTATGGGGCAAGAACAACCTTTAAAGACTGCAAATGGAAAGAAAACAAGAGACAGCTGTGAGCTAGTGAAGACTTCTTTTTTGTGCTGTATAGGCAAAATCTTATTGAGTACATAGGGTTTCTGTTTTGGTGAAGCTCGGTCCTACATTCCCACAACAATGCAGGCTCCGACACAACACAATGCTGCTATTCTTAAGACGCACAGAAATAAAGCATGGCTGCTTTCTGGCCATTTCCTGCGGTTCTGGGAACAGAGAGAGAGGCAGGTTGGGAAAAGAGCAAAAAGTAAAGGGCTGGATCTATGATAAGAAGGAACCAGCAAGGATTAAAAGTAGGAAAACCGACTGTATGCTGGAGTACCAAGACAACTTTTCCCGTCAGTGCTGCAGCGGAAAACTCATTCTGGGGTTTACCTTAAAAGAAAACAGTATATATGTGATGATTATGTGTCCAGTAATTCTCAATAACCAAGTAAGATTCTCACTAACAAGCATCTTTCCAGCTGTCCGGCATCCTACCAATGACTAATACAAAACGTCTCTGCACACACTGCAGTCTGTCATTATCCTGCAAACACAGATCCTGGCATGTCAAGGAAATACTAAAATATAGGGCTCCCAGAGACATAATGACAGGAAAAATATGAAAAGAGAAGTTACGTTCTGGCTTCGGCTGCGTGGATAGATGTGACGTGTGAGGAGGGGAGACTGAGGGAATAAGGTCAGTCGTGAGTGTCAGACATTTGTTCATTCATTACAGCGTGCTGCAAAAGCCTAAAATCTTTCCCTTCAAATGAATACCTTCTTTAAGTTATCTTAAAATTCAACTTGGGATTAATTCAGCTCAGAATATATCTCAACGTTTCATCAGTACACAATTATATAAAGCTATGATTAATGCTTATACAGACTGACGTTCTGCAGACTGACAAACTTTAGTGTTTGTCTTTCAACACAATCAAAAGATTAAACTGAGTTATAAGATACAATTATTATTACACCTACACATGTTGATGTTCAACAAGGTACCAAGTCTGATTTAGTACTACACAATTGATGTTCGTTCAATGTACTGTACACGGATAATTAAAAAAGAAAAAAAAGAAAACTGAATACAATCCACAAGCACTTTATGAATGAGTCACCCTGCTTGTGATGCGTTTCTGATTTATTCTCAACTGTGAAGACACATTATAGTATTTAAGATTGGAGGTATTATGTATGTGTGTGTGTGTGTGTGTGTGCTTGTGTAACTGTGTGTGGGGTTGTGTGTGGGGGCGGGGCTGGAGGTAATTGACTCCTACAGTCGTTCTGATCAGATGTGAATCATCTGCAGGCATTAAGACTTCCTGGAAGGCTAATTCGGGAGTTATAAACTTTTCCACATTGGGACTCATAAGGAGCCAATTGAGTTTCAGTGCACTTTCTGATTCAGTAACATCATCCAAGAATCCGGTTTGTGGATTTTTTTTCTGCACTGATACCAAACTCTGTGCTTATGCTGGGAATAAACGTACGTGACAAGATGCAAATTGCGTATCGTGCGTGAGAATGGGTTCTGCTTTCACTTCAGCTCGGATGACTCCCATTTCTGCTAAACCCCACACACACACACAACAAGCTATTTCATATGTATATGAATGTCAGGCTCAATGAACTGATTGTTTGGTGTATGGTATACTGTGAAATCATAGCATTCGCAGTTTGTGCGCTCTTAAGTTTACGATTGTCTGGCCAACAGTCCAAACGATAAAGATTTTTAATTTACTGTCACATTAAACAAAGAAAAGCAACAAATCCTCACATTTGAGAAGCTGAAAGGAGAGAATATTTGGCATTTTTCTTTGGAAACTGACTGAAGTTATGGATCTGTCATTAAAATAGTTGCCAATGTAATTTCATCAAGTAATGCATTAGTGCACTACTCGTTGCAGCTCTATATGTATGCACTCATGAAACCTGGATAAACCTCTCGCCGCTAAAAAGCAACTATTCAGGGCGTGTTTCTTTTGGAAAGTTTGACTGGGCAGCTACTAGTAAAAAAACAAAACTCGTGACCCCATCCTACATCGCTCACTGTGTACACACACACACACAAAAATCCATTAATGTATTGCAACTGCAGAGCCTACAAGCACGCAGGTTTTCAGCGACATCCTCATACTGCTGCAGCTAAATCGGGCCTATAATCAACATTCTTCCAACAACAAGAACAGGGGCACGTCGGGGTAAACACACACACAAATACACACACTCTCTAATTATTGCTGCTTTGGAAAAAAAACAGGCACGCATGTCTGTCCCCCCAAAACGCCTGCACACACACGCAAGAACTTAACCCTACTGTATGCCTTGTGTGTGTGTGTGTGTG
>NW_023339718.1:13514527-13516378 GCF_004916995.1 Morone saxatilis
TACTGTATGCCTTGTGTGTGTGTGTGTGTGTGTGTGTGTGTGTGTGTTTGTGGTGAGAAAATACAGTTAGGAGATTTTTAGGCTTAGCTGTTTGGGTGGCCAAGTGCTGTGTGAGTCACATCTCACACACACACACACACTAAACTAGAGTGTGTGTGTTACGTTGTAGAAGGTCCCTACTGACACCAGAAAAGAGATTTCTTTTTCTTCCATTTTCTGCCCTAATTTGCTTCTTCCGTCATTCTTCTTTCGCAGATTCCTACTCCTGTCTGGCTGCAAATTAATCTCCCACGGTTCCTCTCTTCCTCTTTTCCTGTCTTTCTCAGAACCCCCGGGGGGAAGCAGAAGAGCCGGCGTCCGACAACATCTCAGTTAAAGACATGGAACCACTACTTTCACTTCTTCCACGTCTCCCTCATGCATGTACATCAAATATACACAAGGGATTACAAAATGACTACTATGATGTCCAAATTCCAAGAAGCTACAGTCTTCTCGTTCAAGGAAAGATACAACTGAGACAATATTGTGTTGTGGTGCATAAAATCCCCAACCAAGTAATCATGTCATGTTGGAGAAAATCCTATTATGATCATGCTAAACAAGTGTCATCCCCCTCTCCAGGGAAAGTCCAACATTTTCCAGTGCTGAAAATGTAAAGCGGAATATCCTACCCTGTGATATTCAGACGGCCCTCAGGACTGGAGATCAGAAATGATTCCTGCCAACACTGCGTGGCTGCAGTTATTAAATATTTACCTTGTACTGTATTCAGCTTGGGTTTCATGTGTACATTCATACAGGCACATACCACGCTGAGGAAAAGAGAAGTGAAGACAGCACCAAAATTCAGAACCCGAGGAAGTCTGTAGGGAAGTAAAGACTTTTCTGTAATTCATCATAAACACACTGCACAGGCCAATTAGGGACCTGGAACGGCACCGAACCCTTAAATTACAGTCAACCTTTTGTGTGGGGTTGACAGTCATAACTATCTGCCATGGAAAATAGACTTCCCCACCCTAGAGGCATGTGTTTCTGTCTGTTGTGCTTCAGTGACTCAAGGTGTTACAACTGTCACATCCTAATGACTAAGAACGTCAACCTCAGTCTGTTGGGATTACTGCAGGGGGTAAATATGTACCCTGCAAATGTGTTTTCATGCATACTGATGATACACATCTTTAGAGAAGGCCTGCCACAGCTGGTCCCCTGATAATAATGTGTATGGCTGGGCGAGAAGAACAATGAGACAACATAACTTTATCCACCACCAGAGACTTTGCCATGCCATTTATATCACAGACTCAAAATGACACTTTGATTTGTCCGACTGTCAGTGGGCTAAATTTCACACAAAACTCATTATTCAGTCATTATTGTGTCAATTAACGGCTTGTCAATGGATTTTGTTGCGACATACCGTACTATATCACAATTAGAGCTGCAACAATGAGTTTATCGATCAGTCGGACGACCAAAGACGAATGAATTTCAGCAACAGTGGATAACAGACACCCCCAAACACAACCTATCCCAAGGAACAGCACATGTATACATTAGCAGCCAGGGGGGATAGTGAAATTAACAACACAGCGCTGTGCGTACGCCGACACTGGATTTATTATATTTTAGCTGTAGTTAGTTTAATGAGTGACAATGCTGCGGCTCAATTGAGGCCTGTTGTATTACTGTGATGGAAGTACACTTTTGATCTGTGGGAGATATTACGATATAAAGGCAGTGGTGGAAGATGTACTCAGATCTTTACTGAAGTACAGGTTTTAAAGCATTAAAGGTCCATTAAAGGACATTTAGGAGGATCTACTGGCAGAAATAGAATATAAAATT
>NW_023339718.1:13516511-13516765 GCF_004916995.1 Morone saxatilis
CTTTACAGCCCGTTCTCATTCTCACGTCGTCAAATACAAACACATGCATTGACTTCATTTCCACCACTGTATAAAAGGTTTTCAGATTTTATCCATTCATCCTAAAAACTGTTCTACTACTATTTAAGGCGGAAAAATCTGGGAACCCCCAAAACTACACACCTGTTGCCTGACAGACAGAGACTGCTTTTACTTTGAAGAAATATCCTCCTGTGCACAAACCTGTATTTACACACTTAGACACACACACACAC
>NW_023339718.1:13516865-13534771 GCF_004916995.1 Morone saxatilis
CTGTATTTACACACTTAGACACACACACACACACACACACACACACACACACACACACAGGAGATATGAATAGAAGTGAATCCCCTCCAAAACACACTCACAGAAATTACTGTTTTGATTTGCTGCTATCCAACACGGGACTATGAAACCAAGTCGCTGCTCCTCACTTGTTCCTGTTCTCCATCCAGCAGTCATGAGGAGTGACCACTGAACTGAAGCAGAGCACAATAACGTCTGCCACAAACAACAATAACGTTCACGTTTTAAAGTTATTATTCAAGGGTCTTAACTGGCGGACAATTAGGTATCTTTCTTTCTTTATTCTTATATGTTTGGCTCCATGTTTGGTCCATTGCCATGTTGCACATGAGTCACAATAGGTTTCATATTGCGACATCACCATGGCGACCATAACTGATAGATATTTGCGCCAAATAATGTGGTAGAAATTCACATGGACTTACTAAAAGCTACTACTAAGTTACAAGAAAAGCACGTGTTGTGTACATCTTTTGTGCCAACTATTGAAGTGACGCCAAGCAGCTCTCAAAGACTATTTTTTAATAGAAAAACTATAAAAAAAAAAAAAAACTTTTTGGCCCAAAAACTCTGCGCCAGCCCCGAGCCGGAGAAGAGGCAGAGCCCTTTAAATTTCACACTAACACATTTTTTTCGACGATTATCAGAAAAAAAAACTGAAGGAAAAAAAAAAACAAAACACAAAATGTAATGTTGGACAGAAGCTTTGTCCACATTAATGCTGCGGTTCGTCACTTTGGGATGTGTCTTCCCCGTGTGGTGAAGTTAAGAGTTTAGCGGTGATAAAAAGCACTTTAAGACGATAAGGGAATAAAAGTTGACAGGAGCTCACACACATACTCACGTTCTCCGTTATCTCGGATGGGCACCCACCGCAGCACGACGACAAACCAACAAGTTGGACTTCGCATAACGGAAATGTGCTGAGAAACATCTAAAGTAAGTCAAAAACGACGTCGGCGAGGAGCTAAAACAAACTGGACGTGAGAGGAAAAGCTGCGAGCTATAAGGCGCGTGGCTTTCTCTCTCATTGTGCGTGCACGCGACGGTTCCTCTGCAACAACAAAAAAAAAAAAAAAATGAGGAAAGAAACTTTCAGCCACGAACTTGATGCGGAAAAAAGTGGCTACTCCTCATTTCCGCTGTCAAAAAAAAAAAGAAAGAAAATGCCGCGACCAGCTGTGTCAACTCCGAGGAAACTCGCAAAACGGCTTCCGGCTTGGTCTTTCAAAATAAGAGACGCGCTTCCGAGGCGCCATTCACCAAGGTCTGATGAACCCACTAGGGGGCCCCTGTGTTTAGATAGCAGTAGCATATTATCCTGCTTTTAAAATGAGGACAACATGTGCACAACATGTCACATTACAGTCACTGGCAATTAGATTCTTCATGTATGAAAAGAAAGTCAAGTACTGGTCAAGTAAAAATACTCAATATGCAAGCAAAAAGGGCCCTGTCAGGGTTATATTATTATTATATATTACTTTATTATTGTTACTGATGCAGTTTAATGATGTAACTTGCTATGGTAGAGCTAATTTTACACAATTTATATACTTTTGAGTGGTTTAACTGACTCAAAAACAATGCATTTTATGTTTTAAAATAATTTTGTGTAATGCACAACTGTGACTCACTGTAGCTGTTTTATTCATGGAGCATTAAAAAGTCAAATATCCACACTGCTACAGAATGGTTAATTAATTTGACATATAATTTATGCATGCAGCATATCACTTGGAAAAGGCAAATATTATACGCCTCTTGCTTCTTTTTGTTAAAGCTCTGTAGCTTGAGTGGTTCAACAATGGCAATTTTGGTTTCTTGGAAGCTGTCAAATTCTTTGCATAAATTATTGTTTGATTTCATAGATATGCTTACATTTGTTTTGGTAACCTAATATTCGTCCAATAGTAAATTGCAGAAAGCTAATTTAGCCTAGTTTTCTTAACATACAGGCGTATGGAATATGTTCTTGACCTCACATATTTACATACTTATCTTATTATTACCCCGTTCATATCAGTGAGAGTAGGTTACATAACATCTTTCTGTACAATGCAATGCAGCACCATGAACTGCAGCCTCCAAATGGGTCATAAAGTTGAATCAAAACCTCTCTGAAACAGCTTCAACAAAAAATGAACTTTTAACCTTCATGACAGTATTTATTTTATTTAGTTTATTATTTATCATTTTGACTAGATGAAACTGAGTGTATATATAGGTAAATTTAAACGTACTTTTATGTTGAAATGTCCACACCGGAAGTAGTTTCCTTATTCTCTGAAGTTATTCGTGCTGTTTGCAGGCAGCAGCCCTTTGGTCAAGTATGGTATGTGCAAGATGCAGAAGCTGTCCAGACTCCTTCAAGAAGTGTTCCCTGATACTGTACATGTAGTTTGTAATCTGTGGATGTCTGTCACTGCTTTAAAGGGATTTCTACTGTGTCACATCCATTATTACTGAAACATATATCCTAAACTTTTTTTAATTTTTTTTTTACAATAATTCCTTAAAGTGATGGAGCCTAACACAACACACGTGGATTAAAGGATAGAAAATATATATAGTAGTATGATAGTTTCCTGCCAGTGCAACTCAATATGTTACACTAACCTGTGTTACAGAGAGACGACCTCTTTTCTATTGATTGTTATGGCGGTTTACCAAGTGCTCACTACATAAGATGAAGAGGAGAAGTTGAAGCACACTGTCCATTTGGGTTGACACTATAAAACTATTTTTTTTTTCTGAGTTTGCAGGTTTTTGCCTCTGGACGGTTTGTTATATTCACCTGTCCCTCCAGGTGTAAAGTATTGATTTCCCTGCAGTCAAAGGTTTCAGACTACTGTTTAAAATTGCTGCACAGCGACACCTGGTGAGAGAGAGACTGAATAGCACTAAGAATGTGTGTGTGTGTGTGTGGGGTTTCATAAGGCCAGTTCAGGCATTAAATTAACTCAGTGGATCCATTTAACTGTAAAAATGTGTAATGAATGTGTGAGTATAAGGTTTTTATTTACGACTGATCTTTAACCGCTATGTCTGTAACCTGCACATGATGCGATGCACTGGTTATATCTGATACAACACGTACCAATGTATTGTGCACTGCCCCTGCTAAATAAACATAAAATGAAAATAAATAAATAAAGGATAAAACATCAAATTCCTCAACCCCAACAGATACTGTCATCACAGAAAAACTGTTCACAAATAACGTTTTAATATACTGTTTATTGAGTGGTTTACAATAAATGCATACATCTTTTCAGGACAATGTGTTACATATATTGGTTATTTAAAATAATGATCATATTGTGTACTATGACGTTGAAAAACCGTACTACAATTGTAGAAGTCAATCGAAAAAAATTATTATTGTGCATTTAGATTGCATTCTTCATTTGGCACTTCTGCATGAAGACAGAAACCATTATCACTTATATGGTTTATTTGACACATTCACAAATTCCTTTAAATATTATTGTACAAAAAACAGACTATTGTCATCCGTAATGAGGATAATGCTCTTCTGGAGTTAACAAAATTGGATTTACAACAATAATTCTAGATAATAGGTGTCAAAAGCAAACCGCCTCAATACTTTCGTTCTGAAAAAATACAATCCACACTGTACCGCTTCTTCCCACATTGTTGTGTAATTGTAATGATAGTGCTGTGCATTGATGCACACTGAAGTAACTGAGCCATTGTCAAAAAGTGATTGCACCCAGATGAGCCTTTGCAAGAATGAAGAGGAGTACAATCAAAAAAAGAAGCAAAGTCAAAGCCTGCCATCACTGTAGTCCTATGGTAATGGCTGCAAGTGCAATATAAAGATAACAGAAGGCACATATAAAACAAAAATGTAAACGTCTATGAGATTGGATGAGCAATCATTTTAAAAAAGCCCATATTGCAGACTGCTGGTGTTAATTTCCAACATGGAACAGTAACTATTTATATACAAACCAGGAGGTTAGATGTAGACACACAGTATAGGCCTCTAACAGTTACACTCATTCAGTAACTTTTAGGTTAACCAGCTTGTAACAAACAAACCAAAAGCATGACCAAATTAAGACCATCTGATGTGAAATGATATGAAATGATCATAATAACAGTGACATGTGTTAACTCCCGTAGATTCAAAGATATTTATGGAATACAGAGTCAAACGAGAACTAAGTGACAAGCATTCTTATGACACAGCCTCATCTGGCCGCTGGCTAACAAGAGCTAAAAATACCAGCGTATTGCTCTGAGCAAGACATCCAGCACCCACTACGGTCCCCGGTGACTGTCGAGAGGATGCTCTGACCCTAGCAACCACAAGGCCTCTGGGGTGAGATGTGCCCCTGTGGGAGTACGGAGAAGAATGTGGGCTAGTTAGTGCCCACCCAACAACCACGTCTTATCCCGGGAAAATTCTCTTTTCTTTACAAGTCGACATATTAAAGTGAGCTTAGGAGTTAAAGTGGTTTGAGTTGCAGGAAATGTTTGGATTTATTTATAGAGATTTAGATTATACATTTTTAAAACTTGTAAGCTGCTCGTTGTCTTGGTGCTCTTGCCATTAGATTGTGAAAAAAATCTCATCAACTGTACAAATTAATTTTGTTTTGTCATCCGGAGAGGAAAGCTTAGACATCATCAGATATAAAGCTGCTAGATTTTCTGTTCCCTCGCCACCGTTAATGTCACTATAGCAACCTGATCCATGTGGATCTGTTTTGTGCAATGACTTTAGATCAATACTCATGTGGCCCTCTTTATTTCATAACATATAATATATTGCATATAACAGAAAACATCCTTACCATCCAGGGCTTGTCCCTTCCATCAGAAAGAGACTTAACTGTAGTGATTTTAGATTTAAGGTCCCTGCAGCTTTACAGAAAAACAATTGTACATGCACATTTTGAAGTGAATATTGGCAATATAATAATAGAAAAACCTATTTTTCAGAAATCTATAAGGCTGCAACTCTTTGCACCTTGCAAGAAAAACTGACAATGAATACCATTTTAAATACTGTATTCTTAACATTTTGAATTGTCCTTGGCAAATGACACTGTGGAAAAAAGCATATTTTGGGTTTTAAAATGTCTTGGATTGTTCAATGGATAGTGTTAATGTTTAAGACAGATTGATTCTCCTGTGCCAGACAAGATCTGGAATCAGTCTAAAATGTTTGTTTTTTTATTATTTGGTTGGTGATAAGACTGCAATTTGCAATTAAGTCTCAGTTTGCTCTCCCTTCTGTTGGGTCTGAAAGGCTGTAACATTGCAGAATGTTGAGGAAGGAATGATAAAACTGGAAAACGAGGTGATCCACCTCCATTAGTTCACTGGCTCTGTAGCCACTCCACTCTTAGCTCCTCCACCTCTCTGCCGTACCAGTCATGGAGTTTGGAGAAGCAGCCGGTGCCAGGGGAGACGGGGCTTTCCAGGGATGCTCCTCTCCTCCTGGGTGGCACTGGCGGAGCCCTCACCCCATCAGCCCCAGAACCAATCACAGTGTTACTCCCAGAGTCCGCGCAGCCTTCCCAGGCCACACAGGAGGACGCTGCCTCAATGGAGCCGTTAGCCAAGGCAACTGCTGGTTTACTCCATGCAACTCCATTCTCCTTGGAGCACTCAGAGACGAGCTGCGCCTCGTCCTGGAGGCTCTTCTGTGCGGAGAAGGGGACTGACATGGGAGGGGCACTTGATGATGATGATAAGGAAGATAAAGATGATGAAGAAGAGGATGCTCCGGACTTGCACCGTGGCACCTGGTTTCGCCTGGAGGACTTGGGCCTGCCCTGCAGACCCCCACCTCCTGCAGCCTCCTGGATCTCCTCCAGCTGCCTCTCCAGCTCCTTCACCACCAGCCTCATGTAATCGAAGCTAGCCCTCGACAACGCTTTTACCCATGACTCCATGGCTGCTTGGTTCTCAGCGGCCATCTTGTACACCCGCGCTTTGGCACAGTCAAACTTGATGGCGAAGGCGAACTCCTCGGCCGACTCGCACAGCTCCACGGTGCATCCTTCGAGGACGATGACCCCGATGGGCTCTCGGCTGTCGCGCTCCTCGAAGTAGAAGAGCATGTTACCCTTCAGGACAAACCAGCGCCGGTGATAAGCCGTGTTGCGCTCCCCCTTTTTGAACAGGAAGCCTGTCTTGTCTGGCGGTGAGTCACAGGTGGCGTAGTGCGCCACGCTGCGTTCGTTCAGCTTCATCTTCTCCTCTCCTCTTTTTCCTCAGTCGATTCTTTATTTACCTGAAGAACATTGCAGAGACAGGTCATCTCGACGGTAGAAAGGATTAGTCCACATTCGAGAGTCTACGGCTTTCCCTTACTGCACCAGCAGATTTGTGCTCTCTCTGCTTTAATCGGTGCTAATTGGTGTTTTCTAAAAGAGAAGCACCACAGACTCTTTACTCACTCTGCTACACGACTGTATACTTTTAGTTTATTGACAGGGTAATATAGTAATAATAGGGATGTGAGATGTTTTTTGCTCAATCATTAGCCAATAGTCTACGTTCTCGTCTCCTGTTAAAAAGGAAGTCAGAACACTGATCCACTGTTTTATTTCTGGACAATTTATTGAGGCTTGCCAGTCGGACTTCGACCTCCATTCTCTGGTCTCCTCCCCTCTGAGCCATCCTTCCAGCCCTCTTAGCAGTACTTTTACTTTTATTTTACCTGTCGCAGTACAAGTGCACAGACAAAGTAACCACAGACCTGCTGCCAAAGTTAAACTTTAGAAGAAATACTGCATAGACGTGACCCACTGCAAATGTACGCCAACTTATACAACAGGGAGAAACTGTTAGGTTATACTGTGTAATCACATGTTCAGCTGTGAACTAGGGCTCAGACTGTGTAAACAATAACTAATCCAGCTTTAATCTGTTTAGAGGGAAGTATTTAAGTTCAAGTTAGTGTAACTTCATCACCTCATTTAGCACAACTTGTTTGTTTTATTGCTGTAAACACATCTGACTTAGACAAATAATAATAATAATGTCAATAAACCACACATCTAAAAGTATGTTTCTACTTACGTGCTCCTCATCTCATATCCAGCTGACATCCACCACTGTCCACCCATCACATCTGGAGCTGACATTTCAACATGTCCCCCAACCTTCTTCAGTCTTTGTCTCTCCAAATGAACTGGGGGAAAAAAAGATTTAAAGAAAGTTTTTTTTTCACTCCACAACTGTCAATAACACCCAGACTGAGTGAGAGAGAGAGGTCCGTCGACGTCCAGTCAGTCTCCGATAAGAGAGGCTAACAGTGTCTCACACACAGGCTGTTTATTTCTTTCCATCCACTGCGAGCTAATCTCGTGTGGGGACGAATGATTCAGCCTCAAGCGGTCGCCGTATGGCTGGTTAGTAACTGCGGCTTGCTCACAAGCTTTTGACAGCTCAGCAGTTTTTCTACAGTAACAGTTCCCGTAACACAAAGGACAAAAATAAACCCGAATGAACGCTGTCTGAAAGCAAAGACCGTCCCCTGCCAACTAGCTTCACGCATTCAGCCACTTTGGTGAATACCAATGGTCAGCCAGCGTCAGCATTTGCAGCCCTCCTACCCGCTGAGCACTAGCTAACACTTTAGTATCAGTAAGTTAAAACTCACAGTTTATATCAGCGCTGTTACAACTAGCTGGCTGTTACTCCGTATTACCTGCAGATAAAGACCCCCTCCTCTGGTCAGGCGGACGATATTCCCGTTGTTTATTTTTCCCCTTTATCTCTCTTCCTCCTGTTTTTTTTTTTTTTTTCCCCTTCTTCTTTTCTTCCCTGTCACGTGTTCGACACGGAGGGTGCATGTTGGCCCGTATGCGGTCAGCTTAACCGGGCGGGGTCATAGTTCCAGCTCTTCTGTCGTCCTGGTGAACCGTTGCCATCCGGATGCGCGGTGACTTAAAACATGCGCACCCCGTCTTTGCCCTTGGAAAGGTGGCATTTCGGTACGGCGGCTACACCTGCATGGATGGACTGTGGATGCGCCCTCTGACAGAGCGGACAATATGTTTTATTAACAATTATATTGGAATATTAGAGATTGTGAAAAGTATTGTGTCTCAACTGCCTCTGACAGTTCTGACATATACCTTTATTGCTCTATGCACCATTACATTTGACTTGATTTACAGCTGATGAAACTAATTTAAGGAGTAGAGCACAACACAATAAGAACAAAATATTATATTTTTCTGACATTGTAGAGACTAACAACTTATCATTAATGTTAAACCTGCACAATACCACAGAAAACTTGAAAAATGCACGCCAACAATGTGTGTTGTGTGTACAAGTCTGTGCCCGGGGGTCTATTTGTCAATGTTGTTCATTCAGACTATTACTAGTATATCACTAATACATTCATTATAGTATGAATATAAGCTTTGAGTCAGTTTGTACTGCTTTGGCAAACACTAATGCCAATAATAATAATTCCACCTAAGAAACATTTTGCTTTTTCCCCTCAGAAATGACTTGCGACCTATTTACAAGACTACAAAATACATGTTTTTCTTGAGTAATACCTGCAGAGCTAAAATGATTTATTGATTAGTCGACTGACAGAAAATTAAACTATTAAACTACTTTGATGTATCATCAGTTGTTAAACATAAAAGCCAAACTGGTTCCAGCCTCTTAAATGTGCTTTTCTTGGCCTTAAGTAATCATAACCTGGAAATGATGGGGACTTTTTACTAGTTTCGGACATTTTATAGACCAACAACTTATCAGTTAATTAAACAAATAATTGAAAATAACTGTTAGCTCTAAAAAGAAGCAATACCCAAATTCATAATTTTACTCACTCTACAGGAGATATAGCAGCAAAATGTACTAAGTATGTGTAAGCCAGCAGAATTTCCCCTTTCAGTGTTATATTATTGCAAGTTTCATCTTTACCTTTATTGTCCCTAAATGGACATTCATTCTGTAGCCAGAACACCAACAGAGATGAACATAAAACAGAATTAAATACATTAAAAAGTACAGTTATATATTATATCAGTGGAGTGTTTCTTACTGATGTATGAGCATGTAATCAGCATTTAAATGCAGATGAAGAAATTAAAAATATTTACAATCATTTACTGTAGTTTAATCTCTAACAATCCTATTGTAGACAAAGTCTCCTTGATATTTCATCATGGATGGATTGCTGAATGGGTCGGCCCAGGGGCACAAGACACATGACGTGAACTGTATGGTCTAGACCAAAAGTGTCCTGATGCCTTCTGCTATGATTTGGTGCTATACAAATAAAACTGATTTGAAGTTGAGTATTTGCAGGTACAGAGTGTAGGCTGATATTGATTTTGTGATTATTATGTCCAACATTACTAAAATAATTCCAACCAGCAACAGAACTGTAATATTAATGTTAAACCTGCACAATACCAGAGAAAACTTGAAAAACAATGTTTGTTGTGTATAGAAGTCTGTGCTCGGGGGTCTATTTGTCAATGTTGTTCATTCAGAATATTACTAGTATATCACTAACACATTCATTATAGTATGAATATAAGCTTTGTGTCAGTTTGTACTGCTTTGGCAAACACTAATGCCAATAATAATAATTCCACCTAAGAAACATTTAGCTTTTTTCCCTTAGCAATTTTCTTTCTATTTACAACACTACAAACAGTTTTCCAGTTTTACAGTCTTCCTATAACCATTTCACTTCAGAGCTGACTGACTTGCTCATGGATACCAAGGCAGTAAGCTAACCATGTACTTTTCCTGTGCGCATTTTCTTGGCAGATTCGTCCAGTCTTAAGACCATCTCTCTGTCCTGTAGCCTCCCACCGCCCTGTTACTGTAACCACCCTGCTTCATCTTTAAGGCACTGAGCTGCTGGCTTTGGCCTGTGTTATAATGCGTGTGACCGTGACAAACCGCTGTGAATTCATTGGAATATCTTCTGGAGACAGCCGATGGTGTTTAGCACTGCCAGCCCACTATCTCGTCACACTAATCTTCAATTAACTGATGCAGCTGCTGATGGCATTTAATGTATTTTCCTTTCTGAAAGGTTTGCTGACACTGTTTTATGGTAACTTTGATTAAGCGTGATACTCTCGCAGTCAGTTTCATTTCCTCTGTTTGACTTGCAGTTCACAGAATCGTGACATTCTAAAAGATGGATTTGCAACACAGAATTTATAATGCAGACTACAGACATAAAAAATCAACACTTGCTGTACTTGACATAATGGTTCAGTACATAAAATACACACAGACACATATTAAGTGTAAAGTGTTTACTTCTCGCAAGTTATTTTCCAACAGTTTGTGGACACACACAACAAAATACCACTGACAGCTTCTTCAGACATTCCAATCATCTTTAAAACGGATTCTTGATTGATCCAGAGTTTGGTCATGAACTCAGTCTCTGTGTCCAGTGAGAACAAAGAGGTGGCGTTTACGAGTGTGGTGCCTCCAGTCTGAATGTGGAGAGAGGCTGTGTATATCAAAGAATTTGTTGCTCTCCAACGTATATTTCTCACTCTTTCATTGATCCAAAATGGCCTATGAAAATACATGTTACATATATTAATATTCTTCCTTTTTATTCTATTTCTTTATTTTTTATTTTGCACTTGTAAAGTACTTTGTAATCTCCAGTTTTGATAAGTGCTATATAAATAAACTGTATTATCAGTATTATTTAATTACCAATAACTCATTGGCTTAAGCAATGTGGTAAAAACCCAGAACATTTATCAGGTTTAGTGGCTGCAGAAATAACCTGATGGACATTATGTGAGAAATGAGAGGGAATACTTCTTAACTTCTTAAATATTATGGAGAGCAGAGCACCCTGCATGTTGAACCCACCAACAGACAGCCTCTCCACAGAAATGCATAGAAAAACACAGTGATGTCAGGACAAAGTGAAAAGTCAGTCATGCATTCATTCAGCCCCATGCCTCCCGTCTGATAAAGCACATCTAGGTATTTGGTTTACGCCATTTATCTTCTCTAACTTACATTTTCTTTCTCACATTACATCCCATTCTGTAAAGTTTTTTGAAGTGATAATACTGAAGCACTTGTTGTTCATCCACACAAACACTATCCCGTTGCTGTATATAAATAACTCATCCTGCTATGCCCCGCTGAAAAACATGTACCTCGAGGGAATGTCAGCTCTCGTCAAAATACCTCTCAGTCATCCAACACAATATCAAAAATATCATCTCTTTAAATGTTAAAGTCTCTGTAGAAAAATGCCTGAAATATATAGATATCAAACATGTACATGTATATTTGTATACAAAGAAAATTTGATGCAAATTATTACTTCTTCAAGGATCCTTTAAAGCTGTAACTATGCCACTATACTGTATCTCTGCATGTTATTGTGAAAAAAAACATAGCTTGCATGGCACCAGTTGAGCACATAGATTTCGATGTACAATGAACTTAATGTCTGGACACAGATCAGTGACCACATCACCATCAATTTCAAACCATTAGTTTTTCCAAAAATACACTGTGATTGTGCATACTGACATAATATTTTCTCCTTATCTGCAGTCCAGCAGAGCTGCGGTTTGCTTGCAGGCAAAGACCTGTCGGGCTCTCCAGACACAAACAATTACAATTCTTAAAAGGCAAATTCCATCGGTTGAGTGGAGCTATTGATTCCCATCTGAGTATGCACAGAATAAAAGTCTGTGTAGACATCAATCAAATACTGGCTGACATCATTTCACCCCATCTTGTACCTCTTCATCTAAACTTGCCTCTTTACTTTTGATGATAGGGTTTCAGCAGCATTCTGAACTTTATTTTAACAATTCTTATGTAACAAAAATATCACCTCCACAACTATAAATGCATCTATCTGTATGCATGTACATACAGTGAAGACTTCCTCCTTCCCCAGTTTCACAGCAACATTACCCTGGCACAACTGTGCCCGGAGGTCGCTCAGTGCTCAAAAGTCAAAGTAAGGATTTGTCTACATGATCTCGTCTCCTGGTGGTAGAGCGCCAATAGCGCTTTATGTAAAACAAAATGTTGATGCTTGGCTTCAGCTCTGGCTCCTCGCTCCCTGACTGACCAGGGTCAATCAGGGTATGAAACAAGCATCCCTTCCACTTGTATCTCAAGTATCTCAATGGGCCCTGCAGAGGAAAAAGAGGAAACACATTAGTGTGAATATCTGACTGCACAGAGGAGAGCCACTTGACACAGCAGTCACAGCACCAACAGTCGCTTATCACAGAGCAAAATGAAAATACACCAAGGTATCACTGCCCACACACAAGCACCCAGACACGCATACACAAGTCATCAAAGTTAATAGGACTGAGCTGTCTAACAAATTTTCCTCTATGGATTAAAAAGCCTTCCCTTTTGTGAAAAGACAATTGCTCAACCTTGTGTCTCTCCTTAAATAGCTTCTTTTTTTGTGTGTGTTTTCTAGTCAAGACTGGAGTGGTTCAATGAGCAGAGGACCCCATCTGGGTCATTTAGGCTCTTACAAATCTGATCCTGTTGTTGAGATATTGTGTACCTTCCCTGCGTAAGGTGCAGCTGATGCCTCTAACTTTCAACGATCTCCAAAGGAGCGTGAAATCTTCCTATTAAGTTTGCTTCACCCCCAAAGCTTGCACTGAGCCATCTCAGTCCCTTTTCTCACACACATGGCTGTATGTACTCATGCATGTCTTTTTCCACTCCCATTCACCTTTAAACACAGGCACATGTATCCCCTTAACATTAAAATGTATGCATATGAGTGTGCGCACACATTTTGACAAGGACAAGGACACACACACACATGCCCACTCACTTTCCCACATCATGACTTTGTCTGAGTCACAGATAAAGAAGCACCAAGACGAGCCAGTATCTATGCCCAGTGTGCACCAGATTTACTTTTGAATGCTCTGATGTTTGGCAATGTAGGTCATGTCTATTTTGTATTCTAATGAACTTTGCATACAGTATCTCGGTTACAGATGTAATGCATCTGGCACACAACACCACAATTATTCGGCTTTCATTTTGTTTAATGCTTTTCTCATAACATTTTCATTTTCAATGATCATAATGAAATGTGGTCGATTGAGGGGAACAAATAAATATTATAAAATAAATGATGCATGCAGAGTGGGGATGAGCAAATAGACAACTGTGTCTCTTGGCAGACTATCACCACCAACAATCAGACGGAGAAACAACAGCTAATTAATATTCACTGGCAAAATGTGTCTCACTCTGACACATTTATTGAGTTTTATTGCACACTATGCACTTGCCAGGTTGGAAAATGAGTTGAAAACAATACAGTCAGTACAAGCACTATAAGCACACATTTGACTATTGTGTTATAAGACAACAAATCAGAGTAACAGGTTAACATTTACAAATGTAACTGTAACAATCTAACCATTGAGCTCTTTGAGATTTTAAATTAATTATGGAAGCAGCAGGTTTACTTATTAACCCAATTAAATGAAATGTTGCACAAGTGACAACAGCAGGACGTGGGGTTGAAATTAAATGGAGGAGCTACTGTACACAGTAATTTATTAGTGACTGCATAACAACCAGGAGAAGATCTTTTAATTCAAGGTCATTTGTAATTCAAAGGTAAGAAGTGAAGGATAGACAGAAGCTGCTGCAGCTCTGCAAAGAAGAAGTCAGTGAACTTTTTAATTAAATATAAAAAACGGAAATAATGCCAGATATGTTTGCTGTACAAAGTGTCAGATATGTTTTAAGAATAGATACCCCACCCACATGTATATACAGATACATGTGCACAGAGAGATTGTTATGCATACAGCTGCTGCCGAGTGGGAGTGAAGCATCATCCAAGGGGAGAGGAAGAAAGAAATAAAGACAGAGAGAGAGAGAGAGAGAGCGAGAGAGAGGTGGGCTATGAACTAGAGCTGTGAGCTGTAGGGAGTAGGTCAGTACAGTTGAGTCAGTCCTGACTCATGATGGAGGCGGTGAAGATCCACCTCCTCCCTGCCCATTACAACTTCATCCTCAAGCCTGGAGCACTGGAGCTCAGATAGCCATTACAAAAACAATAAAAAACTCCTACACCCATGGTCAGCGGAGCAGTGGTTTCTATGTTACAGGAACAATATAACGATATTAAGTCATGGATGTGTTAAACAATGAACGATACGAACACATGAAAACAAGAGCTGGTCAGCCAGTGCAAACGTCAAAACCGCTTCTCCCACCTCCCGCTGTGGGTGCACATTAATGTCTTTCCAACACTCAGCCCACTGAGGTGGCTGTAAATGTTTAAACTGATTCATGTAAGATAATGATCTGAATATGCAATTTGAAATACCTTTTGACTGCATATTGGAAGAATATACGGGAGATTATTTCTCTTATTTAGATCTTTTATTTGGGCTTTTAAGTGGTTTGTGTTTAGACAATATGTTTTATATATTATATATTTATATTATACTGTATACTTTCTTAAGGTTAGTTATTGTTATTTCACTAGTCAAAGGTCATAAAAAACAACTATAGACCTTTTTCACAGCAACTATTTTAACATGAAATAGTAGGGTAAACATAGGTGTGTGTCAGTGACACTCACTAAAGTTAGGTTCCATTTAGTCCAACAGTGAGCCAACATGCACAATAACAGCACCCTGACTCTGTTTGACCTGAATGGAACAGAACCTTTATTAATATCATTGGTAAAATGGCTGGTGTGAAAACGTCTATTGGGAGTTGGATAAGGGACATTTGGACAGTGAATGTTATTATCAAAGCTATTATAATTTGCGTCTCATCTCTAAGTTGCAGCCTGTACCCATCAGCAAGGTCTTTTTTCTTGTTGCAGTGACTAGTCAACACAATTAAATAAACTTACAGACATCAGATTTAACTTGGTAAAAAACATAGAGGGGAGCAAATACTTTTGAATAAAACTAAAATAAAAACTCAAACACTTAAGCTTGGAAGATCATGCGATGCCAGGTCCACCGTGTCAATTTCCCTCGTTTCACTGAATAGTGCATTAGATAGTAAGGCAGTGCTACAGGAGCAAAAGCCCTCATGAGCTGCATCTATTGATGATACTGGCTGCACTCCATTCTGTAGCACACTGCTCCATTCAGCCTGAATGTGTATCTGTGTGTGTGAGCATGTTGCTGCCAGACTCATTAGTCTCCATTAATACAAGGTAAATACAGCGAATGTTCTGCACTGAAAGCAATCATCTTGAGAACAAACATGCATCCACTTATGCTCCTGCATAGTAGCAAACACAATACAGCCAAAACAGCATGAGCCCCCCACTGCATTAATTTCTTTATCACTCTATCTCTCTCTCTGGCTCTCTTCATCACACACGTCCCCCCTCTCTGTCCTTACCCCCCACTCTCTCACTCTTTCTCGTTTTTCTCATGGTTGAATATCCACTGATCCCTAATCCAGACGCCGATTTTAGATTTGTAAGGCCAGCGAGGTCATACATTGGATTTAGTCATCAGTGCGTGCTGTTTCATACCCTGATTTTCTCAGCCTTAACCTCCTAGCTTCCCACCCCCACAATCCTAAACACACACATGATATACATATAACTGTAAATACTGCTTATATAACATCCAGCCACCTAAGCACACGCAACTGCTACCACACCTCTTTACCTTTCTGACCCCTTTCTTCCTTTATTAGTTTGTTCTCTTTCTCTGTTTATCATAAAAAAAAATATGTACAGCAGCATTCCCGAACTTTGTCAAGTCTAATGTTGGTACAAAGGCTATCTGAGGCGGTACTGTTATCTCCTGTAGTCTAATTCGGCTAATTAAGGGCATCGCTGGGAGGAAGGTGCTACTATTCACATCCAACTCCAGGGTATGCTGTCTCCACAAGTCTGCCAAACTGACATGTGCTTTTACACACACCTATGTGCGCACATATATGTGAACTGTGCACAGACTTACACGTATACTTACCGTAAAGATTTCTTAACACACTCTGAAAATTATTTCAGACATTATTTTGAATTTCAGCCACATGCACACTTAGTTTGCACACACAGAGGAAACACAGGCTTTATTAAATATGCTTCTTAATAAAAGCTAATAAAGTGGAGAATAACTGCTCAGATAGACTGAGATGGTATTACATTACTGCTGATTTATATTTCTTTAAGGAAATAGTATCCAATACTAGATGTATAATAATAATAGAAGTATCCAACATATTTTCTGCCTGATTCTCTACTCAGAAGTAAAATTGAATTGTCCCTTTAGTCTCATATCACATCATAGTGGGGGGCGACACATAATGGGAGTTGAGTTGCTAAACATGAATTATACAACAACATGATATTCAAGCTTTTTCAATTAGAATTGGCTGTAAAGTTATCAGTAGACACAAATCAGACACAGCAATTTTGTCATTTAAGACCTCTCCCTCCTCACCAGCCCCCCATGTCACTCTCCTCTCATTTTCTGTTCCTTCTTTCGCTCCTACAGTGTGACGCGTCAGCAAAATGGGACTTGTAGAGACAAGAGGTGATGAAGGAAGAGGAAGCATGAACTCACATGTCTGTCTCACAACCCTAATTGCTTATCTAGGCTTGTGTGAAGGTTTAGGTACTACCTGTCTGAAATGACTTTCACCATAGAACAGCCTTTATTCATGCATATTAAAGGTCGACTAATTAGTCTATTTTCAGCGCCGATAGCATGTTTTATCATTATTGGAGGATCTTGGCTGCGATAGTAGTAGGTAATGTCATTGTGTGACCTGACATCATTTATATTTAAATATAAGTTAAATAACACAGCTTTATTCATAAATGATAAGCATGATAAGGATGCTGGTTATAGTATAGCATCATTAATGCATTAGACTGACTATAACTGCTGCTCTGCCTAAAGCATGCTGTTTCTGTTTTGTGAGCAAGCCTTAAGTGCAAGGCAGAGCAGGAAGTGTGAAAGGAAGAGCAAAGAACAGCGCTGAAGGCTTTTCTCAGTGGAAGAGATGTTTTAACTCTTCACCTGACTAGCTTCTGTAATGTAACTATATTATATTATTCGTTGATCTGATCTGTTGAAGTTAGTTAGTGATAGACAGTGATAGACAGATGGCTCATCCAATCACATGCTGAGTTTTTTGTTGAAAGTGCCTGCCCTTTTCCAAAGTTTCCAATTAAGACGCCCCAGATAGTTCCGTATAAAAACTACCCATCACAGGCAGGTTATAGAGCTAAACCTGAAGGAACATCTGATTTTACACCAAGGCTAACAAGTGGTATTCATGTCTGGCCTGTTTTCAGTTTTACACTTGGTTCACGATACAAGACAGGCAAACAGGGAGAAAGACCAATTGCCCTTTGGGGAATTGGTTTAGTTCAACGTAAAAAGAAACCTGTTACTTTACTTACCAATTTGTTGTTCTCTCTTCCAAATATTCCAGCCACTGAACTATCTATTCGTGCAAATTTAAGGATCATACACAAACATTAATGTTTTGAAAGAGAGGCAGTTAACAATTTAACGGGACGCACAACAGAAGTAATCCTGGCCTGTCATAAACCACAGAACAGCACATCGCTCATAAATAGTTATATTCCAATGATGTAATCCACCAAATCACACTTTAGGATGTTTTCTTACTAATGATTAAATTTGGAGTGGTTCATGCAAAAGTAGCCCGAACAGGCAGTTGCAGAAGTAAATCATGCATGACAACACCAGAAACTCTGACTGATGTTGATGTGATAAAGAGATAATTCACTTTTTAAATAAGATAATTAAGTTAGCTTCTTTGATGCTGCTTGATTCTGTCTGCTGAATTATATAGCGTTTTGGCAGGGGTTATTGACC
>NW_023339718.1:13534847-13537148 GCF_004916995.1 Morone saxatilis
GGCAATGTTATTGTGAAACTGGGGAAATAGAAAGGCCAGCATGTGTGGTGGAGATGTAGGTGTCAGTGTATGGGAAGATCTTTAGGGCTTTGGATGAAATCGGAGGGAAGCGGGTTTTCTTGTTTCATCCAGAAGGACATGAATTAATTAAAGCTCCTCTCTGAAAGAACTTCCTGAGTTTGAGTCTCGTTAGTACCGAGAGCTTCCAGAAAGACACAGATACAATTTACTTTTAGTGTAGTCAGCAGTCTTTTGTGAAATTTTTAAAGTCCCTGTACATTTTTCAGTCAATGCTCACTGCCTACAAACACTCTGAATGCATATGCCTACGCATGCATCCACAAATGAATACACACATGAATATACAGTATATAAACAAATATACTTGTATACAGACAGACCCACAGATATGCGTCAGTGCACACATGCAAAATTTTTCTTCATCCCTTTCTCTTCCTGACAAACCCTGACAAACACACTTATGTATGCACAAACACTCACCGCTTCTTCCTGATCTCTCTGTGTACGTCTCAGCACCCATGGCAATGCTTTTCTCTCTGTTCCACTCACTTCATCCATCCTTTTGTTTCCTATTTCCCAACTCTTCCTCTCTTTGTTTGGATAATCCAAAGTTCAACTGGAGTAGAAAGCGCTCATAAAGTAGAAAACACTATGAATGATTCAAGAATGTTTAAGTTAGACAGAACAAAGGGGTTCGGTGTCAAACCGTGGTTGTTGTTGATTTGCGTAAGATTGTTTTCTGGGGCTTGAGGGAAGGCGGGTGAGGAGGCACAAAAGGTGGAGTAGTGTTTGCTGTTGGCGGGAAACTATGGCTGACCGAAAGGCCGCCGTTTTCCAACATTAGATCGTGAGGAAGAGCATGAGGAGGAGGAGGGGAGGAGGAAGAGCAGCAATGCACTGGGCTGAGCCTCAAGTCGTTCAGCTCAGCCTGTAAGTGTAGTTCTGTGTCATCTACATCATATTGGAGATCACAGTCCGGGCAGTAGCCGTGGTACTGGACCTTCTCACTGAAACGGACGCGCTCCCTCTCACGAGACTCCCTGCCAGGGTTCTTGGGGCATTTGTTCTTTTCATGGCGGAGAAGAGGCATGGGCCTGGGTAATGTAGGAACAAGACCCGACTCAGGGATTCCACTGTCATTAGAAATAAAACACGGCGTGGAGGAGAATAAATCCCTGTTTGGCTTCAGTGGAAAACCCCCGCCATTTCTCATTAGAGACCCGGTAGCCTTTGATATATTCCCTGATAACACTAATGTTGGATGAGGCAGATTCTTAATGTTGTGATCCTCGGCTCTTAGCGGGGTAAGTCTGGGTGGCGGTAGAGGAGGGTGGGATTTCTTGAGTACAGTCAGGACTGTAGGAGGGTTGGTGGGGACCGGGGCGATGGTCGCAGGTAGTTTGAAGATGCAGTCATCAGGAAAGAGCTTCATCTTCTCCAGGCTGGAAGCGGTGGTAGTGGTGGAACTCGAGCTGGAGTTGAGTGTGTCCGTCTTAGAGCTGTCCGTCAGTCCGTCCTCCTCCAGTTGTAGGTCACCAGTCAGGGTGTCAATGTCATGAACAACCTGGTGACAAGAAGAGGAAATGTCATGTGCGACAGCTGACGTCAGGAGAAATTAACAATGTGGCATGAGAAGAAGAAACAGAGCCTACAACAATCAGTTCAGTAAAAAACAAAATGACACTAGTAACTGGGACAAGAATGATGATACAGATAGAAACTTGGAGGGAACAAAACGGTAGTTGAAAAATCATTTCTTATTGATTCATAAAGTTAATATTTTTTTGGCTTCGTATGCTTTATTGAAGAGTAGAATAGCTGGAGAGAGACAGAAAAGGGGTGGGGGTCAGTGAGAGGGGACGACATGCTCAGAAGGGCCGCAGGTCGGACTCTTATTTATTCTTATTAGCTGATGTCCTTATCTCGTCAAGTTCTAATTTAATTAATTGAAAACCTCCTTGTATAAAATTTAAAGAAGATGCATGTGGATTTAGGAGATTGGTTAATGAGATTTAAGATTGGTTACTGTAAGATATCGCTATGACAACCACACCAGGGGAAAAGAAATATCACAACAATTTATGGGAACACCCATGAGCCAGCCAGACTCTGACTTAAGTGATATACTACAACAATCCCACGCACCATCAGAACAGAGATAAGTAACAATATCAACCATATCTTGTAAGTCAAGACACACATAGTATCATTTATAATACAAAACTAGTGGTAGAAATGAATGAAAAACACAGGCGCTGGGTTAGCTCAGTGGGTAGAGCT
>NW_023339718.1:13537212-13540523 GCF_004916995.1 Morone saxatilis
TGTCTGTCTCCAGCTGTCCTATCACATAAAGGCATAAAAAGCCCCAAAAAAATACTTTAAAAAAAGGAGAAATGAATGAAAAGCACATCCTCTACATAAAGCAAAACAGTGCAGAGGAGGACAAATACAAACACAGGGATATAACAAATAGAAAAGGAGGCTGATAAGAAAAATCAATACACTGTCAGTATCCTATTGGGAAACATTTGCAAATCAACAATTTCTTGAAATATTCTGCTGAAAGTGAGAAGGTCGGAGATTGATAAGAATTGTTAAAATATAGCAAAAACAAGTACAACTAACTCAATCACACAGAAACAAATGCTATGAGAGAGAAGATCAATTTCTACTGACAAAAGCGTCAAATTTCTTACCAACAGCACAGGAAACAATTCATCATGTCATGAATTAATTTCAAGCAAGCAACGTTGGTGTGACAGAAAGGCAAAGAAAAAAACTGATATTTTCCCAAAAGCAGCAGACATGTGCAAAATCACATTAGAAATCCACTCTCAATGCAATATGAAAGAGCAAACGCTCTATCAGTTGCAGTGGTGCAATAGTGTACACAGTGTGCCAGGGTGGAAAAGGAGACAAAACAAATGCACTGTGACATAGCCCAGTGAATATGTTCTGAGAGAGGAACTGGGCCAATCAGACAACTATGTAAATATTTGAATGAATTTGCAATCTTGAACTTTAAGATCATTTATGAATACAGTGCACTGCTGACCATGATTACAGGAAAGAGGGACAATAAACAGAATTGTAATAAAGAGAAAATGGCAGAAATGTTCTGCTCAGTGTAGTAGAAATGAATAGAAGATTTTGTCTCAGTACCCCGTGCATACAGTAGATATTTAGATCCAAAGATACTTCCTTTGTCATCCAAGAGGAAATTTGTTTTCACAGCCTGCATAGGGACTTATTAAAGAGCTGCTGGAGCAGAAATGTGGTTTGCTGGCACTCTCAAGGCAACAAGCAATACTGGATATAGTTGTAAGGATGCAGCAGCACAAGTGGAGACAATACATAAAACATACACACAGTACGTACTACAACACATTTCAGGGCATGGTGCTTAACTCAAGTTGATGCAGTAGCCACCAATCTATATGCAGCAAATCAAAGGCAAACAAAAGACTACACAACTAAAGAGTGCCATACAGTGCTATCCTTAGACATGATACTTCAAACACCTAGGGTAATTATCTCCTGTCACACAACACTTTGTCTACTTAAAACAAGCACTTGCATTGTGATGCACAGTCATGGAAGGATTGAATTTACATGTACACATAATAAATGTTGCACAAGGAGCCATTAGTATAGTGGATTGCATTTTTAAAAAGCAGTTTAACAAACAGAATGAGCCAACTCTGCTGGGAGCTTTAACTGATATTCAATGATAAAACGTCCATGTTCTTCAGCCAGGTCTGTCCAAAAACATTCCCTTTGGAGAGGAGTTTCTTCCTGGTTCCCTTCCCTTGGTGGAGTTATTATTGCTTCAATGCCCAGAACTGGAGCGCAATGCTGGACATTATATTACTGGCTTCCTGACTATTGAAGAGCCAGCACTCAGTGAGTCCAGAGAAAGTCTAAGCTGAGCGCACCTACGATCATAGAATCGTAGATGAAACACAGTTGAAATAACCTGTGAGGAAAGTATTTATGTTCATAAAATAATTACAACAGTGAAAATATGCGCATATTAATTTTTTGAATAATAATGCTCATCTCACAGTACTCAGTACATTAGGCCACTGTAAAACACCATAGCTATCATCTAAGGGTTTGCAGTGCGTGTCCAAATAGTGGCTTGAGAACCAATACGGTGAGGAGAGAAACAGAAAGAGTGAGTGAGAGGGAGAGATGAAGAGAAAGATAGAAGGCTAGAGCAGAGGAGGCGGTGGAGCTAAACTCTCCATGCCGTCTTTAAATGGATAATTTGTTGGGACACACAGAAGAGGTAATACCAGTATCCCAGTGTGCAGCCTCTGCTGTAGGCCAGGCAGCGTCAGTGGCTGTGCCAAGCATCTGGGCAGGGTCACTCCTCAGAGCCAGGCTCGCTTCCAGCCCTGTCTGTGAGTTATAACAGATAACTGCATTTCAAATGGATTACACCCCAAACACTGGCTTTGATAGTAACAGTCCCTCGAGGTATGTATTTAGTGTGTGCGGTGTCAAAATAACTGATACTCTACTCTAATTTGCTGCGAGCTAAAAGAAAGGAAGAAAGAAAAAGAAAGAGGGCACATCACAAAAAAAAAATCACAATAGACAGATTACAATGCCTTCTTGTTCTCGTTTATCTCTGGCTCCTGCTGTGAGACATTGTAAACTGCTGAAAAACACAAAAGAAGTCTAATGCGGCTCAAGTTATGAAAACAGAGTAAAGGGAGCAGAGAGGCAGAAGGAGACAGATGCTGTGTCGACTACCCATCCATAATGTAGGAACCAGAGGCTGTACGCAATAGGGTTTTATTAGAATGACAGCCAGTCATGTCAGGGCGAGAGACTTTAGCACAGCAGGCCGGATGCCTGGTGTGCCGCCGGTAGAGGAATGTAAGCAGGTAAGACTGCAGGTTATTACAACTGAGGTGGCAGCATGGGATTCAGTGAGAGAAAACACTGATTTGAAGCAAACTATGTCAAATGTGAATGAGATGAAAGACAGTGTGTCTCTGTGCAGATATTCTTGGTTCTATGAGAACAATTTGCCATCAATAAAAACATTAAACATCTTAATATAATCCCCGAATCCTCCAAAGACCCCCGTTTCCCATTCAATACCCGTCTCTGCGTTGCTGAGATTGGAATGGCCAATCAGACAGCTCTGAGAGTTTTGATCTTTAACAAGGACTCTGTAGAGAGAAGGAGAAAGAGAGCAGACAACAAGAGATAAAGAAAGAAAGAGGACGAGTGGCTGTGATGAATGCAGACATGTGGTGAGAGATAATGAAAGACAAAGAGGGATGAAGATAAAGGAACAGAGCGCCACCGCAAGAGATCGAGAGAGACGTTGAAAAGTGACAAGAAAAGAACAACTGCTCGATTATTTGGCGAGAGATACTTCCAGCAAACAACACTCAGCATTAAGATGATGAAATGCAATGCAAAAGCGCCCCCCTGGTTGAACCAACTTGTCCATTAAATATTAATTGTGATTAAATTTTTCTCACTTTCATTAAAGCCTGTGAGCCAGGGGGGGAGGAGGACTGTCCTGTCATTTCACACCCCACATCCTCCTGTGCAGAAGGCCTTTGTGTTTCATGTTGGAGATAATAATCACATACATTAGTGGGTGGAAA
>NW_023339718.1:13540548-13541561 GCF_004916995.1 Morone saxatilis
GTGGAAAGGGGGGGGGGGGGGGGTGACGGTGACCCTACTATAACGCACACCACGTGCTGCCTAATCCCTTTGAACAACATAACCAAAAAACTCCGTGTAATGTCATTAGCCCCATTTCCGGCCACCCAGTCCGAGAAAAGTGAGGGGGGGGGGGGGGGGGGAGGTGCGTGTCTGTATGTTTGTGTGTATGTCATAGCCCTTTCCAGGCCCCAGTGAGGTGGACGTCAACCTCCTCATGTCAGACAAGGATGCCTAGAAAGAGCATGTACCCAAGCCTGCAGACATAACATAACACATGGTAGGTGTAGTGCTCATGAGCAAAAAGGCGTTGCACGGTGATTCCTGTTTACCTCTTTGAGCTCTTTGGCTACATCCTTGAGGTCTCCCAGGATGGTTTCCAAATTCTCCACGATTGTCTTGATCTCCTTTTTCACTTGTACTTTGGAGACTACTCCTTCAGCGTCCGCATTTGGTGTCCCTGACATTCTTCAGCTTGTGGCACAGTCTATTTCGTGAAGGATCTAAATTCTAATCCTTTGGTCGCCACGCTGCCACTTTGCCAACGCATTATTATTTAGTCCTCCGCTCCCTTTCACTTTTTTTCCTTTTTTCTCCCGTGCTCCTACATCACGGCCAGGACAGAGCGAAGTGGCGTCGGGCAGCGTTTTCTATCTACCACTAGGCATGCGCAATAGAGCGTAACACAAAAAATAACGCTTATGTCAAAATATCGTATCATAGTGTCTGCGAGAAACAACGTCCACAGGTTAGTGCACCTTCATGTCCAACAACAAAACAACGACGTGCCACCAGTATCCTTCACGTCGAGAGAGCGCTGAATTCAACATTTTTTATTTTATTTTTTACGCACTGTCCTACTCACAAAAAAAAACAAAAAAATAAAATAATAAATGTTGAATTCAGCTCTCGTCCGAACGCTGAAGGATATTCTTGGTGGCCACGTCGTTGTTTTGTTGTTTGGACATTGAAGTGGGATAAACTCTGTGGGACGT
>NW_023339718.1:13541586-13569611 GCF_004916995.1 Morone saxatilis
AGACAGTGTCCAACACGAAAGACGAAAAGAAGAACAAGAAGATGAAGAGAAGAGTATGCGGGGCAGTTTGTCCGAAGCGTTACACCGCCGGTCGTTGTTGTAAAGGTCCATAATCCTCTGGCATCGACAACATTGTAATACACTCCTCCTTTTTCCTCAAATATGCGGTTCCGGTAGTGAAACACCCTGGAAAGCCGCCAGGTAACGACACCCCAGAGGCACTCTCCTCCAAAAAACACCCCGTCAGTTTCATCCTGTCTCCATCGCAGCCTCCTTGGAGAGTCTGAGCAACCAACGTCCGGGCGGCCGCAGGAGGGAATAGCATCCGCTACTCAATCTCTAACTCTCTCTCTCTCTCTCTCTCTCTCTCTTTCTTATAATCTCTCTCTACTCTCTCCAAATCTCTCTACTTATCTCAATCTCTCTCTCTCTCTCTCTCTGCACGGCTGCTGTTAGTTTGTTATTTCATCACACAGGCATGCCGCCATTGGTCTCTCACTTATTTGTTTTCTGGCGCTCATTGTTGTGTTTGTTGTGATAAAATAACTTATTTACCCCCCCCCACTATTGTAATAATGTCTATATCTATATTGTTGGGAATTGCCTAAAGGAGAGGCTTGGTAAGTTTGCTTAAGCTTGAACAAACAAGTAAATAAGAACCAAGACAACCTGCCTAACAAACAACCTGCTAACTCATTTTAAATGTGCACAATTTGAGCTCAATTGTAGCCTAAGAATGTATGAATGAAGTGGTACCCAGAACACTTGTCAAAGACTCTAATAAACTCTGTTAATTCATTTATTAATTCAACAGACGCTGCAAACAAAGGCTAATGATTTATCATTTAACTGCAAAAAGGGACAAACAACAAAAATACAGAATAAAATCACGACAGTCTTGAAGAAAAGCAGTTTGAAACAGCTGGGTAAAACTGATAAAGTATAGTTAAATGTGTCTGTTTATGTTGAGCAGACGGGGGTTTCTGGCAATCGTTTTCCGGAAAGTTTTAAACTTGAACGACATGATTGTACAGCCAAAATAAAACACATTTAATTCTCTAATTCTCAACCAGGTGACATTTTCTGATAGCTGATGCCAGGGCCCGAGGAGGGGCCCACTCCAAATATACAGACTTGAGGCCATATTATGCACAGGGGCCCCTTTGTTAACTCTGCTGTGTAGTAGAGTACAGGGGTTTTGTGTCTGGGTTGCTCAACAGGTAAAGTGTAAGGACCTGCATATGTTTTGCCCCAGGGCCCCTTAGAGCCTTAGTTTGGCCATGGTTAATAAGAAGTGGACCTTCAGTAAACACTTTACTTCACCAGAAAAGTGACATGTTATTAGATAAACCTGTGTGTGTTCTCTTTTACGATAAGTTTCACATGTTTGCCATATTGTCATATTACAGAGTTTATAAAAGTGGGATCTTATCTCTTTATATTCCTAGACAATCCTGATTATCACAAAAATGTAGGTATCATACTGGCATAGGCTCCTCATCTTTCTTGGCCAGAATATAAATGGTTAAAACATGGCTGTGGTACCGAAAACACTGTTTCTTACTTGCAGTCTTTGTGGCATCCACTAAGAATCTAAAAAGTAGTTAAATCTGGCTGCTGCAGGTTAATGATGAACATATCAAATGTTTTCTGAACACAAAACATGTGGATGATAAGCAAAACCAGTCTGCAGTTTTACACCTTTGGAAATTTTGCATATTCAAGTCATATCAAACAACTCCAAAACAATGTATTATACTATTTTAATTCAATATACATTCATTTGTTTTATTACACCTGCCGTCCTCATCACCACAGACAGTTATACAATATAAATCTACAGAATGTGTTAATGATAGAGGCTTATAAAATAGATAATGCACAATAAACAGTTTAAACGTTAAAACAAGATCAAAGTGAACTACACATCAACAGCGATGAGGGGGGGGGGGGGGGGTTAATGACATGCTGCTTTCTGATTGGTCACTGCTGAGCCGCCCCCCCCCCTCGTAAATGCGGAAGTGTAAACTAGTAGAAGTTGACCCTGCTGTGTCTGTCAGATAGTGTTGCTGCTGTAGCCGCTGTCCTGGTGCTATTTGGGAATCAGGGAACAATATCTGATAGGAATGTCTCTGTCATTCGAGGGAAGAGTCGTGCTTGTGACTGGAGCCGGAGGAGGTATCGTTAAAGTCAAACACAACGTTAGCTTGTCCTCGCTGCTCACTGTAAATACTGGGGGATTTACAGGGTTTGTAACGTTAGCTCCGATTGCTAACCTGCTAATTTCGTAGATTTAGTAAAACATGTGAGGCAGATTATTACGCCAGCTAAGGCAGAAGTCTTTCTTTATGTGGTTTGAGTTGTCCAGCTGTTCATCTCGGTATCTTCCTGATCGCTAACAGCTGCAAGTTGCAACTCGTAAAGTAAACAAGCTTAGACAAGAGTATCCCGATGAGCCTTCTGGAAACAACGAACCACACTGGGTGATAGTACACCAAGCACTGCATTGGTGTGACTTGCAATAGATTCTGGTCAACCTTGCCATTTGAAGAACACGGGGTGCAAAGTACATGTAACGCAATGGCTTATACTCATGCCAGTGCAAGTGTGTCAAAGGGCACATTCAACCACACTGCAACAGGGGTTATGGATCAGGGTGTTTTTATTCTGTGAAAGAATGCTTTGCGTGCATTTTACTCATCTGTCTTTCTTTCTGCAGGCCTTGGTAGAGAATATGCACTGGCTTTTGCTGAAAGAGGTGCCTCGGTCATAGGTAAATGAGAGATCTTACAGCTCATTGTTTGGACGGGTGCAGTGAAAGCAATGTGTGTAGTGCAAACACCTTATGTGCCTTTTAGAAATGCTTGCTAAAATGTAACAATCTGTAACAATTTCTTCCACCAGTTACATGTATTCAGTCACATTGGGCGGCAGACTCAGTTTTTAGTGTCACAATCTCATGTTCACTTACTTAAATAAAAAATATTCAGATGACTTTTACGCAGTGAGTTGGAAAGATTTTAAACTTGGTGGCGAAAAAAAGAGTACTGCTATCAAATTGGTACTCGGTATCAGCAGAGACGAGTTGAGGTATTGAAATTGGTATTGGGAGAGAGATAATTATTACTCAAAATGAGGCATACCATAAAGAAATGTGCAGTGCATTGCATACTTTTTAGACTACACAGTTTCCGATGTTGGCATAAACATTTGCCCCCCCCCCCCCAAAGAAAATAATAACTTTCCCTGGTGCCTGGACTGAACTTGCCCTTGAACTCTGACAAGGAATCAGCTTAGCTGCACTCTTTTCCTAACCTAATCAGTCCTGGAGAATTGCAGAACTCACCCTATTATTGCTAATCTTTTTCTTCTTCTTGCAATAAAGTGAATGACCTTGGGGTAGACACTAAAGGGGGTGGAAAGAGTTCTGCAGCTGCTGATAAGGTGGTGGAGGAGATAAGAGCGAAAGGAGGCAAGGCCGTGGCGAACTATGGTGAGAAGTTTGGACTAGCCTTGTGTTAAGTCTTTTCTCTTCTCTCACACATCATTATCTCCATCTTGTTTACCTTGAACTATATAGCTTGTGTAATGTTAGACTCCAAAACTGTATTGATTTCTGTCGGTCTGAGTAGCTCACTGATGAAGCTGTTAGTGACTATTGAAGACAAATGTGTCCGTTCTCACGTCTTTGTGCATCTCGCTTGTATAAGAATAAAACCCTGCTTTAAAGAACAAAACATGACCATGCTTTGATCAGTGTGTTTCATAGATACTTTTGAACACAGCTGATTTGTTTGTAGATGCAATACGAAGGTATCAAAGCTATGATGATGTGCAGCGGTCAATAGAAATGTTACTTTGAAAAGGTGATGCATCATATATAATTTCCCAACATACTGAGTGTGTGAGGGCTATCAGTTTTCTCTAGTACATAATAAAACAATCTCATATGCCTCTCTTCCTCAGTTATAGTATTGTAACAAGAATATAACACATAGCTACAGCCTTCTGGAAACCCAGTAATGCAAAATAATTTAAGATTCTTCACTATATCAAATGCAAAACTATAAAAACATTTCTATATTTCTATTTCTGTCATGCACACACAGATTCTGTAGAAGATGGAGAAAAATTGATTCAATCCGCACTGGATGCATTTGGAAGAATAGGTGAGTAAATTCTTTGTAGTTTATACTTATACCGAGTATTACAACATTAAATTATTTCAAATTAAGTGATTGTTATTAATGTTCTTACTGCTGTTTGAACTAATTATTGAACTAAATCTGGTGAAATATCTTTTTGTCTAGATGTTGTTGTAAACAATGCTGGGTAAGTCATTTCACAGTTGTTGTTTTTTTTACATACTTTCTGCTAGGTCTAATCACATCATCTGTTTTTTAGAGTGGCTCTGATTGCAGTAGTGTGGGCCACTTAAATCATGTTAAAGCGAGGCTTAAGTTGTGTCACAAAGACTGGAAAGACTAAAAGCCATTCCTGCTTTTCTTTTCCAAGGATACTTCGTGACCGATCGTTTGCCAGGACGAGTGATTTGGACTGGGGTAATTAAATTATTTTTGATCTTTACATTCCTCTCACATTAACTCCTACTGTGTTTGGGTTAATCTCATATCATTACATTATTTATTTTTGTTTGTCTCGCCTCGTAATCGCACCTTGCCACCACATTATAAATAGAAGAATGCAGTTCACAACAACTTGGGTTTCATTTACTTTCTGTCTATAAAAACAGATTGTCTGTGTGGGAGTTGAAGACTCTACTGTATGGATCTGATCCACAATGTTGTAATACTGTACTGTGTCATTCTTCTGTTTCAGACCTGATTCATAGAATTCACTTGAGAGGCTCCTTCTTGGTGACACGAGCTGCTTGGAACCACATGAAAAACCAGAAGTTTGGCAGGTGAGGAGCCCAGCTACTAACAGCTATTATAGTTGGATAAAAACTGTGCCATCCTCCTATTACTTTGGTAGGATTTTTCTTTTATAGATCCAACAAAGTTACAGTATCCTCAGCAGACGTTGCTGGACCGTAATCAAGAATATATCTGTATAATTTTATATCATAAAATGCTGTGTGGTAAGATCTGATTCAAGATGTCAGCGAAAGTAGAAAAGATACCCACATTTTTTTTTATGTGCCCCACTTTAAAGGGGCTTTTGAAGATACACACTTGAAGTAATGACTATATAAAGTATGTCTTGGATCACATTATTATACACATATTCTGACTTTAGTCACTTGATACTTCTTAATATGTTTAGCTCCATTGGTTTCATGGTGTAAAAAAAAAAAAAAACAGCATACTAATAAAAGCCCAAGACAGCAAATTTAATAGTACTGTTTAAATTAATGACTGAACAAGAAGCAAAAAGATGTCTGTTCAGGCATATTCTTATTCTTCAGCAGTACAGTGTAAAGAATTTAAATATCCACTTCTCTGAAGTTGTCATCTGAGACTCTTGATTCGCCTCTTGAATCAGAAGCGAAACATCCAGTGGATAATTTGTAGTGACTTGAAGCTGTGAGGATGTATGCAGTTATGTGTTGATGACTCAGTCGCTTATGGAAGATGAAGACGTCGCTGACTTAGACAGACATCCAATGCACAATGTGTTATTTCATTAACAGGGATTTGTTAACAGGCCTCTCTTGGAGCAACTAATACCATTTCAGATGGTCGCTTTATGCAACTTAACTGAATAGCTGCGCTGCTCCTGCTTTGGCAAGTAAAAATATGTGCTGGGAAAAAGAGCCTATTGAGGTTTAGTCTTATGAAACTGGACGATGGGAGCTCTCAGTGTGTACCAATCGTCTGAGGATTTCTAAATTCAAAGTAGTTGTTTGAATGGCTGCCAGAACAGCCGCTAACAAACATACGCCCCCCCCTTACTTCAAGGACGTGTCTCACCTGAAACGATGCTTTCCCTCCGTTCTCCTCTGCAGTGAAACAAACTGAAGATATGCCGAATCACTTTGTAACAGAGAGAGATTTTCTTAAAGCATTGAAACTGGATGAACCAAGCAACGTTATATGGTATGACAGTGTTTACAAGCACAAGACTTCTGCATGTCACTGCCATAAAAACTTTGGATTGGTTCTGCAGTGCAGGTTTTTTAAAACCAATTGTTTTCAGCCAGTTTTAGCAGCTTATGCTGAGAAAAAGTCCTCATTCTATATTGAGCGAAGCGTTTAGAGACTGACTTCTGAGTCTAATTGAGGTTTGCATGTTTTGAATTTTAATTAGCAGAAGAAGGTCACACAAACTCCCATGATACTCCAGGTAACAGATGCCCTTCACAAGTGCACACACGTTATTCTACATGAATGGTAGAAGACAGTAGTTCGTAACATGCAAGTGGCATTTTGCTGTTTTACTGCATTGAACTGAGCAGCTTATTACTCAGTAAGAATACATAACAGTTGCAAATCATTCAGTTGGTTTTATATCAAGGTTTTGATGTAGTTTAAAATGTCCGAGGCATTTTATGCCTGTTATGTTGCGTGTAGAGGAGCAGGTTGGAGGGAAATTCCTCTAGTGAAAGTTATTATACCATTAAATATGTCTAGGCCAGACAAGATAGTTTTCTTCAGTCCTATGTTCAATTGCTTTACTATTGGGTGTTCTTCACTGGTAAAGAGAATTCAACGTAGGTTTTTTGAGTAAGGCAGCAACATTTTAAAAAGGACTGCAGCCAAAGTTTTGGTTACTGTAAAAGGGTAAAATTATGTGTTCTGTATATCTAATATTATTTATCCCGAAAGGAGTGTGAAGAAGGTGTTTCATTTCAATGTATTTTCTTTGACCTGAGAATTAAATGTGAATGGGTGAGGTGGGTCGGTGGTGAAAGGCTGTCAGAACATCATGAAAGATTGAGAAAGCATGCATGTATTTTTTAAATATTCTCATCCAATTTCTTCTGGGTTTTGCAAATAGATTTACCCTCATACTGCCTGCAGTAAGAGTCATTGCTGATTTCTCTGATTTAGGTCTGCATCCTCTTGAGAGTAGGGGTGTTTTCTCTTGGGCTTGCCAGAGGAGGGAAGTAAAGGAAAGCAGGCGTAATTCTTTTTTGCTTATATTCCAGTCATCTAAATATCACTCTCACCTGGCAGATAACTCTGGGTTATCCTCGTGACATTAACCACTCCTGTAGTTCAGGGCGTCTATCCCAGTTAGAGCAGGGTAGAGAGCAAATTGTGTTGGTGAGGTCAGGACACATGCTTGGCTCTACTGCCGTCTAGAGAGGTTGGTTTTTACCACGTGAGTACAGTTCTTCTCGTTACATATGGGCAAGTTTAAATTCAATTTTTGTGTGCAGTCACCCTCAACAAAAGTTGATGGTGTATTTAAAGGTAAAACCATAACAGGAGGAATGGAAAAGTAGAAACCCTCATGGCATGACTCTTCACAAGATATACAAGCCAATGTTGTTGCAACAAGCAGACATAATTATTCTCAGGTCTCTAATGCACAAAAGACAGTTTGTCTGTTTGCTATTGCTCTTTTACAACATTTTATCTTATGATGTGCTCTAGAAAGATGTGTTGATAGTCTGAAAGGTTTCCTCAGTAATTGAATCGTAGACTTTAGCACATAAAGTTATTGATTTGAAAAAAATTCTATCATTGCCAATCCTCTGGTTCCATTGTAGTATACAATATGAGCGTGCTGTGATATGGATCATTGCTTTCTGATGACCAGTGAGAAAGCGTGTTTCAGATGTCTCCCACAGTTAATGTAGTGTTGGTGGTTAACCTCATTACTTTTGCTTGACTGAAGTGAACTCTTGTTCTGCGTGAGATTACTAGCAAAATTGTATGCGCAAGACTGTGTCTGCTGTGCATACATGCATTGTTTCCTGCATAAAGCCTGTGCTTTACAGTTGATCAAGAAAATGTGCAGTTCAGTATCTGTGATGAAGCAGTTGGGGGTGCGTGTGTGAATGGGCTAGCATCACATGGCTAGATGCTTACATATGTGTACTCCTGTGTGTTTACGCATGCAAAAAAACATGTACTACTTTGTGAGATTATGTGTGTGTGTGCATTGGGCCTGTCTGTGTCTCGTATTACTCCATAGAGATGTCATTGACTTGTTGCCTCTGGTTGTCTGTGTCCAGAATCATCATGACGGCTTCAGCCGCAGGCATATATGGTAACTTCGGCCAGGCCAACTACAGCGCTGCCAAGCTGGGCTTGCTGGGGCTGGCAAACACCCTGGCCATTGAGGGACAGAAGTACAACATCCACTGCAACACTATTGCCCCTGTTGCTGGGTCACGTCTCACAGAGACCGTCATGCCCCCAGGTAAGCAGAGCGATTAAACAACATACATAATTGCATGCAGTTGGTCTGTATTATGCAGACTGTGGTATGTGGGTGCACACATTCTCTCACATATAGGTTTCTTTGTGGACTCGCAAAAATAGGCAAATAGAGCAGCTGCATAATGTAAGGCCCATGTAAGGGTGATTTACAAAATTTGAGGCAACAGCAGTCCCGTTTGACATGCAAATTTGTCATCTAATATTCAAGAGCTGTGTTTTTTTTTTTTGTTTTTTTTTTTTGCAGCCTTGATGAAACCCTGTAAGTGCTTTTAAAAGTTTTAATGTGTCAGCCCTTGATTTAAACAGATGGCTCTGGCCTCCCTATTTTACTGTAGGTGTTAGCTGTGCTCCAAAATATGTGAGTAAGTATGCTAATGAAACATTTACATTTTTTTATGTTTCTTAAGACAGAAAGTAATGCAGTATTGGATGCCTACAGTGAACAAAATGAAATATAGCTCAGAACCGCACTACTTTCTAGCACTGTCTGCTCATATATATGGGGAATGTTTTTCCAACCCAGTATCTGTAGATGTCTCTACATCATGAGCATATTGTGCATGCTCTGTGACTGCAGCCCTGTTGACAGGGGTATAAAGTGACAGATTAAAGGAATGGTTTTGTTATCCTGCCGTGTTGGTCTACAGTAGCATCTGTCACACTGCGGCGTGCCAACTGTCACAGGATGGCCTCACCTTAGTAAATGACTTGGTTCCATATGTTAGCTTTCACTGACTCAGGCCTTTCTAAAAAAAACACAACAAACTCATCTTGCTAAACATTGCAGAGAGCAGTGAAACAGCTTCTGCCACCATGTTTTGTTGATTGAAGGGTACAGATATTTTCAGCCCTCGTATGGTGTCTAACTTTACGGGTTCATACAGGGAATTAAAAGCCTGTGCCATATTTACTTGACTTCATTCCAGCATGTTTAGGAAGATATTATTAGTACTTAAGGCTCGTTTTTAGTTTTTACTAATTTTCATCTAAAAAATACACAGACCTTTTTAGAGATCACTTTAAACTATAGATTGTGACTGGTACCTATGTTCTTATGCATTCAAACTCTGTGCTGTTTTCTGCTATTTGTCTTGCAGAAGATTATCTTAATAAAGCACACAGATTAGTATGTGGTAAACAGTTCATACTGTGTAATTACAGGGCGGTGACTTAACAAATATATTGCGTGGCTTTTGATAAATTAAGAGCATGATTTCAGACCATGTTGATTCATCATGCACATATTGTATACTTCAATGCTAGTAAGGTATATTCAAAAATAGAATTAAGGGTATTTTTTCCTATAAATCCATGTCATGCAACTTGGCATGTCTATTAGCTCTGTAGCAAAAGGAAAAAACCTCGAGGCTTAAAACAGACCATGTACTTGTGGTACTTTGAAACTGAGCACATTACACAATCACAGCATCCTTTTAATTATACACTAACTACCAGACAGGGACAATGAAGCAGAAGAACCCATTTGCTGTTTAGGTCAATAGTATAACAGATGTGCAATATAAAAGAAGCTCTTCTGTACTGTATTTGTATATCTTTTGTTTTATTTAGACCTTGTGGCGTCTCTGAAGCCTGAGTATGTTGCTCCCATGGTCCTCTGGCTCTGTCATGAACAATGCCAAGAAAATGGAGGACTGTTTGAGGTATGCAGAAAACTAATTCTCTCACTGTAGTGCTTGTAACCTTGTGTCTGCTTTTTTTATGTTGTCATTGAGAGCAGTAAGGTACCACTGACACATTCAGTTTCCATAAAGAGAAAATCTTTTTTAATATCTGTTTGTTTGCTCATCTGCTCACGTTTCATGTCCTTTCAGGTCGGTGCAGGCTGGATTGGTAAATGTGAGTACTGTGTCTTTTTTCCTGAGGGAGTGTCTGTATGCTTCTATGATATTCATTAGCCTCTGGTTCACTAGTACTGTATGTGTGTGATTTTCACTATGCAATGACCTCTTTATTTGTGTGTGTCCATGTGTGCAGTGCGCTGGGAGCGTTCTCAGGGCCACACTGTGAGACAAAAGAACCAACCCATGACTCCCGAGGCTGTCAGGGACCAGTGGGATAAAGTCTGTGATTTTACAGATGCCACCAAGCCTTCTACCGTACAAGGTCAGTAATGCATTGGGTTGAATACACGTTCTCACAATAACCTACAAAATATGGGTGTATGGGTGCATTTGTGTACAAAGCGTACATACTCTGCATGCATACACAAACACACTTGCACAAGTACCACACAGAAGATGCTTTGTTAAGATTTTCTAGTCATTTATATCTTTATGAAAACGTCAACCACATTTATTAATTGTGGAATTAATGTAATTCCTCTTGTCTGGAATGGCCATTTATTGTTTGGAGTTGAGATGTCACTAAGACCATTTTTTTACACACATTTTCTTTATTTGAGTCTGAATCTGAGTTGGATCCCCCTCACCCTCCTAATAGTGCTTTTGGTGTGCTTTCATACTTGTTTGACTCATTCTGTGTTGAATAAGAATGATTCAGATTGCTGTATCTTTGAACTAATCAAAGCCATGACATACTAACAATGAAATAAGCATGGTTATTGTTGTTTGTTATTTGGCTTTGTGTAGGTAACTCTCTGGTTCTCTAAAGAAACTATTATATTTCATGTTTAAAAAAGATTTTAGACGTGGGACAGCTCTTAAGCTTCATAAAAGTAGTACTGTTGCCTCCACAAACTGTCATGAGAAGATGGTGTGTGTGTGTATGTGTATGCTGACACCCAGAAAAGTGTGTTAAACAGGGTATCTGCAGGTGTGTCTTAAAAAAGTCTTAAAAATGCACATGAACGCATGGTAGCTCAAATGAAATTAACCTTAAAGGAAAGTTTTGTTCTTTATTATTGGATTATTGACAGCTATTTTAGTATGACTATGTGACATTGGTAGAATATTCGGATATGAGAAGAAAACAGGACAGTTGGTAAATATATTCATTTGGGAAATGCATATATTTAAACGTGTAATTAGCCTGTGTGGGGTGGACCAGAAGGCATAATCCAAACACCACCTTTTGAGAACTCTTAACACATTATATCTGTGAAGAATTGTGATTAAGAATGAGAAAAAAAGCACATGGTCAGTGTAGGCGTCATGTAGTCACACTGTATGACTGAGCTTTTGTGAGAGTGAGAATCTTCTGAAACAACATGAGCCCTTTCTACTACCAGCTCAGCTGTATTTACAGAGAGTTCGGTAACATCGAGCAGGGACAAGATGGTGTTGGTGATCAAGCGAACTAGGAGGAGAAAAGAAGTGAAGGTGAACACAATGTTGTTCCCGAAAGGTCTCATGCAAACAAGCGGGTGGCAAATGTTGATTATCATTTCTCTCCGCCCCCTCCATCCCTCTCCACACTCTCAGATGTACATTCGAAGAAAGGTTAACATTAACTGAATGAGGGTGGTAGTCCCACAGGGCGCTAGCTGGCCTCATTAGCATGGCTTTGTAGTGCCTCCTCATTTGTAGGTTATTACGGAGACTTGTTGCTGCCTCTGTTCTGTAACCGCCTGCCACTGAGTGACGGTAATTAGTGGCTGTGGTCCTCCCTGTCTCCCTCTGTTTCTGTCCCTCAGTTGTCTCAGCTGTCTTCCTTTTGTTTGTTTTGGCTGAATCTGCATAGGTATTCATAGCTTTTGTTACCTGGGTGGATATATTTACATTTTATTTCTAGGAAAACTAAGTATGTAAACAACTAATGTTAGAATAGAGAACTCGTCACATTTATTCTATGGCTGTAAAGCAATTTAAAAAAAAGAATTGCCTGCTTTGTGATTATTGAATCTAAATTAATCGCAGATATAAATTATTGTTATGAGAAGCATTTAAAAATATTGTATATATAATCTGTCACAGGTAGTTCGAGTGTGGCTTGATGAGAGTGGTTGCTCACAGTAGCCTCAGGAGCTTTGCTAGGTCTGACCTATGAGCTCGAAAACAACAGGACGGTGCTCCCAGTTCCATCTGGGCGTTGTTTTAAATTATAATTATCCATTTGCTCGGCCAAGAAACGTTTGGTTATCTGCATCCATCATAGAGTGCGATTAATCTGCATTTGTTTAGTGTGTTATTTTTTGATGTAACTAATTAAATCTTTAGTTTAGTTTTTGTTGCCTTTGTACATCTACCAGAAGAACACACACATTACATCAAAATATACAACTGCAGAGGAGGGGTAACAACGACTAGTAATGCAGTTATCAGCTGGATCAGTATGTGTTCTTATCATGGGTTAACATCTCTGGAATTCTATTTAAATTTACCTCGATCCATTTAATTTGGGATTAAAAACTCTGAGCTGTCAGAGCAAAAAATCCTTAAGCTCATGCAAAAGTGCAGGTTTAATGATTGTTATCAGGTTGATGTACACCATACATGAAGAAATTCTCAGACATTAGGGACCCTACACTTGCTATCTGAGGCACCACTATCATGATTTTAAAAGCACCCACAAGCACTGATGATGAATTTGTCACCTCATCTTTCTGTGTTTCGATGTATGGTTCTGGTGTGCTTCCAATCATCTGTCATCTCTCCCCGTTGTGTAGAGTCTCTACAGTCGATTGTGAGTGTGCTGTCTCGAGTGGAGTCGGAGGGAGAAGTCGATGCAAATCCGACAGCAGCTGCAGCCTCTGCAGCCTCAGCTTCAGGGATCAATCCTGTGAGTAGAGATGGCTATTGCTGCCTTGAATAGTTCCCCTTTCCTGCTGTACACAGTATTGTTAGTGTATTCATATTCAATTGTGGGCTGCTGGGAGACACACCTCTAAACTAAAAAGTGGGACTGTTGCAACAGGGGATTGTGTGTGCAAGAGGCTGTTCCATGTTTTTTTTGTGGTGTTTCAGTGAGTGTCATCAGACCTATAGCCAACACTGTTAGCTACAATAGCTACTAGGGAACTCATGGACTCATGGGCAGGTTTAAACTCAAATGAAGGAAATCATTTTTATTTGCTTAATCCATTTTCTGTCGTTTATCCAGGTTGCATTTATGTAATCACTTTACCATTAGAAGTATAAGGTAAAAGTAAAAAAATGGGAACAAATAATTGTAGGCCATTTCGTCCCTGCTGGTTATCCATCATTCGAATCTATGTGGTAAAATGTATTCACAGTGAATACATGTTACCACGTCGTGCAGCAACGACTTGGTACATGGGGCGCCAGCTCTACAAGGTGAGCTATACAGCTCCCGATGTTGAACATGCACATGTGGATCAGGCTGGGATATGCAAAAAAAGGGGATTCCTAGTTAAAGTAAACAATTACTTTACTTTACTTCAAAAAGTGAATGTGACCTGAGTATAATTTGCATATGCCTGACCCTCTTTTACCATTTTCTTTTTCACAGTATCTCACTAATTCTTCCACTGTCATCCTCCTTTTGTCCCTTTCCTTTTTTCCTTCACTATTTTAGGGTTGGTTCTTAACCTTATTTTCACCACTGTTACTTGATGTCCATTCATGTTTTCCTCCACCTGACTTTCACTCGATCATTCCTCCTACTGCGACTGTAGTAGCAACTTTTAACGGTTTGTTGATAATGACTTCCGAAAGTGTGGAGCTGTAAAATCTCAGGCTGTTTCAAACATGGCAACTCATGACTCTTTAATACCAGCACACTGTAATTAGTAATAACCTTCTCAGCAAAGCTCCTACAACCCACATAAATACTTTGATGTCTCCTGTAAATATGAAACGGTGATGCACCGGAGAAGTGCCAACTGACTTTAGCTTTTCAAATGCGATGTACAGAAGACGTCGGAGCACAGTAGTGCAGCGACTGCTCCCTGGTTGGGTGCTCCTTCACTTCACTGTGTTCTCTATCACTGAATCACAGAAAGTCAACCGGTTACAGCTCACACATGGCTGAGTTGCTTGAATAAAACATTGCCACAAGTATAAGTGTTAAAGTGTATCACATAAAATAATTATCCCCAGAAACGGTCACTGTTTTCTGTTAAGCTAGTTGTGCAGTATGCAATAGCGAGACTACATCAACAGATTAATCTGTATAATATTACTAATAATATTCTAAAAGGAACGGCTGATTAAGCATATTTAATGAATGAAAGTTTAATGAGGATGGATGCTTTGTTTAGTGCAGTGTGGGTTAGGGTTAGAAAAATATTCCACAAAAAAAAAAAAATCCTAAAATATGTGTTTTTTAAAATATTTTCATAATGTAATCGTGTATAGAACCTGGTCTGTTGGTTTGGTTGAGTCATACAACAACTTGTGCATAACACACGTGTCCAAAATATTACTTACTAATACAATAAACGAACAAATTCAATCCAACAAAGTATGAAATAAAACAAACAGAATGACACATTACACTAACAAGGTGTTATTCAACTACTATAAATATAGACAAATGTATATAACAGATAACATTCAATATGTTGCATATTCATTGTATTGTCTGCTTTTGGTTCTGTTTTAAATCAAATCCAAACTTCCATAATACGCCATAGTAAACCATAATCTCGTAATCTTAAGTCTATGATGGTAGTAACCAGATATTAACTTTTTAAGAAGGTATATTACTTACATTTCTTTTTACATCATGTGAGACATTAATTCCATTCCTGCTGATAGGTCCTCCTAAATGTTACACACCGGACCTTTTTAAAAGTCACTAGCCTGCTGCAATAATATCATGATACAGTACCTAAAATGTTAAATGATGTACACTGTCTCTATATTGGTGTCCTCTCCACTCTGTCTCTGTCTCTGTGTGTGTGTGTGTCTGTGTGTGTGTGTGTGTCTGTGTGTGTGTGTGTGTGTCTCTGTGTGTGTGTGTGTGTGTGTGTGGGTGAGCAGAGTCACAATGTAGCCTCAAGACAAACATCACCATTGTGTCCTCAGCTGACATAGCTTTGTGCTAAGTGTGGATGCGTGTGGATTGTGTATATTTGTGCAATGAGGCTACACACATCTGTTAGTGTGTTAGTTGCATTTGTGTCCTTGTCATGTTGTTGTGCTACTGCTGTATTTATATTTATTTCCTCTCACGCACCTCTCGCACACAGTATGTCTTATAATCTTACATTTTTGTTTATGTAATTTGGTATATGAAGCAAAATATCTGGAACTTCACATTAGCTCTACCACAGTTCACAGGGCTTGTGTGTCTTTTGGTAGAGTGTTTATGCAATGTCCAAATTTAAATTTCCTGTACATGCAAGGTAAAAATATGGCTACAGTTTTTATATTAGTTCATTAGTCAACAGACCGTGAATCAGCAACTATTTTGATAACTGATTAATCATTTAAGTAATTTTTCAAGCAAAAATTACCCAACATTCCTCGTTTCCAGCTTCTGAATTGTGAGGATTTGCATGAGAAAAGTTGGGCAAACTCGAACTGTGAGTTTTGGGTTTACATGGTGAACGTCCACCACTAGGCCACCAGCCTAATTTTTTATTTTTTTCACCATCTCATCTCATATATAAGTAACTGACTCACACCCACATGTAGCACTACTTCTTTTTTATACTAGCTCCTCAAATCCCAGAATGGTTCATAAAACAGAATAATTCCCACGTCTGCATTTAAATGCTGTTTTAATGAAGGAATAGGCCTGGCTTTATAGTGACTTTTGACCAGAGAGGTGGTGTTATGCAGAGTGTGAATCACACCATTCTGCCAAGCAGTATCGTTTTGGACAATCGCTCAACACAGTGGTTGGTAATACGACAAATGAGTAACCGCAGGCCTGCAATGACTGTAATGTTCTCACAGATGTATGTTTATTGTGTGCTTTACAGGATATTTGAATATGTGCTATGGAAATGAGTCAGATTTGAGGGCCAGAAATATCTCTTTATAAATCATTCATCTGACTTAATTATCTTACTTGACGTCAAGGAACTAGCTGAAAGGTGGTTTGCATTGGTGGATTTAATGTCCCCCACTCTGAATCATCTGACCCAGCCCATTAATATACTGTTGGTTTGTACTCCTATGTGGAACTTAATTTTGTTGTCGTGTCTAGTTTCTAATACACCCTGTAATACTACCACCGCTACTATCAATGCAATGTAGCACTAAAACTGAGACACTGAGGTCCTCAGTGTCTTTTCTGAGAATTTGGAGATTTTTTCAGCCATTGGGGGTTTTGGAAGTTCAGCGATTAAAAGTTTTGCATTTTTTATGCTGCTTCTAGTATTTTTATTACACTTTTTATAGTGAAATTTTACTTATTTTAGGCCAACAAAATAAAAAAATCAATGATATAAAAAAAGGACTCCTTGTGTCCCGGCATAATAAGTTTCTTATTTAGGTTCAGCAGCTCCATAGCATTTAGATGTTATTATTTTATTCCTTGGAAGTTGCCTTGAATTAACTATGTAAACTGGTACTAATGTATGGAAAACAGAGGCAATGTTCTGAGATACCTTTTGTAGTTACAGTTTAGTTTCAATTATGATGAGTTGTTGATTTCCAGAACAAACTTTCAGGCTATGGGTAGGCAAAAATATGTTAAAATAAAAAAAATAATGCCTTAACACATCATATTATTAAAATTATAGTATGAAAAAATAAATAAGATATTAAGGACGGATGAATGTAAATATTCTATAAATTGTAGAAATTAGTGTTGATATTTATGTTACAGTGAGTTTCGTTGGTCTGAATTATCAGAAAGCTCTGCCAGAGGATCTGAGGCTGGGATCAATGGGGGTTTTAAAACATTTACAATACAACTAAGGGCTCCACCTTCCTGAGCTTTAAAAGGCTTTCGTGACTTTGTGTCATTAACACTTCATTACTGCGATGTTCTTTTCAGGAGCTTCAGCTCATTTTTTGGGCGCTCGTTAACAGAAGTGCAAGCACAAATCGAACGCCTCTCCATTTCTGGCCTCCCTGCACTGGCTTCTAGTCAGAATCTAAGTTTTAAAATTGTGCTGATCACTCACAAAGCTCTGCCTATTCCGGCCCAGGAGAACATTTCTGAACTGCTGATTCCTCCTAACTCTGTCCCACAGGTCCTCAAACTAATGACTAAAACTGATGATCACAGATTAAATCAAACAGGCGTTTTGCTGCTTTTTTATATATATTTATATATATCTAGTTTCCTACCTGTATTTCAGTTTTTTGCTTTTATTTTGTTTCCTCGTGTCGGTAAACAAGTACAAGAGTATACCGCTTAGCTACACTTACTCCTACTTTTTATTAATGGATCTGTGGTATTTTGGCAGGGGGGTGCTTTGATCTAAATGCTAAATGCTGGTTTGGTCGAAATAAACCCTTAATTCACAGACGTAGATGTGAAAATGTTTGTGAAAAGGGCTGCAAAACCATGTTAATCCTTGGGGAAATGCATCAAAGTACGTCCACTAAAAGTGGACACCCTGTGTTGTTGTTGTTGTTGTTGTTGTTATTAATTGCTACTGCAGCAGAATCAATTGCCCCTCTGGGATAAATAAAGGTCTTGAACTTGAACTTTGTCATGAACGTTATGGAAATGTTATGCCACATTCCATAGACAACAACGGTAATTTTATATATATTATATATATATATTTATATATATTGCATATCATTGTAACATCATAAACGTGTTCAAGGTGGACAGAAAGAAAATAAAAGAAAATAAAACTTTCCACTGTTCCATCAACCACAAACTGGTTTGGTTGAAATAAATTCTTAATTGACAGATGTAGATGAGAAAAGCATTTTCAGTTGCTCCACTCAGCTGCACACGGAGCAGACGGCTTTATAAACAAACCACAGAGAGGCTGCGATAGCAACACAGGCAAAGGGAGTGTGACGTTATTCTCAGCTCAGGACACCTTGACTTCAATTTATCTTTACATAACAAATAGTTGTTTGCTACTATATTTATAGTATATAAATGCAAATCTATGTGTATATATAACTTTTATGGTATAATGTTTCCCATGTTAACCATGAAATCCATCCAACAGTTGCTGAGACATTTCACATAAAAACACAAATTTCAGCCTCTTGGCGGCGCTAAAGGACAGGTCAAGGGGTCATCAGGAGTTGTTAGGATTTATCACCTGGGGACCATGAATGTCTGTACAAAATTGAATGGCAATCCATCCAATGGTTGCTGAGATATTTCAGTCAGGACTACAGGGGTCGACCGCCTTATTTATTCCATTAGTGTTTGTGTTCCACCTATATGATATTAATAAGATTGATTAATTCACTGTGATTGTATGTGTAGTGTTTTATTATAAGCATTTGTATTCAGGGGTTGAGCTGTGGAGCCAATCTACCATGGTGTGAACCTTTTATTACTTTTCTGCAAACCCTGAAAATTGCATATTCATATTCTTTGACTAAATTACAGGACAACTTTTCCATTTTCTGGCCTCAATATGCTGTTTATGATATGTCTAAACGCTCTCCTCTCCTCTCCGCAGACTGAGGCAGTGGGACAAAAACTACCACCAACCACATTCAGCTTCAACCACACTCAGTGCATCCTGTATGCACTGGGGGTCGGCATGTCCACAAAGGACCCAGACCATCTTAGGTGTGTATCTGTGTATGTTTGTGCTAATGACTGTAACTGCCCTAAAGGGTCTGAAAAGTCGGCCTGTATAAAGATATAAATTATATTCACAGTATTTTTACCTGCGTGGAGGAAAAGAAACCCACTAAAATGTATCCAGGCTTACAAACACAGGCTTGTGCAGCCATCCTTCCTATCAAAGTGTGATTTTTTTTCACAGTTCACTAACATTTTCATGTAGGTTCCTGTATGAAGGCCATCCAGACTTCGGCTGCCTCCCTACCTTTGGGGTCATTCCCTCCCAGGCAGCCATGATGGATGGCGGGCTGAGCTCAATCCCTGGACTCAACATAGATTTTACACAGGTTAGAAAGGTTGAAAGGTTGTGTGTGTGTGTGTGTGTGACATGGTTGTGTGTACACATGTATATTTGTATCCATATGGTATATTTTACACAATCTTGCACACAAGAAGAATAGTAATGCACACATTACTCATGCTAATGAGGCTTTCAGGCGTTTGAATGATTATGTATTACAGCTGTTGTAATGTTTTGTGTCAGGTATTGCATGGAGAGCAGTATCTGGAGCTTTACAAACCTTTACCAACCTCAGGTATTTCCTTCTCTGCTATTAAAGTACATATAATTCATTGTATATATGGACTTTATCAAATTACTGTTATACTGTTACTGTAGATTTAACATTATGAGTGCAATAAAAGCTATTTTAAGAGCTTCACTGAGTAGTTTAACTTGGATTCATGTTTCTGTATGCCTCCAAGAACAGGATCTCTGATTCAGGCCAGTTTACTGATTAAGCCATGACAGATTTTAAACTGCATTATATTTTAGAGGATACCTATACTGAGGAAATGACTATATGGACCACTCTAGCCCCAGTTTGTGCCTCTCATACGTATCAGTACTTTCAAGTCACAGAGCTAAGCTTTTAGTTTTCTAAAATAGAAATTCCTGATGAATCAAAAACCCAGTGTTATACAACAGGGCGATAATTTCATTATTGATTTATTTGCATTTGATTTTTTTAATTAAATGATTAGTTGTTTGATGTTTAATGTGTTTAATTTTCCACATCATATGATGACATCTTCGAATTACTTTTTTTGTTTGAATGACACAAAAATATTCAGTTAACTATCGTGTAAGATGAGGAAAAATGGCAAATCTGCACATTGAAGAAGAATCAAATATTTTTGAGCATATTTGCTTAAAAATTGACTTCAAACATAGTGATAACACATGTGAGGCATAAAGTGGAGCTAGGCACAGTCATGAGATGAAGTACAGAGCTAGGTTTAGTAACATTAAGTACATACATGACTAAATTACAATGCATTTTTAAAGTAAATGGGTATAATACCGTTTTAGGTAAACTTACCTCTGAGGCCACCATAGCAGACGTGTTGGACAAAGGATCTGGAGCTGTCATCCTGTTGGATGGTGAGTTTCATAACTTTTATCATTGTGTATTTATTAATTTGTTTTCATCTCACTTCAATGTGTCTTTTCCTCAAAGTTGCCTCTCAGGCTGAATTAATGAAAGTTAATTTACAGTCTGTGTCTGCAGGGATTGAAATAATGGACTGAGAACGGCTCATATTTTTGTTTGACAATTCTATTGAGATGGATGATATTAGAACCACTCTGATCTATAATTAATCCGACTTAAAACAAGTAACGTGGGACCTGAAGTTCCCCGAGGATTCGCAGAGGGAAACTCAATGTAATTTCGTTACACACGCTAAACCAGTCAGCTTGTTATCCTCCTAGAGTGAACGTTAGGTTATTTCTGGGTAAGACGTCACGTCACAGTAATGTCCTGCAGAAGCGGCTTGGTTTGTGTTTATGCCTGATTATTTTTTTAATTGACCTAATGAAATTAACCAGCCAGTATGTTGACAGGACTGTCTGGATTAGATTCCTTCTGACAGCTGCTAATTGTCTCCTCAGTCAGTTTCCATGTGGCCGTTCCTCCTGCTCTAATATTTACTATAAATGTGCTGTAATGAGAAAATGTAACTGAAGCAGGCGTTTTCTTCATCGTGTTTATTGTTACACGTAACTGTGTTGGGTTGAGTAGGGTACAAGGTGATCACCAGGCAACAGACTTAAAACGGTAAATTTTTTAGTTTATTTGTCTGATGCTAGATTTACCTTAACCAATTGACCCTAAATAAACCCCGCCCCTTTTTGCTCTGTGCTCCAATAACAGTTGAGCAAGCTTCGCTCAACTTCCTCCTTCCCTGTAGTGAGAGATGCTTTAATGTGCTAGACTAATGTTGAAAAGACAACCAGAATAATTAATAAAGATGTTTAAAAGATAAAAGTGTCCTAGTCATATCTTTAATTAGAAAAATGCTTGCTAACTTGCTAATAAACATGAATTTTTAGCTAGCTTAGTAACATCTGATAGCTAATGTTAGCTAACTACTTGGTGTAAATACTTGGTATAAAACTCAAAAACTCACCAGGAGGGTACATTTAAAAAGTTGATTACTTTGGGTAAAACATTACTTAGCACAGGATCATTACTTTATTAAATATGATGTATTTTTACAGATTAAACAGCTCCAAAGTTAAATTAGGCTCCGCTTTAACCCTCTTCCACATTACTGTGCTGCGTACAAATGAATTATGAATTAGTAATAACCCAAAAATATAATATATAACAATATACCAGTGTGGTGCGCCATGATTACTTTTATATTTTATGTGTACAGAGGTATTATCAGGAAAAAAAAGAAGTTTGTACCATTATTTCACTGTGATATTACTACTTTTACATAAGTAGAGGCTTTGAATACTTCTTTTGCTTTACAGTGAACACCTACAGTGGCTCCGAGCTGGTCTGCTACAACCAGTTTTCAGTGTTTGTGGTCGGAGCTGGTGGGTTCGGAGGGAGGAGAACCTCAGAGAAAGCCAAAGTACGTGTTCCATATCCAACCTATGTTACCAAAACGGACAAAATAAGACGTCAGGACTTAATGCTGTCACATATTTGATTTGTTTTATTTGTGTTTTACTTCCTTCAGGCTCCTCTGCCTCCACCTAAACGGGCACCAGATGCTGTGGTAATTGATTCTACCACAAGAGACCAAGTGAGTGTGTCTGTGTGGGTTTAGTTTGCAGAATAAATCCGTTGCATTGATAATATGTGGGAGAAAATAGGACATATTGTTTTGTGCCTCTGAAATAACCACAACGTTGTAGACAAAATGTGAAGATTCGGCAGAAGTGTTGAACGATGTGTTCTATACAGTTTTAAAAAAGAACACCGACTGTATGATACAGCAGAAAATAAAAAAGAAAGGGGAATAAAAAACTAAATCCCTTGAGCAATTTTAATGACTGCAACCGTATCACTTCAAAGACATTCTTATTTTAGGTATCTCTTCATGATAATTTAATTTCATCCCACATCTGTGTATGAAAAGTTCAGGGGTTTATGAATTAGATATAGATCTAAACAATTTCCGTTTCCCCCCGCGGTTACAGGCGGCCCTGTACCGTCTGAGTGGAGACTGGAACCCTCTTCATATAGACCCCAGCTTTGCTGCCATGGGAGGTGAGAGTCTGCGTATCTATCGGGGCTTGATGGGGGTCGTTTTCCATTAGAGCATTTCTTAATTAATTTTGACTCAATATTTGCCCTGGGATTTTAGGTCAAATGATGTGTTTTAGTCTCATCTATACTTAAACATGCTGTACTTAAAAATGCTTTTTGCTCAGGCTTCCAGGCTCCCATCCTCCATGGCTTGTGCTCATTTGGCTTTGCTGCGAGACACGTCCTCAAGCAGTTCGCTGACAACGACCCCTCCAGATTCAAGGCTATCAAGGTAACCTTTGATTTAAACATACATTGCACTCATTGGGCAAGAACCACTTGTATGAACAGGTTTGGTCTTCAGTGGCAGACTTCAAGTAATTTGAGAGGATCTGGCGCATTTGTCAAATTTCTTGTATTGACAATTTTTATTTAGATACGAAGGAAATTCGTTTTTGTACTCCGGACCTTTTGTTCAAGTCATGTTTCTCAAAATGGGGAAATCTAATCTGGAGTTATGTCACGTCCACCTCCCATTTTAGTAATGGACCAATTTGATTTGACGTGACATTTTTTAAAATCTAACCAATCATGATTTGATTTGGATTCCCTAATGTAATATAATACAGACACTGTATCGGTCATGCGTTTTGTCGTGTGTCCATGTGTATATTTGTCTGGACTCATCATCCTGATATTTTTTTAGGCACATTTATGATGATGATGATGATGATGATGATGATGTATGGCCAATGACTTGGTTCGTGGTTTGGAATTGGGAGTTTTGTCTCCATATAGCCTGTCTACTGTGGATACACCTTGATTATGTAACCTGCATATTGTCTCCCCCTCATTCCACTACACTCATGCATACATACTGGAAACACAGCCTGTTTCCCACCCACAAACCCCCCAGACACACCTGGCGAAGATCTGCACTCTTCTAGTTTTCATCTGCCGATTGCTGTACACAATCCTTCTTTTTACTCCTGGATGACATTTTCAGGGCTTTGATTTTGCAAATTAAATCTGAGAACATCCACACACGGACAGCTGGAATTCATCATTAAAACGATTCTGTGCAATTTTAGAGAATTTGGGGAATCCAAGTTGTCTTACGACCAAAGTTCAGAAAAAAGTAAGAGTGGTCAGCATCAGAATACAAAAATGTTGTGGCGTGATGCCCCATTGACGTCTACATTTTTAAGTTTTTGAAGAACCCTGCAGATTGTGGTTGCACATTGGAGAGGAGGAATATACTCTTGAATAACAATGTTTATAAAGTCTGGTTGAATGTTATATAGTATTTGAGCTACAGATCCATGAACTCCTTGGACTCATTAATCTCCTGTCTCTCTTTCACAGGTTCGCTTTGTGAAGCCGGTGATGCCGGGTCAGTCGCTCCAGACCGAGATGTGGAAGGAAGGCAACAGAATTCACATCCAGTGCAAAGTCAGTATTTAGCGTTAGTGTGGATGTCAGACAGATATGTCCGACTCGTCATTTCAGTGTTGTTCTCTGTCCTTTTGTGAATGTTCTGCATGTGTCGTTGTGACCAGCGCTCTTTTCTTTCGCCCAGGTGAAGGAGACAGATGCCGTTGTGCTAGCTGGCGCCTACGTGGATTTACACAGTGCATCAGAGGGCTCTCCAGAAAATCTCACTCAAGTACAAAAGCAATCCTCCTTTTCCTTTTATCAAGTTCAGCTTCACGAAGCCCTGAAGACAATTTGACAATTTGGACAAAATGAATTTGCACCCCAAACATCTCATGTCGAGTGTTTCTGTTACTTCTACCTTTGTGCAGGGAGGAGGCCTTCAGAGCGAGCTGGTGTTCGCAGAGATCGGCCGTCGTATTAAAGACTCGGGCTCGGAGTTGGTCAAGAAGGTCAATGCTGTGTTCGGCTGGGAGATCACCAAAGACGGCAAGAACGCTGCGCAGTGGAGTAAGCCCGCTGAATGCTGAACAAACGCTTTAAACACGCCACTAATTCAGCGTCACTGCGATGTGGGAAACATATCGGCAATACAACGCAGTAAAATAATAAAAGACATAAAAAGTGCTGGGAATGTACACATAATACAGAATATAAAAAAAAACGGTTCATGTGATCAAAGCCAGAGAAACAGGGATGGGTTAAAGTGCTGCGGAGAGCCAAGAGGCAGTTTAGGCAGTATATTTTATATACATGGGATAATTTAAAACTTGAACTTCTGACAGGAAAGAAGGATGTCAAGTTCCTTTAAAGAGGATGTTCCAGATATACTTAGATGGATTTATCTTTCAGTCAGATTTGTCTGTATCCTTCACGGCTGCTGCTCACCTTGACATTGTAGCCCAGCTGATTTCTGTTTCGCACAGTTAAATACCCATAGCAACAACTCACCGAGAAGGTCAGGACTGACGCCGTGATGGATTTGTAACACTGAACCTCCGTCGGATTGTCTCGCCCTGAATTTTTTGGTGACGTTTTCCACCATTAAACATGTCAGTCTCTTTTAGCGCTACGCTAAGCTGACAAGTTCATTTGACCCAGATTGACACGTTGCTAACAAGCTGTCAAACAAACAATATTAAAACTAGGACAAAAACCTGTGCTAATGACTGAATAATAACTCAGAACAAGCGTGTTCCTAGGACAGACAAAGCCAACCAACCCAGGGAAACAGTTTTCAAAGTGTTTATGATTTATTCCATCTTCCATCTCTGCCTCCTCTTCCCCCCCCTCCCGCTGTCTTCCTCTAGCCATTGATCTGAAGAACGGCAGCGGCTCTTTGCATACAGGCCCTTACAGCGGGAAGGCGGATGTGACCTTCACAGTGTCAGATGAAGACTTCATGGAAGTGGTGCAGGGGAAAGTCAACCCTCAGAAGGTAACACATAAGTAGTCGGGCGTATTCAGTCGCAGCGAATCTGTTTACCCGCTGTACTGTAAAGGGCCTTGTTTTTTCCCCCCTGCATGTTTATCGATGTGAAATATACAGTGTAACAGTATACCAGCACAAGGAAGCTCTGTAGCTGAAGTCTTGCAAAAACAGATGCTAAACTGGCGAGAAACGTAGCATCGTAGCTTCAATCTCAGCTTTTTTTCCCCCTTCCAGACGTTAAAATCACTTCTTACACATTCTAATTAGAGTGAAAGTGCCTTTGAAGAGCCCTTCAATCTGTAAGAACTTCTCCCTTGATCTCATCATGTCAGAAGAAAAATGGAAGGCAATGATCTATCAAACCAAGTTCAGAAAGCACTCAGCGAGGGTAATCAATCGACGCTGCTTGTTATGTCTGTAGCATCTCATCTGTCACAGGGAGTGGCCATCAATGGACATAATTTCTATGCTTCCTGGGGCGCTTGATATTGATCTGAGGCCAGGGTGTGTGTGTGCGCGCTCCCTTACAAAGAGCGCCAGCAGGCTGAAGGATCCTTCCAGGCGGGGTCGTTTCCAGCTTCTCAGACAATGAAAGGAGCAGCTGGAGAAAGATTAGTTGTTGAAGTTAAAGATGACACCGCTAACTGCCATCCAGGACTGCCACCCCCCCGATTGATTTTAGCAGGGGAAAGCGCTGCTCATCGTCAGTAGTCCCAATAAAGAGACTTTCTGCTGTGTCTCTCAGCTCTGAACCTCATGAATATGAATATTATTTCATTGTTCTGCTGCCAGAGCACCAATATTCACATATTCCCTTTTGCCCAAGACTTGGCCTGTTGCTTTTTCATTTGTATGAAGTGTTAGCCACAAGCGTTTTGGCCCCATTTTACTCCCTGTATACTTGAAAAACAACTAACAGTCAACCAGCTAGAAATCAGAGGAGACTTTTTGTTTTCTTAAAAAAAAAAAAAATAATTCCTCAAGTGTGTCCATGTTGTTCCGCCAGGCGTTCTTCTCTGGCAAGCTGAAGGTTAGAGGGAACATCATGCTGAGTCAGAAGCTGGAGGTCATCCTGAAGGACTACGCCAAGCTGTGAGCTCCTCGGCCAACCAATCAGATGACTTGAGGAACCAACCAGCCTACCAGCTCTCTCCTTCTGTCTACTTTTCTCGTCCTGATTCATGTGTGTGTACATGCTTTGCTTCTCGAGGGAAAGGCATGAAAAATCAGAGTACCATTTGTACTACTCCAGAATGAATTCTCATATAAATTAACTTTCAGTGTAGTTATAAAATGTACAGAGATTGTAAAGAGTTGTTTTCTCAGTTACAGCACTGACGAGAGAATCAGCAGTAAGTCAGTCACTTCAGCTGGTTGGAGTTTACTTAGTTGGGTCCTTTATAGTCCGTCCTTGCTAAATGTGCACTTAACACACCTTGCCTTTAAACATCCAAATAGGAAATCAACCACCTGGTTTGCATAGATTTGATCCAGTTTCACTAAAAAGTTTCAGTTTCTATTAAATAAAATATTGTATTGTGTTTGTAGAAACAAGCGTCTACTACATCGAACCAAAAATCTTGCTGAACCCTGGGCAAATGTAACAATTACAATCTACTTTTAAACCTGAAGTTATATTGTCTGTTATTTCATTCATTCACCACAGTCTCTTAAGGCAGAAGCAGCTTTATGTCCCTGATACTGCAATCACAACAAACTGTATGAAATGTATACTAATGTAGTTTTGATAGTTATGAAAATAATGTATAATAATTGTAATGAAATTCAACAGTTGCTCCTCTATTTGAAGGAAATAATTCAGACTAAAAGCTCACTTCTGTATGTGTAATATTTTAGAGTTTTAGCCCGTTGTTAAGCTGTCCAACCACAACTTTTACTGTCTTGGTTCCCCGTTCTCATAGCAATCATGTCCAGCAGCAGCAGGCAGCAGTTTTCAGTGCAAAAACCCTTAAAAACCCCACTGTACGCTACCTGCTCATCACCAAACTGCAGACAGACAATGTTAACAACTTAGTGGAGCATTTAGCAGCTAAAGAGCCAAATATTTCCCTCAGGAGTTGGTGAGAACTAACTAAAGCTATTTACATTCATCAGGTGGCCAGAAATACGACTACAAATGAATGCTAATATGCTAATATGAAGGCTGTTTCCTGACAAGTTTGCCTATCAACTTAAAAGGTGATATAATGCCAGTGTTATGTATGCTGCCCCCAAGTGGCCAACAAAGTTAGTGCAGATTTTTTTTTAAAATCTAAATCTGTGCCAATGGCTCATTCCTCATGTCTTAATCTTTTAACACCTTACTGAATGAGCAAAACATTAGATACATCTTCCTGATATTGAGCTGTAGCTGCTTTTTGCACCATCCACATCCCAGTTTTACCAAAAGTCCCAGTGTTTTTCACTGTGTCTCCCTATTTACAACACATCTTCCTGTTAATTAGTTAAGATGACGGGAAGAAATTCAGTGAGTCTCACCTGGATTTACCTCATCCAAGGTGAAAGGGTGTCATCACTTTATGCTGCGAAAAGCTCCACTGTTGTACTTCGCATCTGTTAAGTCAACCAAGGGGGCCACATGACAGGTAACTCATTGATTTTGACCTCTCATCCTGCGCCATCAGCGGTACACAGCCCTGTTCTGGTAAGCATTATTCATCATAGACATACAAGACATACTGTTTT
>NW_023339718.1:13569711-13575812 GCF_004916995.1 Morone saxatilis
AAAAAAACATTTCCACATCAAAATAGAATACGCATTAAAACTTGTTCAACTGCCCCGCCCCGCCCCAACCCCAACCCCCACCCCCTTTACATTGTCAACAGCAAAGTTTCCTGCTACATGTTCTTAAGCTTAATAGTGAACATTTGAAAAAATAAAAATAAAAACGCAGCCAGGAAAGTTATTATCCATGATGTCTCACACCAGCGTTGTTAAATTAAAGCTACTTTGTGCAACTTAATACCAATAATAATTATCAGGACCAACAGTACTGTAGTACTGTGCCAGCATGGCAGAAGTAGTTTTCAGAGCTTAAGGACACTTAATAATAATACCACTGGTTAAATCTAGGCCTGGATAACCGAACATCATACTATATATATTAATCTTTTTACCAAAGGCATGGGCTGCTTTCCCAACATAGTTATATGCATTACACTACATATAATTTAGCTTAATTTTTATGTGCAAATAGAGTAAGAGAAATGGCCCATTCATTCAGTTAGTCCATTAAAACTAAGAAAACGCTCGGTAGTGGCACACATGTAAAGCCAAGTCACAAATTTAAGATTATTTCTACACTTTAGGAGATATGCTTTTTTTTATATATACCTAGTTAATCCATAAAACTGATTTTTTTTTTGCTAGCCAGCTGCTGACTGTAGCCTTACGTTTAAGGGACTACCAGGAGAGCGTTATCAACCTTCTCATTTAACAGCTAGAAAGCAAAATGCCAAACTATTGCTTTAAATTTAAGATTGTGTTATTTCCATATTTATAAAAAAAACTAAGTTTCATGTGTTCATTTCAAGTCAGGCTGGGAAGGGGCATCAGCCTAAAATTCAAACATTAAACAATAATTATGATATGAAACTTCCTAAAGTGTGGTTCGATCGTGATAAACACCTGGTCCTCTGCTTTTCATTTGTGTTCAGAAATGTATATGGAGCACCGCAATGCGCCGTGAATCTTTGTGACTGGATATAATGTGCTTTGTACGACGTCCACTGGCCTTACTGCATTGTGCTGAGTGGGTTTAACAGTGTCGTACAGTATTGTGGTGACGTTCAAACCCCTAAAGGGATCGCTAATCATCCCTGTGCGAAACACTGCGTACACAGTTCTGTATTTTAAAATCACCTTAACAGTCCAGCAGTGATTCCAGAAGAGTTTCCACTATCACGACTGCTTCACTAATACGAACTGAGAGATATGGTATGAGAAGAACAATGCTGCAGCTTTAGACTCTTCACAGTCTCGTCACTCCTGCTTCCTTCTACAGCTTCTCTTACTGTGCAAAAAAAAGAAAAAGAAAGGCTCTCCGCAGGCTGTTCAGTAGACAGAGTTTGTTTAGGAGAGTATCCGGCTGGGTTTTTGTCTCTCTTACGATTTATTTCGATTGACTGCGCCATCGGTCGTTACCCTGTGCCCCAATTAAATTTCCGCTACTGTTTAAAACACATGTAGAGGCTCCTACATTCGGTCCAAGTCCCACACAGAGCACTGCAGACCGCGATCGTTTTCCACGCGTGGTCACTCTTGGGCCCCCGGATCAGACGACACGCTCTCACTCTGCGAGAGTCTGTAAATCCTATGAATAATCCACCGTCATTTACACTGATAACACTTGACATCATTGTTCTCGTCATGGCATCGTTTTCCCAAAAATGAAGCCATGATGGTATTCAGGTAATTCCACAGCTGCTCGATCATAAAATGCACTTCACATTATTCACTTAAATTGCTTTTAACACCTTATTTTTCTACATTTGTCTAAATGATGAACTTGACATCGTTCTTGAGGTTGCCGTGGTTGTTGTTGTTGTTGCTGACAACACTGAAGCGGTTGGGGAGGATCCTCATCTTCATGGTTCCGTCGGCGCCACAGGAGAAGATGTGATTGGTCGGTCCGACCTCGATCTGCATGACACCCGTGCCGAGGTTCCTGAACAGCGACTGGCGAGCGTGTTCGTTTGGAAAGGTGTAGAGCGGACACTGTGTGGTCAGGCTCCAAACCTGGGGAGGAAAGAAAGGGACCATTTTTAAACCGAAGAGTCAACAGAGATTCTTTTAAACAGAACAGAGCATTGAAGAATGAGTCTGGTAATATTCTGCATTCTTCTTATTGTCGTTGTCTTATTGTTAACCAACCAGGGTAAATAACTTTACATTTGTGTGAATCTGTATGTTCAACGGTAGGAGGAGGAAAGAGAGGACGTCAGAAATTCCTGTCAGCTGCGGTAAAGTTAGCAGCCCGCGGTGGGTCTGGCGGGGGAAGGAGAGGACCGGAGAGGAAATGTGACCAAAACTGAACAGAAAGTAAAGAGATGAGGTGCAGTCATGGGTAAGAGTGAGAGAGGGAAAGAGAGACATCAATAGAGAGCTATCAGAGGGAGAGGGAGAGAGAGAAAAGATGAAGCACTGTTTCTCTATTCTTGTGAGTTGAGTGTGTTCAAGCAATCAGTAACATTTCTCTTCTACTCTCCAGACTTGTGAACGCTTCCTGTTAAGCTAGATGTTGCCAAGCAACGTAAACAGCAAGAACTCCAGCAACCAGCTATATATCACGATGTTAAAAACAAGTTAATTAACAAGTGATATCTATTTTACTTAACTTACATACAACATTTTGTTGGCAAGTGGCCATTATATAATCGGGACTTTTTTTATGTTCCAGCACTGTGTAGCGGTATCACAACCTGTGATGAGCAACTGGTTGATACACACACACACACACAACATTTAAATACTTGCTGGTGCACATCCACAGATAAAAATATTCTCCAACAAATACATAATTTACTCTGGTTTAGCATTTTTTTTTAAAATGTTTTTTTCAAAGATTTACATCTTCAGTCTGAACCAATGAGGGTCCACCGAGATACACGCTGCTTACGTCATTGGATTGGTATTCCCAGCCTGGGATCTTTATTATTTCATAAGGTATTTCATACACTGAAGTCTGTACATATTAGTTAATCTTCCTGTTCCATTAACTCACATCAAACACTTATATATAAGCTTATATATTTGCAGCACCCATGTTACATTTTCAATCAGCCAATATACGATTAATGACTTTAGATGAGTAACATCACACACAGCTTTGAAGGTTTTTGTGAGAAATCATCCAGAATGAAAGTCATTTGAATTTCAAGCAGATGTGCACTGCACCATTTCCCGTACGTCTGTGTGACACAGCGGCTTCATCCTCGGAGTGACAGCTGTGTGATCTATGCCAACATATTCAAGTCAAAAAGATGAAAGACCTGCTGTCTCTGGAAATATATTAGCTGAATACGGTCACATCTCCTGCCTGTTCAGTCAGAACACCTTCCTTTGCCCTCTCATGTGTCACTTTAGGATAAATGCAACAGTCATCCGATTGTTGATGTGGAGGAGAGACATTCACACCTGGGGGCCAAACGCCCTGCAGGACTGTTGTGTCAGCTACAGTTTAACTATGTGCAGAGGAAACAATCAAACTGTTTTCATAATCCAAGTTTTTTAGAATTACTGCTCCCAGTGAAGCTCTCATATAAAATTAATGACTCTCAAAAAAAAAAAAAAGAAGAAAAGTCACAAAAGCTCTATGAATTTTTATCCTTTTTGGGAGATTCTCTAACAGTGCAAACTGACCTTGAAGGCCGTCAACAAATGCTAATATTTATATATTCCCCTGTCTGTAATATACCTCTCAACATTTCATATGTATTCAACAGACATTTATTTAAATCGCATTAATAACTTTGAGATACTAAATTATGAAAGTTAAGAATACCTTGATGTTGCCCTCAGATGATCCACTGATAAAGCAGTCCTCAGTCGGATCAACAGCCAGTGCTTTGACCGGCGAGTCGTGGGCCTGGAAGCTCTGGCGTTGGTGCTTGTGGGAAAGCTCCAGGACGCTGATCCAGCCCTTCCTCCCGCCTGTGATAAGCAGCTGCTGCCTGGGGGCCATCGCGAGCACGGTAGCACCGGACTCATGGCAGCAAAAAGCTGAGAAGAGAGACAAAGCAGAAAGATGGGATATCAGGGAGAATGAGAAGGAACTGAGAGAAGCATTCAGAACAGAAATAAAACAGGTGGAGATATTGTGGAAAAAATATATAATATTGAGGGCAGGAGTCAGCAACCTTTATGATAAAAATAACAAAAAAAACTGTCTGGAGCCGCAAATATACAGTGCTAATTTCTCACTGCAGATCAAGCAAACAAATCCGTCCACACATTATTAAATTCTACATTTTCCTCTGAGACTTGTCTTTAACCATAGCTAGTCTAGCTAGGGAAACTCAAGACTACTAGCTACCGCTAATGAGGTCAGGATGTAATGCAAAATTTGATTTGGTATGTAATGGCTAAAGATTAACTGCAGAATGTAAGAATCACTTTAGACTTTACGCCTACAAAAAATGACAAATTAAAATGTCAAAAAAGAACCATTATTGATTTCCATAATTTTTTTTGCAAAGCCACAAGGAGCTACTGGAAAAGAGCCACATGAGGCTCCAGAGCTGCAGGTTGCCTACCTCTGAGGGCCTAAATCTACAATTATTAATTAATTAATTTTCTCAAATCATCAGAGGCTGGAAGCCAAGCTCTTTGCTTTAAAAATAAACAATTATGAAAATTGTTTCTGATTGCTCAGCTGATTTCTCAAAGAGGCTGTTACAAAATAAAAAACGATGCTTTTCCTTGCTGCATCTTACCATGAACAAGACTGTTCGCAGGAGTCACCAAAGTGTCCCACAGACACACGTTCCTGTGGAGTCAAAAATGATCAAATTACTATCCATTCAAACATTTTAATCAAAGGACATGTCATTATCCCTGCTGGCCACAGTACAGTGGCTTTTAATTAGAAGTCCATGGAACAATTCATTAAATTCTCCTTCCAAGTCTCTCATACCGGTTATCTGTTGAAAGACCTGCAGTGGCAATGAGGGAGGAGGAACCCACAAAAACAAAGTCGTGAGCTGTCTTGTTGTGGCAGTGCAAAGTCTGCCAGAGAGAAACAAAGGAGACGTTTATTAATAGTGACAGTAATAGAGAAGCAGGAGAAGAGTAAACAGATATGAGAATGACAGGAAGAAAGCAGGAGGACACAAAACTAAAAACAAACATGTTGGGGAGGGGGAAGGTAGCTCTGTGAGTTTCTTACCAGGTATGGTTTGGGTGCATTCCCGCTTGTGTTGGTCTGCCAGAGACTCAAACCTCCATCAGCGTCTACAATACCGAACTACACAAAACATTCAGAGAGCAGATATCAGAAATTCATTTAGAGTTATCTTTTATTTTACATCAGACAGACAAAAATATACTGTCAGGTGCCCTTCCTGTGTTTGCAGCCCCATTGGGAACCTACTTCCATCAGGTGATTTGGACTGCACTCAAATGATCTTCCAAAACACATCAACAGCCTCATAAGTCCAAGCACCACTTACATAACTAAAATCAAGTGCCCTGCATGTCCTCCCGTTCCCATTTTTTAAAGCATATTTCACTCTTTTGGTCAGTACTGGCAGATAAGATAGCACTGGCACAGGAGAGACACCATCTGAGAAAATGATTAGCTTGAGGCGAGTGCCTGAGTTCAGAACGGTTGAATCACTCCGCTGAAGAACAATGTGTGCTGAAGCCAAACTCCCCACTGTGGTTCGTGCCTGAACGGCAAAGTTGTTAGAGGAAGTGTGAAAATGTGGCTGAATCTGACAGGCTCACATCGAAATGCAACCATGCTGCAAAGCTAAGAAAGGTCTGGCATCTGTATGGTGGTAGTTAACTGTCCAACGTGTTCTGCCCATACAGTACGAGTGAGGCTTTGTTACCTTGTTTCCCTGGTGGTTGAACCGTATCCTGGTTACTCTGGAGTTGCCTGGACTTCTGAAGCAGATGATCTGCTGGGAGTGACCCCATTCGAACATCCTCACGCTACCGTCCTGAGCTCCTGTCAGGTCTGAAAAACAGAAATAAACAAAATATGACATTAGTTCAGCTTATTCTCCAGTGCATTCTGGTCCCAACAAAAGGTTTTGGCATTTTTTTGTTCCCAAAATTATCTGTTATAATTGATGAAGGAACACACACACGCACACGCACAC
>NW_023339718.1:13575827-13578253 GCF_004916995.1 Morone saxatilis
CACACACACACACACGCTCTTAAGACATGCTGAGAATTATTCCTCCCAAACACCTCACAAATGAATCCCCACACTGCAGTTTCACTGAAAAATACACGGTTGTAACAAGTAGGGCTCACTCAGCCTTTTCTAAATCAACAGCAGCACTGGGACCAGAAGAAATAAAACAACTTTGCCACTTACTAAATAGAGTTTCTATACAAGACAAACTTTCAGGGTGATGTAATCAGCCCCTGAAGGCTCTTCTTAACATGAGAAATATGATGTCTGAATAGCTCCTTTATGAGGCGGATTCTCGTCTAATCTACTGACAGATATCAGAGTTGTACTTACAGTAAGGCAGTGTGGGATGGGAGGTCATTCTTCTCACATTGTTTATATTTCTCTTGATCATCTGGGAGAGGAAAAGGTGAGGAGGAGGAAGAGAGTTTTTAGTAAGCCAACATTAGTAGAACTGCAAAACTTCATAATGATAAAAGTGTAATTCTTTAGGAACAAATAACTGCTGTCTACTAGCCCAAAGTTAAACAATATTACAATATTCTATAGCCATTTTCCCACAGAGAATACATCCATTGCTGGCTTCCTTTATCTGTTAAGGTTTTTTTTTGTTTTCACAATCAGTGATGAAACTGGTCACAGCACTGACACAGATCAAGATCATTCACATCCTACATCAGAGACCATCCTTGAACAAAGACTGGTGTGTAGTCTTTGTTAACAAGTGATAATAACTAACCGATACACTTATACAAGACGTGTGTTTTAGGTTTCTGTGCCTTTTTAACCTTAACGTTAATGTGACTGCATTAGAATCAGGCTTGAGCCCCACAAATGTTACTTGGTCTGATCTAGTAAGATTGTCATTACTGTAAAAATGAACAGTGCCATAACATTTATACAATAAGGTGCACGTCTGAAAGAGGCTCATCTGTAGTTCAAATCAACTTAAAAAGGTCGGAAAAATCATGATCTTAATGATTATGCCAAAGTACATATTTAATGCTGCATTTAAGATACAGCATAAATAAATGGTTGTCCTATCATCTTATAGCATACATTGTAGCTCAGTATTTTCTGTCCTGTATTATGACTGGTGGCCCAGCGAGGTGGACATTAACGACATCGCTGCCAAGGATTTTATTTATTATTGTCTCTAAATGTATTCTGCTCCAACCTTGAGCACACTGTCTGACTGGTTGGTAAAATAATTACCATGCAGAGTGGCTCTTACTGTCCAGTCTGCATATCAAGAGCAATGAGCGAGCTGGTTAATATCAACAAACATGACTCACAACTATTCGATTCAAAAACACTGCTACCGCCAGAATCAAATCACTCTTCTCTCCCAACTGCGAACGCCAAGTTTCTCAGCTCAGTAAAACAGCTTTCACAGACTTTTCCATTTAAAAAAAAAAAACAAACATAGAAAGTGATTGGGCCTGGTGTCTCATGAGCTGTAGGAGTCAGCAACATCTGTGTTCCTTTGTAAGTCAATGAGGGAAGCTCATGTTAGCAGCCATGATGCTTTTGGCAAACTAAACCCCAGACAAAGATGAATTATTAATTGAAGTCATTTAAACTGCTTTGAGGATTTAGCTTTGAGTACAAAGAAGGGCAGATCAGACAATATCAATTAATTCCAGAAAAGCAGTGAGGAGTGTATCAAATCCACGGGTAGCGTCACTGTACTGTCTGTGGGAGCTTGAGGGACCATACTGCTGGGGGTTTTTTAGGTTTAGTTGAACTAAAAACTGAGTTTACTTCATATTGCAGCTGAACATTATTGTCCAGAGATTCATTTCCAAACTTCAAGACAACAACTTATTAAGATGAACCACTTCCCCAAAAACTGAAGCTGACTAACTGTTCACTGGATATCCTGTTATTTTATTATCTGATGGTAATGCAGTTTCCAAAAGCGACAGTTTTAAAACTCACACATTTAGTGACGCTCCAACATCTGAGGCTCATTCATCACTCATTCTTTTCAACATTACAATGACACATTGGTCAACAATGTGATACATGTGTAATTTTGACCAAAAAAACAAAAACGATGACGTTTTTTGTCACTATTAGTTTTTTGTGTGTATTTTTTTTGTGTTAAGTGTATTTTCATACTGTGCTGAGATTAAATGCAACAGCAGCTTAAAAAAAAAAAAAAAGGTATAAAACAAAAAAATGAGGGCAGCAACTAAAAATGTATTTCACTATCAATTAATATGCCAGTATCTGATGATTTTAAATCTTTGAGATTCTCTAAACCTTGTACAGTTGATTAACTCTCCTACTCGCCCAAATCCCAAATTTCCAGAGAAGGCCACCTTAATTGACCTAATTTTAACTAATGTTCCTGGTTTACATAAGTAATCTTATCAAGGTTTTTAATCAAGATTAATCACGATCGAGTTGATGGCTGATGT
>NW_023339718.1:13578353-13591044 GCF_004916995.1 Morone saxatilis
AATATAGATGTGTAAAGCCTCCTTTCGTGTAATCATGAACGGAGGTGTTTGAGAAACAGTAATACTTTAAAAAACTCATTGTGTAAAGTAACAGTTTAGCTTACACACACTGCCAGCTCCCAGGGGAGCAGTGTGAGAGCTGCTACAATCTGCCTCCTGTTACAAGGTCTGCTACTAAGTTATGACCTATCGCCTTGCCATCCTAATCTTTCCACAAACATCTGTAAGGGGAGATTTACATGTCCTCTTGCGCTTTATTGCGACATGTCTTCAGGTTTCCGTTGACTTTGACTGCTTCTATGAAATGTGGCATTTTCATGGTAGTGTGAATGTAAATAATCTATTGTCTACTGTCTGGCATGCATGGCTTTATTTGTACTGATTCACCTTCTGTTGACTTACGTGTCATAATGCAATGTCACAACCACTTGGACACATTATTTTACACAACACAACCTGTCTGACGTCTGCTACCATTTAACTGTAAAGTTGGTTGTTGTTTTAATTAGTTATTAGATTGATAATCTTGGGAATTATGGTAACTTTGGAACCAGCCGGCAACTACATACATGACATAGTCACAGTGAAGTCCTTAGTGAAGGTTGGACTGTGATGCTCACTGAGCTGCATCTGATAACCATCATTAATGGTGCATTTCAAAGGACACAAGCTTGCACATACAGTGACTTCCACTCCTTTCTTTGTAAGGCTGGTCTCTCTTTGTCAGCCATGCATGGAGGTTAAAGACATGTTCACATGCTATCATACAGTATCCAGGTCGGACAAGTATGATAATCTATTCAATATGTAAAATGTTTATTTTGTGGAGGAACCTCATACAAACTGAACCAATATTTACAGAGAATGGTAGCCAAATATTCTGCCTTTTTCCCAGACATTACTTCTCCCTCATTTATCTTCTATTCTCTTGAGCAAAATGTTGACAAGAAAACTAATGCATGTGAAGCCTTAAGGACCCACTATAACATTTCGTCTGGATTATTTTTAACTATTTTAGAAACTTGTTTTAAAAGTTAGTTCCCTGATGTATATAGCTTTTTTTAGAATGCAGTTCAACACAATATGTAGATTTTGCAGCAATATATACTATTATATACTTCTATTGCCACTGCTACTCTGCTACTTATACTAATGCGAAGGCCAAGAAGAGGTAGGAGTATCATAGCGAGTAGGCGAGTTAATCAACTGTATGTGATTCTCTAAACCTTGTACAGTTGATTAACTCTCTTACTCGCCCAAATCCAAAATTCCCAGAGAAGACCACCTTAATTGACCTAATTTTAACTAATGTTCCATATACATTTTCTGCAGTTGGTTTCTTTTGCAATGATCTAAGTGATCATTGTGTAATTGCTGCTGTCAGGAATACTAAGATTGCTACAACAAAACCACGCCTGGTTTACAAGAGAAATCTTAAAAATTTTAAGTATCAAGATTTTTATCAAGATTTGTTCAATTTTAAATGGAACATGATCATGAGTTGAGAACATGAGTTGATGGCTGATGTTGAGTCAGCCTGGTCATTTTTTAAAGATGGTTTTACCAAGATTGTGAATAAGCATGCCCCTTTTAGAAGGTATAGAGTTAAAGGGCAGGACAATCCTTGGTTTTCCCCTGATATTTCTGTTGTCATTCGGGAACGTAATTTAGCTTGGGCAAAGGCGAGGTTGACGGGATTGAGCACTGACTAAGGTTTATAATGAATTGTAATGCCCTGACTCACCACTGTGAGCTTTATGCCCGGGTGGGATGGCCCTCTTTACAAGCCCCTAGACGTACGCACTGGTATACTTTTATATACAAGGCAATTCTCGGGTTGCTCCCACCATACCTCTGTTCTTTTATTTCTTTAAAAAGTGATGGTCATTATTTGTTACGTTCCAAGGTTCGTACTGAGCTAGAGAAGAGGGCATTCGGGTACTCAGCACCAACTGTTTGGAATGTCCTTCAGAATGTTTTAAAACTCAAAGATCTGATCTCTCTGAATGTTTTTAAATCCACATTGAAAAAGCAAGAGATTGATTCATCCAGGTGTTGTTGTTGAGCTGACGTTGTAGTTGTTGATTTTTTTCTGATTTGTATTTATACAAAGTATTTGTACTGTTAGCATTTTTTTAGAGTCATAGACGCACTATGTGTTGTAATATTATCTGTGTGTCTGTGTGTCTGTTTTGTTTTGACTTGTTCTTGTTTGTGTTGCTGTGCTGTCTTGGCCAGGACTCCCTTGAAAAAGATTTTTGGTTTTTTTTAATCTCAATGGGACCTTTCCTGGTTAAATAAAGGTTTAATAATAATACATATGCCGATCAATTTTTTCAATTCATCAAATTGTTGTTTGATCTATAAAATGTCAGAACGTAGTGAAAAATGTTTTTTTAGGCCAACAGTCCAGATTCAAATAATTTAGCATACTATAAGACATAAAAGGCAGCTAATGCTCAGATTTGGGAAGCTGGAAGCTGGACTACTTGAAAATATGCCTTTGATCACCTACATGCTGCTTATCACCCCTATCCTACTGGCCCATGCCAATCTTTTGTATAGACTGTATTAGTATGTTGGCCCACACACACGTACAATTTAGCTCCAAGGGTACAAAGTTGTATGCCAGATATGTAAGGTACTAGTAATTTGCAGTTAATGGCCAAAAACACAAAAAAACACTCGAGTGGTCCTTTAATCAAAGACTGAGATCAGAAACATAACTCGGAGGAGAACAGAGGAAAACAAATGGCTCAGGTAATATAATCACATACAAATTCAGGTCTTGAGCTCACCACAGATGCGCCTCGGCCCGTCTGCACTCCTCCCAGCCACGGCATGTTGATGGGTGTGCCGGGGCTACTGTGAGTGTACGGCGTGGTGCCGTGGAGGGCGGCAAAGTCATCGCGTGCATGGACCACCAGGAAGTCATCACCACCAACACTACACAGACAGAATAATAATTAATTAATGGTATACAATATTTTCATGATAGGAACATAATTTAATGTTGAAGGGATATAGTTGCACTTGACACTTTGAAGCACACATTGAAACACTTTTTTTTTGGTAAATTTGGTCGGATCGGTATTCCTTAGAAGAGATTTCAGCCAAAATGATGTTTGTTCATTAGAAAACAGTTTTAAGTTAGCACTGTGTGCATTTATAAAGAAGCTATAACAGCAGGGCAATGATAACTCATACTGACAGAAACCCTCTCCTGTTAGTATCTCATAAGGTAGCAGTCACACACAAACACATATAGATTATGCTTCACATCCAAATATGGACACAGAATGTAGATGCATGTACACCACCTACACAATCATTACTGAACCAATCACATTGTCCCACGCCCACACTCTATTTAGCTCTATTGGTATGAGGGTGAAAAGGTGACTTGATGTTACTCTGGATGAACTCTCAAAGCTGTTGGCCTCAACCCGTACAGTAGGCACACACAGACACACAAACGCACACATAGATTACTCTCTTACCCTTTGGTTTCAGCCTCATCGTCATCAATCCATGTCAAGATCTGTGTGGCCAAGATGGATGACACATCCAACTCCTGGATGTCATGAGTGGAGGCCATGACTAAACAATTACGATTTGCCTAGGAGAGAGACAGAGACAGGAGGTGGGGATAGGGTGAGGTGGGTGACAGAGAGGATAAGGGTAAAAAATAGGTCAAGGCTTAATGTATGTGCAAAATTTGCTCTATAAGAGTGAGACAAAGACTTTTACCAAATCTATTCTGCCTGTGGTCACAAAACCATCCAACACTTTGCTTTAATGATGACCTGAGATGCACCTTCCTTTGATTGTTGTTGGAAAGAAACCAGCACCATTGCTTTCCATTAAATAAATAGCTATATTCAAGCAGGAGTATCACAGTGTAAACCTCTTCGTATTTCAAACAAAGAAAACACAGCCTCAACAACATCAAAGGGGCTATCATATGGCGTAAGAGTTGTGCCACTGGCCAGAGCAATTTGATATTTCTTTTGAATTTGAATTGTTTGCTCTGACTTTGAAGGTGCACTGGTCAAAGTGAAGCTATGCCTTGAAATTTTGTATTTTTTTATTTTTTTGAATCATCTACAGTTTAAAACTTAAAATTCAGAATTCATATTTTCATTTTATTTGGCAAGTCGAACATCTGTTATACCATACTAGAAAGCATGGTTACCATGCACAGCTGGGCTGCACGCACTTAACTTGGGCACGCACAACACTGACATATTTTCACCTTAATTGGTAAATATGTTGACAAACAGTTCGCGTATTTACACGTCAAGCAGGCACGGAGCAACCTTACCATTAATTTTTTTTGTTTCTGGCCACTTATTACTCCAATATACACTCTCCATAAGTTTTAGTCTCCACCACCTCCTGTGGGAAATATCTGACTCTTTATTTGACCTACTATTCATCCTAAAATATTGATGAGAGCAGCTTTAAAAGGTTCTCAAAGAAAATGAAAGCGAAAGTGTTTCACAGTAAATGGTTGGTATATTGCACCTAAAAAGTAGTAGATTTTTTAGGCGTAAACAGTTTATTTTTGCAGTTTTCCAATAGATACAAGTATGGTTTGAATATTTTTGCACTGAAAAATGCGTGTGTATGTACCCACATCACTGCCTCCATGGTGCTGATGAATTATGATATTACTAAACAAATATACATTATACTGGAAGGGGACATTCTGAGGTTTAAATAAAAAGACTGGTATTGACCAGATATAGTGACAAACCAATGGAAATACAGCATGCTTTTTTTATAGTATATTGTGTTGTTCAGTGACTGTGTAAAAGAGTTGTACCTTGTTGATGGCAAAGGCTGTGATGATGTCCGATTCCTTGTGGATGATGCGTGCCTTTCCTCCGGGGGAGCCCTGATCTGACTCAGTCTGTACAGAGTAACGAACAAACGCACACAAATCACCACCATGGAGATTCAATCATTACACTTTACGTTGGTAAACATTTCCCACAGACAAAACAGTCATAACATCAGATACATTTCCCTTCACGCTACAGAACCAATGACCTGACAATATCCATGCGAAGTTTGATAAATGAAGTGTCGAATGATTTGCTGTAGAAGATAACAGAGCTGATGGCTCAATCTAACTTACTTTTGTTGTCTACACTACATAATATGTACACTCTATATTTATGTGCTTGTTTGTCTTGGCCTTTCAGGGTTAGGAGAGGACATGAGAGTTGCATCAGACCAGTTAACCACAGCCGCACGCAGACCTGGGTGAGCGCCATTAGACAGTATGAGCACATCAACCCTTGAGCGATGAGCACAAGCGCACACTGTACCATAGAGGTCCTATGGGATGTATGCAGAGCTGGCTATACTGTGGCTCTGCATATTGTATAGAGATGTTACATTTTGATGCCAATCTTGCTCAAAATGAGACAGACATCCTTTGAGCATGAGATTGAATTAAAGTCTTTTCTGCATTTATTCAAGGGGAAAAGACCATGTCTTTCTCTGTCAGATGGAATAAAGTAAAACTTGACTTGCAGTAATCTAAATATGGTGGTTTGCCATTTTCGCGAAGCACATAATCCCTGTGGGACGCAGATTCACTGCGACAGTGTTGGGCCCATTAATCAGAAGCTATTCAGCTTCATAGCTTGTCCTCTGAGAGTCTGGGTTAATTAACACTGAGCCAAATGGAGTAGCTACAACGTGGCAGCTTGCACAGTGAGAGCCAGATGATTAGAAAACCTCTACGAAGCATCAGTGTACAGTGCAATTTAAGATTTATGGCTCATATTCACATGAATATTTAGACAGCTAAATGTAAGATTAATATCAAACACTGACGGGAACATACAGACTCAGACCAGAAAATACACGTATTGTACTTGTGCAAGATCACATTTTAAATGTTTATTTGATTATATGTGACAGGCCACATTTATTATTCTACTGTAGGAGGCAAATGCATGTTCCCATATCTAATCAACAGGAGAGTCTGTACCACCCACACTACAGTACGGTGGTGTGAAGTATGTTTCATAAGGTTTCAAAACATCTATACAAAGTAAAATATGACTTATTAAGTGGCCTTCACTGAAGTATTGTTGTTAATAAATAAAAAACACACACATGCAACAAAAACTCTAAGATAAAACAATGCCATTTTCTGCTGCAGGCTGGTTCTTAGAAACTTTATAATTTATAATTCAGAGTTTAGTTACCAGAGAGCATGAATAATCGTATACAAATCTGAATTACAGTTTTAGCTTCTACAACTGATCAAACTTGATTTTGGTGTGCTATTGACCCACTGATCTTTCATATACTGTGAAGAACTCTGGTGAACTGTGTGACCAATCATACAGGTTTTAAAATCACACCGATTTCACTTTTGTTACTACTACTATTATTGTTATCTATACTATAGTATTTTCTGCAGTCTTCATGTCACAGTCATGAAGCCCCCTAGATATGCTTTAATGACATACTACAAAAACAAGAAAAGGGCATGGTTTAAAATTACATTTTCAAGATTATAATCGCCCAGACCCTACCACAAGAAAGTCGGTCCCACCCCTAGGGCTGGGCATTGTTTGAGTTCAGATATCAGTGCCAATACCTTACTTTACTGAATGTAATACTTCATAAAAACAAGAATTTTTCGAAATACAGTACTAAATTTGAATACATATTTTGAAATTAGGCAATATCTAATCAAAGAGTTAATAAAAGTAATTCAATAATTTGGATTCTTTTCAGTGCTTGGTCCAATGGACACATTTCGGTCAGTACTGACATTTGGACCCCAGCCCATTCCCCAATAACATGAGTCAAAATGTATCTGAAGCGGCAGTACCTTATGGTTTCCTGTCTCCTCCATTCCTGAATATTTCATATTGTCAGTCTGGTCCTCACCCGACTTTAATGATTGGGGAAGCAGCACAGGGTAGTCACGCGCACAAAACACACGCAACACACAACAACAACAACCAGTGATGAACCATGCAGTCAAACACACACAGGAACTGAATTATTGTGCTGTTAATCAAACAGGGTGTAATTATTTAAATAAAATTACAGCATTAACATGCAACTGGGGGCGGTAATAATACATGTGGTTGGCATGCGGAACAAGCACAAGCGTGCCAACAGGGATGTAAAAGCAATAATGATGCAGTTTGCCTGGAGGTAAATACCAAGACATGTTGTGGATTTTATCATAACAAAATAGTTAATGTGTTATTCAGTGACAATTATTACAATGCGCTAGCTGTGCAACATAGAGACAGTTCATGCAGTAGGTTGATACGTTGTAAACTAACTGTACAATTGTGTACCTCATTCGGGTCCCGTTTCTTGGTAAAGATGTGTCTAATGAAAGTCTCCTGCACTTCTTCCTGCTTGACCAGAAACTGCCACAGTCGCTTCACTGGCAGCGCTGATGGGTGGCTAGTCCTGAAAAGAAAAGAACACCTCCTGCATATTAACACTAATGCTCATTAAATCACGTGTATCTGTTCACTGAAGCACAATAAAATGTGTTAGAAAATATTATTTCTGATTTGGGCCGTTGGTGCTGTCCTGAAAACTCCACATATCTGGCGCTTAAGGCAAAACACATCAAATGTACATACAGTAACTGCTGTTCCCCAAAGAGCAGTAAATCCCTACAGTACGTACTGTACAAGCCATGCGGAAATCTACAGGGGTCACATCAGCTGGAGGGTATAACTTCTTGAGGAACAATTTCTAAATACATTTTACTGGTATGGATGCGTAGTACACATACAGCTGATGCTGAAGGCAAACTAATCAACTGAACAGCATCATGTTCATATTAATTCAAGAAGTTTAAAAGCTGAAGCACTAGCATAAAGCATAGGTTAATTACTTTGTCTACTCACAAACAAACCTGTTTAAGGCTTTGCGTGAATACAAACATGTACATCCCCAAACACACTCAGACTGACTTAGTCTGACTGATAATTTTTTTACTTGAGTTAACCAGCTCGTGATGGTACCTGAACGGGGTGTTGGACGGTTCATACAGGGCCTTGTGTCTGAGCAGAGCGGGACCAGGTGTGGCCGTTTCATCCTGGAGGTGGGTGAAGATGTACTTGGAAGGGGGGCCCCCGAAGATTTCCAGCCTTTTCTGCAGCACCTGCTCCCAGCGCTGCAGCGTCTTCAGCACAGCGTGACACAGAGGAGAGCCCACAGGCAGATCTGCGTTAAATAGAAGCATGCACACACAAGCAGGCAATAAGATTAGCAAAAAACATGCAGGGAGAAATGGGGCAGCACTTATCTACTTCCTGGATGTTAGTACATTGGAGGGTGTGTGTGGTGTATTTTTGTGTTTACCTAATAGATCATATCCTGCCATTGGGTAAAAGGACTTGAGGTTAACCAACACCAGCTGAACCATTGCCAGACGCATCAAACACCAACTGGGAGGAGAAGAAGCCATCAGAAATCAGATTACAGTTAGAACATAAATGCTCTAAGTGGTTACAAATTTGTCTTCAAAGGAACTGGGGCTATATAGAGAAAGACACAAACAGCTGTTAACACATGCAGGTTTACTCTAGGCAGCTTGAACTGAAGAGAAGAGGCATTCTTTGCAGTAATATCCACTCAGCGCTGTGTCATTACCTGTATGAATTGTGATTCGAATGCTCTCTTTGCGGTGAGTTGGGGTCAAACACATCTTCATATTCATTATCATCATCTTCTTCGTCTTGACTGCCCTGGCTCTCCTCCGAGTCATATTCAATTCTGCTTTCTGATGGTGGCAGTGAAGGCTGAAAGACCAGACATAATAGCAAAAATAAATAAGACAGAAACACACGCAAAAAATCCTTTTTTTTTTTTTCCTCCTTTCATTTGCTGTCTGTCACCTTAAGCACGTGTTGAGTATTATAGCAGATAAACATAGTTAGATTATTAAGTTGCCAGCATGAGATATTAACAATAACATAAGCCTTACAATATGTTATAAATATAATTATGCTGTTACACATAAACACTGCTTATGTAACATCCCAATGAAAAGTCAATACACTTAAGGTAGACTAATAAAAGAAAGAAAAGGAGTGGATATGATTTAACAGATTTTTGGGAGGTAGTTATTGATTTTCTGGATTACCTTGGCAATTAAGTAATCCCAAATGCTGAGGTCTGGGGGGACAAATCGTTCTTTAAAGATGGAGGTAGCTTCTTGTTCGAACAAAGGGCCATGCTTGGGACTGTAAGGGCCCTCCCGCTCTATCCCAGACTCCTCTCTGGATCCACTGCGCGATGACAGAAGCCTGAATCGTCTCGTCTTCCTGTCTGAGCCGCTTGGTGAGGCTGAGTCGAATAAAAGTGTCAAAAGAAAGCGTCTGTTAAATTTTTAAAACTTTGGTTTCAGCTGCTGTTCAGGACTCTACCCACTCATGAATTTTCAAAGCTTTAAATATTGAAATATCTTCCCAAAAACAGTCATTCAATATGTCTACATTCTGTTCAATAAATAGGAGATACAGTTGCATTACATCAGGTTTCCTCTGCCAACCATGAGAGAGTAGCACAGACAGGGTGTGAGGGAAACAGCTCCCACACTAATAGGTTGATGGATTTCACTATGACCTAGAGACGGGAACCCAATTAATTTAGCAGGACTGAATTGATTTAGCTACTGGGTCACCTCCAAAAGAAAAAACCCCACACGGAGAGACAGCCACTCAGGCCAAACTAATCCCTACTAACCTGGTGGGGGTGTTCTTGATGGGCTGTTGGGTTTCTCTATGACAGGGATCCGGGCGCCTCCTCCGAACACCGTCACCCAAAGATTGCTGTTGAGGGGGTGGGCCATGATGCGAAACAGCTCGTTGCTGGAGTGAGTGGCCATGCCGTGAACAAACAGACTGAGGAAGACAGCAGTCAGGATCTCACAGAGCAGCACAGCTAAACCTGGCTGGCTCTCCTCACCTGCTGAGTTCAACAGGCGAATCAGAGAAGTGATGCCTGGAGAGAGGGATGAGAAGAAAGATAAGCAGGGAAAGGACAGAAGAGAGACAGATAAACAACATTTGAAGAACCATTTAAACTGTGTAAAGTACAAGGACTGCAATTTGAATAGCTGTCCACAATATTGAGCTTTCTAAATAAAATATCTAATGTAAAAAATTACATTGAAAAAAAATTAAAAATTAAAAAACTTCACAAAAAACACACCAGGCCACATTTGGATTTAAAGAAACAGAAAATAAGACTTATTTATAAACTGAAACTGAAAGGTTTAATTAAAGCAAAACCCTGAAAAGATGGATAACGTGCAATACATCCCCAGTTAGTTACAGGTGCAGGACAAGAATCAGCATACAAAAGAAAAGGAGAGGTTGTCCACGTACTTAAAAGTTTTTTTTTGTGCAACATTTTGACCTAAAATGGCCTTTTTTTTTTTATTTTCTCACCTTGTACAGACAACTTCTGCCTCGATAGTAAAAGATTGACAATTCTCTTCTATTAAAAGACCAAAACCAACAGTGAATTGATTCTACTAACAAGCATTGTCTGTGTTGTCAAATCCTAAAATGACTTATTTTTCTGTGCCGAAAACCTCCATTGATGTCCAAAAACGATTAAAAACACATCAAAGAGCCATTGTTGCACTGGGTGACATGTTCCTTCATTATAATGAACATGGGCACTGTAGTTTAATTTGACTCAATCCCAGATACACCATCCTGCTGCTGTAAAAACTCACTAGAGCACCAAATATGTATTAATCCAGAGCTGAATATTGTCCCTGGCAAATGCACAGTTTACTGATGTTTGAGTAACCTTTGTCAAAATCTACAGTTCCTAGCTTTCTAAGGAAGTTACTGAGCCTTTAAATAAAATGCAACTTCACATTCATGATCTGTATCAAACAATTTATATCCTCAGTAGGAATTGACCTGGAACATTTAGCTTGGAGCTGAACGACAGACAAAGCAGGGAGGTTGGCAAGTAATGAGAGACTGACAAACACATTGTTGGTTTGGGAATTTTACTTGTCAATAATACAATAAAATGTAAGAATTTAAAAAATGCGTTGTTTCTTTGAATTCAGGGAGAAAATGTGTTTGGTTTGCCTGATTTACCTGGCCATTGTCCAGGGGAAGTGTTGGGCTGAACAGAGTCATCCATGCTGACGGTTCTGACTGGCTGCTTCTGAGACAGCAACACACTCTGATACACGATTCCTGTGAAATGGTTCACATGGCTGTGGGAGATTCAACAGACAAAAGAAAGCAACCACACACGGTCAGTACGAGGGCAAAAAACAAAACATTTATATTAAACATGAAATGCTGGACTGAAATTTGAATTTTTTAAAAATGGGTTATGTGGTGTAAATATATAATGTCTAAATGTTTACTTTAAATGTTTTAACTTTGTTCTGAAATCTGGGATGATGTTTTTAAGTTAGCTGCAATGCTGTCAAGCTTTGTTCTGTCAAGACATGAAATACTAATGGGCTGCATCGCAGGTTACCCTATCTATGCTGTTTGGTAATGGAGAAGAAACGAGAAGAAAGAGAAGCGTCAATGCTCAAGTTTTCACGTCAAGTGGCTTTTCAAAACATGCACACAAAAAATCTTGGATGGTTGCGGAGGAAATTTTTACAGAGAATATGAAATGCTTAACCCACAAAGGAGTCTATTACGTTTCTAACATCCAATAAGTCCCTTTAAGCTTCTGTGAAAAACCAATTGCCTCCACATCAAAAAGAATTCAAAAGTCAAAGCAAACATCATTCAGAAGGAGGAGCGGTAGTCACTGTGGTCTTAATGTACTTCTAACAACACATTTACTCCAACACAACTCTTGTGCTTTCAGGCTACATATGGATTTACCTGTTGACAGTCAACTAAATTAAACTAAAGTTCACATGATAACAGAGAGAGTAAAAAGCAGAATGTACATCAAAATACTGTCAACTTGGCAGCAACATTCAACTCCAGCAACCTACATCCTGAAATGCCTTTTAAATAATTCGCACACTCTTAGACTCGCTCTCTCGCTCACACACTCAAGAGGCAAAAACAGAAGCGCAATTTCATCAAACGTCTGCAGCGTCACACCAGGAGAGTTTAGATCATAATTACCATAACAAAGACGGTGATAAATTAGAAATAGCTTTGCTAATTTAGTTAGACTGTTCAGCTAACAAACAGTGTGTTGTAGATTGCTGTGATGTGAAGATAGAAAACCAAGTTCTCATTTAATCACATCACTTAAAGTTGTGTGAGGTTTAAAATACCAAGGTCAGAGAGTTTGCTGTGAAAGAATAATGAATGTTTTTTCTATTAGCTTAAAACCCCCCTAAAAAACTATTTTTTGACAAATTATTTATCTGATACAAGCAATTCTATCTCTGGGGGCACAGCGCTGTGGCTTTAAAGGTCCCAGTCTGGTCAAGCACAAGTAAAAAACTATTCTGTACAACATCAAGCATCAAACAAGCAATCTGGCAGAACCATGACAGGAACTCACACAGCAGCACAGCTGTAAGCCAAATGGGTTATTAAAAAAAAAAAAAGGAAAAAGGAAAAAGTCTGTCTCTGTCTCTCTCTGTCTCTCTCTGTCTCTCTCACACACACACACACACACACACACACACACACACACACAACTCACACACACACACACACACACA
>NW_023339718.1:13591144-13602840 GCF_004916995.1 Morone saxatilis
GTAATTTGTTTACCGGCTGTAGAACGTTGCTCACCTGTGTGTGTGTGTGTGTAGGTGTGTGTAGGTGTGTGTAGGTGTCTTGGGAATCTGGCTGCATTAAGACAAGCTTTCAGATGGCGTCATGTTCGTCTTTCATTCGTACTTTGCCCCTTATCTGCTCAGTATCCTTTCCTTCAAAGAGAATATGTGATCACTTGCCGGTGTGAATGTTTTTACATGCCCCTGATGGTTATTATCTTTGTCTTTTGTGTTGAATAAAAAAATCATATTATTCTTGTTCCTATCTAAGTAATTAGTAATAATTAATAAAAATAATGTCACACATAGTTTGTGCTGTCAGGAACCTCTGACAGATAAAGTTTGGAAATGCTGAACCACCTGTTGAACCACTTGTTTGTGATGAAAATGTTCTGGTTGCAAATATGAAACAGGCTGATCCAACTAATATTTTCAATATCAATTATTCTCTCTCAATTCACTGTCATTACAACTTACAAGAAACATCCTTTCATGTTAAAGTTTTACTTTGACAAGTGACAGAAAAAAGTGCCATTTTCATAATAAGAAAAACCAAAGTCAAGCAATGCGCTTGTGAAGCTGTGAGTGGCAAATGTATTGATAAACATTTTTAATTGAATTAACGTAATTAATTATGTGTTTTCATTTATGGATAAATCATATTTCATTCTCTATGTGGTAATAGACACCAAATCAAAGCAGTCTGGAGAACCACCAAATCAATTTAAACATCCTATCAAATTTCCAAATGAGTGGCTTATTGATTAAAGGACTGTTTTATCACATCCACCAGCAACCTAAAAATCAGTTAGCACAGTTACTTGGCAGCTACAGAAGCAGACTATAAATTGCCATGCTCTGGCTATCAGTGGCCTTTCGCGTGTATCTATGCATGTTTTAATTACCTGGTGGGACTCCTGAAGCAATAATATGAGCTCCATGCGTACAGATGCCAGTCCTCCACCATGGGAGCCATGCAAGCTGCAGTAGCTCAGAAACATCCTCAGTAAGGGCTGGTTACTCTGCAGCCAGTGTCTCCTGCTCCTCTGGCTGTCACCACGAGGACTTCCGGGCTGGAAAACCATTTTTACTTTATTAGTTTTATAGACAAATCAATCAATGTGCCTGTAAATATGCCGACGTTATCCAGCTGGCTAGTGTTCAAAACAAAAGCCCCACAGTGCTAAAAACAACTAGGTTTTAAAACAATGCACATTAATCTGTCAACAATAAATAAACTAGTGGGTCTCTGAAATGTAATTTTAATTTGTAAATACACAGTACGTGTATTGTGCTTAGATAGGTATGTATAATTAGGTTTGCTGCCGAATCTGAAACAACAGAGCAACATTTAGCTTTTTTCGTAACTTGACAACAAAAACAACATTCATGTCATATTCAAGGAAAAATGGTGCAACAATCTTTTCAATAAAACTGTTTCTCAAACTATGTCAAGACACACTGTGCTGTTGTCTTAATTTTTTTTATTACAGCTAGTGTTGCATTGATTTTTCCGCACAAACATCTGACAAATCTAGATGCAGCCAGCTATCTACGCCCACCTGTTCCTCCTCCACCAACCCAGAAACAGGGGCATCACCCTGGACAGACAGCTCTGGCAAGCAGGGCTTGTAGCTGCAGCAACGCTGGAGAGCCACCACCTGGGGAAAACAGAATTTTATCTTAAAATCAATTCATCAAGAAGGAATTTTATCTTGCATGCGTGGGAGTGGAAGGAAAACATTTCACCAAATTGTCAAACAGTCTTCACAGGAAAAGACAGACAATTTAATGAGAGAAAACCACTGGTGTTATTACCAATATGATGTTTATATGCTGTGACACAGTGCACACAGAGAGGCAAAATCTTGAAATAGTGAACGTGAAGACAGGAGAGACGTGTGGGAGTTATGCAAGTTATAAAAGTTTTATTGAGTGAACCGAAGGGTGAAGTCAGACTAATGCTTCACCACACTGATAGATTTTATAACAAATTTTAAACTAAAAAATATATTATTGATATGACCCTTAAGTCTGTATAAGTGTGTAAGTGTATAAGTTACGTGTGTGCTACTACCTCTCTCTCTAACCACTGGTAGAGCTGGTAACGCAGCTTCCCTCCATCCAGTTCATACCCTGTCGACAGGGTCCGGAGCTCATTGGTCATAATCTTCAAGCAGGCAGTAAACTTCAGCTGGGCGGCCAAGATGTCATTCGTTGGTGCTAGGAAGTCTTCACTGTCCTCACTGTCCTCTCCTGTCACTGTCTCCATTAGCGGTGACATGGTATCCTGCGTGTCCTGGAATATGCTGCTGCTGTCTGCAGTTCTACCGCTCTTGCCATTTTTAGCTTCTTCTTCATCCTCATCATCATCTTTGTCACTGTCCCACTTCAAGTCCAGGGACTCGTCTGGAAGTGTCAGCGACGGCTGGCTCCAGTCAAAACTTAACACTGAATCTGACTGGCTGTTGGATAAGTTTTCATTGGACTCGTACCCATTCAGAGCGGGCTGAGACCAATCGGGGTCTGATGTTTGTCCGTTCTTGCTGCCAACACTGAGTTCAGTAGCGATGCCCGTGTCCTCCTGGGTGGTGAGTTTGGAATGCTTGCGGACTTTGGGCATCTTGGAGAGGACGTCAAGTGCTAGCATGGGGCAGCCAGCTTGTAGATGTGCGTATGCAGCTGTGAAAAACAGTCTTCTCTCCTCCAGGCTAATGGAGTCAGCCCTGCGACCCTCAGCAGTCAGACCAACTTTAGCCTTGTCTGAAGAGCCAAAATGGCGTCGAAGTAGGAGTGGGTGGGTACGAAGGTAGGTGTAAAAGTTGAAAACCTCAGGATTACATGTAGACACAGGAGAGGAACCTGTCATACAAAGAGACATAACATTTTTTATCACTGTCTGTAGCACAAACTAGCCACCTTTCGTGTTTTGACCACAGTACCTGCAGGGACAAGCTGCATATTGGATTATATTGAGTCTTTGTTAAAGACAAATGAAGGCATGCAGCTAATGTGAGCACTTGCACACTGACAAACTCTGTTCTGTTGTCACTTAAAGGCGAATAGAGGGTGTAGTTGGGAGTGAAAAATACTGAAATGACTGGTGGAAAAAAAGGTGATGCAATAAGTTCACTCTTGTTCATCAAGGTCTAAACAATGTAAAAAGGACCAGGCAACTCATACTTAAAACTCAGCCAGGACAGCACATAATCTGTCAAGTAGAAGAAAACCATTTCCAACGTTCTATAAGCCAGTGTTTTCTTCTCTGTAAGCATATTAAATGTGCTTTGAGAGCATAATTTATGAAAGACATGTAGCACAGGGATGTTAATCTGGGACTGTTTTGGCTTTTAAGTCAAAGTGAGGTTCATATTAAGTTCAGTTCTTCATTTACTCGTATAGGAAGCACTGTATATTTTCTTCAATTAAATGGTCTGTGTCCAGTAGTAGGCTGCAATTACACATACTTAAAGGACCAAAAATTGTTTCAAAGCTTAGGCATTTTGTGAAAGCAGAGGATTCAACCTCACAGTGCCAAATTACAATTGGCAGCACTTATAGTGTCGTGCACCTGCGCTGTCAACAAAGTGAACAAACTATTGAGATATTTTAGAAGCCTCTGAAAGTACAGACTATATCTTAAAAACAAAGCCAACAAAAAAAGCAGGACAATTGTAGCAAAACTAAAGACATAGACAAGACAGAAAGTTTGGCAAGTGCATAAAAATACAATAAAATACAATTTTACCAAACTCTATCATCTTAACTTCACCTCTGAATAGAGGATCTGCCGACCTACCAGCATCACATTTGTTCACAGTGGACCCAGAGCTGGCGCTGCTAGCAGGCTGCTCGAGTAGAGTGTCCAAGGCCCTGCTGTAATCTTCCAGGACCCAGTGAGCCATGCTGCGCAGGAACGGGTCCTGGTGCGCTTGAATCTAAAATACACCAATAATCACAATAGCTTATTCTGGTTTCTGCAGTGTACTAATTATCAAAATGCTGGAGAGTCAAACAACAATAGGTAGCTTGTGGAGGTTGTGGTATACACAAACTCTGTACCTGTTTGTCTTGTCCCAGAACATGTCTCTGGAGGATCTTTTTGTAGGTAGATGCCGTCTCAAACTCAGACTCATACAATCTGGAGATCACCAGGGCCAGCTGTAGGTCCTGCATTTTCTCTATACAAACCTGGAGGAGGAAATAAAGCACAATATCACAGTCATTTAAAATGCATTCTGAGTTACTGGCACAAATAATGACAATGTATATTCTGGATGCACTAATCCAGCAGGACATGATTTTCTGTTCAGTAATGATCTGATCTCTCAACTAAAAAAAAAGGTGAAAAATAAAAATATGTGCACACAGCAAAGAGTTAGTGGATAGCTCAAGTTGTTGTAGTTGCTCCCAACTGGTAAGGTGTGAGGTGCATTTCAATGAGACTGATCTCCCAGACAGAGAGAGTAAGCAAAGTCAGTGATAGCCCTTTGCCTGGGTGACGCTCATCTCCATAAAATGCTTAGAGAAGCTCCAGTTACTCACACAGATGAAATAATGTGACTCATTGCTCTAGGGACTTTCTAAACAGAAGTAACCTTGATGAATAAAAGGTTAAGCAAACGCACAGACCAGATGCAGTCCTCTTAATATGTAAACAAAAAGACGGCAAGCTGTAGGTTTTCTGTGGCTTTACTTACCCCTGATAGATTGCAGAAATACTAATGCCTACATTAAAAAACAAAACTTATGCAAATATATTTTTTATGAAATGAAGGTAGTGTTCCAATTTACCAAGCTTCAACAAGAGTGTGGAGTTGTGTTGTTTTATGTATGTGACAACATGCTAACACCCAAGAGTCAACTGCCAACATCAATAGTTTTTCAGTGCATTGTGCTACAAGACACCACTGTGGAAATGCATTGAACTGTTTTAATAATAAAAAGGATGCTACATACTACATAAATACTGGTGGTGAAGACTGTTCTTGTGAATGTGGTTTCTCTGCTTTTTACTATACCATTAAACACTGCCATTGACTATGAGTGGTTGAAATTACAATGCTACAGACATTTTGTAAATGTAAATGAGCAGCTCTTGACTGAAAGCAAAGTTTCACTTTAGGATTAGCAGGCTGCCAAGAGGCACTTGCAGTTGAAGGAACAACTGCTTCTTGCAAACAGTGTGTCATGTCTATTTTCCACTTGCCTCCACAGCATCCTTAAGGGAGCCGGCTAGAAGGAAGAAAGCCGCAGAATGCTGGAACCGCTGCTTTCCCAACAGAGAAAAGGCATTTTTCAGTGCTGCTTTCCTCCACCGGTCCTCGCTGAAGTTGTTGCGGAAAAACTCTGTCATTTTGGCATTCTTCTGAGACCTGGAGAAAAAAACCATTAAGGATTCAAAACAATACTGGTGTCATAGGTTTTCAGTCAGCTGTCAGAGATAATCTTGGTTAAGGGCAGGAGCAAATAATGTGATGACTATATTTCATATGCAAAATTCAGTCAGTTTTGCCTACCTGTACAATCCCCAGACCACTGCCTTCTTTTTCATTGCAAGGTAAAATATAGCTGCATCCAGAGGATCATTGTTTCTCTGTAAAGAAGCCCTGGCAACCTGACAAAATAAAGGAAGAAAACACATTCAGCTCACACCTCCTCAGCCTATACAGTTTTGTCCACAGAACAAGTTGTAGCTTTATGGGTCATTTAAGGGAGAAGCCCTACCTCAGTTATACTGCTGTATTTTACAGCAACCACAGCAAAATTTCACTTTCACGTTCTGACAGCACTTCATTTATAAATTAAGCAATCAATATGAAGAACGCAGGGCTAACACGCCAATAGCCGACCTCCAATGCCTTTATGTGGTGAATTTTGATGTGATTATAATCACTTTAAAGTTAAAGTTCGGTTTGAAGGACAGGGAGACAATCTGGGTGAAAATGAGTTCAATCTATGTGCTGCTTAGTGTCAGACCACTACCGAATAAGACAAAGAAAAGCAGCAAATCCAAGTAATCTACAAGTAGAAGATGTTGGCATTTTTGCTTGAAAACTGACTGCAACTATTTTGATACGTGATAAATGTTGTAGATTTGTTTTTGTGTCTATAGTTTGAAAGAAAAGAACTTCATATACATTTCCAAACCTTGAACTATATCATGATCTGATGATTAAAACAAGACTAGAATATGTAAGTGAGTCAAAACTAAATATTAAACTAAACTCCACAGAGGTACTGGTCTTTCCTACCTTTTCTTGTACACACGCAATAGGTCACTGTTTAGGATTTAAGCACAAACCTAAACTGATGCTAATTAGCAAATATCATTAACCTCCTCACCTTCTCAATACACCTTCGTAGTTTGTTGGTGCTGCGCAGCCACCAACCTACACCCATGGAGCGCAGCTCAGGCCAGGTGGGCTCTCCCTTCTGTAGGGCAGGCACCATGTTCAGCAGCTCCTCCTCAGCTTCAGAGTGGAAGGCCCAGGCATAATGGCATGTTGACAGGCCTGCAGAGAGGAGAAAAAGGACATGTCGAAAATGGAGAGTTTAAAATTAGGTGGCACATAAGGAGAAACTTCAAAGATTTCTAACCTTAAAAATCCACACACTACAAGATTTGAAAATACTGGCGCATCAACCCCTAAAGGATATTATTACGATTATTGTGCCAGAGGGAGCAATGCACCACCCTGTGTTGTGATCGCACGGGGAAGCAGGTGTAAACAAAATGGAGAGTGTTGTAGCAGAACAACTTTTTGTGGTAAATGCTTTGCAGTGAGAAAAAAACAGAAGCAGAGGGCTAAATGAGTCTGAATGAGAAAATGATTCGGTATATTTGGTCAGCACGAGTTGTCTCTTCTTCAGCGAGAGCTCGAACAGAATTTTTAACTGTCAGTTTTAATATCCGTCAACAGTAGTATGCAAGCTGATGTTAGCCTCAAGGGCTAAAAAGTTTACTGCTACTTGCAACACCTCTCTTTCACTTCTAAATTTCATATTTGAAAATAATTGGGCAGGCCCCTAAGAGCTTTGGAGCAGGTCTAAAGGTTTTAGACTAAATCTGTAAAAGCATAGAATGAACATTGATACCGGACTAGATTTCTCTGTATCTTATCTTAAAATTCCTGTAGTATGAGGCCGGCTTATACAGGTTATTTACAACAGCACAAACATATATTTAAAGCAGTGGGTTTTGCTCTTACAGCTACAGTGTAGTACTGCTGGCCACTGAGGAGCTCTATAGGATATCTTTATAGATTTTTATTGTCAGAAAATTTAGATCATCAGTTACGTTCTCTCTTTCTAGCTTTAGGGGTCTTTATAGAGTTACTGCTCTGATACCTATGTGGGCACTAGAGGAGTCTGAAGGAGTGCAGGGACACAGCTCCTTAGGCAGGAGCAAGCAAGCTGGAAACTTAGATAAAATCTTGCAAGACCATACAAGGGAGTGTGCCAATTGTGAGGGATATCTGACTTTCTAATTAAAGTTTATCCCTAACTTCTAGTCTTATTAGATTATTTTTATCTATGTAATAGTGGCCCTGTACAGTGTGTCAAAATGCTACAGTCTGTTCTTGCTTGTTTGTGTCAGCTCTGAAACTCCCCCAATGAAAAGTTTGAAAATCACTATCCTGTAATTGTACCTTGGCGTAGCAGCTGTGCTCGGTGTGCTGGAGGCAGGGAGGTAGAGAGGAAGGTATGGAGTCTGACGGCCAGCAAGAACTTCAGACCACACTCATCCAGCGTCTCTCCACCTGGTAAATTAATGACAGTCAGCTCTTACTGCTACTTCAAAACATAATTACATAATGAAGTAGAATCTTATCTACTGCATTTCTATTCATTTAAAGAGCCCTTATTTTTTTAGTTTTCCTTTCCCTCCAGTACCTTTGCTCTTGCCCTGGCTGTCCTTGAGGTCTGTGCTTGTGGTAGCGATGGTGTCGGCCAGTGCCATGAGAGACATCTGCTCCATACGGGTTAAACCTGGTAAACTGGAATGAAGGAGGTGACTGGACAGAACCTGGGCATGTTCTGGACCAAAGTATGTCGGGCTGTACTGGGACAGGTCAATGACCTACAGACCAGGAACAAGACAGAAGACAATCTGTAAAATGGTATGGTATTTCTAATTTATAAGACAACACACAGAGAGAGGCAGGAAATAATGTTAACAGGGAGAATGTGTCATTGTTGGATTCAAACTCACAAAACACAAATAACTATAAAAGCTTTTCTGCATTTTGCATTAGCTAGGGCCATCATGGGTTTTGATTGATCTGTCTTTTAAAGGCAGAAATGTACCTAAAATGAACCTTGACATGCACAATTATGCATGTTTAAGCTTCATACTGGAATACCAAAAGGCCCTAAAATGTCACTGTCCTCTCATTTGTATAAATTCTCTTTTAACCAAGCACAAATCAAAAGAAACCGACCTTGTTCCCCGTTTCTTCTTCATTGTTGTCCAGAGGGTCCAGGTCTGCTATGCTGGGTGTTTGAAAGAGCTCATCATAAGCGTCAGTGTGACTGGAACCATGCCCGCTATCTCCACTCACACTGCCCACTTTAGCTGTATGGAAGCACAAGACAGGGCTAAATTACACAAGAAATGTATTTCATAAGAGATGTGCAGAAAAACTTCCCGCTGGTTTTCAAAGATTACATTATATTACAATACTAAAGAGCAGGAAATGTTTTTACTGTATATGTGTTTCTGCTTTCATTCTTTTCACTTTGTATCCCTGGACAAACAATGAGGAATAACTAAAGAGACAAATAAGTAGAATATTGTTCTCTCTTACACTTTGAGGCAGGGGGGCTAAACATGGTATTTGCTTTTTCAATGTTTTTCTCTTTGTTTAGGTACCTGCATAAAATCATGCCTGGAGAACCTTTATGAAGTTTGTTTGACATAACATATTAAATAATAATAACATTCAATTTTCACCATTTTCAATTTAAAACGTAAGTAAATGTATCTCCAGTCTACCCTATTAAGTTATCATCCACAAGTGCAGTCTTAGATAGTTATTATAGTCCAGTCTCAAACCATCGCTCTCCCAACCCTAACCCCTAACCCTAGTCTTAGATGAGCACTTCAAAATGCTAGATTAAAAAAAGAAACAACGCAAACAAAAAAAAAATCTAACATCTGATACCTTTGTTGCTTAATGTAATGGGATTTTTATTGGATTCAAATTAGAAGTACACATCCTTCGTCCATGATTATTGTCATTTTCCAACTATGCTGCCTATGTATTAATTAAATAAAGTTTACCCTTATTTTATTAATTACTGGATATTAGTATTCTAAAACCACGTTTTATACCCACCAGGTTTTGGTGACGTATCCTCATCAGCTGCCAGAAGTGCATACAGAGGCAGGGGAGGGATGGAGCTTATCTCTGTGTAGTCGGGGCTTGAGTTCTCTGCCTTGCTGAACATCTTCCGGTCCCTGGCTGTGCTGCCTCCAGCGCTGATGGTTCGAGAGCGTACACGCTTCTCGGGATTAGAGTTACTGTCTTTAAGTGCCACAATTTCTCCAGCAATGCATTTTACCAGGTGAGAGAGGATGGCTTTAGCACGGTGAACCTTAAGATAGACAAGTTATGTTACTCGTTTACATTTTAAAACACAAGTCATCTTATGTTACGATTTTTAAAGCAATCACAATTAATTTAATTATTTTTAAATGTATTAGTCTGTTTTACTAAAGCTTTTTTAGTTATATATTTTTTTTTTAATTATAGTAACTTACAAAACTGCCCTGTTACATCAACTGGAGATTATGTTTAAATATAGAACAAAATAATCAGAAAAGATCAAATATATCTTTTATAGATAGTAATTCCTTCAACTTACCTTCCCTAGATCCATGAGCTCCAGTAACTGTACAGGATGGTATTGAGGCAGAGTGGGAAAGAGTTGGTGAGCTGCTTCAAAAAGCCCAGAATCTTCCATCTCTAGAGGCAGGTCATAAGCTGTTCTCTTCCCACTGAGTTTCTGAGCCAGGCTCATCATTGATCTTGTCAGGGCCCTTTTGGGAGGGGCCAGTGAAGACATGGGGGCCCCAGCGCTGAGAGCTTCCTCCTGGCTCTGTCTAACGGCTGAGGTTATGGAGGAGATGCTGCTGCTGATGTCTGTGTCTTGGGCAATTGTGCCATTGGATTTGGGTGATGCTGGGGGCTGCCACTGGGAGTAGACATGCATCTCACAGTCCATACCTGCTACCAAGATGCCATCTCGTACCCAGGAGAGGGAGACTGGAATGGGTAACGAGCCTTCAACAGAAGAGACCAGATCCACTGTTCGAAGCAGAACCAGTCGAGACGAGCTCTGGTCTCTACTGGCATCAGATGACAGACAGAGTTCTGGAGGTTTCCCAGAGAGACAGCCGTACAAATAAATCTTTGTGCCAATACCAACGGTCAGAACATGTGACCCATTCTCCTGGGAGACCCAGTCCAAATGAACCAGGCTCTTGCTAGTAGAACCATGGCAGTTCTCGTTGGGTATAGAGAAGTCCATGTTACTTGGAACATTGGCACTTCCAGTTGTGCTATTATCATTGTTAGCTGTGGGATCTGTGCTGTCCAGAACTATCGTCTGCTCTAGAATCCACTGCGACCCACCAGTGGACTCGCACTGGAAGATGCCAATGTGGACCAATGGTTCTCTAGTGTTTGCTAGGTTGGAGCTTGGAGTGAGATTTGGGCTACGCTGTACAGTCAGGGTTGGGGTAAAGTGAGTGTTTGTGTTGTTATAATTCACATAAGGGGTGGAAGCCAGGCTGGGAGGAGAAGTGAGCAGTCCATGTGAGTTCAGATGAGGTGTTAAGTTCAGGGGTGTGTTTGCCATCTGCCTGTAAGCAACTGCAATCCGTCCAGCGTGACAGCAGCTGACCTCTATAGGGCGACCTTGCACACTTACTGCGCTGCTGTTGGGAAACCTCTCCTCCACCAGGAGAGGCCACTCCTCCCATTGGTACACCAAGTTGTCGATACTGGAAGGCTTTGTCGCAATGACATTACACCTCCAGAAGCGCACCTTTCCATCAGAACAGGAAGTAGCAAGGAGGTAAGGCACACGACCAGCTGGCAGAGAACATGATGCACTCAAGTGACCTAGGAAGAGAGTTGAGTTACACTGTTAGGTAAGGAAGTTTATCCTAAACTCTTAATTGTAAAATGTAATTATTTTAAGCCTTTAATATCGGTAAATTTCTTTGAATTGATTAAAGATAATAGAAATAGCTTTTTATTAGTCGATAAACAAAAGTCTATACTTGACTTCTATACTTGAACTTTAAAAAAGTTATTTGAATCAATGTTTTTAATCATGTGTTAACTAAAGGACCATTTCTTTAGAAATGAAGTTCCCATGGCAACATAAAATTTACACTTTAGTCTGTGCTGGTGTTTGTAAATTCCTCAGTAGCTGCTAATTTTTTTTATCTGTGCCCTGCTATTAGACTGGCATACTTGCACTGAGGACACTGCTTTAATTCAATTCACACAAAATGTAAAGAAAACTATAATTATTACACTGTTGCTACTACAATCAATATTGCACTTTTTCACACATGGAACGCCTTGTGTTGTGTGATGTTTGTCTCCTGGATTTCACTACCAGAGAAAGTTATAGACTTACACTACCGTTCAAAAGTTTGG